>NW_024499573.1:4898901-5498577 GCF_017590055.1 Onychostruthus taczanowskii | reverse complement strand
CCTGCGCGCCGGGCCGGGCCGGGCCGGGCAGCGGCGGCTCCAGCGCGGCCGGAGGGCAGCGCAGCGGGAGCAGGAGCGGGGGGCGCCGGCCCCAGCAGGCCACCCACAAGCCGCAGCCGCGCTCGGCCGGGCCCCGCCCACGCTCCCTGAGCCACAGGACCAGCACCGCGAGTCAGATAAAGGAAAACTCAGAAGGAAACGTTTCCCTTCGATTGCTACGACTCAACCATCTGGCAGTAACAAGCTCTTACCTTCGCCTTGCTGGTGATTTATTGACTGGCATTCAATGCTAAAATGTTTGTTTCCAAATGTGCTACACCAGCCTGAAGTCCACTAGTTTTTAACCTACATATTACCATTTGTTAGTGAAACACTAGAAAAGTCTACACAAAGCATACAATAAAAAGTTGTTATTTTATACGGGTTTAGCAAGCAACTTATTTATTTTAAATTAGAACTTTGTTGTACATAGAGGAATCAAATGACAATCAGTAAGAAGTAAGGAGACAGGCTTCCAATTCAGAAACTGGAATTACAGTTCAAATTTTTTTGCCTTCAAGCAACATAGTTTAAACACATCCATTGCAGCACATCCATGAACAAAACCATTATCAGAGTGACTGTATCAAGAGTGTTAGAATTCTATCTTGTTAGTGCAGTTCATCAGACAATCTACAGCCATCTTCAAAAAGTTATAGAAATGAGGAATAACACCAAAACCACTTCAAAGATCACAGTTGCTAAGAATTCTTCGTTTCAGTTCAGATTCAGAACTTCAGTAGAGGGGAATCCAGATTTTCTTTGTTAACATCAGGGCTCAGAGTAATAAGAGGAGAACTCAAATCAATTAGCTGAAAGAAAACCAGAAAAATTTAGCTAGTAGTCAACTGTTGTGCATAGCTACTAGCAGTTATAATCTCTATTATTCTCAAGTACTTTTATTGTTTAGGGTTCTTATTAGTATCTAGAAGACAAATACAAAAACACCACAGTCAAGCTTTTGTATTCAGGTTTTTAAAAACATGCTCATTCTTAGACAAGCACAAGCTTCTCAAAAGGTGGTTATTGCCCATACTTACCTTAAAAACCTCAAAGCCTTTTCTAAGTTTCAGTAGTGTGCATATTGTAGTGACAGTACCATCCAGACAGGACACAGCACTTCTGAACTCCTCTCAACATGCACCCCGAAGTCAGAGCTCTGCAATACTCCTCTTCTGACAAAATTTGAAGGGCCTGGTACTCAACTGAGCCCAACTACACTTTTTTTCAAAGGCTGCATCCTCATAGTTACCAGCATTCATCTGACAATGATCTAAAGGCAGATACCTTCAAGCCACTAATGTGTAAAAATGCTTGTAAAATTTAGAGCAGATTCAAACAGTACACATCTTCCAGCTTAGGAGAGGATTACGAGAGCAGCTAATAAACAGGAGAGGCATCCCTTCTTTTTTTGATTAGAATGGGCTGCTGCCAAGAACTGAAAATGTGCAAAAAAGGTCAAATGAGAATAAGCATACCAACTCTGCTGAAGACAACATTCACTTCCTGCTTCAGAACAGTTTTATTCTCTAACAACTGCTTTAAGAACTACGTTCTTTCTGCATCCTCCTTCTATTTGCAGATTGCTCACTGAGCTCCAGTTCAGACCACATTGTTTTTAATCATGACATTCTCTTAAGAGCACCTAATTATCTACATCATATTGAGCTAATATTAAAAAATTCCTACAGTACTGTGGAACTGCTCTGAAGACAGTTGACATTTTTCTGCTAACATAACTTGCACCAGATGATTTGAATAAAGCTTACCTTTATCTGCCCAGATAACACAGACTTTGCAGAAGAAATCTTACTCACTTCAGGAGTATTGGAAAGGTCAATCAAAGGTCTACTTTCACATTCAGAAGTGTGTGGGAGAGATTCATCTGCTCCAATATCTAGCAGTAAAGCCTTTAAAAAAAAATTGAAGTTTTTCTCCCCTGTTCAGCAAGTTACCTTCATATACATTAAGGCAATCAATTTAGCTTATACAGCTTTAATAATCACAGATCAGGCTTAATTTAGAGCTTGGTATCTTTCATGCAGGACTCATTGCACACAGTGTAATGTAAAATCCTCAGCTTCTATTCTGGCTAGCATCACAGGGAAAATGCAGTAAGGCAAAGCAAAAGAGATCCCTTGCCATATAAAACAGTTCTTCACTTAAAAGTATAGGTAAGTTTAAAATAGAAGATTAGTAACCCTCTTAGTACTTAAATGATTTAACTACAATTACTGTACAATGTTATTCAGCCATATAAACTATTTTCTACAGCTTCACACTCTAGTTATCCTTTTGTCCAGTTTAACTACCCCAGACATGTACTAAGCAGTTCTGAAACACACACACCACCAAGTAAGCTAACAAGGAACATACTGATAAAGTGACATCAAGTAATTAATCCACATTATTCTAAACCTCAGTATATGTAAATCAATAGCCACTTTGTCAAGTTAGTATTTCAGAACATAAACTTTAGTCCTTTCTTCTTAACGCCTGTGGAGTGCCAGCTTCCAACATGAAGCCACTACATTCCTGAGAGAGGGGAAGTGTTCACTGAACTAATTACTTGACACTGAACTTTACTGCTAAATGGACTTTGGGGTTTAATCCTCCCTCACTGTACACAGAGTTGTGCTCCTTTTAAGTGACTGAATTTATAGCTACAGCAGTGTTTTGGGTTTGGAGGGTTTTTCTAATCCCTGAAGGAGCTTTATGACTGCAACACGAACTGCCCTGCAACGTTACTTTTCTAATTGAAGCTACGAGGATTTCACAGTACTCTTCCAAAAGTGGAAGTTTAATATACAATCTTCAAGTACTTGACAGTGCATTTGAGATGGGAACACAATGGAAATACTGAACATGTGATGTTCAGTGCTAAATATAGGCACTAGAGGGTGCACATGGTTACAGCCAATTGGGCACCACAACATAAAAAAAGACACTGAGCTATTTGAGAGCATCCAGAGGAAGGCAACAAGGATGCTGATGGGTCTGCTCCTTATGTGGAGCAGCTGAGGGCACTTGGTCTGTTCAACCTGGAGAAGTGATGAGGGAAGACCTTATTGTGGTCTTGAACATCCTCACCAGGGGAAGCAGAGGGGCAGGTACCAATCTCTTCATTCTCATGATCAGTGACAGGACTCAAGGGAAACATCATGAAGCTGAGTCAGGAGAGGTTTAGATTGGATAGCAGGAAAAGGTTTTTCACTCAGAAGGTGGTTGGGCACTGGAACAGGCTCCCCAGGGACGTGGTCACAGTACCAGCCTGACAGAATTCAAGAAGTGTTTAGTATGGAGTGCCCTGTGCAGAGCCGGGAGCTGGACCTGATGATTCTGATGGGTCCCTTCCAACTCAGAATATATTATTATTTCATTATTCTAACATATTTTAACTTCATGTATACTGAAGTGGTTTCCCTACTTATCCCTTATCTTGAAATAACTCGAGCACTTTACTTAGTTTTGTAGGAAAATGCATTGTCATTTCTTACCTCGGGTTGTTTCTCTTCAGCCAGATCATTTTGTACTTCAGCCAGCTCATTTTGTACTTCTGCCTCTTTTAATGCATTTTCTGCTTCTTCTGTAGCAGTTTTCTCTGGGGAGAAGTTAAGTACAAGAGGTAGCACAGCTGGAGGAGACGTGTCATTTTCTGAAGATGTCTGTGTCTTACTCTCTTGTTTCTGTTTAGAACTAGGGAAAAGAGCATCAGAGATAATTGAGTTCTTTAATCACCATTAACTACTAAAGACAGAAAAGCCAATTTCTAACCTCATTGTCTCCTTTTTTACTCCAAGCTTTAATGACCAAAAAGCTTCCCGTATTTTTACCCAAATAAATGCTAGTTACCCACAAAATACAAAATACTTCATTCCGCAGAAAAAACATAGCCTACCCATGAAAAAAAAGAAGGGAGCATGAAGAATTTAATCTTACTTGACATTTCCATCCAGCCTAAACTTCACACAAGGTATTTCCGTTGTTTTTTTCTAAACTTGGAACAGCTAGCAAAGAGGCATTGATTTTGTGTATCACTAAGGAGACAACTTCAGTCCCTGCTGAAAGAAAGCCCTAAGGCTGGAGGACCAGAGGCTGTAATCTGATTACTATGATAAAGTCACTATAGAAAGAATAATTGTTTCCTTCAGAGGAAACACTATTTGAGACATTTGGCCTAAGTAACATGACACAGTTTTTTAGCCATGAATCATTCCTACTTTAATACAGTTCCTCTCCACCAGCCACAAAACAATCCTGCATACATATACACGGCCCTTGTCAGAAGATGCTGGGTGGATAATACGAAGAAGGCAAGACCACTTTCACAGGAAAAAAAAAAAGATAATTAAAACATAAGTAAAACTATTCAGAAAATAAAGTTCAAGTCAACAAAATCCTTGGCTTTTTGACTGGTGCTTTAAAAAGTGTCATTTTACAGACAAGTGGCAGCAATATAAAACAAAAGTTAAAAGTAATATGCATTTTAATCAGCTGTTTCTCTTCAGAAGGCAACAGCCAAACAACACCAGAGCATCAGACACAAGTCTTAAATTTTTACTTTGCTCAAGAAATACAAATAATTTCCTATTAAAGCTGTAATTCTCTAGTGTTAGATATTGACTCACCTCAGTATGGCTTATACCATTTTATCAATCACAAGTCATAAGTTTTTATTAGGCCTACACAGCTTTTCTGTGCTCAAATGGTTTATTCTAACATTTAGCAGAGGCCAAGAGTCATCACTTGAGTTCACTAAGAGGCAGTCTGCCTACAATACTCATTTCATACACGGAGATTTCATTTCATACATTTCTGAGATTTCTGACTTACCCAGCTGTAAAAGTCTTTTTGGTAGAAAAGCTGAAGCTTTGCCGAAGAGACGCAGCATGTGGAGAAGTTGGCATTCTTGGTACAGTTCTAGGAGTCGCTGCTGGGAACCCCGAGATCCGACGCACAGGCGTAGGTAGGCCAGACCGCTTCACGCTGGCAGGAGTCATGGCGGCAGCCTTCTCAGGGAAACAAAAGCTCTGGAAGGCCTTCTCTTCTGAGGCTTTCACAGGAGTGCTGACTGCCATGGCACTAGGAGAGGAACATGCCTTAGCCAATACCTTCTAGAAACCGTTGGGATAATACTCTTCTACCAAACGACAGACATCCACTTCCCTTTGGTCAGTAAGGGAACAGTAGTCACCTTAAGGCTGATCATCACAGCATAGTAAGGGCTTTACTGGATCAGCATTCTTTAATTATTTAATTCTATTAATTATTTTAGTCTATTTAGCACTGCAAAGAAGCCTCTTCTGAATAGAGTGGGAGGGTTATTTGGTTTAGGTTTGGGTTTTGTTTTAAATCAGTTCCAATAGGCATCAACACGTCTAACTTGGCAGTCTCAAGGGACAATGAAGTTAGAACTTCTCAAAGACTGTTGTGACACCCAACCATGTTGCATGCTAAGAAGGATGCCTCAGTGCATTGGATTTTCAGTGAAGCCCTACCTTCCAGGTGTGCCACAAAATGTTAATCCAAGAGATGGTGTTGCTTTTGGTACCAACTTGTTTGGTGTTGCATCTAAAGAGAAAATTAATTGTTAATTGCTATCAGATTAATATTTATTTCTTTTATAGCAGTTATCTTTAAGTTAAATGTGGACAGAAGTGTAATGAAACAAATAACAAGCCTTCAAGGCAACATTTGCTTTTAATGACCAAAGTAGAAGACAGGTCATACAAAGTATGTGCTTACCTTGAGTCTTCACAGGAGCCTTAGTTTGACTTGTAGAAAGAGACAAAACTCTAGCCTTGGGCTTTGGACACAGGCTTCCTTTTGTTGAACTCCCATCTTTATTCTGTTGACATAGCTGCTGCAGACTGGAAACAGAGCTTGGTCTCCGAATTCCGCTGCCTGCAGCCTCAGATGATGTTGCAGAAGCTGAAGATTTAGCCAGGCTTATGGCACTAGGTATTTTGGGAGTACTAGCTGATCTCACTTGCTTCCTGGATTTCTCAGTATTGGCAGCTTGCAGAGATGACACTGAGGTAGGTCTGACAAGGGCCAGCTTGCTTGTACTAGATGAAAGCTTAGAGCCACTCAGACTAGCTTTTGATGCCACGCTTGATTTTCCTGAAATAGAAAGTTGTACTTCTGTGAGTTTTGACTAAGCAGAATAATTATACTAACACAGGAAAGAAAAACAGCAATTTACAGCATTTTAAATTCAGGTTCAAACAGTTCAAGTTTAAGGAGAATATACACAACTACTGAAAACTTATTCCTCAAATTCTTCAGCAATTTTATTTTATAGTCTTCTCACCAAATTCCTGAATTACTGCAACCAAGTGAAAGAATATTCTTCAAGGAATGCCAGAACAGCTTGCAGATGCAAATTACTTCCAGCACTTACTCCCAGCAGAGCTGGCCCTGTTCCCTTCAGCAGCCTTTCAAGGAGGTAAGTTTGAGTTACACTGATTAACACCACAGGCTAAACTACCACAAAAGCACATTTCCCAGATTTCTGTGAAGTTCTTACTTTCAGCCTGTACGTTACTTTCATTAACAGGATGAATCTTGATTAGACAGTTCTAGTGCATAAAATAGTTCATACTAAGTTTTTAATAACAGTTATTAATCTCCCAGAAAGAAGGTGCAAAATAAAAATTGGCCCAAACCTGGTATTTTGATAGATGTACAAGAAGTGTAGCCCTCACATCTGTCAGTACTTCTAGGAGACTATTTTCCTGATCCTTTGAGGCTTATCAAAATGGTTAAATTCATGGTCTCAACACAGTGCAAGCCTCTTGGCTGTGTTATCTCCCTAAAGGTGTTTTTCCCATCTGCTTGAGAAAAGCTCATCCTTTATTTACCCTTACAGAGACATGGAATAATGCCTCCCACCTTCCCTCCAAATTTCAGTTGTTTTGGTGTTTCGTTTTTTAATTCCAGTCAGACAAGCTCAGAGCATTCAGAAGCTCACGTTCTTGGCTCTAATAGAGGAGGTCATGTATAAAGGAAAAAGAATTCCTGGGGCACTGATTCCTGTCCAGCTCTGTCAGATGCTCACGTGTAGGCATCAGGTTTGTATGAATCTAGTCAATCTACAAATTATGGATATCTAACATTTATCTTTAGTCCACAGGGATTTACTGGGCTAGCCTAGAAAATTTTATTCTCCATACAAAACACTTCTTAATGCTTGAATGTACTGAATACCATTAAAACATTTCCAAATCCGAAGTCCAGAAAATGCTTAGCTATTTCAATATTTATTTGTGGCACAAATCTGTATTAAGAGCAATTACCTTTTATGCCTATAGGAGAAATTGGTAAACTTGAATTAAGGCTTGAGTTCATGCTGGAAACTGTTGATGAAGATGATGATGTAGTCTTCCTTGGGAGACCACTGGCAACACGAGGACATTTCAGATATGTCATCTTCCTTAAGCCAGGCTGAGTCAAAAGCAAAAAAAAAAATGCCCTATTTAACACATTATTTTGCCATTACTTGTCTTGGTATTATTACTTTTTACTTGTGAATTTTAGAGGAGCTCTTTAACTCAGATTACATTTTAAGAAGTGAATTTTCTTAGAGACAGATCATTGTATCTGGATTATTATACAGAATTAAAACATCAGATCTAGGAGACAAACAGCTATTTTATTCCTGCCACAAACTTAATTGTGAACTTAAAGGAAGTAGAGAACAAAAAGAGTCAGCCCAAGCACCAGAATGTCAGAGTCCTGTTATTTCTACAGGTGATGGCTCTTGAGAGGCCCCTGCCACATCTTCAGTAAAATCTGTAACACGTACTAGAACCTAAGCTAAAGTGTAGAGCAATAAAATCCAAAAGATATTCTATCAAAAAACTGGGACTGGTGCTCACAAGGTCACTAACACGACTGTTTCCTTGCTATCCCAGGATACATTCCCATTGACAAGGATTAAATAAAGCCACTTTTACACATTAAGTATAAAATTACATGAAGTGTAGCAGTGTAGTAATTTTATCAGCAACACAGCAGTGTCAGAAACCAGTTAGAAGAGAAGCCAAGAATTAATAGTATTCACAAAACCAGACCACAAAAAGAAATTTACTTGCAAAAGAAAGGAAAATAAATTTACTTGCAAATGCTCTATACTGTCGTAACAGACAAGTAACCAAATTGTTACTATACTATAGCACCTGCCCTCATTTTTTTTTCTACATATGTTTTCTGACTAAGGATTTCTGACTAAGGATTTTATGAGGTAGAAAAGCATCAGAAGATTAAAGTTTTCTTTCGAAAATAAAAGACTGTAGACAGGTTAAATATTCCTAAAGCACAGACTTCACTTGAACAAAATGTTGCCCAGAACATGACTTTACCTTGTCAATTGTCAACAAATTGCTTTTTCCAGAAGCAGATGATGGTTTTGCCATTGGCAGTTTGCCAATTGCCTTTGTATTTGTTTCCTTAGTTTCCTGCTCCTCTGATAGGGGGAATCTAGCATTTTTTGCAGGAGACACACAGATTTTAACAGGGCTTCTGTCAGGAGGAGCAGGAAGAGCACATTCTTTGCCATCTGACACAGTTTTGTGCGAGGCCTTCTGAAAACAAGGTGGCAGCTGACACGCTGGGCTATCCTGCACACAGTACGTCTCCCGTTTAACAGGCCTGGGAGTTATTTCTATGTTTTTGTTTCTCAGTATCTTCAGCTTTGACTTTGAGTCCTCCACAAATGTTTCTACAGTCTTGTTTTCCTGTTCTTCTGATTGGCTTATTTTGGTCTCCTTGTCCTTGCTTCCAGTCTCTATTTGCAGTGCCAACAAATGAGCTTCTTTGAAAATTTCCACAAATTTCTCTCCTTGAAGCGGGCTCCACATGAGTTTATCATCAAAAGCAGACACAGACTTTTTTGCTTCCATACTGGCAGCAATACATCTTTCTTTGTGTCCCACAGGTCCAACAAAAACTTCATCTTCATTTCCACTACAAAGAAAAATAATTTAGCCCGGCACCTTACATGCACCCATTTTGAAGGGCTTACAGGACTTACATAACTTACCTTGTTGAAGAGAGTGAAAGGTCAAAATCAAACTTTTCATCAGTCAGAAGAGGAAAGTCTGAAACTATAAAGAGGATTTTGTCACAGCACGGATTTGCAATGAAAATGATTGCATTATGCTTTGACAATTTGGTGAGTGATGTCAGCTGGCAAAAAGCTTTAGCTACCAACTTTAAAATATTAAACTTAGGAAAACATATTTTAGGTCCAAGAAATTTAAGGTACAATTGTGAATATGATCATAATTGTGAGATGCCCAAATATTGTGAAACAGCTTAATGGTAATTTCTAAGCAGCTGTAACAGCAACATGGAATGCAGCTCATCAGCAGCCTCCAATCAAAATAACTGAGAACATGTAATCTACAGCCATGTGACAGTGCATTTGTCCCATCCATCAGTACTTTTATTTTTCAGGTTACCACAGAACAGTAGCAGGAGCCAGTGAAAAAGATTACTTTCCTCATCAGTTATATATACCCTATATAAATATAAATCAGCAGTTGATGGATAAGGGAGGAGCTCATATTAGAGGTATTAGATATATAGCAGACTGATCTGAGCTGGCCTAACCTATAACAGGGCAGGTACCACATAGAGAATAACTTAACATGTTCTCCACCTACCACTGTTTGTGCAAATATCCAGTTTTTCTTCCGTCAAATGACTCAGGCTATGTACTGACATTTCTTTGTTTTCTTCCATAGTACCTGGAAAATATAGAAGGAGACATGCAAGAGGTTTAAAAAAACCCCAAAACCGAACAACAGGGTCATACACTTTGATGATACTGCTGAATTAGTGAGGAGGTAAACATTCATTTTGAAGACTCTCATATTTAGGGACTGCTACACAGAATCACAGAATAGTGAGTGTTGGATGAGACCTCTGAAGATCATCTAGTCCAACCCCGTATCAAGATAGGGCCATGATATGTATATATATATATATCAATCCCATATATATAGGGTCTGTGTAGTCTGGAGCAGACTACACAGGAACGCCTCCAAGCGGGTCAAGAATATCTCCAGAGAGGGAGATTCCATGACCTGCCCGGGCAGCCTATTCCGGTGTTCTGCCACCCTCGGTGTAAAGTTCCTATTCACGCTGAAATGAAGCTTCCTGTGGATTAGCTCAATTTAGTATTGCTACTCATCCTGTCGCTGGGCACCACCGAAAGGTGGTTTATGGGATGCCACACAGTTCACTATCCCGCCGACCGTCCAACCCCCCCACCTAAGCCGAGCTCGCACAGGTCCCCCCCTTCCCCGACGGGAAACGGGGAAAGGCCTCCGAGCACCACGCTGGGGCTCTGGGGAAGGGCCCGGGCCCGGGCCGGGGCCTCCTCCTCCGCCGACCGCCGCCGTCCGCCCGCGCTCACCGCTCGCCCCTCACGGCCGCCGCGCACGAGCCGCGCCGCGCACCCGCCGGGCTTGGAAAGCGCGCCCCGCTCACGTGACGCGCCCCGCGCGCCCTCATTGGCAGGTTCGAAAGGCTACACGAGCGTTTCCGGTGCATTCTGGGACTTGTAGTTAGTAGGTGTCCCCAACGGCTGCTCTTTTGGGCTGCGCAGCCCGCTCCGCTCCGTCCTCGCCCCTGGCGCGGGCTCTGGCCGTGGTGTGTCACCCCCGCGGGCCGTCCTGGCTCGGCCCGGCTTGCCTGGCCTGTCTCGATAGCCGCGGTGGTGGCTCAGCCCCAGCAGGGTGTGGGCATTGCCGAAGGTCTCGCCGTGAGGCCGTGCCTGCGGGCACAGGCGCCGTGCCGGCTGCGGTGCGGCCTGCGCGCCCATTCCTTTGGTTTCCGTGACACCTTTGCTGGATATGGTTGTCCTGGTGGTTTAACTTTAGAAGTGAAGCTAAACGGCGGTTCAGCTTGGACATAAGAGGAATTTAATCACAGAAAGCATGACTAGACATTGGAATGGGCTGGCGGGGAGGTGGTAGAGTCATGGTCCTGGAGGTGTTCAAGGACAGGCTGGATGTGGCGCTCAGCGCCAGGTGTAGTTGTCAAGGTGGTGTTCAAAGGTTGGACTCAGAGGTCTTTTCCAGCCTAATAGGTTCTGTGGCATAAGGAATCTAATCCTAAAGTGTCATAGGAATAATGAAATCCATGGATGTCAGTCCCAGCTACAGACTATTGTTATCAGTCCCATTAAAGCAGCCTGACTGTTAGAATAGTTTTAAAAGTAGAACCATGTTCATAAAAATACTAGGAAAACACCACTCTTCACATTTCTTCTAACATTTAATGCTGTGCAGTGCTTAGGGTTTTCTCTTCATGCATACATGGTATGAGAAATTGAGTTCCAGTGATGTATTCTGTTCTAAGCATTTTTAGATTACTAAATCAGTCAGCTGGAATTTTTCAGCTGAATAAGAATAGTTAACCATAGTTAATCATAACCTACAGATTTTCATATAGATAAGATACTCTCTAATCCTTTCTGCAGTCGACCATTTGTCATTTTTTTTTACCTTTCATGGAGCCCCACAAGCAGTATGTATGTGACAGCATGTATGTATATAGCAAGTGTCCTATATATTGGCAAATATGCACAATAAATGGCTGGGACAATTAGGTTTCTGCTGAAAATTAACATGCTCACCTCGCACTTCTCCCTCCCCTGAGGAGTCCCTCCTGGCTGGCTGTGCTCAGTTGCATGGGGAACTGTCCAGCTTAGTTGCTTGTAAAACAGGCCAATCCTCATTGTTACCATTTCTGTCTTCCAGCATTTGACATCAGAATTTTCTACCCCTTCTCTTTGATATTTTCCTCATTGCTCCTTGAATTACTCTTATGGATGTAACGATTTTAATTTATTGGTTTCTTTTATTTCTTTCCATACAATTTAATGTCATTACAATTCCTACCTAGTTCATTTGTTTCACTTTTTTCTCTGTTTTCAAGACTTCATTTCCTTTTATGAAAGGAAATTCTTCATTTCCTCAAAGGAAATCTTGCCATTTCAATGAGGATCAATTTGGAAAGGTGTGGTCTATTTCCCTGCACTTTATGTCATCCCATGCCATTTGATTGTTTTCCCTTTGTTGCAGATTTTTTTTCTTTAAGCATTTCATTTGATTAATTTCTTCTCCTGTCTTTTTGTTTGACTTCATTCCCTGATTTTGGGACTTTAGTAAATTTAATTTTGGTAATTTTTAGTCCTTTTCACTGCACCTCATTTCATCCCAGTCAAATTCGTTTGAGTCACTGCATTCCCAAATTTTCTTTTTTTTCCATTGCATTTTTTAAATCATATCGTATTTCCCTTCCAGAGTGTTTGTTACACTTTCTTCTCTGTTTTCAAGATTTCATTGTTGAAATTTCTGAACCAAAGTAAAAAAATTAAAATGGAATGGGATGGCACGAAGCGCAGGGATATGGACCAAACCTTGCTGAATTGGTACAGTTTGAAATCATAAGATTTTGAAATGAATGAAAATGAAACCTCAAAGTCAGCGAGAAAAGTGAAACAAATGGACTGGGGCAGGGTTATAATGGCAAGAAATTCAATGGTCAAAAACAAAGAAAATTCTGAAATAAAGCTATTGTCATCAGGTGAAGGGAGATGACATGAATTGCTCCCGTTTGCATGCCTTTTGTAGTTGCAACGTCCCTGAAGTTCTAAGCTTTGTGCTTTTCTCAGCCCTGAGCCTGACCCTAACCCTAGGTGGAACAGTGAAAGCAGGCTGTCACTGAGGCTAGGTGCAGGGAGCAGTGCTGGGGCAGTGCTCCTCTTGGCACGCCTTCTTCAGTCCCTGCAGCTCTGGGCTTTGTGGTTGTCTCAGCCTGAGCAGAGCAGTGAAAGCAGCCCCATTGCTGAGGCTGGCTTGCCAGGCACATGGGCGGTGCTGAGCACAAAGGTGCTCAGCACAATGGAGCACTCTTGGGGCAGGGCCCTGCTCCCCTTGGCAGGCCTTTTGTAGCTGGAGCAGAATATACCTTTATTGCTGCATCTATCCATGCTTATATTATTTAAGAAAACCAAATCCAAGGGTTGTAACTGCCTATATTCTCAAGATCAGGACTGAAAAAGCTAGAACTGATACAAGTCAGTAATTCTTTACTGATGTCAGAATTCCTTCTTCCAAGTCATTGTAATATTTCTGTTTTCCTATATTTAATATATTACTAATAATGAAGAATGAGTCTTTGTTCTTGGTAGCTTCACTGGTTCCAGTGACACAGTTTTAATCACAAACTCAGTCTTAACTTTCTGGGGTGTAAGTGATTCTTCCAGGACATATTTGGAAATTACTAGTTGTTTTAATAAAACTAAAGGAACCAGTTTTATTTATATAAAAACATAAATGCTGTAACCAGGACATATATGAAGGAGAGGCAAAAGCCTTTAGAAATGCACCAGAACTACAAGTTCAGATTTGTTCTTAATAGCAATTATATGTGACAATAAGCTGAAAGTAACAGTTAATTAAGAAATACAGTTATTTTAAAGATGATGCAATAAAGTGTTTTGGGAAAGAAGGGTTTTGGTCTGTCTTTATAAATTGCAAATTTAAATGTGTTTGTTTACAAGCCCTACAAATTATTACAGGGGCATTGAATTGGTAATACCAAACCCACCATTAACCCCGCTGATCATGCAACACCCAGCTTGGGAGAAACTCTGCATTGGCACAGCCTCTTGGTAATTAATGGCTCCAGGTGGTCATGGAATAATGGGATGTATGTGACCGTTACTAACCCTGGATATCAAAATGTGGTTTTTTTGTCGTGATATATTGCGTATTGACTGCTTATTGAATGTGATCATATTATAAAAGTCAAAGCTTTTTGAAAAGCGGTCTGCTTTTTTCATAAAAAATATTTTGAGTATTACAGCATATGTAAGTGATGGTGGCTTGAAATTTCACTCAAGGCAATTTAAACCAAATTACAGTTGTAGAAAGGAACTAAGTTTTACCCCAGAATAGCTTGTGATCTAATAGAAAGTAATTCTGTTACAGCTCATCCTGCATTTTTCATCACTACCACCCTCCATCTGTGCATTACTTGTGTTGTTATAAATTTGGCAACACTTCAGCAGCGAGCTACTGTTTATAACTAGAGATCCCAGCAGCTAAAAGAAGCCAGTCACTGGGATTACTCATAACTTGCCTTGTGAACTGCTCAAGGGAATTTCTTGAAGAACTGTGTCAAAATCAGCTTTAGAAACCATTAATTTGAGAGCTTTCATTGACACATAAGAAGTGTTCTGAGATTACTGTTGGTCAAGTTGGTGGGCTTGGAAAGAAGATTCTTTTTGTTGGTACTGAGAGAAAATTTTCTCATTTTGTGCAAGGAAACGAGAATAAGCTTTTTTCCTCTCTCCAAGAAGAAATCTGACGCAGTGGGAACTCAATCACCCAGACACCATGAATGCTTGCAGAAGGTAAGCTGCATATACTGCATTCCCCTCAGGCAGGACTAGAAAAGCAAACTATTTATTGCCAGAATATTCCTCTCGTGGTCTCCACATGATGCTCCCAAATGATCATGCACTGTGTTATTTGATTTGCAGCCACACATGACAGACTGTCCTGATGAAATGTTAAATGTCTAATTCTGTAATTACCTTCTGTAAAAGCTCAAGGGCAGAACTTCTCGTTTATTGATTAATTCCCTTTTGGAAATTGCGTTTCCTAGTCTTAGAGTTTTAACAAATCAGTTTTGACAGCTCTCTTCCAAGTGTGCCTAAGTATGTAATTTGTGGTTTAAAGTTTGTTTTTACTGATAAGGTCTATCTGTGCTGACATTTGTGGTAATCTCTACTCTTCTGTCACAGTAACAGCAGGAACACGTATGAACCAGACCTGAATATATCTAATCCACCTCAGACCCCTTCCTAACGAATGTGAAAATCACAAGCTAGTTAATCTCCTTTTGGCATTCCAGTTCAGATGTAATTGTGCACATTAAACACTTCTTTTCTCTTAAAAAAAAATTAAATTAAAAAATGGCGAAAGCAGGAGGAACAAGGACTTAGCACTGGGGCTTAGCAGGCAATTTTCAGTGTAGGTAATAACTGGAGGTCTGTTGCCATAGGTGAATACTTCTAGTTTCAAACCCTTTGGGAAAGGTGACAAAGCAATGTCAAATGTTACTGCAGAGACTCCTGCAGATATGCTTTATGTAGTTACTCCTGACTGGTATCTTTGCTTGATGAAAACCTTGATACAAGTCCGCTCTGAAAAGCAGAGATAGAAAAACATGCCAGAACAGGATGGGAAGATCACATGCTGTGCTTATCCCCATACATTAAAGCTTTGAAAACTGTAATGTTTTATTTGAACCCTGCCACTTTCATAATATTACAAAATGAAAGGGTGTGTTTCTTCCCATACAATGATCTGTATCAATAGTGAGGAGTAAGAACACTGTTTTTCCTCTAACAAGCCCATATCCAGTCACTGTGCCTGTCAGTGGGAGAGAAATACCAAATGGCTGGTAAATGTTTTGCATTTCCAATTATAGAAACTATTTCATTAGCTCCAGACAATCTGAAGAGCTCTTTCCCAAATCTAGTCAATGATTCAATGCACACTCTGGATTTCATTACAAACACTACTGACCTTTTAATAAAGAAGAATAATTTTTAACCTGGATCTTGTTTTTTGTTACATCAGGATCCATTCTCTCCGTGCTCACAGACAGAAAACTAATGGAAACAGAAGTGAGAACTGGCACAGCACCTCTGGGTTCCAGCACCAGCATGGAGATGATCTTGTTACAGTCCACACCCTTTACACAGTGATCATCATGATCCTTCTAGGAGCACTCTGGGGAGTCTGGTCAAGAAAGGATTCATCCTTATAGCAGCAGTATAGGAACTTTCATTGTCAAATATTTAAAGAGGTATTCGTGTCAATTATCCATACTCAAGAGGTACTAAAAATGCTCCCAGTGTATTTCAGTTTACTTGAAACTGCTTAAATGCTTGCTACTTGTGGAAGCGAATCCATGAAGCAATTTAACAAGCCATGTACAGAACATAATTTTGTGAAAAACAAGAGACCTGTTTGACCTGTACACATTTATATTACCATCAGCATGTATATGAAACTTTAAGCACGATGTTCTAGAAAGAAGAGTTCAATTTCTGTTTTATTGTTCAGTATTTTGTATGTCCACCCCAGCTTTCCATTTGTGAACTTCCTAAGTCTCTACCTCTGCTAAGTTTGCCTGTCCCAATCCATGGTAAAACATACACTGTAAGCAGGGAAATAATCTGCTGTGTCACAGCAACATAATAAAAAATAATCAACAAACCCAGCTATTCTGTTGGCAAAGGAAGATCACTGAAAAAGTCAAATTCTCATCTCCATTGCTGAAGAAAGTTTATATGGGACTTGCATCCATTACCTTTAATTTATGGTAATGACTTTGTAAACTCAGGAATAAAATGATGAAATAAGCTGCTTTTGTGAATCCTTTGTCACAGAACCAGCTGGCTCAGTCTCCATCTTGTATGTATTTATCTGCAACCACCACTTGCTTTTCCATAATTCATTAACATCTCATGGCAGCGCCACCTCCTACATACACCAGCCCATCACTGGTGGGGGGTGTTCCATGCTCCCACATTTTCAAGGAAGTAACCCCACTCAGACAGCCTGAAAGCTTTCTGGACATAGGGCTATTTGGCAGTTTCTGTTCAACTCTTTTTTGGTTGTCTACACCTGATGAGCACACATCAATGGACTGGCAACTCTGAGGGACAGTGAGTGCTGGAGACAATAGTCCAAGCCTTGGGAGATTAAACTCAGCTTAAACCCCAAACTTTAGCATTGCCTAAACTAATACACAGTATCCCAATTAAAAAAAAAAAAAAAAAAAAAAAAAAAAAAAAAAAAACAAAAAAAAAAAAAAAAACACCAAAAAAAAAAAAAAAAAAAAAAAAAAAAAAAAAAAAAAAAAAAAAAAAAAAAAAAAAAAAAAAAAAAAAAAAAAAAAAAAAACAAAAAAACCAACCAAACAAAAAACCCCCAAAAAGCTCTGCAAGATATTTACATTTTACAGACTCAGATACACATTTGTAATCAGGTAGTACCTGCAGACAACTACCCCATTTTGGTAACCATCCACAGTCAGGAGGGGTATATAAACTGAAATGTCTCTAAGAGCTCCAGGAGTGTTAACAAAGGTCAGTGTAGCACCAGAGACAGCGGTGTGAGCTCTCAGCAGGCAGTGAGGTGGTGGAGTTGGTGCTCCTCCATGGACGCTGCTCTCTGCCAGCATTACCCCACCTGTGCAGGCACCCTTGTAAGACACCACCTGCTCAACGTGCTGTAACATGGGAGCAGTGCTTTGATGATGCTCCCTGGAGAACAGCACACAAACGAATACTTAAGAAAACAGATGATTAGCACATTAAATACATGGTCACAGAACATAGGGACCCACTCATAAAACGTGTAGGATGAACATTACAAGTGAACACAAAAGGATGGGCCCTCCCTTGTCAATATATGTTTGAAGTACACGAGATGGGAGAGGGACCTACACATTCAGACAGCACCACAAAAACCCCCAGTGATCAGGGTTGTGGGACAGGCATTGGCCTCAATGTGCTGGAAGTCAAACACAAAATCCAAAATGCACCCCACCAAGGGGAAAAAAAAAAACCCTAGAACAATTGGCCACACATCGTGATGTAGCATTTAATTGTTAAATTTATAAATTCTGTAGATATAATCCTGCCTCTGAAGCACTGGAGGTCCAAATAAAGTATTGAAAATACTTCAGTTCCCTCTTTCACCTTGTGATAGAGGAGATGAGGTATAAAAGTTCAGAAAAGACTGTTGCAGAACATTAAATGTGTTGAAAAGCATTTTTCTTAAAATTTTGCTATCCTGGAAAAGACTTAGTTGATTTAACAGTAACATTAGAGATCTAAATTAAATAATTTTTAATGTGTTCAGAAAAACAACTGTATCTTTGCAGGGTGAACAAAATCTACTTTTATTACCAGGTTTTGTAAATAACTCATTTAACTTGGATAATGCAACCACACCTTGTGAAAACCTGTGGTCTTGCAGGGCATAGTCTTCAACGCAAAGAGACTCAAATCATCTGCCTGGCTGAATGACACTGGAGACTTCAGCTCCCAAAATAATTTCCTGTAAATCCACCCATGAAAACACCTCATTTGGGTCTCACAGTAAATCGCAATTTAACTTATGTCAACAGTAATGAGCTATTTAATGTCTCTACACTAATGAAATAGATGGAGAAGCAGAAACTGGGAACCCAAGTTTGGAACTGGTGTGTCAAAACTTTTATGCAGCAATCATTTTATTATTATTTCTCCTGTACTAAACAGACTGGACAGATGTTTTACACGTGTTCAAAAAAGGCAGTGGCTTAAGTAAGCCTGTCTGCTGTTATTTTAAACTAACAAAAGGTTCAGCCAGTGAACCTTATGATATATTCCATGTACCAACTGGACTTTTGTTTTTAAAGACTCAAGTCCTTCCAAGCTCCATTTTTCACTACTGCCTCACGTTTCCCTTTAGAGACAATGATGCATTCTGTAAAGCCATCCTTAAAGCAAGACGTCAGCACAGCCATTGTGCTGTGCTCTAATCCTTTGATAAACCTTGTAATTCCCTTAGTACTTCGTAACTAAATTTGCTATTGGCTTAGTTAGTAAGATGGTATTTGTACTTCTTTGTTTTAACTAAGGGAAGACTTAACTGAAATCATAATGCAAAACTGAAGCTGTACATTTCTGCATTAAACACAAACAAAACCAGGTCTATGTGTCAGTTCGCTGGTCTGTTTACTGGACAGGACAACATTTCAACACTAAGGCCCACCTCTCCTTCAAAATGTGTGTGTAAGAATGTGAGGCATTCTCTTCCAAAGACCTTTTAAGTATACAAATCATAATACATCAGAAAACATCAGGAAAAAAATGCAGACAGCTATAGTTTTATGCACATCTCAGAAAAACAGTACAGCATAAAAAACCCAACAGTATGGATTGCTACTTAATTAGGACAGTATTTAAACAGGCTGCATGCATGTGGTTAAATGATGCACATTCACAGCTGTTGCACCTGGTGACTGCTGGAAATCAATAGTCCTCCTAGTTCCCTTTGATAGCCTTTCCTAGCAGGGCTTCAAAAAAACCAAGTTTTATGTCCTTTAAGAATACCATGTAAGCTCTATTGACAATTTAAGCGGATACCACCTATGATGCAAATTTGTCTACGAATTCTGCAACTGCAACTGCCTATGAGTTCAGCATCACCATGCACACACCAGTGTTATGAAGTCCTTACCCTTTAAAGCCAGCGTGGATGACATCAGACTGTCAGGTGCTTACACCACCACAGCATGATCCACACTGACCTTATTCTTCATTGAACACATCTCTGATGCCCCTGCTCCACACTGCCACTGGCTGGCATGGCACCCCTCTGCCCCTTCCTGTCCTCAAAGACTGGGCAGCAACTCTGTCCCAGGAGCACAAAGAGAGAGATGTTGCTGATTGTTTATGGAAAATTTCCTCTTTCTAGTCCATCAGAAATACTTGGGCTGTAAAGATGCCTTTTCTGGCAGTAGTATTGTTAAAAGGATATTATCCATTGGGTTGCGAAACTAAAACAAATCAGAGCACGGTTAATAAAAATGATTTACAATGTTTGAACTCTGTCTGGGACTACCAAAACACTTGACAAAAGACAAAAGTAAGTACAAATTTCCAAGCCTTTTGCTTAAGTTCAGCTTAAAGTACTGCCAACTCTCCCTTGTTGAGAAAAAAGACCAAAATGTCAATGGCAAATTCTGCTTGGCAGGCTCTCTGTGCTTAGAATACAGCTCAGGTTACCCTTGTGTCCAAGCCTGGTTAAAGCTCAGATGTCATCACACTACTCAGTACTACTTCACTTCCTGTGAAATTTATTTCCACCTTTTCACAAAACATCTTTTGTTGACATTCTGCAAACAACACTATCCAATAAGGTTCCGATTTTTTCTTCCTGTGGAGTAACTTTGTACATCTGCAGAGAAAAAAAACAAACAAACAAGAAAAACAGGAAGGATGTGTAAGGAAGAAAAAGCTGATGACATACCTTCTAAAACTATGTACATAAGAAAAATTTATTCCCCTCTCTCCCACTTTTATATTGGAAATTCCTATCTTCTTGTGACTGCAAGACAAAATTTGGACTGAAGCAAATTCTGAAACTGCAAGAATAAGGAAAGCTAAGAAACTGAATGAGAGCAGCACTTTTATCTCCATATGTTAAATGCTACGATTTGTCCAATTTTATTCATATGTCTCCTATCAATCTGACAGACATGATAAAGATGATTTAAGTTACTTGAATTTTATCACATAGAAGACATGTCTATTTAATATATCTATTTAGCATATGGTAATCTGTTAAGAGCATATATGCCCCAAGACAGCTCCTAAGAGCTAATTAACCTGTTTTTATTTTAACCATCCCTACTGGGCCTATCAATGTACTTAAGCTTATGAAAATGCTCTGGACTGAAATTTTAAATTAAATTAATTTTTGCCTGAAAAACAGGAATCAAAAGTTCTTGGATGATAGGCAGCAATTAGAAATTTATTTTTATGCTCTAATTCCCTGACAACGTTAATAATTTGAAGACTTAAATATTGTGATGTTAGGGTGTGACAACTAAAATTTGCTTCAACTAAAAAAAATCTAAGAAATAATTAAGGCCTGCTTAAAACAAGTTTTCAGTTGTGGTAAAGAAATACAGATCCTAAGTTAATTATATATCTTGATATTTAATCAAGACAACTAAATAAACTGTCCCTTTTCTCCATGTCAGTCCTCTTTTTTGGCTACACACCTTTTTAACTTTGGCAATGTCTGTTAGCTGGGGGAGTTCATCTAGGGAAACCTGCTGGCCTTCCACCTGAGATGCTATATCTGCCAGGTTTACATTCTTGTCTCCATCCACCACGAGTACAATGAGTACTGCTGTGTCGCTGTCTGAAATGCCAAACTTTTTAAAAGCATCTGAAATCTGAAAAAGGAGAAAAAAAAATATCAGTCACTTTCTCACTACATATAAGGAACCTTTTCAGTTACTGTGTCAGATACACCAAGAGTATAAATTGACAGACATTTTACATTAATGGAATTCTGACAAGCTACAAACCATAACAGCATGTTAGTGTTATTAAAAATAACAATTAAAAACTTCTACTAGTAGCTACGTAGAGTGTTAAAGGAATACATGTACTTAGTTTGGCTGTGTGGATCTTAGCAAGCTTTTCTGGTGAAAAAGAAATTTTTTCAATAAATCTTACATTGTTGCTTGGTGAAAGGCTGAAAATAATTTCTGCATAGAGTGTTCTGGTCTTCATTTTACCTATCTTCTGTAGATGCACGGCTTTGTTGGCTGCCACAAGAATCTGAAAAGGATCTACAATCTGTAAAACAACAGAAAGAGTTATACAGAATTAACTTAATGTTTTGAAATCTGAAAAAAATCCTGACCACTTCATTTTGATAGGGTAATTCTAAAAAAAAAAAAAAAAAAAAAAAGGACTAGATTCTGAAACTATTTATGGGTTAAATCAGAAAAAAGGCACCAAATAGTAGATTTTAGACAGCGTGAATTAATTAGCACTAGGGTTTACACATGAGGCTGATTTAAACTCCACGAAGCAGGATGTGAAATCAATCAAAACAGTGTTTTTGGCCAATCTTGCACAGGCTCTGTTTGACAGAGCCGACCCCTTCCGCGGTAGGGCACGGCAATGAATCAAAGGAGGGCACTTGCGCACAGCAGCTCGTGTGACAGCGCCTGAGACACGGGCCAGCTTCGCTGAGTCCCTCCAGCACGCACTCACCGTCGCAGGGTTTATCAGTGCTCCGTCAATGGACCCTTCCATGGCTTTTTTCCGCAGAGCAGCGGCATTTTTCACGTGCTGGAAGAGGAGCAGCGTGACGCTGCGCTCAGGGAACAGCTCCAGCCGGTGCGTTCGCTCCATCCGCCCGGGTATCGGCCGCTCGTCCCGTGGAAAACACAGCGCTAACAACACGCGGCCCCTCACACCGCGGGCTCAGCGCTTCCCTCAGGAATCCCCCCGCTTCCCGGCGCCGCGTCCCTTCCCGCCCGGCCCCTGCCGCCCCTCGCCCCTCCCCGGAAGGGCGGCCCCATCGCGGCCGGCGCGGAGCCGGCATGGAGCGGGCCGAGGCCTACGGCTTCTCGGGCGCCATGAGCGGCGTCTTCCTTCTGTCGTGCCTGCTCTTCGCGGCCGTCAGCCGCCGACAGCGCGGGCCCTACATGGACGAGGTGTTCCACGTCCCGCAGGCGCAGGCCTATTGCCACGGCCGCTTCCTGCAGGTCAGGGAGGGACTCGCCCTGGCAGCAGCGCTGCAGCCCCGCTCGGGGTGGAGGGTGTCGGGTTTTATGGCGGGTGGAGCAGCGGCCGGGCAGGGCAGAGTTCAGGACTCTCGGGGCGGCGGTGCCAGGAGCTGTGGGAGGCTGCGGGCCGAGCCGAGGGGCCGTGGCCGGGCGGTGTGGCCGTGGCGCGGCTCCGTGACGCGGTGTGTCGCTTTGCAGTGGGACCCCATGATCACCACGCTGCCCGGCCTGTACCTGCTCTCGGTGGGAGCCGTGAAGCCCGCGGCGTGGCTGCTCGGCTGGACGGGGAGCGTGGTGTGCTCCGTGGGAATGCTCAGGTTTATCAATCTCCTCTTCAGTGCTGGGAACTTCTATTTGCTCTATTTGCTTCTGTTCAAGATCCATCAGAAGAATAAGGTACGGTCAGAGTAAAGCAATGCTGTGCACTCGTACAAGCAACTTTGGTGGCTTAGCGTATGTTCCCTTCACTACATATGTGAGGTGTTCTCAGTTTTATGTACTGCGAGTACCACCACCAGTTTGGCCAAGAAGGCACATTCCTATTCTCTAATTTTTTTTTAATATTTTTTTCTCGCACAAGGTGCAGTCCTCTAAAAATTCATTCTTGCGCATAAGTAGAAGGAGTTCTGTTGAAATAAAAGTTAGTAGATATGCAGACTTAATATCCAAAGGTCTGGATGCTCATGTCGTTGGAATTGCTTAAGAGTCCTCACAAAACATGAACAGCTGCTCTGTGAGCAGCCTGTGTCATTTAAGGGGATTTCTCATTTTTCAGCTGCAGGTGTTTGCATTTGGCCATGTTGAATTTCATCATATTTTCGTTACCCCATTCCTCCAGCCTCTGTGGGTCGCTCTGGATGTCACCTGTGCTCTTGAGCAAATTGCCTGGTCCTGCTCATAGAGTGTCGAATGCAGACTTGGTGGCAGTGTCCTCTTGCTGCTTTCTTGTCTTTGATACAGCCATTAAAGAGGACAGGTCCCAGCACTGATCCCTGTGGTACTTGGCTTGTTACTGCCCTTTGGGTAGAGTGTAACCAGGTCATCATCCAGCCAGTTTTTGCCTGTCTAGCTGTCCCCACATCCAGACTGTAACAGTTCAGCTTGCATACAAGAATGCTGTGTATTTAAAAATCTGAAGCACCACCACTGGGTGGTATTCAGATTCAATAAATAAATTGTTTTAGTGGTTAATGGCCTATTTAAAATCCTGCCTATTAGTAAAGTTACTTTGTTTGACTTTTAACAGGAACATTTTTTTCCTGTTCCCTGATAACTGAAGGATTCTTTTACTACAAAGAAAATTGGTGTATTTTCTTAGAGGAAATCTCTTCATTTTTAAGCAAATGATAACAGGGTACAGAATTAGATCAGATTAAATAAATGGTTTCCACTTTTAATTTTATACTTTAAAGTGGAAACACAAATGTATGAACAAGTTTCATGATGGTAGTCCAAGCATTTTGTTATCTTTTCACATTTCTTTGACTTCAGTGTTTTCTCTGTTCCTCTTGTGAGGTCATGAGTGGCTGATTCACCCCCCACTACACCATTCAGAAATATCATGCAGCATTTTTTAATGTTGTGATTTGTGGTGTTGTCATGTAGTGAGTGGAATAATTGGGAAGAGTTTTTAACTGCATGGTCTCCTACCTTTTTAAAAATTTCTTTTCTGACTCATTAATTATAATGAGGATGAATAATAAAAGCTACATCAAAGATCAGAAACTTGGAGTTGGCCTCTCTGTGGACTGGGTTCAAAAGAGGTGATAGTAGAGACACAGAATGGTGCTGTCACACAGATAAACAGAATCTCATGGTGAGATTGCAGAGGAATAGACCATTGATTTTATCTTCTTCTGCCCATTAATGCAGCCTTTTTATCCAAAGTATGGGAGCAGTTGTGCCCCCACCATGATTTTAATACCACAGATATGTGCACACCTGACACTGAAAGAAGTTGATGTATTTTCATTGCCATCTTTTTAAATCATCTGCAGTAACATTCTGTGCTTTTCACTTTGATTTTAACGTTGAGTAACTGTATTAACATAGCAGGAGCTTAAGAAAAATACAGCATTTGTGCAACAATGGAAACAGAGAACATAGGAGATGTTATATTGTGTTAATGGGATTCTCAAGAGTTATACTAGTTTTCTTTTAATATACTATTTTATGTTATTGGACATTGTCTAACCACATTTTTCTGCTTCTTCTTTAGGCTGTGTCTGGTTTCCAGAGAATCTTGTCTGCATTAAGTCTTGCAGTGTTTCCCACCCTTTATTTTTTTACATTCCTTTATTATACGGATCCAGGATCAGTATTTTTTACTCTTTTTTCCTATTTAATGTGCCTTTATGGTAACCATAAAACTTCTGCTCTCCTTGGACTTTGTGGCTTCATGTTTCGTCAGACAAATATTGTGTGGACAGTTTTTTGTGCTGGAAATGTTGTTGCAGAGAAGCTAAATGAAGCCTGGAAGATTGAGTTACAGAAAAAGAAAGATGAAAAGATTTCTTCCAGGAAAGGATCATTTTCAGATTTGACCAGAATGCTGCAGTTTCTTGTTGAATATCTCTTGTCACCCAGAAATTTAGTTACACTTATTGCTTTAACTTGGCCATACATCATATTAGTATCTCTTTTCTTTGTTTTTGTCTTCATCAATGGTGGAATAGTTGTTGGTGATAGAAGTAGTCATGAAGCCTGTTTGCACTTTCCTCAGCTGTTCTATTTTCTGTCCTTTACTGTTTTTTTTTCATTTCCTCATTTACTGACCCCTACTAAAATCAGGAAATTCCTTTTGTCATTGCGAAAGCACCCTGTGCAGTATAGCTTAGTCACTGTCATCTCTTTATTCCTGATCTGGAGATTTACCTATGTCCATAAGTATTTACTAGCAGACAACAGACATTATACATTTTACGTCTGGAGAAAAGTGTTCCAAAGACATGAGCTTGTAAAATACCTGTTAGTTCCATTCTATATATTTGCTGGCTGGAGTTTTGCTGATACACTAAAATCAAAATCAATTTTCTGGATCTTAATGTATTTTGTATGTTTATTAGCAGTCACAGTTCCTCAAAAACTGCTAGAATTTCGTTACTTTATTTTGCCATTCTTAATATATAGGCTCAATATTCCATTTCTGTCTCTATATAGACAACTTCTGGAGCTGGCTTTTTATATTTTAGTAAATGCTGTAACTCTTTATCTTTTTCTAAATAGAACATTCCAATGGGAAAATAGTGATGAAGTACAGAGGTTTATGTGGTGACTTTTTTTTGACACTTTTATACCTGTAAGAAAACACAGTTCTGTTTCAGGACTGGACTCTGGAATGAAACAGTATGTTTTGCATCATGTAAGGACTATTTTCCCTAGCTGGAACTGGGAAGTAAGCTCTTTGCTTATATTGTTGCAAACAAATGCAAGATCTGTTATAATGTGAAGATACTCCATATACTGAATTTATGAAAATTTTAAAATTCAGTATGAGGGGAAATGTGAGAAGAACTTTCTGTAATTAATGTAAAATAAGGGAGATGTTTACTTTCATTTTTCATAATAAAATATAACATGCCTTTGAAGGTAAAATAGTTTATAAGTATGTTTCAGAGGTTTCTCTTTTACAAAAGAGGGATTTCAGTATATTCAACCTTTTTGTTTATTTATCTGTCTGCATATTTATTCCTCAAATCAGGCCATTTCCTTCTAGGTTTACTAGTGGTCAAAGCATAAACCACTATTAAAGTACAACGTTTTCAAAGCCTCCTACGTCTCGCTGAATTTTCATTACTTTTTTTGTCAGTAAATGCTTACATTAGTTTTCTAAGCAGGATGGGCTCTTAAACCCCTAGAGAATTTTGAACATTTTGTTTCAAACTGATATTTAGAAAACACAGCGGATGCTATGTGTGTGCACCTTCTTTGGAGGAATAAGTGTTACGGTACAATAAAACATAAATGGCAGTTGGTAATGTGACCTGTTGGAAAGGGAGCAGTTTACAGATGTCAGACTGCAACGTGCAGTGGATTGCAGCCCTCTTAAATAATTGAGCTTTTATGTCCTGTGGTTCTGTGCTCTCAGGTTTGGGCTGAAATCGACTCTGAGTGCACTTCTGAGTTGCACTGAGTGTTTCAAAGATCTTTGATGTGTAATCTTCAAGAAGTACTAATAGCATTATTGAACTATTCTTTTAAGTATTTTTCATGTTTAATGGAACTTGAGTGTATATATTCTGTTTGACAAAGATGAAATGCAATGTATGTACACATGTATGTATGTATATATATTTAAAAGCATCTGGTGTGCACTATCATCAGAGTAAATGAAGGCTTAAATAGTTCCTGTAAGTAAATCACTTATATTAAGTTTCAAAAATATTTGATTGCTACAGTATGTGGCAGGGGAGAGTGGGCTCCAAAACTTCAGGCACTGTGTATCTTCTTTAAATTCATTATTCTGTAATGATAATACTTCAGCCTAATCTGTTCAAACATGGTATCATTGCCACTCAAGTCACTTGGAATTGGAATCGTTTCTCAGGAGGCCAGGTCTGGAGAGTTACAGGCTCAGGTCAGTACTGTTACTGTTTTCTTTTACACCATGAAGATCCCTGTCCTGGCTCCAATTCCTTCCCTGTTCTAGCCCTGTGATGGGTGTGGTGAGCCCAGATTCTGATCAATGCCTCTGCAGCCCTGCTTCTCCTAAGGAAACCTCCAGCCACTCTCAATGAGTAGGTGTGTTTGTATTGAATTCAGGATATTTGCTAGGTTGCTTTTTGCTTCTTGGCCTTTTGCCAGCCTGGTAATTTGTTGTCAGTGTGTACCATAGGGAAAGCCATTTTCAATCAGTCCCCATTTACTTCTTCACATTGAAGGGACAAAAGAAACCTGAAATGGATTGCTTTTGAAGAATCCAGTGTGGTTCTGGCAGAGTCCAGGATGTTGTGTTGTGATTTCAGTATCACAGATATGGGAGGGGAAGTCTTGTGTGCCTTCTGCTTCCAATTTTGTTTTTGTATGCCATGCCAATAAAATTATAAGATAAAGAGCATTTGTCTGCTTAAGTACAATTTTATTTGTGCCCTGAAATACTGAGTTGGAATGGTAACATGGAAAGGCATGGTGCACTGTCTAGTATTCCAAGTTGTATCTTAGATCCAAGCTTTTTTTCTGGTTTTATGTAGGGGAGCAGGTGTTAATTCCCTTGAGAAAAAAAATTCCTTTGCAAAGATCCCTGCATAGTCAACAGGTGTTTTATCCAGCATGTCTGTTTTTACTGGTTCAAATTGGTGATCAGCTTTGCTGAGAGACTGTTCATGTTTCCTATTTTTAACAGAAGTAGCAGCTGTACTTCAAGTGAAAAGAACCAGTTTAAATATGTACAATTTTAAAAACAATTTTAAAACTTTTTTCTGAAAAGTGAATGCAAAACATCCACCAAAATTTAGAGCACAATACCTTTCTAATGAGCTCCACCCAGGAGACACTAGAAAAATTACACATAGAGAGACCTGTGACCTGTTGGGGCTGTTTAACCAGTACTATGAAATGGCATAATATTTTATAATGGAATTTATCACTATACTTACTGGTTTTAATTTAAAATGATGCTTAATATATTTTGCTCATTTGAAAGCAGGCTGAGTTGATAAAAATTTAAATAAAGAGGGAAGTTGATGAGTTACTAAAGTATGAAAGGAGAATGCATTTGTAGAATAAAGCTACATTTTCACTTTTGCCTATGAGCCTGAGGGTGTTTGCAGGTAATATTCAATGTTAGCCAAGTCAGCCCAGAAATCAGAGGCGTTATATTGTATCAGAACTGGTCATAAAGAATGGTCTCCAAATTCCATTATTATTTCCTATTTTGACAAATAGCAGTAACACTGCTATGTTGAAATCCATTGAAAAATGGACTTTTGTATTTTGCACCTGAAATATTTCCATTGTAGTTGTAAATTTGTTAGCTGTTTTCCTTAAAGACATGCAAAAAGGGCTGTATTTATCCTGCTTAATGTTGCCAAGGTCTTCTACATTCAATAGAACTATAATTGCTTAGTTTAAGTTAATTCTCAGCATGTGTCAGTAAAATTTCTTACAACAGCTTTAAAATGTTAATTTCTTGTAAATTTTATTAGTTATCAATTTAGAATAAAATCACACTGATTTCTTGAAGTATTCAAGGTAAAATAAAAAATAGCATAGCTGACATTTCTATAATGGCTGCTTTGAAAAAAAGGCTCAGTTTTAATGTTTCTTAGAAATAAGATTATTTTTCAGTAACTGTTGGAATAATAAAGCTAGCTGAACGGTCACAAACAATTGAACCTTTTTTTCCCCTTTTAGTTACAAATATGTTGTTATTCAGCAAGATAGGAAGTTTGATAATGCTTTATGCTGTGAACTGCATTTCCTGCAGTTTGTGAGCATTCTATATTTCATTCCTTATAACTTCCTTGACAGCACATATTCATGTTCAAAATTAGCGAGAATTTTGTACCATAAGCAATGCTGAAATATTTTTCTGTTAATTTTCTAGAGGGTTGATAAATAAATGGATGGCTTCTGTTAGAAAGTAAGGAAAAAGTATTTTTGTAGTGTCTGGGGGCAGTTGAATTTTGTCCTACTAATGCAGTTGTGGTGTTTTTTGTTGTTCACAAGGTGGCAGTCCTGTGCTGTCTTGTTGAGGTGACCAAGTGCTTCGTGCCATGCTGCTTGAAATCATAATGTTGTTCCAGCAACACTCATAATTAGAAAACTTCAAGTTCTCTCATGGCTAACTGATGTAGCTATAATGTCCTTGTTAATTTTAAATACAGGCAGTATGTTAAGTTTTACTAGAACAAGTTTTGTTCGTCTTTAAAGTGTCTTTCCTGCATTTTTTCTGTTTGTGAAATTTTCATTTCTGTTCTATGAGAACAAAATGAAACTTGAAATCCTGCTGTTGTAAAGATGTTTCTAGCAGATTAGCAGATTTCCTTTGGGTGTTTTATTATTAAATTTCACAGTATTCTTACTTTCTTTGCATATTCATTCTATTTGGTTCTGTCTAAGGAGAAAAAAGCCCTGAAGGACAAATTGAGAAAAGCAGAACAGTTATGCTTTTGAGACTGACACGTGGTGATTTTCTGAAATATTCACTCTTTTGGGTGATGCACATACAAATTATAAATGCTCAGGTGTCTGTTGGCCCTATAGTAGTTGATATACCATCTTTTAAATACATAATCTTGTTTTCCTATAATGAAAAATTGTAAAGTCCTCTCCATGAAAATGCTTCTAATTATGTTAAACTTCGTCTATATTCATCATCCTAATTTTTTTACCCTGAAAAACTTTGCACTCCTTGCTTATCCCTTGTTTGATAAGACATGCATTTTATTTTCAATTCAGTGACATTTTTCTGTCACCCTAGGCATGTTTTATAGAAAAACATCCTTCTCAAAAGTATGCTTTAGATAGATGCACATAATTGGTTTTGCTAACAAACATCCTTTTGCAAACAAAAAGGATCTGTACGAGACAGAAATGCTAATCTACCTAGCCATGTGTAGCTAAAATGCCCTTAATTTGCCAGTTTTTCTGCTTGATCTCAGAATATGCTCAGGACCTCATGCTGTTCCTTCAGCTTCACGGGTAGTTGGGATACGAGGAGCAGGAAGCAAGAGGAAAAATGTTTCTGCAGATCATTTTCCTGGGAGTGCTGCCATAGCTGGGGGTGTGCAGGGCTGCCAGGAGCAGGAGTGAGTGGGTGCTTCTGGGGCTTAGAGGGCACCACTGAATTTAGCAGAGCGCTGTGGCTGGCTAAAGTACATGGCGGTAGGGGAGAGCTGCTTGCCATACATGAGTGGGAATGTCTTCTCCAGCTGTAAGGAGAATCTGCTTGTTGCTAGAGCTGGCTGGATCTCTGGGAGAATGATCCTGCTGAAATCTGACAGGGAACTGGTTTGTTGAAGATGTTTTAGCGCTTCACTGTACATCTGTAAATAAAAAACTTCATGCTGTGTTCAGGAAATGTGAGCTTACTTGAAACACAGCTGTGTGTCACAAATAGGGAAGGAGTTGCTTTCATTTTTATGGAATCATAGAATCATTAAGGTTGGACAAGACTCATAAGACCATTGAGTCCAGCTATCAACCCAGTACCACCTTTTTCACCACTAAATCATATCCCCACCTGCCACATTCCTGCACCTTTTGAACTCTTGGACGGATTATGATTCCACCACTTCCCTGGGCAGCCTGTTTCAAAGCCTGACTACCTTTTCCATGAAGAATATTTTTCAAATATCCAATCTAAACTTAATTTCATCTGGTCCTCTCACGTGTTACATGGGAGAAGAAACCAACCCTGACCTCACTATTACCTTGGTTCAGAGACCACTTTCAGACACCCACTTCAGACCTATACGTTTAATATATGTAAATCACATTTTCCTGCATTTTCCTGTGATTCCCATGTGATTCCCATTGAATCTCAGAATAGCATTGGCTGGCTGATTTTCACATTGTCATTTGCCCCATTACTTTAGTGGGTTTATGATGTACTTTGGACCTGATTAACATAAGAGATTTGGTAATCCAGATGCCTTGGCAAGAACAAGCAGAAATTTGAGGATTATGAGAGGATTGGATCAGACTGATGACAGGCAAGAAGATTGAATCAACTTCTACAAGCAAGAAATGCTACAAAATGTATAAATGTTTGTTTCTGTGATGACTAAACCAATCATTGTAGTAAAAAATTGCTAGCCTTCCTAGATTAGTGTATAAGTATATGTAGTCCACAGTAAAATGGGATTCTGACCACCATCCACTCAGTCTCCCCATCTCTCTCTCCATTGCTGATAGGTTTATAATACAAAACTGATGTGTCTTAAAAAGTAAACGTTGTTAAAGCAATGTTTCCCATGTGCTCTGTATCCTGGTTTTAAGTAGATGTAAATTAATATCCCATGCATTTAATTCAAATTGGCTTGAGCTCCTATTAATAACAGCAGTGTATGCCTTTTCAAAGATGTAATTGCAAGAGTTCATGTCCTTAGCATCTTCTGTAATGAAATTACATTTTGACATTTTCATATCAACCCTCCTAAAAGTATTGTCATAGAAATAATCTTGCAAAAATATAATGAAAAGGAATGGTGATTATCACTGGCAACAGTCTAATTTTAGGGCAATACTTCAGTCCTTCAAGTTTAGTACATGTAAATCATGCTGCATTTTCCTGTGTTCCCATCAAATCTCAAAGCATTGCCGGGCTGAACTGAAATTTAAATGACAAGTTACAAATGAACAAAGGAAACACAGTTGGGAACATCACTGATTCCAGGGGTTGCACTTCACCCTCGGGGCCAGTGCTGATCTAATGCCAGCACATTGTTGGTGTGTGGGAGGAAGCACAGGATAACCCTAGTCATGGGGAGGGGCAGCGAGGGTGTTTTGCATGCTGCATGTGGGATTCCTTCCTTACTAGCTGCTCTGTGCATTCCTCAGCTGCTACAGCACTACATACTCATTGCCAATAGCGTTATTTTATATTGGAGATAATTGTGAAGGTGAGAATTCATCTGCCAGACATCTCATTGAAGCCACCTTCTAGTGTGAGCTGCTTGCTAGTGCTCAGCAGGGCACTCCTGAGCTGGGGGAGCCTCAAATCCAAGGCTTGAGGCCAGAATGACCAGTGCTTGAGCTGATTTTCCTGGCAGCCCCTCTGCTAGCTAAATTTGAAAAATTTCAGCCCAATACAATGTGTTGCTAACTTATTTTAAAATCTCAAGAAGCCTTGTGGAATTACCTTCTCTTTTCAGGTCCAGCCCCTGGAGAAAGAAACAGAAACACATCAAGGGAAAAAGAATTTATTTGCTGTATATAGTAAAGAGTTGCATGTGTCTTGCTAAAACTATATCAGTGCACCTTTGCTTCAATAACAGTGAGTTTTGTTCTCTTAATTATTACTAGAATGGAATTTTAGGCCTTATTTTCTGAAACAAGGAAGAATAGTCTGCTTAAAGCAAAAAAGAAATTAGGAGTCTGGCAGTTTTCTTAAGAATTAAGAAAATATATTTGAGATTCTGAAAACAGCTGTTGGCTGAGAGGAGCTTTAAGTTCGCCTTCAAGATAAATACTAGTAATTTCACTTCTCCCTCCTATATTGCTTATAAAAAAATATATTATTTGAATTCTGTGAGGGTGGAAGAGGGGTGTAGCATTACAATGGCCTTGTCTAGCTGTTTGCCTGACAGGAGGCCACAAAACTTTATCTAAGAGCTCCTACCAAGGAGGAAGTTTCCACATTATGTAAGTGAATCCTGTGGAGTTTAATATTTTGAAGCTGAAATGGAGCTCATCTTTGAAAACACACTCTATTTAAAGCAGTCAAGTAGTGATGAATTTGCTGTTTCATTAGACAAGCTTTTGCAGAGATTAATTACTTCTACTCTTAGGAACATTTTCTCTCTAGTTGTGGTCTTCTTGCTACATCTGTGCAAAGACAATTCTCCCCATTTTCCTCCTCCATTTGTGCAGATAAATACAATTTACGCCGTTGTGTGCAGCTCACAGCACAACAGCTCCTTAACCTACTGAACTACAGAGATACAAGGATTTGGCATCCCAGATTGGTTTTCCCTAGCTTTGTTTTCAGCACATAAAGAGGTAATGATTAATATAATTGAAGACTTCACAAAACTTCTGAGATATTTTTCTATAAGGAAGAAGTATCATCTACCTAGACCTGTGCCCCCTGCTCTGTTTAGCTGAAACAAAGTCTGTGGCACCTTGTATGCATGGATATTCTTACTGTGGGGAGCATGCTGGCTACCTTGTATATGAAGCATTGATTTTTGACTTCTAATGTCAAGCTAATGGAAAAATCAGTCAAAAATAAATATATTAACAATTCCCACAACAACTGCTTTCATCTTTATTAGTGAAGTGGCTGGAAATATACACAAGAGTTTGCTTGCCTTCTTCTTGATTATTACTATGTTAATAGTAGTGAGGGCATGTGAAGTTTCAGTTTGGCTGAGCAGTTTATGATTTGGCTATTTCCTGTAGAGCTCCTTGAAGTTAAATGCTTGTGGAGGCAAATTTAGTGGATTGGTTACCATCTTGACCTCTAAAGCCAGGGCTAACTCCACTAGCTTGCTGTTGTATTGAGAGGTTGGCTGTGTTTGTCTTGAGACACAGTTTCTTTCTGGAGTTCAAACACAGGAATTTTATTTCTGTAGAATTAAAAATAAATGTATTCAGATTATGAGAATTCTGTAAGGAAGCCTGCTTTTCTTATCCTTATACTGACTAAACCAAATTTTATTTTCCCTGATGGGATTCTATGTACTCTCTAATACATGGAATCACTCTGCCTGAGGGTTAGAGAAATTTAGGCATTGTTTTAAACAGCTATCAGATCAGCTAACTTTGCAGGAAGCCTTTGATTTTGAATTAAAAGCTCACCACTACCATCAATTGGCGGGTTCATTCCTCTTGCACTTTCAAATCCTGGCATTATAATTAAAACTTCTTTGTGAATAAAGAGTCTTTCTGGAAAACAATTGTCCATCCTACTGGCAATTAAGTCTTCTATAAACCTTAGCATGCAATTACAGCAAAGATCAGTTAAAGTAAGACATTTGTGACTGAATCTGAATCAAAGATGTTATCACCTGCAAAGATTCTACCTTGTTATGTAAGTCACACACAATAGAGTACATGATGCTCTTGAACTTTCTTGCCCATCAGTTTGTCAGAGAATAAGCAAGAAAAGCCTTTCAAGTCAGTCCTAACATCTAACTAACTGATAGTCTGCAGTTACTTGGCAAAAAACGCCTGTCAAAATCAGCTTCTAGTCTCCTCCAGGGGTTTTGCTGTGATGGATCTCATGATAAATGTTCTTCAGCGCTTTTTGTGTTTTCTTTCACAATGCAAGATCCTCTTCCCTGGACGTGGCTTTATTGCCTCTTGGATGAGAAACTGGTTTGGAGGTCTGTTTTATTACATTAAAGTGTTTATGCATCAACACGAGCAATACTTCGACCAAATGAATCTATACCCTGCAGTCAAAATGCAAACAAGAGTGTGTATTGACAGAATATATTCAATACTTTATTTTCTCATTAAATCTAGCATAAAGTAGACAGGATAATTTGGTATCAGATTTAATCTTTCATGTTACTCTGCAAGTGTATAGGTATTGACAATTTGTTTGGTCTTTTGAACATACACTTCCAAGGCAGAGTTGAAGAAGGTAATTACAATCCAACTCTCTTTTCCATTACCCACACACTAATTTAATTGAAATTGTAGTAAGTACAACTTCATGAGATGGATCTATTTTCATTTCAATATTGCATTCTCTGAGGACACTAGAGGATATAAATCAACAGGAACTATACACTAAAGAAATAATAATGCCTTCTGGAATGCTTCAGCTGCGTGTGCTCAATCTACAGCCTGAAAGAACATGCATAAAGACCTTGCAGAATTTTGGATTTGTATATTCACTAGAATGTATAATGGTAAAAATAAAATAAAACTCAGGGCACAGTGACTACTTTTTTTTTTTTTTTTTTGTAAAACTACTGTTTGATATTTACAACAATGGAACAATACAAGGAAATGCAAAGCTGGAAAGATTTCTTTTCACAGATTTTCTGTTGTTAGCTCATATAAGGTAGAAAGCAGCTGTGTACCAAATCTGAAAAGGTGGATCTACTTGTTCATGTGCTCATCTACATTTTTATCACTCTAAACACCTTTATTAATCTGATATTTTCCTTTGAACTTTCACTAGGACTTCTGTATTTTGATAACAAATAAAAGGAAAAACTGTAGGGTATTCCTGGTAAATTGCATGGAGAAAAAAGATAAAACTAAAAAAAAAGACGAGATATGGCACTCAATGCCATGGTTTAGTTGAGGTGTTGGGGCATGGGTTGGACTCAATGATCTTTAAGGTCTCTTCCAACCTAGAGATTCTGTGAAGTAATGCTGTGTGCACTTGCAGGAAGCTTAAGCCGGGAACAAATTCCACAGTAAAGACCCTCAGCCTCCACTTCCATCCCTTTCTAGGGTGAGTGATCCCGTTCCTCCCACCATAGACTGTACCTCTTTTTGCTTGGCTGTTCTTCCTTTTGTGCTAGCCTCTCTTCTCCATGTGAGCATGTGCTACAGACTGTCCACAGTTGTAGCTGGCTTTGTCCCAGCCATCCTGGCATGCTGAGACTGTTTCTTTATCTCATTCCTGCTGGTGAAATACAAAACTCAGTGTTAATTTGGGCAAGGATTTCAATTGATGTAAATGTAGGCTGTACTTATCATCAGCTTCGTTGGGATGGCATCAAAAAGACTGGCCTGGCAAAAGGGGTGTGTGATCATCCTACCCTGGCTGTCAGAAGCAAAATTTGCAGTGTGGGAGTTCTGCTTGTCTTGGTTTTCCTAGCAGGGCCTCTTCAAATGATTGATCTTTTTCAGCTGGGGTGAGCTGACAGCCCCTTTGCCTTGTCCTGAGATAATGTAACAAAGCTCTGAGCTCAGCAGACTGTGTTGTGCCACCTTCAAGGAGCACTAAAGACAGCCATAAAATTGCATGTCAGTTGTTAGCCCAGCCTGGCCTCCTCCTCTGAGATGTTGCAGCATCAGCATTTGCTCAGCCTGGGAATGGATGGCTCTTCAGCAACCCAAAAGCCAAGGTTGTTCTTTTATGTTTTGCTTCTTATTTGATCTAATATAAATTGTGTCCCCAATTCACCCATGGAAGATGCTTTGAAAGGCACAAATGCAGACCTGCACTTAAGTCTTATGATTCAGGCTTCACAAGTCCTAAGATTTAGAAACAAAGGAAGAAACAATTTCTGTTGTGTTTTCCTAATTTCTTGTACTCAAGAGTACACTAAATGTAGTTTTTTAAGAACTGAAATTAATATGGAAATCTGTTGACGTTATAACATTCTTGCTTTGTTCTGTACTTTTTGTCATGTGATTCCCATAGAAGGTAGTGGTGAGTGGACGAGATAATGCATGAAAGAATATTTTTACTAGACACATGACTACAGAATAAAATACACTTTTTACTGTTTTCCATGTACATGAGTCTATCTAACAGACTGAAAGACCTTTCATTGGTTTCTGCTGGTGAGACAGGTTCCCTGGTGGCCTATTAGAGCTTGATGTCCTTCAAAAAGCTTAGGTGCAGCTGCTGATAGTGGTCAAGTGGCACTTGTGAATGGCTTTTTTCTTTAATTTCCAGTCACTTTCTTTTTTTTGCATTTTGTGTGTGATATGTGACAAGCTAGTGTCATTGGCTTTCCTCTTAGTGGATAAGGACATTTTTCTGATTTTTTGTGTGTTTCCTTTATTTTCTCCCTGCATCTCATGGCTTTTTACAAAGCTTTTTTATAAGTAGATGCTGAGTTATTTACATGGAACCAGACTTGTCCTCGTGTTCTGTACTTTATTTATTTTTTAATACTTAAAAATTGCTTTGGATAAATATATTTCCAATGCACATAATCCAACAAAAAATTACAATCAGTGTTTATTGAAGGAAATGTATTGGATAGTGTCCTTTCCTTGTAGCTCTTTGAGAACATACAAGTCCTCATGGAAAGAAAAGCATTAGACTCAAGGTTAATCTTTTATCATTAATTAAAAAGAGATTTTGCTTTAAAATAAAGATCTAAAAATTAACCTTTACATTTTGCCTTCAGTCATAAAGCACAGATCGGATTCATTCCCCTCTTGAACAATGAGTCAATATACTCAAATTCCTACTGCTCCTATTAAACCTTCCCTTTATTGTTCAAATTAAATAAATCGTTTGCAAATAAAACATAAATAAAAATATATTTTCTAGAAAAAGAAGAACACAAAGTGAGTGGATGAAGAAGAGAAGCCTGAGTACTGTGTATTTATCAACAGCAATCTCTCAGTTTCCAGATTTCTAGTAAGAAGGCTTCTTCCTTCTGTCTGAAGAGCTCCTTCCCAGGAGTGAGCGGTGGTGCCAGGATGGGAGAGAGAATTCAAGACAACTATTGCAATACTTTCTGCATTTCTTGAAGAGCTGAGCTCCCATCAGCCTTTGCTTTTCTGGCAATGTGCCCAATTTGCTCCTTTTCCTTCATAGAAACTTAAAATAATTAGTGACAGTTTTAAACCTGAGAGCAGGTAGGTGACCTATGGATGAAAGCCACAGTGCTGAGAGCTCCTGATTCAAACAGTGACGTTTTCTGTTGTCCACCTCACCTATTACTGTACAACAGGGATAATAAGGAAAAAGCTGAGACCTTGGCACTGACTCTGTCATTTCAATTTTTCAGTTCATTGCAAACAGGGCTGTGTTGCTCTTAAATAGCCAGGATTTCTTGAGTGTCTTACTATTGGAAATTTACTGAATTTAATTTATAGCGTTTCTGTAGCACAAAACATTCCTGCCTCAAAAAGTAATACTTTTCTGTCCAAATGAAAATAAAATGCTGGCATGCTTGAAATTAGGTATTGTCTAAGTAGAACATCCTGAAAGTTGTTCCTTTATGAAGCTGTTGCTTGTTTCTTTTTTTTCCCCTCTCTTGGAGAGTATGAGATTTTCATTAGAAAATTACAAGTGGCACATGTTGTAGTTAGTCATATCTGCACTACAAGTATCTGTGCTAAGCATAAACATGACCCAAGGCATATTAGTCAGCCATAAAGAATCACTTGTCATATAAAGCCTGTCTGCAGGAGGACAGAAGATGCTCACTGGAATTCAGTGAGTGTCAGGGGTGGTCCCTGCTGCCACTGCCACTGCTCCTCCAAAGGCATGTTAATTAAACAAGATGCAAAGAAAATAAATCTGTCATGTTCTCGTGGTCAGAATCCAGGGAGATGTAGCAGATGATGACTTAAATGGTTTCCAAAAGCTTTGGTTTGTTTTTGTTTTTAAAGAAATTGTTCAATAGATACCAGGTTCATTGAAATTAAACTGAAAGGGTATTTTAACTTTCTCCTTGTGTTTAGTTCTTCCTTTGATACTGCAGAAGCCCAGAAGATAATGGGCTGGTGTGCATGTCTCAAATGCCCATAGCTGGTTGTGTGCTTATACTAGAAGATAAAGGACTAACTTATACTAGTTTCCATGGCAAGTGTGTGATTTACTAATAAAACTCTGTACATTTTGCAGATCCTCTGACTTTTGTTGTTTTTTTTCAAGTGAGCATCTATGAATCTCAGGAGCTCCCTTCTCCTTAAGGATGGGATGTCACAGGATATTAGACATACCACTGTGTCAGGAGCTGTTCCAAGTATATCCATCTCTCACAAATAAATTACTATGCAGCTCAGGGAAAAAGAGCTCTCTGATCCTATTGGATTAGAAAAAAAAAAAAAAAAAAAGAAAAAAAAAGTATACTCTTACTCAAACTTTGGTTACTAACATCATTCAGATTTTGATCCACCTGGCCAGAGACAAAATATTGTAATTGAAGCTGCTAGTGACATAGTGATCAACAAAGTCTTACAGCTTCACTGTTAGTATGATGACCATCCATTAGAATCACTTTGCTGAAGATTCACCTGAAAGGACTTAAAGGAAGTTGCTGTATCAGGCTCAAACCATATCTAATTTATGTATTTTATTGCAAGTTCTTGACCCTTAAATCTAGTACCAATCATAGTACAAACACAATGTGCTGTAATTGAAAAATAATTGTATTTTTATTTTTATTTCTCTTTCAAAACTCTAACTTCTCTTGACTGTAATGTATGCCAAAACTTTGCAAAATATCCTTTTTCTACAGAGCACAGCTTACCCAAAATAATAAAGAATTTCTCAATAGCATCAGGATCCCAGAGGATGACTTAAAAATTATATTCCTAATATAAAATAGCAAATACTTGCAAGAAATATGGATTCACATATAAATGCTCCCTAGTAACTGGGAGTCTATATATATGCATTAAATAACCTAACAGAGTTAGAAGATTGCAAAGTTATCAATGACTCTGGTGTCTGCAAATTGATTCACTATTTTAGTAACAAAGCCTGTAATTCACTTTGGGGGAAGAGAGACAGTCTTTGTGTGGGAGATTAATATTACATTAAGTAGTACCTTGGATCTTCTATTTTAATCATCCATAGAACAATGGAAGAAGTGCCCTTTCCATTTGCAGTGTTGTATTGTGTCATCATATCTACAAGACTTAAAAACCACATTCCCAGAGCTCCTTTTAAAAGCACGAAGTGAAGGGAAATACCATGTTTGATGAAAATCCGTGATTAAGGCTGGGAGTTTATCCGGCAGAGCTGATTTTTTATCTCTGCTTTCTCATCTTTGCAATGAGGACGAAGTGAGGAGTTTGCTTTTCATTTTGGGTTCTCGCTAGTGAGCATTTACCCGCTGAGCACCCGATCCCCCTGCAGGAGGAGGTGCGGCCCGTAGCCCTCGCTGTGGTGGGGCTCCTGCCCTGGCCGGCATGGGGGAGGCACTGTCCTCTCCTCGGGCCACATGAGCTCAAAGCCCCTCCTGGCCTCCATCCCAGTGCCCCAAGGACCCCTTGGCTTTGCTCATAGCGATGCAGGGCTTTCCTGAGGCAGCATTTTTGGGTGAAAGAAGCAGAGCAGAGAAGGTGTGTTTTTAAATTACTTCCCCATGCCAGCGTGCCTGTTCTCCATAGGTCTGCCAAAACAGGCTTTAAGTAGTGTCAGACAGTTTATACGGACTGATGAAATAAGTCTGTGTTGATGTTGGCACTGGAGCCACTTTGTTTCTAAAGGTTGTTTGCTGAGATTGGAGCGGTGCCGTGACCCCAGACTGTGGCCTGGAACTGTGGTGGTAGAGAGTAAAGTGCCACGAGAAATAGGCCAGGGTGGGAGCAAAGCAGGAGCGAAGCAGGAGCAAGAGCAAAGCAAAGCAGCAAAAAGCAAAGCCAACAGCAAAAGCTGCACCATGTACTGTCCCGTCTCTCTGTCCCACCAGCCATGGGGGAGCAGGCTGATAAACCAGAACAAACCCTGCTCCTCAGAGCCAGTCATGAAGGCACAGCACATAACATCCAGCACCAACAGAACACACGACTGGGGATACAAGCATCATAACCTCACCCTAGGACAAACATGTACCTGGGAAAATGAGTCAAGACCTTGTCTCAGTCTGCAGCACCATTAGAGAGGTGTCATGCTCTGTGTCTTTAGGGTCCTGAGACAGGGAAGGAGATGGAAGGCTGCTCTTGGTGTGGTCTGATGTGGCCACTGGTGACAGCTGAGCCCTCTTTAGGGGCATTTGGGGCACTCAGGTCAGTGAGTGCATTTCTGGATTATTATAAAATCCGAATGTGGCATTTTACTGTGTTTGATGAAAAAGAGAAGAGGGATATCCCAGAGGTCAGCCTGAATTTGGGAATAACAATATCTCTCTGCAAGCCTAAGAAGTCAGATCAGCTTTGGCCAGGGACATAGTTACCTGTGTTTAAATGAACTCAAACGAATTCTGAATTTCTGAAGTGTGATTGAATATACGTAGGTTTTTTCCTAAGACCACCTTTCTGGGTCACTGTGTATATTTGGCTGCCTTTATTGTAGTGGTACTACATGTCACCTCATTTTGGTGCTCATGCAAATGCTCTGGAGAAGATCCCTACTACAAGTCTGGCTAAAAGCCAGTCCTCCTGCTCTTGTTTGTTCTAGTTGAGCCTGTGGTTGCAAATCTAAAATAAGCATTCTGAAACCCGCTTTTCTTTGATCTGTAGTGAAGCACATCTCTTCCAGTTAGAGTCAAAGGCTGCATGTCAGCTTGTAAAACATGAACAAATTGAAGGGTGGCATCAGATTTCCAAGCAGTATGGGTAGGGAAGACTGAATATACCAACGGGCCATTTGCTGTTATTCTAGTGAAGGTCTTTTGTTACAAAGACCAGAAGAACTTATTTCTGCTGATGTTGGTACTTGGTGGTGTTTATTTGCAAGCAGCAGCAGCAGCAGGGTTGTAAAGCCATCTGTTTACAAATCACAGGTTTTAACACAGGCTTAATCACTCATCTCAAGAATGCGGTTACAAACTATTTACATCTCTGTGTCTGACAGAAATATGTGCTCCTTCCACTCCCTCACATTCCCTCCCTACTTGCTCAGCATCTCCTGTTCTACCAGAGCCTGTTCTACTGAAAATGCTCTAAAGCAGATCACTTAGCTTTTTACTTGGGGACTCAGGGCAGGGCATTTGCTCTTAAAAGGATGTAATTTGTCACTGTCAGCTGTCAGGTTTAGCAGATCCTTTTAAGATGTGGTTTCTGAGCTGACTCCAGTATTCTGGCACTGCAGAAGATCTTGCAAAGCAGACGACTACAGTGCCCATGTTTCACCCTGCTCATTTAGCACCTTCAAAACCTCTGTGTGCTGCATTTTGCACGTTCCCCTGCATAGCTGCACTTGGTGCATATTTGTACAAATATCTGGCTGCCTCTGGGTATACAAAACAGGATGAGAATCACAACAGTTTCTGTATTCTGATCCCTATGGTGAATTTTCTCCCAAAGAGCCACAGGTGCTTGTGCCACTCGGGGCTCTCAGTGACCATGGGAGTAGCTACTGGCTTCCCATCCCACACTCCACTAGTTCCAAGATTTTCTGAAGTTTTTTTCACAAGTTCTTTTTAGATTAGCCAGTGGGTGTCTAACACTACAAGCACATTTCTATGTGAGCAAAGGGTTCCTTTTAGCATGTCTGTAGACAATACAAAGATTTCATGGACTTTACACTCTGTGCCTTGTGCTGAAACATATTCAAAAACTGTCTATGCTATCTGACCACAAAGTCTTAAAATTATGTTTGGATTTACTTCTGAAACATGCAATAATATGGAATAATTTAACTGGATTTGACCCACTGGCCTGAAAGTGCCACTTGCATGGACTGACAATCAGCATTTTGATAATAGGTCCTTCACTTGTATTAGTTTCCCTCCTTTCCTTTTTATTGCCCTTAATTTCCTTCTCTTCTACCTAAACTCTGAAGGAATCTTTTGTTGAAATAGGTAGCGACCAGGTGACCAGGAATATGAATCTTAGCACTCAGATGGAGATGTCTCGTCTAAGGGCACTCTAGTCCAGCTATCTCTAAAACCTGACTTAGATCTCATGATATTAGTAATAATGGAGTTTAATCACACTGGTATCTTGTAACACCTCCATTAAATTATTTCATGTTAACAGTAATAGTATTGTACAGCTCCTTTACCAGAGCTATCACACCTTTGAATATGTGGAACATCTCAAGAATCATCATTCTCTGAGAAAATGAAATATTTTGTCAGAAATTTTGTCCATCAGCCCAGATCATGACAAGAGACTTCAAAGCTCCTGTTTCTTTTGATATTAACTATTTGTGAGTACAATGATTTGTGCAACATTTGTTGTATGGTGGCACTGGATCACCAGTCTGGCTGATTGGGTGAGCACTGACCTTGGCTTGGAGGGAAAATGCACAGGTGCTTTCACAGGCACAAGACAGAATTGAATTCAGTCACATAACTCAGAAAAAAAAAAAAAAGAAAAAAAAAAAAGAAAAAAAAAGAAAAAAGAGAGAGCCCTATATTTCTGAGGTCACCCAGTCTATTATTCATTTGTATGAATAATCATGTAGAAGCTGAGGAGGTGAAAAGACCAGAAAATATGTTCTCTGTGTGTCAATGTTTGCACCATTCAGTGTTGTTCCACTACAACAGATACTGTAATGGGCTGTATCATTTATGTCCTCCATAGCCCTGCTCCCAGCAAAACAAATGCTATCTTTGAGTAATCAGAATATTTATACTGTAGGTCCTCAGTAAGGATGGATAAAGAAGTTTAATGCTGTAAAGAACATTTAAACTTTTGAGTTCAGAATTTCTTTAAACAGTTTAAAATAAAAATAATTGTTTTCTTATACCTCAGACCATTAGTTAGGTTTTTTAAGGAAAAAAATCTCTTTCAGATTAATTCATTTCCCATTGGACTCAATGTAGGAAATGTCACCAAGAAAAATATCTCAATTAAATCAGTGATTTCATTGCATCAAGAATCCCCTGCTTTCTCTGCTGTTTATTAATGTTTTTCATTTTCAAGCTTTGGTTTCTCCCAGAGTCATTGTCAATGACTTGAGAAAGTATTTTGTAGCAGAAGGACCAGCCTGCCTAGGCTCTCTGGTCTCCTCTCAGAGGCCAAAGAAGCAATGGAATGTTTAGTCTTATTGTTTTTACAGGTGGGAAATAGGTGAGGATTAATAATGCACCATTATGTACCTCTGAGAGGCAACAGACAAAAAACCCTTCCTAAAAGGGGACTAACAAGTAAAGCAAAAAGACAAACAGCTTACAGGGATGGATAAAGCCTGAGAACTTCTTTCTGTGAGCAGACACGCTTCCAGCTCAGAGGTTACAAAGGACTCTCTAGTTTGAACTATCAGAGAAATGGATCAAACAGCACAGTCAGAAAGCAGAAAAGGAACAGCACAAGATGAGATTTAAGCAAGAACAGAATAGTGATGATGCATCAGTGAAATGTAGTAATTTAAAAAGGGATTGTGTGATGAAGGAAAAGAGAGAAAACTAGGTAGCATCACTTCAAAATCCTCCATAATCCTCTGTGCTTCTTCATGTCCTGCAAGTAAGGATCCATTATGCTTCCTATAAGGTAAAAGCAGAAGATTATCTTTTCTATCCCATATTTGTATCTTGTGGTGACATGCAGGGTCTTTGAGAATGTGTCACAGTCCCGAGGGCACTCGTGTCCTTGCCCAGCCTGCCCATGGCCTGGGATCCCATTCCAGCCCAGTCCAGGGCCACCAGTCCCTGCCCCAGTGATGCTGCCAGGGCCTGGTCTGCAGCCCTGCCACAGCCTTGCCTGAACAAGAGAATTAGGGTTTTTCTGGTTTACTGAGTGCATTGCAGAACTCCTCTGGGCTTTGACATGGTCCATGGCATAGTTCAGCCATCTACTGTGTGGTGTAGCAGGTGATCAATGGAGCTCAAAACCAATAAGATTTTTGAGCATCTTTTTTCCATAATAAATTCTTGTTTTGTAAAAGATGTTCTCTTGAAATAGACACAGGCTGTAGCATGTAGCAAATAAGGTTTTCAGCTAATCTCCAGTATCTGATTGCTGATACTGTCAAAGATAATGCAATATATATTAGTTGTCTTTTTGATATGCCATGATAGGGGAGTTTTGTAATCTTTCTTCCATGTGCCTAAAAGGGATATGTTTTTCACTGCTGATTGAAATGCTCCCTGAATGCCAGAAATGCACTCATCAACATTTCAAGTGATGTATTTATCTGAAGTAGTTTCCTTCTGATAATTTCATTTGATGAATCAAAAATGCATCTTTCAAATCCCTGCAAATCGAGACAAAAATTTTTGGAGAACATTTATAAAAGCAATATTGGGGTCAGATAATCTAGCCTTGATTCCTAGTGGATGTTTTATTTTCTTTTGATGTTGACACCTTATAGCAGCCTATTCAAATCCAACATCAACTTATTGCAGTTCACTACCCAGCAAAAGATACAGCTGTGATGCTCTTGTGAAGAATATGGCATTTAATTCAGCTGGCTTCAGCACACAGGGACCTCCATCAAGATTGCAGAAAGGCACAAATCTCTCAAAGCTTTTACCACTAATTTGTCAGCAAGAGAGTTTTCTTTTGTATTTTTATTTTTTTTTGCAACTGGGAGCCAGTTATTTGAACAAATCTCAGTCTCTCCTTCCCCATGCTCTCAATCTTCTGCTTCCTCTCCCCTGCCATTGCTTCTACTCTGATACATTTCAAAAAACAGCTTCCAGCATTCCCCACAGACTTTATTATACTAAAAGGAGGGAAAATAAGCATTTTATCTAAAAGATTTGATAGGTACAGATAAATCTATGAATTTATTTGAAGTTTCCAGCAAAAATAAAATGCTTTGGATGGATAATGAACAATCAAAGACAGTAATCTTAGAATATTAAGCTAGAAATCTGAATTTTCAGCCTGGCTTTCTGTAAACACAATTACTGAGATATGCAGGTTGATTTTATTAACTTCTAAAAAACTCCAAGGCAGATGAAAACAAAAAGTAAGTGCCATGAATTATTCTAGAATTTCATTTAAAATTACTCAAAAACCTAATGAGGCCCCAGCAACTGGAGATAAACTAAATTGTACTTAGAAAATGTTATAATACTCTTTCTAGCTGCTCTGTCAAAATACATTCAAGTTGCCAGGAAGGACAACCATTGCCCTTCCCACGTACTCTACCATGCTTCCATGTGCTGAAAACCAAAGGAAAATGGTTTTTAAGTTTTCCTTGAAAAGAAGGAACTGTAGAGGAATCAGACGAGCTCTCTGAACTGATGCTTTTTGTTATGAATTCTTCTTTCTCCAGCCTAGTCCTGTGCAGAAAATATGCCATTTGTTTTTGTGCAACCCAAGCACAGACAGGATGCCACAAACACAGTCTGTCTGTCTGTCTGTCTGTGGTGAGGAATATCTGTGCTGCTTTCGTGTGTAGTGCCTTGCCACAGGCTGCTAGATGTGGCTGTGATGCCAGCCCAAGGGTTTGCCTTGCTTTTTCTGCCTCTGCCAGCTCTTCTGGTTCTGCCACCGCAGACTGGAGAACGAGGCAGTGTTCTGCTCCCCTTCAGGGCCAGAAGTGACTTTAGGGCAGGCTGCACTTGGTGCCTGTTGTCCCACCAGCCTTCCCAGCCCAGCTCCACAGGCACCCAGTGCCACTCACTCAGGACACAAGCCCTTCCAAACACACAACCATTTCCTGCTGGGGAGCAGGGCAAGGGCTGAGCAGCCCCGTTGGTGCCATCAATGCCTGTTCAGCAGAGGATGCCACGCTGTGCCACCAGGAGCTGCCCGGGCACGTCGCCAGTCCTATCCCACCTCCCCTCGGGGACCAGAGCAGCACTGGTGACTGAGTCAAATTAAGGATGCCAGAAAGGCATCTTTAGTTAGAAAAACATCTGGCAATTCACTATAACCATTTGTGTGCAAGGAAAAGCATTGTTTACTGCTGCAAATCCTTCTGGGGGTCTGCGTTCTGGCTATACAGCGGCAGTTCAGTCATGAGCCTGGAAATAATTTGTGGGATTATTTCTGGAAACGTCCAGAAATAATCCCACAAATTACTTAAATGGGGCAACAGATGTAGTAATTAAAAATGAAAAAGTGACAGCTATTTTTGGCTCAAATTGATACTATTAACTGACACGGTAGATGGGCTTTTAAAGCCAAAAATATATGCAATAGCAGTCAGAATAGCTGTTATTTCCCTGCTGTTTGTGAAAGGCTTATGAATCATGTTCTACACCCAGCCAATGGCATACCTTTATTTCAGATGCTATTTAAATTACACTTAATTTAAATGAAGAGGTGGAACTAAGGAAATATCTGAAGGTTTTTTCCAGGCTTTGTCTGACATCAGAGGTCAAGTGACTGCATATCTTGATTTCCAGAAGAACATATGAGACTAATTAATAAAATGATTAGAAAATGTACCCCAGGTAGACCTGTAAAAAGACCATATTGAATTTATAGCTGCAATGGCAGAGTTAATTTGTATTTCCATATGATAAGTATTGAGAATGTACTTCTTTTGCTTATTAACATTATGTGGGAGAAACTGGTTCCTTCTTACTGACCCATCACTTCCAGAGCATTCTATTAACATGTATCAGTATTAACTGCACCAAATTTTTTTTCACTTAAAATCAGAACAGTAGGATGTGACTCTGCTTTTTAAATACTCCTAAATATAGTCCTAGAAAGAAACATAATTTTAAACCCCCACAACTATTCAGGCAGAGCCTACAGCTAGGGACATTTCCTGGCTATTTGACTGAGGACTGTGTGTCTCTGAGCTCATTTGCACTAGACTCACTGCAAGCCTTAGATAAATGCATTAACTTTTAAAAAAGGTAATCATTATATTAATTTATCTCCTTCATCTATAATGCCAGGTAATGCATTTTGGCAAGCATCACTTATAAGTAGAATTGTTCTCCCCTGGGAAGCTGTAAATGACTCCTCTTCGTCCAGATATGTTTTGCCTCAATGCACAGAGACACACAGGCTATCTTCCAACTTAAATCAATATTGTGATCCACACTGAATCCAATTAAAGCATATTTGCTTGGCTTTTCAGATGGTGAGGTAATGATCCTCCCCAGTCCAGCAGACAGCAGGGAGGTGCAGAGGATGGCTGGGGAGCCTGCACTGCACAGCCCCTCCTGGAGCTGCCGGGGTCACTTCATCAGCCCTGCAGCGTGGTGGGCAGCGCCTGCTCTGGCTGCAGAGAGCCAGGGTCAGAGCTTTCCTGGCACCAACATCTGAGAGTCGTAGCACTACAGATTTTCCTTGAGCAGAGACACAAGCAGGCAAGGGGAATTTATTGAGGTGCCTTTGCAGCCTCCACTGGGGGAAACCTGCTGCAGATCAAGCCCTTGACTTTCCTGGCCCTTCTCTGCTCTTGCAGGTCCACTGGAGTAGAGATACTCTGCTCCTGCAGTGTTTGCTTCCCCTGCCCACACTTTGGCAGGGCTGCTTAACTTAATTTAACATATTTATTGGACATTTAGTCTAATGCCCACTACTTGGGAAATGCCTCATGTGACAGGTGTAAAAGCAAAAGTCAACTTTTTTTGCAAGAGGCTGGCCTAAAAAAAGCAATCTCCAGCTGTTTATTGCTGGGAACACACATTTATAGCATTCCCCTTGGAGTGATATTTCTGTGGCACTGTACTTTAAGTGAGGTGTATCCTTTGGAATTTGCAAGGCAGCTCAAATAATTTGCTGCGAAAAGTAGACAGTAAATGAGAATTTATTTTTGATAAACATTTGGAAATTTTCTATCTCGATGGAACACTTGTGATACGAGAACAAATACTTGATGTCTCCTTCAGGATGAATTGGAGAAGTTAGAAAGTTTGCATAGAAATCAATCATTTCCAATTTTACATAAACACTCTCACGAATTCTGTGTTCTGCAAAATCAGGGCAGTAAGTACATTTGTTACCATTAGTCACACACACGACACTCTGCAGTATTATCTATGATTCTTTGTGCCAGAGCAATATCTTCCAGCTCTCAATGCAGATCACACACCACAGACTCTATTTATGGCCTTTATCCCTGCTTCCTTACAAACAGCAGGGCTAAATGGACAAAATGTTAAAAAGAAGTATCAGAAATCTCTGGAAGCCTTAGGAGAGCAGCTAGAGCCTTTTTCTGGAAATCCTCTTATGCCCATGTTTCTACATTGTAATGGGGTTTTTAAAAGTGTCTGAAGTCCAACTTCCAGTGGAAATGGCTGGAGTAGGTTACTGTACAGCTGCACCAGCAGCATGAACTAAGCAAATCCCAAAGTGCATGCAGCCAAAGTGAGCAGGGAGCATTTCAGTGTCATATGCTGGAGGAGTGTCTGGCACCTGACATTTTATCTCAACTATCTGTCCCATGCTCGGCAGCTCACCTTCAATAACCACCTGACAGAGGGAAAAAGTGTGACCCTGAGGATTTAAACAAAACAGTCAAAGCTTGATCCTCTACCATTTTGTACATCTTGTGATGATCTATGGCTCTCTAGAAGAAGGGCCAAGTTGCTCTGAAATGGGGCCTTCCTTGAGAAGAAGAATTTACACCAACTTGGTTTCCCTGGTGTAGAACATAAATCACTGCATGGCCTGCAAGGTGAGTTCTCCGAGCAGACTTGTCCTCTCCTTCTGCCATTCTGTTTAAAGCCCCTTTCTCAGCCGAAGCTGTGAATCCAATCAAGGGCAGGACTGCTGGAGAGGGTGGATGTCTCAGGGAGCTGAACCACAGCTGTGTGCTGTGGGCCGTCCCGAGTTCCTGATGTGCACACAGTGCTTTACCAGGCACTCAAAGGTACACATTTCAGTGGCTTGTGCCCCTGAGAGCACAAATTATAATGGTGTTTTTTGAAGAAGTCTGTGTCTCTAGACATTGCCTACATAGCCTTTCTTATAATTATAGATCTGTAATTATGTACTTAATGATGACACCCCCTCTGTCTGATGATAAATATATTTTTTTTCATAATAGCACTTAAGCATTGCATATTTACTAATCAAAAGGAGATTTGCAATGCAAGTGAATAATTACAAATTAATTATACCCTATCTTTAATTATACCATAAATAATCTGGATCATTTCCCAAGAAATTATATTAGAGCTCTTGTAAAGGCACTTGCCTTGGGTGCCTGCAATGGTCCACATCTCGTGCTTACCCTGACAGTGTAAGAAATCCAAAGTGCTAAGTTTTCATTACTACTGCCTCTGAAGTAACTGCAGTGCACTTAAAATAGATGCACAATTCATGAAAATGAATCATTAAAAGGCATTGAGTTGAATTGTGCCTGGCAGATGTTGCCACAAACATTGCTGAAATACTTAAACACTTCTTCCAGCAAGTGATGAAAGGATGCTTGACAGCAAAATAATACCATACCCAGGGAAGTAATGCTTTTCATGCTAATGCAAGAAAGGCTTCATAAACAACCTCTTGGAGCTCTACTGCACAGTTATGAGGGTGCTCCTTCCTCATCTGTTGGATAGCTCTTGGTCAAGGCTACATCATCCTGCCCATGGTGATCCCACACCTCAGCCCTGGAAAAATGAGAAGTTGCAAGCAGAAGGAGGCAGAGGCCAGTGTGGCCTGAGCTGTTCTCCATCCCCTGGGCTCTGTGTGCAGCCCTCCCTGCTCACCCATGGTGCACAGGGCTCATCTGCTTCTCTCATCTGAAGCAGCTTGATAGGGTGAAATTTTAGGCACACAAACCTGAGTGGGGCAGAGGAGGACGTCCTGGACAGCAGTAAGAATGGGTTGGTTTAAGATGGCCAGTGCCCTGAAACCAAGGCTTTGAAAAACATGGTAATTTTCTGTGTCCTGCCTGCTGAAGAGCTGGGTCAACCCCAAAAATGTTTTGGAAAGTATTGTAATTGCATGATCTGCAATGGCTTGTTTGCACCAGCTCCTTGGCTGAAGACGTTTTTTAAGAGGACTTGATCATGGGCAAGACTGCAGGCCCTCCAAGACACAGCTGTAAGCTTGATTGAACCCCATTTTTGGTGAGTTAATTTTGGTGCTTAAACATGGCACGTCCACACCAGATTCTTCTTCATGTCTTCTAAATGGCAAATGCCCCAGCCATCTTCCTGTGATCCAGGGAAAGCAGACTCATAGACAATTCCACTCACATGACACCAAAATTTTAATTTTAATTTTAACTTTTCCCCCCTCATTAATGTTTTCCCAAATAAGACTCCTGTGTGTAGGGGCCAGTTCTTACTGGTAGGAAAATATCTTGGTTTGAGTTTTTTTTTAACTTCTGGAGGAAAATGGCCTTATCAGATTCCTCAGCAATTGAATAAAGCATGTGGTCTCCCAGCTTACCTAGGATTTGAATAAGATCCATGCTAATGCTGATGGCTTCAAAGCACACAGCAGTTAAACATACTTTGACAGATGATTTTTCTTTTGTGTGTAACTGAAAAGAGTACATCCTGGGAGAGGAGTTTATCAGTTCCAGCCTAGCTAATGAGCTTAGTCTTCTTTCTGTACTGCTGAAATTATACAAAAGTGCCTGCCTGAAGGAGGTATATTGATGAAATTTTGCTTCAGCTCTGAGCACTGAGAAGCTTAATCACTTGGATCTTTCACCAGGAGAGTTTCCTCAGCCACTGCAGGGGCTGCCCAAAAGCTGGGCTCTTTGCTGCTCTCAGCTGTCAGCGCCTGTTGACCTACAGCAGGCTGGTGGGATAGCCAGGGAAGCAGTGAGTGGCTGGCTACCTGAAATATTTTTCCTTGCATCATCCATAGATGATGGGAGCTGGCCTCTGAACTGACCATCTCTGCAGTGATGGATACCCTCTGTGGCTGAATCTTTCTATGTTTGTGTGACTTCAAAGATGCAATTGTTCTTGCTATATGGTAGCAGTCATTCCTTCTACCTCTGGGCTAGTAAGCTTTCTGAGGACTTAGAAACACTCCTCATCTGACATTTCCTATTCTAGCCATTCAGAAAGTGGACATCCTACTTTGCAGTATTTTAGACTATTAATTTGTCCATTTCTGGTACACAAATGGTAAGAGACTTTCTATAGTATATGACATCTAAGCAGTGTTACCAGTGCTTCACAAATCCTTTGCACTTTGTTTTTCCTTCTGATGAAAGGTCTCCCTTTTTCCTGGGCTATGAATCTCTGCAGAGCCTGTCTCAGTAACTCCCTAAAGCTTTCTTCCTTCTCAGAGATATTGCTGCCATGCTCTTTTACATGACACCATTCAAAAGCAGGTTTTGTTCTGCACGAGCACATAGTCATGTTTATAGTTCCTCTGAAGCTGTGTCCCATCACCCTCCTCCATGGTTTCACTCATGTCCACCAGCATCTGTCGCTGGTTTGAAAACTCAGTGGCTGGCACCTGGCAGCTTGGGCCCACACCAGATGGCTCTCTGGGCTCACTGCACGTGCACATGGCTGGTTGCCACAGCTGGTGATGGGACATGGCTCTGGGAAAGCCCAAGTCCCCATGGAAAACCCACATCTAATGGGGCAGCCAAGGCTTGATACCAGTAAAGCAGCATTTGCTTTCTCTCTTCTTACCTAGGGCACATCTTGCCTGAAGCCTTTTCTGAAGGTGAGAAAGTGAAATAGTGGCAGCCTGGAAACAATGTTTGAAGAATAAGAAAATGTGATACCACTAAATGGCTCTTTCATTCTATTGCTGAGCACACATTAACCTTATTTAAAAATGCCAGTACTGCATGTGACATGTATGCTAATGTGGTTTTGCTTTTTAACTGCCTTCTTTCCTTGCAAAGCTGGCAGTAAGGATATCTGTTGAAGGATTGGTTGGTGTCTTGAGCCTACCAAGACAAGCAAACCATCTATTTATTTTAAAGGATTGCAAGTTCTCTCTCTCTGGAGAACTCTGTAATTGAGTTCTCCAGAGAATAGATGAATCAGAGAGCACTTGTGTTTCTTGTGTTTTCCTGAACATAAAAAAACAGCAAGGATTCCAAGAGACAGTTGTTTTTGTTTTTTTTTTTTGGTTTTTTTGTTTTTTTTTTTTTTTTTGGTTTTTTTTTTTTTTTTTTTTTTTTTTTTTTTTTTTTGGTTTTTTTTTTTTTTTTTTTTTTTTTTTTTTTTTTTTTTTTGTTTTTTGTTTTTTGTTTTTTGTTCCAGGAAAGGACATATATTTTTACCAATTTTAGTCAAGAAAAAACATGAAAAAGGTGTTTGAGACTTCAGAGTCACTCCTGAAGGAATAACTAGCTCTTCAGAGGTCTGGAACACAAGGCATCACCCTGGGATATATCCTGGTTTCAGGAAAACTCTTGCTGGTTGCTGTTACCAGTGTAACAAAGAGCCCTAAAACATTGTTCCTGTGCTTCCTGTGCCTTATGTGCATCAAGTTTTGCTTTGCGATTGAGTCCTCACTAATTGATATAAATTAATTATACAAAAGTTTCATTTCCACATGAGGGTGAATTTAAGATTGTTTACAATTTTGTAAGAAAACTGACATCCATGTTTACAGTTGCCTCATCGGATGTTTTTGGTGGTATTCACCAACACTGAAAGCCCCAGCTCCAAACTCCTGCTCCCTCTTAGCAAACACTTGCAGATGAAGCATGTTCTTTCTCCCTGTTGAGAGCCAGAGCACACGTTTGGCTTGCTCAATATTTGGCTGCTGGTGCTAGAGGAACAAACCCCTCCACAGAGAGGGGAAGGATGCATCAGGGCTGGAGACACACTGGCCAGCCCAGTGGAGACCACATATTAGCCAAGTCTGCAAACAGTTCAGAGCAGGAGCTGCTGTTTCATGACTTGCAATGAGTCTAGAATGCAGTTACCACGGAACAAATAGCAATAACAATAACAGCTGTACTGCTGTACTGCTAGCTTTGTGCTTCTCTTGGCATTGTGCTGCACTGTGGACCTTACCCTGGTTTTAAACCATGAACCCTGATTATTAAAGCACACAGAGAGGAATTGTACCCTCCTACGTAGCCTACACTGCAAGCAGGGTGACTGCCCCAGGAGCCTCAGTAATGGCATTGTGCGACACACAAATGCCTTTAATCATCCCAGCACTGCTTCCACAGTGTCTTGTTTAGACTACTTAAAATAACCTACCCAAATTATGAATCTCTGCATAAGAAATGATGTGTGTTTCAAAACACAATGAGACACATTCTGCACAAAGGTTGGTTGGGAAGTGGGAGTGAGCCTCTGTGCAAGAGGCAATTCAGCAGAGAGCTCGCATTGTCTTTAGCACTGCAATTAACCTAAAACATTGTTCTTGTAAATAAAAAGATTTGCAGTGTGGCCACTGCTGTGGAAAGCTTGTGATGAAACATTTAGGACGGTGCTTTCTGAATGCGACTAATTTTCAGAAGGCATATCAAAGTTTCATAGCGGCACTAATTTAATCACAGATGAGGAACGGTTTTGTTTTTATGTTGGGCTTTAACAAGGCTGGATGAAAGTGGGGCGGCTTAACGAGTGTGTGTGCCGAGGGCTGCCTGAGCCCCAACTTGTGGAGAGCTGCTTCCCTGCAGCTGGGCACACGGTGTCAGCCCTAATGGGGCTCAGAGCCCTCGCGCTGCCTCCACAGCTGAACCCAAATGCAGGAAACCTGGCAATTATGGGAGAACTTCCCAACCAGCAGCACAGCCTCTGGTTAAATCCTCATCAACCACCTCTAGCCTGCCCCTGGCCCAGGCTCTCCAGGTCTAGACTAATCACGTGGAGGGGGAAATAAAAGGAAGAAGAAGCGTGTTTCTGTGAGGCGCTGGCTGTACTTTTTGTATTGCTGGTTGTCCTCACACCCCACTGAGCTGGCTCCGCTGTGAGGGAGCTGTGATGGAGGGAGTTTGCAGGGACAGTCCAAGGTGCAGCGACAGCACATCTGCTGCTGACACCCCCCGCCGCTCCTACGCTTTCATCACTGCGCTGCAAAAGATCTGCTCTTCCAGCCTGATCTAAAAGCTCCAGAAAATAGAAGAAAGTTTTCATGTAAAATCGCAAGAGAGACAGAGCGGTGTGGGGTGATGTACATAACGAGCCAAAAGACTGTACCACGGATCCCTTTTTTTGGGGTCAGGTGAAGACTACATAGAAAATTCAAGCATGCCATATTTCTCCATCCAACAACAATGGCAATTGGATCATGATCTGTAGTGAGTGGCTGGATCTCAACACAAGCTTGTGCCCCAAACCTGAGCCCCAGGACTGCCTGTGCTGCCCAGCTGCCTGGCAGTGTGAGCACAGACAGCAGAGCCTCACCCTTCTCTTTCTTCCGATCCTTTTCCACAGGTGGAGTGCTTTTTTGGCAGCAGAAATGTTACCCAGGAGATGCGAGCAGGCATCAGCCTTGCTGAGGGCAGGATGGAGCTGGCCCCCTGCAGTCTGCCTTGCCCAGGATTAGTCAACCATGGGGAACAAAGTGGGCTTGCTCCCCCAGGGCTGTCAGGACAGCATGGGACACGTCCTGCGCAGAGCACCCGTGCTGACCACTGGGAAAGGGTGCAACACACCCGTGGTGCTGGGAAGGGAAGGGGAGAAATCATTGCATCAGCTCTGGAGTCACAAGTTTGCTGAGCAGAGGAGTGGGGGCCCTTTTGCATGCTGTGAATTTCCAGCACTGCCTCAGTTGTGCTCAGAACACAAATATTTTCCTGTTGTGCCTGTGCCAAGTCAGTTGCAGCATCCAGCAGCTGTGCTGGTGTGTTTTGACTGAAGAGACACCACTTGATGTCAGCATAAAGTAACTCATTATCAACACATTCACCCAAATTCACATTTAGGATCTCCAGAAATTATTACCATTATATTAAGCTACATGTTTAAAGCTTTACAGCTAATTAATATGCACTGATTAATAAGCAGCTCAGACTCAGCCTCAGGTACTGGGAAAGTTTCTGATATAAAAAAGCTACAAGCAGAGTGACAGGGACATATTACCTCACCAGATGGCACCGTTTGTTAAACCAAACCAACACATTTCTAAGAGTTTTCTAATCTCCACTTGAAACACATTTTAATTTAAAATGGAAGGACATTTACATAAAAAGGGTTCAGAGAACAAATATTTCATGAGTTAGATAAAGGCAGTTCTGGTGCAAGGTAATAGAAGGTGAGAAAACATAAACTAATAAAAAACTTTCTCGGTGATGGAATTTCAAGCATAGCTCTTGTCTGTGAGGAATTTAGATTGCCACGGAAAGCTCTCCTCTGGAAGGTGACAGCACAGTCTGTGTTCAAGAGTCATCAGCACAACTGAGGTACAGAATTGCGTGAATAACAATTAATCTGATGGGAAAACAAACATTTTATTTTGGAGGACTGAATCTTTTAAAGGTTTATTAAAGTTTAGGTCACCCTTGGAATGGAAATGCTGTTCTGTAATGAGATCCTGAATATGCTGGAAAATAAATTAAAGAAGACAACATGAATTTTTCGAGATTATAATCTGATTTGGCCAGTTGCTGTTTGAAAAAAGGAATTAGCATGCCTTGATGAATTCACTGTTTGAAGTAAAAAAATGCTGCTGGATCTTTGGGTGTAGTGGAAGTAGGTAACAACTCAAAGGTAGACGTAGATAGTTTCTCTGATTCACTCCAGCATTGTTTAATCCAATCCTTGGGATTTTACTTTTTTTCTTTTACTAATCTGAGGCCAGTTTAAAGCAATATGGGTGCCTAAACCTTTGTTGTCCCAAGACTCAAGAAGGATGACCAGACCTCAGCATCACACTCCGAGGCTCTCCACACCTCTGTCAGGAGACTGAGGCAGTCTGCCCTGCCTGCACTGGGCTCCCCAAGGGGAGCAGCTCCTGTTCTGCTGGGCTGACACCCCACTCCTGCAGCATCTCCTGCAGCCTTTCCCACAGACTGGTGTCTCTCCAACAGAGAAATGGGGAAGATGACAAAGATAAGGTCTTTTCTTCCAAAAAGGGAGAAGAAGGTGCTTGTGATGGTGTTGGATGACAATGTGAAAGGTGAGGGAGAAGCTCTGTTTTCAGCCTGCCCAGAGTTTGCTGGGCTGTCACCTCTGTTCAGCTCTGATATTTTGTCTTACTATGTGTACAAAGTTTGCCTCTGAAGTCCTCCCTCTATTCTCATACAAAAGGTAAGAAACTCCTCCTTGCCTCATTGTTTCTTCATTTCTTTCTGCCATTTCCCCTCATCTCCCATGCTTCATCCTTTGGCTGCCCATCTCTTAGAGCAAGAGCTGTCTTGACTGTTTCTGACATGTTTGACTTTCATGGCAGACCTTCAGCACCTTCATACTACAGAAAAGAAAAAAAAGTGTTTTCTATTGTTTTGCTGAGAGACAAACCACACAAGACAGAGTTAAGAAACATTTTGATGCAGAAACCTTTTTCACTGCAGATAAATTGCAATATTTTATGTTCTCCCCAAAGAAACAATGTACAGAAGGGTAACTCAGAGAGCTGACATTGCCATCCTGATGCCTTTCTTGTGGAAAGACACATCTCCAAAAGAAAAACTGTAGCAACCAGGAGGAGTCAGAAGAGCTTAACCTATCTCTACTTGCATCAATAGAACATGCAATTGGAAAAGTTTAATGGTAGAATTTTAACCTCATTGACAGGGGTCTCACTGAACAAGAGCAGATCTGAGCTTTGCTCCTGATTCCTTGATTAGTTCCTGACATTTTTTAAACATGAAATATAAAATACATTAAAAGTCTTTGACTGGAGCCAGAAACAGTCAGAAATTTAGAGATAAATGGTATTTTCCAGACAAGCAAGGTGTTGCCACTTACTGAATAACACAGGTAACTTTTTACTGCAGGTCACCTTCATGACCTCCTCTTCTTCCAGCAACTCAGCATCTTGGCTGTACTCCACCCACTTTTCATTTTTTAAAATATTTCTCACATGTTTTTATTTTTTTTCCCTCAAATATTTAGATTCAGAATGAGAACATTCATATGCTGACCACACTTTTCTTCTTTGAGAAGTTATGGTCAGTTACCACTATTTTTTGACCTGGACAACAGGCAGATGTCCCAAACATCTGCAGTTCATGGGCTTCATAAAATTCATCTATTTTGAAAGACAGTGAAAGAAAAAGAAAAGCCTAAACCAAAGCAAGTATTAAACAGTGAGTCCAAATGTAGCTCACCTGTTATCATCTCAGCCCTCCTCTTAGCCTGCTCACATCAGTCATACAATCTACACTTGTTTAAATAAAACATGTGGGCAAATATTCACTGTCTGGTGTATCCAACAAATTCACTTTCCCATAGTCTCAGTAGCTTTTAGGAGCATCAAAACAAAAAACCCCACCTTTTAGTGTCCTTTAAAAGCAGCTAGAGATTTAGAAACACTTCCTCCCCATTCTCCTTTTCTATAACCAGGACATCAAAAAAAAAAAAAAAAAAAAAAAAATCACAATAATGCCCAGAAAATAAATGATCAAAAAGTGAGCTAAGGTATTAAGTTTTTTCAGGAGCTCAGAATTATTTCAGAGAGCTGCTTTCACTCCTATCAAATGCATATGTATAAATTTTAAGTCAATATGTTTTGTTAGCACTGTTAAGATAGAAAGCTGCCTGCTATCCCTTTTAGCTAAATGCCAGGTAAATAAACAACAAACGGGCTTAAGCAAATTAACTAAATAGTGTTTGTGGGCAGGTAGTTTTGTTCAGCATGTGGCATATAAATGTTTATTAATGCTCTTAACCTGGAGAAATGTCATGGTAAAGGAAGAGATTAAGCAAATGTACAGATTAAAACAGAAACATTTGTCAAAAACAATGTTCACAGAAGCAAACAGTAAACAGCCACATGAGTTTGCTGAAGCCAAATGCTCCCATTTAATAAATGAAAGGCTTCATTAATCCTCCCTGATGGAAGTGATGCTTGGAATGGAGAACAGATCCAAGAGAAAATATTTTTCTAAGTGACATCTCGTGAATCCCTGGCAGCCCAGGCAGGAACCACAGCTGCTCCCAGGCAAGGAGGAGTATAACTAAGGCAGCTCCTTGCAGCTCTCACAGCTCCTGCCTGCTGCCAAAACATGTGGGGCTGATAGCAGAGCAGCTGGGGGAGCTATCAGTTGTGTGGCTTGCTGTGATCAATAGCTGCCTTAGAGATGCTCCCTGAGTAGAGATGGTCCCTGAGTGCTGTGCACCAGCTGTGATCCAGATGCCAAAAATGTGTCGTGACAGGGGTGTCCCCATGCTGTGTCCTACACTTACACACCCACTTACCTCTGTGGCACTTGCTCTGAGGGTTGCCCAGAAGCAAAGCTCATGCTGGTGGCAAGTCCCCATACTTCAGCTGAGCCTTCCAGCACTGGGTGCCTTTCTGCAGGAGCACTCAGAGCTCTGTGATCAGCTGCATCTTTACCCTAAAACTATACCTTTCTATTAATCGAGATTAGTTCTTGAAACACACGTGGCTTACGCAGTTGGATTAATCTTCTCTAACATCCAAGCACGATGGAGGTGCCAGGTGTAGGGCAGAATTTTGGTAGGAATCCATCCACACACGGCACTGTTGTCTGCAGGTGCTTCTCACCTGCTGAGCCTCAGCTGCAGACTGCTCCTGTGTTTGCTGACCACGTCCAGCTCTGCAGCAGTGCCCAGGAGCAACACTCTCCTTTTTCTTCAGCAAGCAGCTTTACACAGCACTGACTTGCCCTCCATAACTTGGACCTCTCGGCTTGCCTAGAGCATCACAACATCCCTGGAATGAAGCCTAAGGCAATCCCTGCACGCCAGCTGGCACAGAAGGCTAAGGCATGGCTTGCCACCATCATCACTGTAATGTCATCCCATGGAATTGCTCTTCAGCTTCCCAGTCACTGTGCCTCAAGCTGCTTCATGTGCCCTCATGTGAGCTCGAGGACCAGGACAAGAGCAGACAGTGGCAGCACAACTGAGGCACCCACGAAAGAATTCATGCCGTGGCAAACTTTCTCTTCTGCCTGGCCCCTGCCAGGGCATCTTGTCTTCAGGACTATTGTCCCTTTGTAAATTTAGATCAAAAGTGAACAGATGCTCTGGTAGAGTCTGGTGTGGGGAAATGACATACATAAACCCTGTATTAGAAAAATCAAGCTTAAAATAGACAGGCTCAAAGCCAAGACACTCCTTTGGAAGCATTTCCTCCCCAGGGCAGAGGAGGAAAGCACAGAGATGTGACAGGTGCCAGTCCCTTTGCTTCATGTATTTCTGGAAGCAGATTAGAAACTGCCATGAGAACAACAAAGTAAGAACTTTAACTGAATATTTAAGTCCTCTGCCTTCTTGGGAAATGGGTCAAGGGAGAACCATAGGGAGAGATCTGGGATGACAACAGGCCACACACCTTCCCTTTTGTCAGCCTGGAAAGCATGGGGTGTTTCTGTACTGAAAATGCAAGATCAGCAAGGAGTTGTTCTCCTAGCATGGGAAGGTTTAGGAGAAAAAATGTCTAAAAATGTGCAGACAAAGGAGTGCTGGACTATTGGCTGAAAAATGGATCAGAGTAAGTTGTTCCAAGGAGACTGCTCAACTGAGGATCCCAGGAAAATTTTTTAAAACAATAAAGTGGGGGAAGAAAGGGTGTTTGAAAGATAGCTGTGATCCAGGTAGTATATCACTGGGAGAAGCTGGGGAGAGGAGCTGTGGACCCATCCTTGTCCAGCAGCCAGTCAAGCTCCTGCCCACTCTATGGTATGTGTTATGGTGCTCCAAAGCAAACATGGAAATGTCAGGGGAAGGCTTTTCTTTTTGGTTGAAGGGAGGTTTTTTTTAGATTCACTGACTTCTTACACATTTTGTACAGGGGAGTGAAAAGTAACGCAGATCCCCCTAGAACCCTTCGTGCCAGAGTTGAATTTGAAGCACATGAGAGGTAATGCCACATGGCAGCTGAGGTTGAGCTTGAGCTTGCAGTATTTTGTGGTGAAGAGAACATTGAGATGGGCAGTGCTGCAGGAACTGAGTTGCACTGAGTCCCTCTGAGTCTGGCAGCTACATTTTTTACTTTGTGCTGCAACATGCAAAGAGAATTTGCTTTGCCTTCTGATGTTTATCTTAATTTTGCATATGTTCACAACTCACAGGAGAAAATGACAAATTGAGAAAATATTTGTTTTCACAAAAGCCAAGAGGCTGTTGCAGCAGACAGCCAGACAAACACAGTGTAAGTGCCAAAGTCTGAGCTTTTCTATACAGTGTGCCATGTACATGATCAGTTTTACCTGCCTAAAGGGCAATAGGAAATTCAGTGTGTATGCTGCCATAATCACTGCAGTGTCTCTGCACAGGGAGTACTTGTTGCATCCCACTGCAGGTTTTTGGAACACCACCCAAAAGGGAGGCTGAAATCATCAGCCACATTTCATTTGGCTACACCAACTGAATCTAAACAAATTGAAAAATGACCTGCCTGTAACACTTTGAGGCATACAGCAGAAAATAACTCTGAAAGAGTTGCTTATGTTCGCTGCAGAAAGATTTATTTCTGATTCTGAGCTTGAGCAGTAGAGGTAAATAGAACCACCTGTAAACCATTACCTGTCATGCCCCACTGCCCCCATGTGAAAAAACAAGAACAAGCATTGCTTGGAGTGGAGTTGGTCTAGCAAATGATGAGGAAAATTGAATGTTTTCTCTCAAAAAGCAGCAAATGAAGAGGAGCTGCTATATTTGAAATGATGTTTGCCTGAAAGGTACCAGCTTTTGACAAAAGGCCCATGAGTCTAGCATTTGATTTCTCTCCTGTGGTGCAACATGAGACACTTTGCCTTTTACTTCATACTTAAAGAGGGATTTTGGTGGTGAAACACACTGATCTGTTTTACAAATGGCTTAAAAGGCTCTGCACTGATGTATAGCCAAAATAGAGAAGAGCTCTTTATGGCAGTATGGCTAAATGTCTTTTTACTTAATTGCTATGTATTAACTTAAGTTTGGGGGGAGTTTTGTTTGGTTTGTATTTAATAATGGATTTTGGTGCCATGATATTATACATTCCATGTAAAACCCTGAAAAAAGCAGACCTTAAAAATGTTTGCTTGTAATGCCAAGTTACTTAGGTCCATGGTTTGCTACCAGCAGCCGGCAGCGTGATTTCCAAACGTGGACAATGCCAAGGTCCCCTGGTCCATGGCATCCTAGCTCTCCTAGACAAACTCAGCACAGTACTTCTTGCCTGAAGCATTTCTCTAGTTCCACTGTGACTTCATCCCAGCTTGTTAAGCAAAAAAAAACATCTGAGCATGACCTCTATCTTTCCCTTTCCTCTTTCCTCTCAGCTCCTGAGCCCATTGACTGGTGTGGCCTCCATGAGACAGAGGGCTGGAATCCTCAAAGATCAGTTTTTCCTGTGGATTCTGTGCAAACTGGTGGGAAGGTGTTTACAGAGCCTTTTAAAAAGACAGTTTTTAGTGCTGCCACCAAGGAAAGAGGTCAGAAAAGTTTGCTATTTCCCATTGCTTGTCAACCCCAAGATAATCAAGCAGTAAGTGCAAGGCCCCAGGTTTAGTTTGGTCTAACCACAGCCCATGTTCTGTCCTGCCAAGTGGGAATGCCACAGATGACAAGAGAGAAATGGAGGTTACTTAAGGAAGGAGGATGTTCAGGGGACAAAGGAACTGTATTAGTAGGACAATATGTCCTACTGGCTTGGCTGCCCACAAATCTGCTTTTCAGGATATTTTCTAATTTTCTGTCTCTTCCTGAGAGGGACCCTAAGTCCTGGCAGGCAGCAGTTGGTCCTTGGAAGATGTGATGAAAAGGAGAAAACTCTTTGGTGCCTATAGAGAATGTAGAAGTTAAAATACACCTCCCAGGATCTCACCCTGAGCAGAAAGGAATTGGAAAAGTACTGTTCCTACATCCACACTGGCTACTAGACATAGAGTACAAGTACAGCATCCTGCCCTGGCAGTCTATAAAAGCAGAAGGAAAAGAAAAAACCCTGAGAGGGAAAGTCTGGAGTGCACAGTGTTCTCACAGAGATCTCCCCCTGAGGAATGCCAGGATGCTGGCTGGGAAAGACAAGGTGTTGTTGTTGGCATATTGCTGTACCTTGGTGCTGTCGCAGGAGCTCTCCATCACTAACACCCCTTCTGCCCACCAGGCCACTCGAGTCCATTAGCAGAGTGTCTGGCATTTGCTGCCACATGCCTTTCCTTTTCTTCTGGCTCATATATAAGCCCTCTTGACCTCAATGCTGGTGTGACATATAAACAAGTTATATAAAAACTTCTCAAGTGCATTTTTGCAGATCACAGGTCCCCTGTATTTAATAGTCCAATATTTGAAGAGAGTGGCTAGGTTCAACATGAGGTCAGTTCTCCTTTGAGAGGGTTACATTTTGTGCCCTTCTGCTGCTTCCCTAAGCAAGAATTACATATTCCTTGTTTGAATGCTTTGTTTTTGTTATGAGATGTAGAAAAAAGCAAGACTCAAAGTGATCTCAGCAAATAGGAACTGTGTACGTGATGTTTCCATCGTGTTGTGTCACCAGATCTTAGAGGGGAAATTTAGGCACTGCATTTGAGTGACTCTATTGGCTGCTAATTCCACTGCCAACTTTAAAATCTGGTTCTTTAATGTGGTATGCAGTGAAACAGTCTTTGTGTGCATTACTTGAAATACCTTCAGATGTTTTAAGATGTTTTCCACAATAAACTTGTGTTTAGGTGGCAAAGCAATACCCAGTCTGAGTATGCTGAAGATGAGGCTGCTCTTGTCCATTTTCAGTGCTGTGCAGACTGTGTGACTGAGCACAGAAAAAAAAATAAATCAGGAAGGGTTCCAAAATGGGGTTGGGAAATGTTGATGCTTTTAGGGTCTCAGATGGACCCTCAGACTCCATAAAACTGCCTCTGAGCTCCCAGGGCTGCTGAACCACAGCCCAAAGAACCACTGAGACAAGGCTCCTTACCAAGATGTGTTTATTCACTCAGGTATCTCTATGAAACATTGGAACAAAAAGCATGTACATAATTCATCCCCAGGTGCATTTGGGATGTCTGGTCCTGTCAAAGAAATATCAGGAACACATGGACTAAACCATCTCCCTGTGTGCTCCTGCAGGAGCAGATTTGATCCCTGACACTGGCAAGCTGGTATGTGAATTTAACAGATCCATGAGAATAAATTGAACTTAGTCGCTTCTCACCAGTTTTCCACTAAACCAAAAGTATTTTAATTATTTGAGTGTCAAGCAGTCAAATGCTGTACCTCAGACACAGCTATTCCTGGAGAAAATTAGAAGAACAGTGGAGCAAACAATATGCCAGAGAAACTACGATCACAGTGTGATCCAAAGGATAACTTTAGTAATGCAAGTGTTTCTTTGCTGGATGACTCATGGAAGGAAGCAGGGGCTGGAGCTGCTGAAAAAAGAGCCTGCTCCTTGGGAACATGAGCGAAGGTCAAGGATCAACTGTGTAAAACCAACTTTTTGTTTGACGTTAATAATCTTTAGGAAATGGATGGAGTGAGAGCAAATGTCAGCTCCAGTAATGACTATGTAACTTTGGGACTGTATAGAAAGTGATAGCCCAGCTCACACTTTGCTGCTGGAAATAATAGGGAGAGGTAAGCTGAGGATTCAAGCCTTGATTTAATGTTTTCTTTTCAGTTTCTCTGTGACTTCTGATTTATCAAAGGGACAGGAAGCAAACTTTAATATTTAACTCTCTGTATATATAGCATATAGGCATTTATATACACATATATACTATATATATACAGTATATATATATATAGTATATATATATATATATATATATATACATATATACACCATATATATAGTACTATATAGGCATTTTTGGCCATTGTATTTTGTCTGTGCAACAGCTTTCCAAAGCTGCACAAGAAACATCATCTCACCGTCACTTATTGAATTTTACAAAGTATAAATATCTAATTTTTTTTTTTATGTTAATATCCAGCTGGAAGATTATAATATTTAATTCAAAACATAAACATGGTATAATAATATACATATTATATAAGAGTATGTGTTCAATTGTTCAGTTTTACAGATAACACTCAGACCCACCTTACACATATTTTTTCAGTGGTTATTTTCAGAGTACCTTCTTCCAATAACAGTTTGTTGAAGACTCATTCCTTCTGTCCCGCTGCCAAAATAGCAGCAAGTTTAATTTTGTTTCTCTCCCAAATTGTGGCACAGCTGGCAGTGTGTAAACCCAACAGACTGCTCTACATTTGTGCTTCTTCCTTCGAGATGAGGGGTGCCAGCTCTGTAAATTCAGAGGCCAGATCACATTCTGGCAGAAGGTCAGAGTATTAAGGGAGAAGAATGTAGCATGTAATTCTGCTGTCTGTTATATTGAATTTGGTGGCATTTATTTCTAAATGGAGGCTTGCTGGCTTTTTTTTGGCAGGGCCACCAGCTATGGTGGCAGGGCCACCAACTATGATGCATCTCTGCTTTGCATTGATGAAAGGAGTACTGGTTCCCCAGCCAGCCTGCCTGTGGATTGCTGTCCTGTGTTGGAAAGATTTCCTGATACCAACCTCAAATGCCACTCCCTCTGGCAGGTCCGTGGCCCTTTGTCCCACTCACAGCAAACGTGAGAGTCTCAGCTGGGAATCCTCCAAGCTGAAAACAACTGGGAGCTCGAGTGCTTGGGGAAAGTATTTTTCATGTACTTGCCCTGTTTTCTTACTTCCCCAGACATTCACTTTGATGCTGTCAGAGATATGATCCTGGCAGGCAAAATTTTAGTCAGACGCAGTACAGATATTTTTAGGACACAAAATCCAGTTTATTGCATTCTTCACAACAGCCTTTACTGTCCTCGAGGAGTGTTACTGATTCTCCTCTCCTCCTGGCTATACAATTCCAATTTTTTCAATTTTCCTTCGAAGGATAGAACCTCAGACCTCTCATCTTCATCCTCTTAACTCCTCCTTGCCTGCACCACATCTTCCTGGGGACACATTGCTCACAGCTGAGCACAGGGCTGCAGCAGGGCCACCAGCAGTGCTGGGAGCCATGGAAGGATTAATCCTTATGTCTTTCAGGACAAGTTGTCTGTTCACCCTCAGGATGTGTGCCCTTCTCCACAGTGGCTCAGCACCACTGACTCATGCTGCTCTCTGATTCAAAATTCAACACATTCAAAATTTGTTTGTGGGTCTCCCAGCATGCAATAAAGGCTTTGTTTATAGTTTTGGAATTTGTTCATTCTTTTGTTTGCACACTTTTTTATTCTGTTTTTTTAAATTTGACCCCACCTTGCAAATCCAGTTTCTCTCACATCAGTTGTGAATGCTGCAAATCAAGCTCTGAATTAATATATCTCCTGGATTCAAATACAGAAGCCATAAAACTGACTTCTAAGACAAGTACAAAAACAAAACAAAAAAAAAAAAAAAAAAAGAGAGAAATCAACTTTAATTTCAGCTGGAATTTTTTTAAATGAAAGGGCAGAAAAATGCACGTCCTTTCTATCAAAAAATGTAAAATATATCTACTTTTTTCAGTGCTCAAGGATATAGAAGCAAAGTGTGCTTGTGACTCTCGGGAGGAGATATTTTTGTACTAGCAGCAAGGCATGTAATGAAAGTGACAAGTTTGGATTTTGGGAGGAAAGGAGCCTCAAAATGCTCAAATATCTTTGGTTGAGCCAACCTTGGAAAGACTGGATCGGTGGTCCTGTGTCCAGCTTGCACTGTGGACGTTATTTGAATTGCCTGATTCTGTTCAGGCCAACCAATGTGAGTATTTTTGTGCTCTGTACCACACAACGTTGTCTCTCTATGTCTTTACAACATGATCTCCTTGACTCTTGCCAAACAGATTAGTGGAGGCACAGGATAGGATGCAACAAAACAGATTAAATAGACTGTGAGCTGCTGGGGTAGAAGTGATTTTCCAAAGGACATTTTACAGCTGTGCTGTTTCCACTGAATTTAATTGATTTTTTTATTTAATTACAGGGTATCCATTTTCTCTTAAGTCTGCCTTCTTTTCTTCTTGAAAGTTCTATTAATTTTTCAATCACTATTGGACTAAAATGAAGTGTAGGACTGCTTCCTCCAGCTCCCTTGTTCTAAGGTAAGTGGAGCACTCTAAATTTCAGGGATAAACACAGTTCTGCCTAAGACATTAATGTCCCAGACTAAAGAAGTTGATCTCCTAGAGGAGGAGACTTTGGAGATGGCAGTCTTGTATTCCAGAAATGTGGGGCAATGCCAGACTGGGTTCCTGTCATTTGAATTTTGGATCTGTGATATGAAAGTCTTTGCCTTAGTAGGAGGCAAAACCCTAAAATCTAGTGCAAGGAAGAAGGCAATGCATGCCAATTTAACAAGTGAATGAAGAAAAACTTGACCATCAAACTTGACCTCTGGCTCCAGCTGGCAATGGGACCAGAGTAATCAATTTAGTCTGTTGGCTTGACAGAAAAGCTGTGTATGATGTAGTAGATTATATAATTCCCATAATTTTTTTCAACAGTTTTAGAGAGTTCCAAAGGTGTTTACAAAGATGCTGTTTGGTTTCTACTATGTATTCTGTAAGCTTTGAAGCAAACTTCTTTACAAGTCTTTTCTCTTGCTATATAGTCTCTGAATTGTAGTACTTCCACCATGATCCTTGAATAAATATTACATGAAAATAAATTTAAATTTTAACCTTCATTCTTGTTCCTAGAATTCTGAGAGGTTCTAAGAAGATTTGAAGATAATTTTAAATGTTCTTCAAAAAAGCAGGGCTTTTGTTATCTCTGTCTACTGCTAGGTGCCATGGAAAATCCTTAGAAATAAAATGTAACATAACATATAAAACCCATTGAGCCACCATCTAATCAAATGAGTTGATTCATAATGACAGAATACCATTAAAATGCAGGCAGAAAACTTCTCAATACTCTTGTTCTGCATTTCTTTTTGTTACTTTAAGTCTTCACTTAGGGAGTAATGAAAGCGAGCTGAATAATGAATACAGTTAATACAGTCTCAAGGAGTCTCAATTTCTTTCTCTTGAGCTGAGCTGAAGGTCAAATAACTTCAGTATAGTAGAAAGCACCAAGATGGTCCTTTTCAGACTTTTTTAATGACTACAATTTAATGGTGACAAAGAATAATAATGGATAAGGAGATGAGATATTTTAAAGCTTTACTTTGCTTACAGCAAAATAAGAGAATAATGCATTTCAGTTCCTTGGGCAAATGACAATGAAATAATCACTTTGCTAGTTTTAGGTGGTGCAGTGAATAGCTCAAATCAGAAACACAGACAACTGCTTTTTCCTTAATGAGTTTATCCCACTGATGAATGAAGACAAGTCAAATGATGCAGTTATTTTTCCATTAACTGGGTAAGCATGGCTTGTTACTGAATTTAATCAATGGATTAAAATCCATACATCTAGACCCTGCTGTGGAACCCTGCCCTGGGCTGAGCACCTTGCTCCCCTGTACAGTACCTGTATGATGATTTTGAAGAGTTTGATGATTTTGAATTATTTTGCAGAGTATGAGTACAAGTCAGCAAGAACACTGCCCAAGGAGAGCTGCAGTGGAAATGTACACCCAGAAAATAAAGGCGCTTATCTGTTTTTTCATATGTGTACTCATAAATGTTATGTTATGTATGTATGTATGCACGTAACAGTAATAACTAAGGACCATAACTAGCAGCTAGACCTTCAGGGAAAAGCCTACAGAAGATTGCTTTGTTCACAGAATCACAGAATGGGTAAGATTGGGGACCACAGTGGGTCATCTGGTCCAACACTGCAGCTCAGGCAGGGTCATCCTAGAGCACACTGCACAGGATTGCACCCAGAAAGGTCTTGAATACCTCCAGTGAGGGAGACTCCACAGCCTCTCTGGGCACTCTGTTCCAGTGCCTGGTCACTGCACAGTGAAGTTCCTCCTCATATTCACTTCCCGTGCATCAGTTTGGGCCTGCTGCCTCTTGTTACTTGACAAGTAACTCAAGGAGAGTCTGGCTTCATCCTCTTGGCACCTTCCCTTCCAATTCCCTTACATATATTGATTATTCCTCCTTCATATTTTCCTCTGTGCCTTCAGCTGGACAGAGAGATGCTCTGCTGTGGGTGTGAGCAAGCATGGCCAAGGAAGGATTCACAAACTGGGACACATGGGCTTGGTCATGCTAAGTTCATGAAAGGAGAGAGCAGGAGGAAGCTTGTTGTTGGCACTAGAGCTTTTGAACCACTGAGGCAGGACTGTGAGGAATGGACAGGAGGTATGGAAAGCAGCTTAATTTGCAGCCAGGATGAACAGTATTGCAAATCTGAAAGGACATAATTCAGTATGAATGGTTGTGTAGCTGTTTCTGTATCTCCAAACATTACTGCAATGCCAGGAAGTCTTCTATGTGGTCAACATACCATGTGGCATCATCCAACTGGACATCATTATGTCAAAAGAAGTAATCTTCATGGTTAATACAAATTTCTGAAGTTTTTCACTTCCTTCTTACATTTTGACTAAAGCAAGTAATTTGTTAGTTTCTCTCTCAAATTGTCCTGTGCTTTGTGCCTGATTTGCCCTCATACCAGTACGTTCACATTCCACCCTTATCGTATGAGCACTGTGCAAGCCTTGGAGAGCTTTTCTCCATTACTCACTCCTTCAGCAGATGTTCATGTTTACCACACTGTTGACCTTGTTAGCATATTTACCACTGAGTAAAGAGTTTGTACTCTGCTCAGACTGTGAAGTCTATTTTGGCCAATATTTTAACAAAGGCTTAGTGTGAATATGTGCCTACTAATCAGTATACCAGAGAAATCTGCACATTAAAAGAAAAGGGTGAGAAATAGAAAGCATCATAAAGACAATGAGATTAAATAGTGAGCTCTTCAGTGATCTCTTATAGATGGCACATTGAAAGTATATGGAGCTAGACAGCAGGTCACATATAAGAATAGTGCAGGCATAAAATGTCATACATCCAGCAAGAGACATGAGAGGTAACAAGAAAATACACCAGGTTTAGATTAATAGTGAGAGGATTATGAAAGGAAGAGTAGGTCTTCTACTCAGAGGGAGACAAAGATATTTGTAAGTGATACTGAGAAGACTGTTCTGTTTATTTTTTGCCTCAGCATTCCCTGGAAGAAGAGTGAAAAAGGCTATGAATTCAGGTAGAAACAGAAAATCTGCTGAGAGGAGAAATCAGTAAATTGATTTTTCCCCCAAAAATTTCTCTGTAGCTAATGAAATTTCACAGGTAATTTTGAAAACCAGATGAAACACATCTGACAGCAATTAGAGGCTAATCACTGGAAACCAGAGGATGGGTACAGCTGGGGTACATCATATCTTTATGATGGGGGATAGAGTGAACTAGGGAATTACAGTCTTGCCAGTTTATCTTCTTCTCCTAAAATTGGAAGAAATAATCCAACCATCCGTAAATACCCAGAAGATAATGAAGAATAAGTAACAGCTATGAGGGATTTGTCAGGAACATAAGATCTTTAACAAAGGTCATTCCCATTTACAGCAGCATGAGAGGCCTCGTGGGCTGCAGGAATGAGGTCAGCACCACATTTCAGAAAGGCTGTGACACAGAGCTCCTGTTTCTGCACTTGGATGAGCTGGCTGCAGGACCGTGATGCGCACTCCATGCCAACGGGCACAGCAGGCATGATTTCCATGGGCACCTCTCCTGGGCCCCTCGTAACCAAATATTTTTACCAATGACTTTGTGATAAACTAAGAGGTACATTCATTCAATTTTTAAATAGAATGCTGGTAAGGGTTGTGAGTCTACTAGGGAATGGGTTGAGGTGTGAGAATGCTTCTCACTGATCCTGCCAAAGTCAGATGTGTTTTCTGTGATGCTTTGCTGCTGGCTGGGGTGGCCCCTCTGAAAGGCCAAGCACCAAACTGCACTGAAGGCAAAAGTGTCCTTGCTGGGTCCTGCCAAACCCCTTGTGGCCTCAGCCCAGGGCTCACAGAAAAGGTGGTCTCAGCGCCTTGTCTTCCCCACTCCTGTCCCTGGAGTACCCACACTGCCAGCCTGGCTGATCTGGGGGCACGGAGACTCCCACCTCCTACAACACGGTCAGTGTGGAACCAGGGATGAGCATAGCCAAGACCAAACATGATCTTCATGGTCCACTGCTCAAAGCTCACTTTGCTGCACAGGAGGTCCTGTGGGTGGGTTCATCCAGGCAGTCCCAGAAGGGGCTATTAGCCCCCCACATGCTCCCCAGCCAGCCTGCTGCCATGGGGACACCCTCAACACTGGGACTCAAAGCCTAAAAATCATCTTAACATGCAGATTTAAATTGCTTTAATAACGATTTCCACTTGGGCTTGGAGTTGCATGTGATCTCTATGTTTTACAGGGACATTTAGTGCTGTCTCCTCTGCTGAGAGGCAACTTTGTGTGTGGACAAACAAGTGCCCAGGCTCATAAAGGGAGGCTGTACTCCCAGACCTGGTAAGCCTTGCTGCTGTCAAAATCTAGAGGAAGGAAAACTGGGCTCTGCTCTACCTGCCAGGCTGCTTCCTGATCTCACAAAGCCCTTAGAAAAATTAAACCAGTCAAAAATTTGCAACCTGCCCTAAAACAAACTTTCTAAATGTGATTCAAACTTTGAAAGATTTCAGTCTTGAGTTGTCTTGAAGTAATTTTTTTAATGTTAATTTTCTACTATTGACCTAAAAAATCAGTCATTTAGACAACCCCACTCTGTGCAGAAAGGATAAAGCTTATCACAGAACCAAACACAATTTTTCAGGACCTGTTGGGAAGAGGAAAAGGTCATACTGCTTGCCATTATAGATTCAGAGTACATTTCTTTGACCTGTGCTCCTCTCAAGATAAGCATAGTGCATATGCAAATAACTGTAATAAATGCCATCAACAGGCAAGTGGAAAATAAGCACCTCAAGCAACTAGACTAGCAGCTTAAACTGAAGCATGCCTCTCTTCCTGGGAAAAGATAAAAGAACAAGTGCCTGACAGCATGTGGGGCACCTTAACTTGCTTTTTGAAGGGTAAGTCATGGTTAAAGCCTGGGAGTAGTAATGGCACTTTTGTTGTCCCCCATTAGCAGTGGTGCTCCCTGAGGTGGCATCTCAGAGCATCCCCTGGTCACAAAGCACAGCAGTGCCAGCACAGCCAGAGCCACTCTGGGGACATGGATGAGAAGACCAGCTGATCTCTGCTTTGCTGTGAGCCCAGAGAGCCCAGCACCCGGAGTGCCAGGAATGAGCCCAGCACCATGGAGTGCCAGGAATAAGCCCAGCACCTGGAGTGCCAGGAATGAGCCCAGCACCTGGAGTGCCAGGAATGAACCCAGCACCTGGAGTGCCAGGAATGAACCCAGCATCTGGAGTGCCAGGAATGAGCTGCACCATCAGCACGTACACAGTGCCCAGCTCTGGACATGTCTCTAAGGGTGGACATGTCCCATGTCCAGAAGATGTTCTCCAATCATTCGTCACTATTTCTGTCCAAAATAATGTTTATTCCCTTCTTCCTTCTATCGACAAAACAGTTAAAGGTAATTTTGAGCACTTGGTTAAAAACCCCTGCCTGTGCTTATTCTGTGTTGGGGGGTGGCTGTTAGTGACAGCCATCCTCACTGAAAACACTGCCAGTACTGTGCACTGCCAGGGCTGCAGGCATCAAGGGCCTCCTGTACATCATCCTGTAAAAAACACAGATTTTCCTTTGTGCAAAAATGCTAGCAAAAGGCTATCTAAAATCTCAGAGTTATATAAATATTTGTAATCTCCCCATCTTTTTCATCCCAAATCCCCAAGGCTGGAATTTGATACCAAGGGACAAATGCCTATTCCTGCTGTTCCCAAAAATAAATCTGTGGGCTAAATTTATCCCATGATCTGAAGGAAACTTGACAAGATCCATTTAAAATAAAAATCTGATATTGAAAAACTAAGGGAATGGCCTGTAGTATCCAACACACAGCTAAAAACTGTATTAAACACTTAAGATATGTTAACAGAGGAATGTACAGTTTGCCATCAGCTTTTACTGAGTCAGGAGAGACTATTGTGTATGGTTGTTTCTGCATGGGGAATTCCAGTTCTGTCAGAAATTTGCCTCTGTCACCATCTGAGCTCTTGAAAAATTTTTTTTTCTTCCAGTCATTTTAAAATGTAATTACAAAAATGAAAATGCTAACAGATTTGAAATCACTTCAGGACATTTTGCCAACTAGAAACATGTTGACTTTTTAAACAAATGGCTTGCTTTCCCTGTAATTAATTTTAAAACATTCATTTTTGCACTGACAGACATCAAGCAGCTATTCTGCAGCTGTCTCAGGATTTCTGAGCTTGACCTTAATAAACAATACAAGGTTTTCTTAATTTGAAGACTAACATATGCTTTTCTTCTTCCCCATCGAAGTGGATCCATTTATGTTTCCTGCAGCCAATGTGTTTGCTCGGGCAGCATATGCCTTTTGCACAATGTGATTACCTTTACGTGGGCAAGTAGGTCACGCCATTAACAACTAAATATTTTCAGAACTTTACATTTAACAAGAAAATCATTATTGTCTGTCCCCTCTCTGTACAACAGCTTTCCTCTAATGTGATGGGGGATGTAAACTGTGAACTTAGAGTCCATGTTTCTCTCTGGCCATGGAGGTTCTGCCATCAGCTGCTGATGGCTTCCTCCTAGCATGTGCACATCCTCAGGAGCAGTGCTGGGAGAAGCAGCTGGGACACCATCCCAGCCGTGTCCTCAGGAGCAGAGGGTCACTGAGAGGCACTGCCAGCTTCTGGGCTGCTTTTGGTGGATCCCCTGCGGGAGCCCTTTTCCTCAGCAGTGTATGTGCTGTGGGTTATGTCCACAGTAAGCACCTGCCAGCCTCCTGCAGACTGAGGAGCACAGACCGCTGGTGAGGCCAGCATGTGCTGGTGACTTTGTGTGGATGTGTGTCCTGAATTCACTGGGTTTGTGGATTCACCAGGTTTGTCAGTCTCCAGAGCCCAGCAGTCTTTGGGAACACTCCGCAGACTTTGTCCAGTCTTTAGACTGTTGTTTTCTGGTTCCAGTTCCATAAGAATCTTCACAGGTACTTGCAGAGGCCATTCATCCAAACTCACACAAAGGGGATCTTGATACAATCTAGTGCCTTTTGTACATGCTACTTTGAGGGCAAAGGAGAAAGGCCCAAGTCTGAGGCAGACACCAAGGAGTGAAAACAACAGGATGCAACATGTTTTATTTACCTCTCCTGCCACCATGGCTTGGTGCTGCACCTCCTCACATCTGCTATCAGTAAGCCCTGCAGTAGTTTTGGGGGAGATTCATTGGTCTGAAGTATGGGATGCATCACAGTCTACAAGAGTCCTGTTGTGAAAAGGCTTTTAATAACATGGCAAAACAAAAAGGCCTCCCTCATGGTCAGTAAACAGCAGCTCAGGATGCAAAATGTGTGAATTTGCCTCGGATACTGGGGCTGAGTGGGAGGTTCCTCAGCGGGACATACTTGCTGCCATAAACAGTTAAACATCACTTCATCGGCCATACAGGTGTGGAACACATTGGAGACCCCCCTGGTGTTGGATTTTTTAGGTTTCCACTCCCAAGGAGTTTGCTTTGCTCTCTGGAATATTGGAGGATGTTGTCACAGAGACTTTTGAAGAAGTTTTAAAGCACAGAGTTCCTAAGAAACAACACCACACCCAACGGTCCATCCCTCCTAGTAATGGCAAAGATACGGACACCAGGAGGTGGAGCACAGTAACCCACCAACATTTAATCACACCAAACTGCATTCAGATGGCTCCTCTCTTCCCCTTCCAGGAAAAAAGGCTTTAATGCAAATGGAAGACATTAACTGATTGGTGAAATTAAAGATCTGCTTTCACTTCTGTCCCCAGTCCCCGGCACTGGGCACGTTGTGCCTTGTCAGCACAGTGGCCTGGATCATACTGTGCTGCCTGGTGCCATCTCTGGGAAACACCCACATAAGGTATGAAGAGAAATAGCTATAATTTTTGAGATTAACTTTTATATTCTATTTTTTATTCAAGGCAGGATCAGACCCTCCAGAGTTTATTGTTCTTCCAGTGACGAATTCTCTTGGAAAATATTGCTAGGGAAGAATCTGGATTTATTGTGAGCAAAATATTAATCAGCAACAAATACAGAGCAATTAGCTTGCTGAACAAATCCTATATGTCTTTACAGATAATAAAATTGCTGGTAAAATGACAACCACATAAAAATGTACAAACGACCTAATGGAAAAGAGTGAACACTTTAATAAAAAAGAGGTTTACTGCATTGAGGAAGTATTTCTATTATTAAACATTAGTAAGGATGCGCTGCATTGCTTGGTTTAATTCTTCAATCACCTAGCAGATTCCAATCTAGTGCTCTGGCCAACTAACCTGAAACATAAACCCAGTATTTTGCAGGGGGAAATTATGCTGTTCCTTCAGGTACTTCCTGAGGTTGGCAGCAGCACAATTTTTCTGGGAAGGCAGGGTAGGAACAGGCAGTCACTACTGCTTGCACTTGTCTGTACTTTCTTGCAACTGAGCTCTTGCCAGCAATTAAGGACTGGTCAATGCAAACCAGCGAGTTTGTACATTTTTCCCTACACTGTCACTACTCCTTTTCTCACTGACCTGCAATATAACACCTGGGGTCCTCCCTTGGCTCTCTCTGTGACTCCTCTCCACTCCCCTCAGGAACTGGGACCACAGTTGTGGGGCAGAGATGCTTCTACATGGGTAGTGCCCACTCAAAAGTGTATCCCATGGGATACAGAGGGCTTGTGGTACCTGTGAAATGCTGAAGCCAAACTGAAGGTTAGTAGGGAGGACATAACACCGGCTTTCCCTCTGCCTTCTTTCAGCATCAGAAACCTTTTTCTCCTTCCTTCCACCCCTGCAGCTCCTACAGTGGTTAAATCCCACATGGTGCTGAGGGATCTTGACCACTGATAGTAATGGTGAGGATAACAACCATCAGTATAATAATAACATGCTAGAGAGTAAATTCAGGAGATAAATTCAGGCCCTGAGCCAGAAAAATACAATCATGTCTTAGCTGTCAGATACTTTTCCCTTTAGGTTATGCACCAATGTTCTCAATATTAAAAATCTGTAAGCATTCTAGGCCTTCAAAAGTCTGCATATAAATCTTCTGTGTGTCTGCAATAACAGCAGACCCCAAACAGTCATACCAGGTAAAGCAATTTGCAATGTATGAGAACAGCCACTGGCACATTAGGTGTGATTCCAGCATCAGATAAATATTTTCTCGTGCTCATTATGCCAATCAGGCTTGCAAGAAAGTTAGCCATAAGGAAAAATAAGCTGATGCTGCTGTTTTTTAAACTAGGAACAGGAGGAACTGAGTGCAAGAGAGCAAAAGGACTGGAAAATCAGATCCAAACTGTTTTTGTGTGCCAGGTGAGCAGGGTAGGTGGTGCCCCACGTGGCTCTCAGGGTGACCTCGGCTGCTTCCACATTATTGTATTTCTTCTGTTCTCACATTTCCCTTCCCAACCCAGCTGTGTGACTGTGACCTGTGACTGTGACCAGGAGCCTGACCTCCCCACCTGCTCCTCATTTGTGTATTTGTCTATTTGTCCACAGATGTGCATACAGCCCTGCTAGCCACCTATACCTCACTGATCCATCTCCTGTGGTAGGAGAGATTTCATGGCCATCACAGACTCTCATTTAAATGGGTTAAAAATCAGCATATGACCATGGGATTTGCAGGACAAAGAGGCATTTTGGCAGCACTGGGAGTGCTGACCAGAGAGCAGCTGACTGCTGTGAGATGGGGAAGGCAATACTGTCACCTGAATGTCAACTTTCACATCTAAGCTGGTTTGGTACTTCCCTTAAACCAGCACGCTCTGGGGCTGAAAGAAGGATCAGGAAGTGCCATTTTGATTAAAATAGCAAACTTTTTTTGAAAAAGATCTTCTGTAAAGAGTAAATGCAGCCAATGGTCTCAGTGGGAGACAAGAAATATTGACAGGCATAGCTCCAGCAATAAGGATGGAAAGATTCAAACAGCAAATAATTTCCTAGAAGCTCCTGTATCCCATTTTGTGCTTTAACAACAGTTAGGCACATCTGATTCATGATCTGACTTTAAACCCAGTGATGGCTTAGAGGCTATTTAGATCTCTTTGTTACTGGTGGCTGCTATCACAGGAGATGTAGAAGTGACATTGTTCATTAGTCTGTACAATGGTGATGCTGTGACACTGCATCTCAGTTGCAGAATTTGGGTGTGGAGCCCAAATTGATCATGGTTTATATGAGCTCTGTGGAGACTTGAAGAGCTGCCGTGGATGCTCTTCTTCCATTTTCTCACTTCCACCAAGCTGGAGCATTCAGGTTTGTGTCTGGTTACCTGCTCTGTTTAATGAATTTCAGTTGCCACTGATAGGAGGGCTTTGGAGGGAAATTGCAGGATATTGTGGGTACTCAAGCGTTCCTTTCTTTTCTGTCACTCATGCCCCTCAGTTTCCCTATTCTCACTCTGTTCTCTGGACACGGTGGAGATCACAGTGCTAACAAAAAGGTTATCTGTGGTAATGGAGAGGGTTGGAGATTGCAGCAGTGAAGACAAAAACTCCAGTTTTGTCTTTTGTCTTGCTGTCTTAAATGTTACCACAATTCACTAGCACAGATTTCGCTGCATTTTATTCCCTGTAGGTGTACCTATATCTAGATTTAAGAAACAATGGAGGAATGAAATACTCAAGTGCACGCATAAGGAGTTTCCAGTAGGACAAAAATCTTGAAAATTTATTCATGCTTTAAATTAAATTTGGGCGTTTGGTCCACCCCTGTTTTTATTTCCAAAGATAGGCATTATGCAGTACAACTGAGCTATTGCTGGAATCCAGTTTTTAGTCACCATTGACAAGATAATAATTTACCCAATTTTAGGCTCAGGCACAGTGTGCCTCCCTTTCTCGGCAGCCTCCCCTGCGAGCCCCTGCTGCTGTGTCTCTGCTGGGAGGAGGCGCTGCTCCGTGAGTCAGCGCACAGCACGCACTCCTCCTCTCTCAGGGACACTGCCTCTCCCCACTGTTTTCCTGTTCTCAGTGAAATAAAATGTCTTCAGTGGCAGACTGAAATAAGACATTTCTTATCCTCACGAAAAAGCAGGTGCCTGAGTGCCTGGTGTGAGTCCCCGAGGCGCCGCCACTGCTGGAAAGCAGGCAGGAGGGGAGCTCTGGATGGAAGGGCTGGGAAAGCAGAGGCAGGAGGAAAGAGCCTCAGCCACAGAGGGAGGATGAGGAGCCAAGAGACAGACCTTGCCAAGGGCTCTGCATGAGCCACCTAAATGCGAGCCAGGGCCAAGAAATCACCACAGACATTTTCCCCTGCGAGTCGTGGTTTAACCCCAGCCAAGCCCCACGCAGGCGCTCGCTGCAAACACAGGTTTCAGCAAGGTGCACCTCAGAGGTGTAAGATGCTCACATCTTACACCTCTGAGTAAGGGGGAGAGATGGAAATGACCATTTGGCAATCTGAAACCTCCAGAAAATCAAGGCGTCTCCTCATGGATTATTAACCACAAGGAGTCTGCCCACAGTTTAAAGGAATCCTCCAGGTCTCCAGGTATGAGTATGCTCAAGGAAACAGATTGGAGCATCACACCAGGCCCCAGCCAAACACAGCAGGTCAAGAGGTGCCTGGAGATTCATAAGACAGGGCACTGAGCAGGGAGCTCAGTGAAGATCCCTTTCTGCTCAGACTTTTGGGGAACTTCTAAGATTGTGGAGGAAAATTACTGAGACAACTGACTTCAAATTTTTGCAGCACTATCATTTTAGGTCAAGGAAAAACAGGAAACTAACATTGTCTCTTAAATCTTTAAGATGTCAGTAAATAAATGATGTGGTTTTCAGAATTGTAAAGCATCTCATTTCTTCTGCTGACTTCAGCTGGTGCCATTGGGTGCTTCAGCACTTCTGGAAATAAAATCATTTGTTTGCCAAGCCTCAGAAGGAAAAGCTGAGCAGGCTGACTTGAAGTTCTTGTTCTTGCAAATATGAATATGAAGCAGGAAATAAAAATACAAACTGAATATGAATTGAACCAGAGTATGAAACTTATGTCAGTAGTGTTCCCTCAGGAAAATCATTATTTTGAAGAAGGGAAAAAGTGCACATGAAGACAAATTGGTAAACGCCATAGGAAAGGAGGAATGATTGGGCTTGTTTGGCATTATTATTATTGTTTGCTGTTTTGGACCTGCTCTGCCTCTGCCTTTACTTTGCAGTATTTGTTGTAGTTCTGCATTGAACTAATTGGTTCCAGCCCTAGGGTCTGTCGTGAAAATGTAGGCAGTGCTAATGCCTTGACTGTTAATTAACATGATGGCAAAGCAATTGATGAAGGGACTGAAATGCCAAGCAGTAGGAAAAAAAAAAAAGAATATGAAAAATGTCAGATTGCTGTGCAGTGAGAGGGCAGGGGCAGGCTGGCACTGCTGCCAGTGGGGAGGGGCTGCTCCATGGGGTTCTCCCTGTCCTGGCCCACTGCAGCCACGTGGGAGCCTCTGCCAGCCTGCTCTGCACAGGAGGGGTTGCAAAAGTGTTTCACAGAAAATCGACACAAAATCCCTTGGTCGGTTAATCTGAAATATTTTGGTCAATTTCCTTTCCACTGCAGTGTCCCAGCAATCAAGAAAAGCTTGAAATGGGACATGAGGGAGGTAATCCCATGGTATGCTGGTGTCTAAAGGAAGCAAGAAGAGTATGAGATCCCAAATATGATTTATCTAATATGATGCCCACTGGGAAAGCCAAAGATCAGTGTCTGATGAAGTGAAAACCTTTTGTCCTGGCCAACATAAAATTAGGTTCAGGAATGTTTGATGCATTGATTCCTCAGATATAGTTTGAATAGAACGGAAAAAATTGTTAAAATGTCAGGACAATACAAAAATATTAGGACAAATCTTTGTGTAATTTTTTTCAAAAGATTAGTGTTTAATTTCTTTTTCTGAGCAGTAACTCACATATTTTAATTCAAACATCCTCACACCAAAATATTTGTATAAATATTAATTTTATAAGGGACTTCAAATTACTATGTTTCTACTACAGAACACTGCTTAGGATCCCTTTATTATATAGTTTGCCCAGCAAAGCATTACATCACACAGAAGGGAGAAATGCCTTAACACACTGTTGTGATGAAAAGAGAGAAAAGATTCAGAGGCTGAACAAGATGTTAAGACTATAGGGGGAAAAGGCACCTAAAAGCTGCTGAAGAAGAATCACAGGGAAAGCAGCTGAGACAATCTTTGATTATATGTAGTTTCCTCATTAAAGGCACTGGAAAAAACTTCACAAAGGGAGGCTGATAGCAGTGTTACAGGCAGGGGAGGTAAAGTGGAGGATGATGAGTGACTGTCTCTGGCTCACCCTGCGAGCCAAGAGCAGAGCCCAGGTTTGTCAGACACAGCTGAACGCACCTTTTACAAGGCTGGGTCCTTTTCTTCTGTGACACGCCATGAAGCCCAGAGTGGCTTTTCTCTCTGGATCCTGACATAAGACATGAGTCAGAATAATGAAGTACAATGAACCATCACATGGACTTCTCTAAATCAAGCTATGCATTGTGTTAATATTTCTGCAAACCTGTTTGGCAGTGCCTTGTGAAGCCCTGACATGTGCTTAAGAGATAAGTCACACATGGGCTCTCTGTTCCTTGTCCTGGAGCACTGTCTGCAGTGGTGTATTGTGTGCTGCTGAATTACCTGTGGGATCACTGGGCTTTAAATTCCAAAATGCCAACACATCTGACCTCTTCCAGCCACCGTCAAGGGAAGAGGGATTTAATGAATTTGAGAACTGGATGTAATAAAACTGAATTTAGGGACAGGAGGGACCACTGTGATGTTAGTTGATGCAATTTTTAATGGACACAATTTCAGTCAGGATAAGCAATGCATAAAAATACTCCTCTTGCTCTAACTGATCACCATCAGACCACTGACTTGCAGCTGAACCGAAGGGCATCTTTGGGAGTAAGGCTGCTCAAAAATGCCATGTAAATCTATTTCCAGCACTTAATGAACTTTCAGTTTTTTTAAACCTTAATGTTCTGTCTTATTTCAACCGTGATTTCTTCTTACCAACTCCAGATGAAGATGACCCTATGAAATACACCTTTATTTCTATTCTCTGTAATACAGCATAAGGAGCCAGCCCAGATTTACAAAATGTGAAACACCTCAATAATTTCTAAAAAAAAATTATGTGTATCTGTCTATTTTCTCTTTTGGTTATATATGCAAAATTATGCTTCTAGGCTGAAACTGCTTTCCTGAAAGGTGCCAATGTGTTTCCAGCATGTATATCAGCAGATCAGCTCCTGACTCACACTTTCCCTCTAGGACTCCTTAGACGGCAGCTGCAGCAGCCGGGCTGACTGCTGGGGCACTTCCAGACATCTGCCTTGGAAACAGGGATTTGAAGATGCTCCACTTTGCACAACCTTTGCCTTAGGGTCAGAATTACTTTTTATTTTTTTAAGCTAGTCGTGGCTGTCCTTCTGGAGCACTTAAACCTTCCACTTAGGAATGTGTTTGGTTTTATTTTGGTGAGCATAGAGTTTAGCAAACAGCTGATTTTCCCATACACCTATGTATTTTTTTTTCCCTCGTGCATGTTTCATTTTTTCCCCCCAACAGCATTTCTCAATGCTATTGGATTTCCCAGATATGTTTTCATGGGATTAATATCAATGTGATGTTCTATATCCCTAATATATCTGAGCTTAATTTTGTAAGAATGTATTTTGTCCTCTGTTCAGAAGAAGTACCCATTTGTATATCACCATTTGTAGGCTGTTCTTGACCCCAGAGCATGGAAGAATTCTCCTGCTATTTAAAAACACCCACAAAATAATACATCATGTACCTCCACACTGATATCTTTCTGTTAGATCAGCTTGTGGTGTGCCCAATGTGCAAAGCAAGCTGAATTCTCTGCTTTAGAATTAGACTGTCATTAATTGTTTTTATATGTGTTTGCTATGATTACATTGCCCTTATTTCCAGTATCTGTTTTGAAACATGATATTAGTTCATTTATTTCCTGTGTCACAAACCAATCTCATGGTAAACATTGCTTTGCAAATGTATTGACAGAATGCTTCTCTTGAGAGCTTTGTCCTGCTGTTTGTGCTATTTTTTTAAACATTAAAAGTGTCACCCTTTCATAAAGTAAACTGCTTTGGTTGCAAATAGAAGAATTTGCCCCTTGTGCCGAATATATTTGGATCTTATTCTGACTGTTGTTATCTTGTTTACAGCTTCTGGACCAAGCTGTGTGCTCACCCTTGACCCTTTTTTTCTCCTTAGGAGCACATCAGCACTGCTGCTGTCTGCTGTCCTTTGTGTTTGGGAACCACAGCACAGCTTTCCTTCTGCTATGACTCAAGACCAGTACCTTTCTGACCTGTTGATTTGTACTACCCATAGTTCTCTCAGTTCTAACGACCAAGCTGTGTGCTCACCCTTGACCCTTTTTTTCTCCTTAGGAGCACATCAGCACTGCTGCTGTCTGCTGTCCTTTGTGTTTGGGAACCACAGCACAGCTTTCCTTCTGCTATGACTCAAGACCAGTACCTGTTGATTTGTACTACCCACAGTTCTCTCAGTTCTAATTAGACCACGTGGTAACCTGGCTCAAACTTTGGGCATCCCTTAGTATCAAGCTCAGCCAGAGTACTTGGCTTGCTTTGGCTTGCCAGGAGCAGGTGCCCTGGGGAAATGATGGGAATGCAGGGATATAAATGGCATTGTTAAAAATCAACATGAAGAACCTCACTGCCTCTTCAGATGCTTAAATAACATTTGAAATCTGTACTCTGATATTAGTTCTTCTCATTGGATGGTTTTGAGAATGTAATTACTGCACACACAAGGATTTTAATCTGCAAAGTGTCTCTCCTGTCCCTCTCAGAAGTTTTGACAGCTCACAGTCATCTCATCTGCTCTGCCTGTGGCTTTGGACTGAGCAGTTCAGAGCACCTCATTGCTCCCCTTTTATCTGAAGGCCAATCTGACTCCAGAGTACAGAGGAGAAGTGACTCAGTGAGCCTCTGGACACTGGACTTCATTCCATTCCCTCAAGCACTATCCATGTTGCTCTGCTCAATTTTTAGCACTTGGTCTCAGGAAAATCTCATCCTTCAAGGCCACAAGGGACCTTCTTTACCTCTTCACACACAGCCATGGAGTTTCTATAAGGAGTTCCTGCGCCTGCTCTGTGTCCTTCATTGCACTAAAACTATCAGACAGATACTCACCTTTGATTCAATGCTCTCTGCTGTCAAGGATATTCCTGCATTTCTAGGCCCATGCTTCCAATGGCTAATTATTTTCACCTGAAGATTTACACAAGGTGTCTTGCTTGAGGACATGGCAGTGCTTTAAAAGGAAAGTTTTGGGGCTGAAGCCAAGAACCAGGCATTGAGAGAGGTCACATTGCTCTTGGGGTGTCACAGGTCCTTGACCCTTTTACTCTGATACTTTTTGTTGATCTGGGGAAAATTCCTCTAGTGTCCCACAGTTGGAAGGTCTTATTTGGGAGCAGGTGACTGTGCCATCCCCTCAGAGGGTATGTTGTCTCCTCCAGGGATTTGAACAAACCAAACTGCCCCTCTCTGCAGATTACAACTGTAGGCATGAGGTTTTTTCTCCCATCCTTTTCAGCAGCTGCTCTAATAGATTTTGCCCATGAGAAATATAAAGAAGCCAAGGAAAAGAAGACTCCAAGTCCACGTAGGCAAAGAGCATGTTCTTCCTTAACCTTACAGCACGAAATTTTGAAAACTGAACTTCTTTAAGCTCACATTAATATAGTTTGGGGGGTTGGGGATTTTTTTAGGTATGAGTTTTGTTCATTTTCATTTGTTTTATTTTATTTTTGGGTGGGTTTTTTTGTTGGTTGGTTGTTTTTGGGTTTGGCGAGGGGGGTTGTTTGTTTGTTGGGGTTTTTTGTTTTAGGTTGGGATTGTTTCTGGTGTTATCCTCAGACACATATTTGTGATTTTCCAGTAGCTTTTAAAAATGCTGAACCTGAGATTTCACTAAACATATGTGATGGTAATCTACCAAGAGAATTTGGGCTGTCAGAAGGTGTAATGAGCCCTATATGGCTCTCCCGTGGCTCACCAGACTGGGGCTAACTACACACTTTCCCAGGAACACATATTGTGCATATTTTTCCACTTTCCAAGTTTTTGATCTAGATATTGAGTGGCACTAGCCTAGGCATTATTCACCTGGGAACTGTGAACTGTGTGTGCTTCAAGCTGCAGAGAGGAGCTGGTGGCTTTTGAGGGTCTGTAAGGTCAGGGTTATGTTTCAGTTACCGAGTGAGAATTAGTGACAGAGCAGGTGCTGTACTGCATGGGCACATCTCTCTCTGTGCTGGGGACGTCCCTGTGCCTGTCTCAGTAGCATGCCTCTGCCAGGATGAAGCTCTCCATGCTCCAAAGCTGCAAAATCTGTGGAAGAAATATGGGCTGAGTGTTGCCCTCCTTCTTCAAATTGTAGAGCAAATGGTGCAGGTGACAATGGAAGTGCCCGAGGGTACATCTAAAGTCTGACCTGTGCAGTCCTTGCCGTAAAACGCAGTATGGGATTGTCCTGGTGGGTGTCTCAGCCAAACATCCACCTAGAGCTGGGGTACCTGCTGGTTCCAACCCTGCCTGCAACTCTCTGCTTCTGCTGGGGCTTTCTGACACCAGTGGTCCCCTGGCCTGTCCCTCAGACCTCAGCAAGAGGTGATGAAATCACCACATGACATGTATCTCAGGTGGGGATTTGGGATGGAGGCAGCTCCAGCGCCACGTGACTGAGTCAGCCTCCCATGTCAGAGACTGCTTCTTAATTTAGATGTACCAGGATGCAGTTCCTCCACACATCCATCCCTGAGCCCTTGCATTCACATTTGCTTTATTGCTGGCTCTTTGATGGTCTCCTGTGACTTTCTGAGGGTGACTGACAGCCCCCAGGGGCACTGGCAGGGAAGGAGGAGCTGTGCCATGAAGGGAAACATTTCCACAACATGACCAGGCACGAAACATCACTTGCTTTAGAAGCATCATTGCTGTACTAAGCTCCAGAACTTGGCCCATATGTCGTGCTTGTATCACAGAGGTATTGCCCAAATGACTGTGGAATCAAGGTCTTTGAATGTGTCCCACCTCAATTAATGCACATTAAGGACTAAGAATTTACTCGTATTATTATTAAATCTTGTTAATCTAATTAATGGGTCTTCGTATTGAGGTCCCTTTTGCTAGTCCTTGAGGCAAGAGGTGATGATTTTCTTTTCAAAGTGAAATCTTAATAGTGTCCCACAAAGGGTGTGGTGGAACTCCTAAAATAAACTTCCTCAATCACTACTTGCAGTGGGAGCATGACAGTAGTCAGATGTCCACCTTGTCTGGCTCACCTTGTCTCTGGCTGTTATTATCTTGCTCAGTTAATAGTGAACCTACAGAGTAAGTAATGGAGAGGAAGAAATTATATTTTATTATTGTTATTAATTATTTTCACTATGCTGGCTTCTAGCAGTGGAGGCACAGAACAGGTCTCTGCTGGGGAAAGCACTCTGCAGGTGCAATGGAAAGGCAATTCCTGCCCCAAGCAGCACAAACATTAAACAAAAAGATTATGAGAGAAGAGAGTAGGTCTCAGTGTCATAAAGCTCTTATTTCCTTCTGCAGTGGTGAAAACATGAAAATCAAAGTTTATTGCCTGACAGATGTTTCCATAAAGCAATAAAACAAGCAGGGAGAAGAGCAGTCTTCCATGAAGACAATAATTTCCCTTTGGATGCTTGACTGCAGCTTCACTGGCAAGTTTTCCATGTCCTGCTCCATACCCCTGACTAGCAGCCATTCTTCTTTGTGAGCAATTTCTTGGAGCCAATGAAGGAAAGCCTTGGGACAAGAAAACCTCTGGAGTAGGAAACCTCCACAACGCACCTCTTCAATGCAGTCCGTTCTCTGCAACCTCCTGCAGGGAAACTTCTCCCAGGGGCTGTTTCAATACTCAACAGAAATAACTTTCCTGTACTCTCTGTGAATTCATGTGTCAGAATTACTCCAGATATTTTATTAATGGGACAATGCCCACAGGCAGTGTAATGAAGCCAGCTCTTAGCCTCTCCAGGCCAGCAGCAGAACCTATACCACCTTTACAAGGGTGAATAAGTTATGTCCTAAGCAGCTAAAGCTCTCAGGTGCTATTTTCTCCTCAATACCAGTACGTGTGAGCTGGGGTCTGGCTTTGGAGTTGAAACTCCTTATTGCATCCCCAGCATTTCTGTGGCCAGTGGGGAAAAGGCAGTAGTGCGAATTTCTGTTTTGTGGTATAATCTGAAGAAAGCTTCATCTAGTAATACCCATGTATTATTTAAACATTATCACTCTGCTCTTTCTCAGAACTAGTTCTCATCAATTTATCATGTGCCTTACATTTTGCTACCTACATTTTCTTCCTTTTGGTAAATCTTTTAAAGGCAACCTGAAAAGTTACAGCACCAACCATGAGCCACTTTGCATGTTGGTGGCTGGGTGCCTGAATTACTCTGCTGCTCAGAGTTCAGAAAATTGTGTCTGAAAACCCCAATCCCATTTTTCTGATGGTAACATCCCACTGCCAGCACCCTCCCTCTCCACCAAGACACCCAACCACAGACAAGGCACTGCAATAAGACCATAGGGATGTGGAGGGAAACAGCTTTTGGTATCTCTCTCTGCCTCCTCTGCCCACCTTGGCATCCAGGCACAGAGCAGCACTGGCTGGAGCACAGAACCGTGCCCCTGAGGGCTGGAGCCAGCCAGCATCTGTCTGCAGAGCTGTGGTGAGAACTGCAGCAGTGGTACCTCCTGCCTGGACAGGGAGTTGGGATCTTTGGCAAGTGCTGAGAGCTGCTCCTCTGGGTCTGGGCTCAGAGTCTGGGTGGTCTGCAAAAACCTGACTGAAGCCTGGCCAGAAGCAGCTCCTCAGCCACCATACTTCACCCCCTATGGCTAACCAGCTTCCAGATACCTTGGGGGCAGTGAACACCCAGGAAGTCAGTGAGGGAAGATGGAATCTCTCCCTGGTTGAGCAGTGGTATGGGGTGGCTGAGCCCTCTCCCTGCTAGCATGGGGAGAGCTGGGATGTGGCATGCTGCTTGTGCACATCACCCCAAAGTGTTTCACAGTGCACGAAATTCCAGCTTTGAACATTTAAGTGCAGGCTGGCTGCTACTCCCATCACAAAGGAGTTGTTTCTTTGCAATGCATGTTTTATTTATAGATGAACATTAGCATTTGCAAGAGGAATGACTTGGGCTCTGAGTTATCACTTCCTATTAACCTGAAATTATTGAGTGCCTGAAATTCGTGAGGAAACCCAGTGAGCAGAAAGTATAAGGAAAATGTTCCTCTCCTTTCCTTGAAGCACAGAAAATAAACAGCCTCCTCCCTTTGGAGGGCTGTGCACAGAAATGTGAAACAAAAGTGACAGCAATTGCCTTTTTAAAGAATCACAAACATTATCCATTTTCCATCTCATATGTATACAGCCCTTAATATATATTGCATAGCATGTACATTATCAAATTCCTATTTGCCATTAATAATTGATTTTAGATTGCACAGAAGGGCAGGTCCTGCAGCCTTCTGTTGTGCTTTATAGCCCCTGCTCCTATGAAAATGTTTCCCTCTAGCAACAGTACAGCAGCCTTGGGATTTTGCTTGAACAGGATCTGAGGGGGCTGAGGAAAAAAAACCTACCTTTCAGCTACACAGGGCTGGGCAAGGGGATGGGGAAGGACTGAATGGCTCCTCTGCCCCTCTGCTGTGGGGCCAGACCCATTCCCATCCCCAGCTGTGGATTTCTGTGTTGGCTTGGGGGTAGCTTGGGCTATAGGGCAAGGCTCATCTTGGGAAGTTTAGATACCTACAGTTTAGGCATCTTAATCTGATTGCCTGGGTCCCTCCTTCACCCTGCTGGAGGCCAGCTGCCCCACACAGAGGCGGCCAAACAGGCAATAACAGATGGCTGAGCTGCTCTCCCCTCTTTCCCAGGGACAGCAGGGACAACTTCACCAACTAGCTCATGATAGATGTTTGACTTCGTTTTAGGTTTATAAGTGATCCAGCACAAAGCTCTGGCTGCGAGGAGAAGGACATTCCCCACACCCCTAGAGTAGACCCTGCAATTTTACAGAAGGCCCCTTGTTGTCCCTCAGCACAGATATTGGGGCAAGGCTCGGAAATGAAGCCCTCATCTTTTAACCTCCACATCTGAAAGGCAATATTTTTAGTGCCTCATTTTCAAGCATTCTTCCTCTTCATTCATCCAAATCACGAATAATCACTTGCATTTATGTAGCAACTTTTAGGCAGAACTCTGAAATGCTTTACAGATCCAAGATGGCTCTTTAAATTGCCTTTTTTAAAAATCCTCCTTATGTTCTGGATAGGGACAAGCTGGTATCAATCAATTCTTTCCATGCTTATGAGCTTCCATGATCTGTGACTGACAACTTTAATAATCATCTTTATGAAGCCTAGGCAGCATCCAGAGTAGCACCTAAATGGCCCCCGGGAGCTGTAATTAAAATTAAGCCGCCCATGGGTTGCTTTGATTACAATGGGGCAGGCCAGCTTAACCTTCAATTTATGCTGACTTAAAAGATGGCTCATACAGAGAACCTGTTTGCCAGACATAGATTTGAATTAATTATGCTGATTCTCTGGTTTTATTTTACTATCTGATTAGGCTTACAAATAAAATCAGGGTCCCATCTTTTGCAGAGGCTTTGGTGGGAATGCCACGTCCCAGCAGCCTGCTGTGGGGTACCTGTGGGCTTTCTGTCCATCCCCCAGCACAAGGGATGTGTTTGGGCTTCTCTAGGAGGTGCTGGCCTGTCACACACCCGCTGCTGAACTATTCCTGGCCCCAGACACAAAGCTTCTAATTTGATCTCAGAACTGCTGGGCTGGAAATGTGCACTGAGCATAAGCAACCAACCCTGGCAAACCCCAGTTCAGCCATATGCACTTCTTCCTCCTGCTTCTCACAAATGGAACAGGTTTTCAGGCATTTGTCTTCCAGCTGCAAGGAACAGAGTCTTAATTAGCAGCAACAGAATCTGAAAAACTAACCAGAAAATATGATTTCTTAGGTAAAGTTATTTTCTAACTTCTGTGTACCAAAATGCAGCTTCACATAGGGCATCTTGCATAAATTAAGCTAGGTGTCTCTCATGTTGTGTAATTTGAAAAGTCAGAACTGAAAGGTGGTGGATGCATTACATCAAGGCTGTAATTTTGTTACAGTCACTTTTTGAAAATGTCAAAATACAGACATGAAACCTCCCCCTCAACAAACTTACCAAACCCATTGCTAACAGTTGAGCAGCATGTTGCATTGCTTATTAGAAAACTTTTTGTGTTAACATAATAATTATATTTTTATTTCCTTTTCTTTCCTAAATTAACGTAATAATTATATTTTTATTTCCTTTTCTTTCCTAAAAGCCTGCATCATATCACTAGGTGAGCTACAGTCTCCCTCTGACAGTGTTGCTTTCCCATAACTTGACAAAGTACATGGAGTTAGGGAATTTCTTATGCCTGTTTTCCTCTGTGTCATGGTTTAATCCCAGCCAGCAGCTCAGCCCCACAAAGCCACTCACTCATTCCTCCATGGTGGGATGGAAGAGAAAATCAGAAGGGTAAAAGCAAGAAAAATTGGTTTGTTGAGATAAAGACTGCTTAATAGGTCAAAGAAAAGCTGTGCACACAAGCAGAGCAAAACAAGGAATTAATTATTCATCCCTTCCCGTGGGCAGGCAGGTGTTCAGCCTTCCCCAGGAAAGCAGGTCTCCATCTCGGATAACAATGACTTAGGAAGGCAAACACCACCACTTGGACTGCCTCTGCCTCTTCTTTCTTCTTCCCCCAGCTCTAGATGCTGAGCATGATGCCACATGGTCTGGAAAATCCCCAGGGTCACCTGTCCTGGCTGTGCCCCCTCCCAGCCCCTCGTGCACTCCCAGCCTCGTTGCTGGTGGGGTTGGGTGATGGGCAGAAAAGACCTTGACTCTGTGTAAGCTCAGCAGTGACTAAAACATCCCTGAACTGGCAGCGCTGTTTCCAGCACAAATGCACAACACAGCCCCATACCAGCTACTGTGAAGAAAATTAGCTCTACCCCAGCCAAAGCCAGCACAACATATTATCCTTTTCCAGCAGCAAAGACATTCCATGCACTCTTCCTGCACCTGTGGTAGATCCAGACTGCAGTTTTCATTGGCACCTTTTAATGCAGTACAGATAAAATAAAGCTACTATGTGCCTTTATTGGTGAGTATGGCACAAAACAGGCTTGAACTCCTCTTATTAGTCCACGAACAGATGAGAATGTTGAGATAAGAAAATACTAGAATGGAGTGACTGCCAGTGCCTAAGAACATGCATATCCCTGGTGATCTGTAGGGTGCCACTGTCCACAACTGCCTACCCCAAGAGACCAGCTTTCCAGGGCAAAGCTGGCACCCACACCTCTTGTGGGGCAGCAGCCAGGTGTCCTGAGTTGGCTAAATGGGGGAGAAATCTCCTCTCTGCTTATATCTGCAGGTGAGATGGATAAGGGCACCCCATGAGCAGACCACAGCACCAGCCTGGGCTCTGTGGCACACAGGGCTCCTTACAGGACAAGAAGTACTGGCCAAGCACAGCTTATTTCTCACATGTGATTTTTAAAGTTTCAAGGCACTGCTTTTGCAAGTTCAGGTGGTTGCTGTGAAAATTTCTGCTGCTCTTCTGTTGAGGATATCCTTACAGAGAATTACTTCCCATCTTCTGTAAAGTTACTGGCTCAGCGCTCAAGCAGCTTCTTCAAACACCATCCTAAAATGTCCACTGCAAAGATCGCAGAATATTAAGTGCTTTGGTGGGAAGGTTTTTGGAGAGTTTAAGCCTAAAATTCCTCTCCTCTGTTAGCTTCAAGCACTCAACTCTTGCAGTGAGAGCCACAGTGCTGCAGTTGGAGTAGGTCTTACTCTGAAAAGAGAATCAGGAATTTGCCAGATATTTGGCTTATCCTGCACTGTGTTCTGGATCTTTTAGGAAGGCTTTAAATACAGGGCCTGAGATTTACTTCTTAATTTACACAAATTATTAAACTGGCAATCTTCATATTGCTGGTGAAACCCTATTAAAATTTTTCAAATTATCATTACAAATTGAATCTTCTCCCATGTGTCTAATGTACTGTGAGTCCTATTTTCTTAGCACAGCAATATTTCAAGTCTAGAATTAAAGCCAGAAGGATTGGTATGGTAATTAGCCTTTGAAATAACTCTATCTGCAGTACTCTGATGCCTTTTAATATTCGGTCAGTTAATGGCAGAGCTCTTCCTAGCAGCAGCTCTGTCTCTGCGTTCTTGTAGTGCCATTTGAAATGGGAATTGGTTTAACTGGGAAAGGGCTGGGTCCCATCACCTGCAGTAGCTGAGAAATACCTTTGGATGGTGACTATAAGGACAAGGACAGAAGGACCAGGCTTTGCCTTGCTTTCAGAGACTCTGGGGGACACAGCCTGGAAGGGAGGTATCTCCTGTGCCCTGCAGCAGTAAGGGAGGAGCCCAGTGTCTGCCTTTGCCTTAGCTGTGTGTGACCTCCCAAAGATGTGTCTCAGTGACTAGGTTCAATCCTGCACCTTCTGGGACCACCTTCTGCTAAGTCCTGATCTATGTCCATTTCCAAGGCAGCTTCTCAAAAACATACTGCTGACCTGACCTATGTAAACCTCAGCCACAAAATCACACATAATTGGTGAACAATAAATTTCAAAGAAAGTTTTAAACAAGCAGGACTGGTCAGGGAGGAGAAAGAAGAGCCACAGCCACACACAGGTTTTGCCTGGTGGCAAACCCATCACTAGCAGCTAGCTGCTGGTGTTTCTGGAGTCAGGCAGACTCTAGACCATCTTTCTGCTTTAATCCCAGTCTTGTGATGGCTCAGGGGGACGAGAAACTGGTTTAAAAGCTTCACAGGCATGGTGGTTGGAAAGCCCTTGTGAAGGCATCCAGCCCATCCCTGAGGAAAAGTGGAACAAAACACAGGCACAACAGCTCTTATGTCTCATCTGAATCTTGAGGATCTCCACAGCTGAGCCTTCACTTCCCTCTCACTGTCCTGATGAAGGGAGTGCAGCCTTACCACGGCTGATGTGCCAGGCAGCAAGGCTTGGCGTGTCCTCTGCCAGCAGCCAGGAGTTTGTGCCGCTGCCAGGGTGAAGGCAGGGATTACTCCACAGAGGGGTTTTGGTCCTCTGCTTTGAATACAAACAGTTGGGTTTGACTGTTAAAGCTGCTCTGCATCACTGCTGGCAGGCAGCCCTCTTGGAGGCACAACTGCTGGAGGTTACGTAGAGATAACTGCTTTTCCCCCCACTATTTGCCAGTGGAAAGTAAAGCTGCAGTTGTGACCAATAAGGACATGAATGTATCTCTAGTGCAGGTAGGTTAAGTTTTAATTTACCTCCTGCTGTGTCAGTCAAATGTCAAGAAGAGAATGTGCATAAAATAAAGTACTACAAAGAGCCAAGGTAGATATGGGACATCAGTTAACTGTTCAGGTTCTTTAAAAATCTTTTAGGTTTTCTTTTCACAAATCAAATTAATATGGCCATTTTCATGGCTGCTTTGATTATGTTGTTGCTTCCTTCCTAGAGTTCTGTAAGCATCATGAGTGTGCAGCTGATAGGCTGATATTAACTGCTAAGGGACAGATTATTAAGGGTAGCAGCCCTTAGACAAAGAATGTGGGAGAACCAAACCCGACAAAGTCAATCAAAAAAAATTGAATTCAGTAGCCAAAGAGAGATAATACATTATAGTTTGTAGAAAAACAATCTAAAAGTAAATAGTTCAGGAGAACTGTCAGTTCCTTGTACAAAATGATGTTAAGATACAATTCTACCAGCATGTAGTCACACTGGAAATTGCAGTAGGAGACCAGTTTGGACTACTTCAGCTCTTCAGTAAACTCATAGAAGAAAGAAGTACAGAAAAAATGGGCATGAGGTCAAGTGAGCAACGATGGCTATCAAAGAACAATATGTGCTGGAAGGGAGAAAATCAAATTCAAGAGAAAAAGAAATAAAGAATAGCAAACCCCACAATGTGTGGAGGCATTGGAAAGGGAAATATCAGATGACACATTGGTTCACTACTCACTGCAGAAAGAAAGCTAATGACAAGAAATACCAAGGAGACAGAATGCCTCTTTTGCGTCAGTTGTTACAAGACGCTTCGGTAGTGATTGAACAGCTACTCTAACAGAGGGGAAATGGTTCAAACTCAGATTAAAAGAACAGAAACATGAAAGATGTTAGAAAGTACAGCAATAAATAAAATATTTTCAAATTGCTGGAGCCTCATGGAATTTGAAAGTTGGATGCTCTCCAAGGATACTTCGAGAACTGCATGTAAAATATCATAGTAGAAGTGAGGAACCAAGAAATTCCATAAAAGAAAATTCTACCTCTTTCTAAGAAGAGGCAAAAGGAGGCTCTGGTAAATGCACATCATTTGGCTTATTTCTGAATCTCAGAAGAGGTATTGAAACAAAAACCATCTTACTTTTAAGTGCTTCAAATATATCACATATGCAAGAAATAGCTACTGCATATTTGTCATACACCAATAGTGTGAATTGATGGCTTTGGGCTGTGATCTTGGCACCTTGCAGATGTCATGGGATGACTCCTGAGACTGGACTGTAGGAATGGAAGGATACAGGCTTTTTAGGAATAACGGGCAGTAGAGAGGAGAAGGGGGTGTTACCCTCTAGGTTAATAGGCTGTGGGGCTGTGCAGCCATGGCCTGGGAAAGGGCAGTGGGGGTGGGTCAGACCAACATCCCACCCTGAACATGCCCAGCCTGTCCCTAGGGAGAGGGAAGGGTGCTTCTCTGGTAATGAGCCTGTGACAAGCTGCTCCAGGCAGCTCTCCTGCCCTGCGCAGTGGGTGGTACCAAGGTATCCACAAGGGATAGTGGCAACTCTTTGATTTCTTCAATAGCTGACATGGGAGGGACTTTGAAGGGGCCAGGGCTGTTTCCCTGATCCAGCATGTGCATCCAGGGGTACTGTGGGGGGGATCCTCCTGCCCTGATCCCAGCTGTGGCAGGCACAGGAGGAGCTGCTTCCCCTCTCTGGTGTGGGGATGAGCAGGATCATGGTTGCAGGTGACCTGACCAGTGTTGTTCCTGGTGATACCAAAGAAGTAAAGTGCAACCAGTTCAACGTGGATGTAGGTGACACTGAGACAAAAGCTGTCGCAGGACATATAGGAATTAATTCAGGGAATTGTCAAATACCATCAATAACATTATGAAGGAAAAAATGCATCCTGCTCTAATAGGTCTTAACACTCTGGCCTTTCCAGTTGATTGTTAAGAGACACATAAAGAATTTTAATCCTATCTAGAGAGTACTGAACAGTGTCCTTCAACTGATTTTAATTACCATAAACATTGTCACTGTTTTTCAAGTTTCAGTATTCAAAGGCAGTGAGCAAAGCCTACTCCACAAAAAAAAAAAATCAAAAAAAAAAAATCAGACTGCACTGTGTGAAGATTAATTCATGGTCGCTGTCAAGGAGCTTGGATATAATAAAGGAGAAATAAAGTGTTTCTTGTAGGCCTAATATTAAAACATTGTTCCTTTCTGTTCTTCTGCAAAGAACATTTTAATGGGACTCTGTAGGTGAAAACTGCATTAAAAACAATTATCTCTGTAATTGCTATCTTGCTGCTCTTGACCGCAGAATACACAATCCTGCATTCACTGTAAGGGAATTATTCCTGGAATAGATGCCTATGTTAATGGGGTCAAATATGTGAGACACTGAAGATCGATGGATAGCAGGAAAGCAGAGTGATCAGAGGCTACAGGTGAGTTTGCACTTGTAGAGGACTTGTGCAGAGGCTGAGCTCCCAGCATTTCTCACCGCTGCTGCTCCAAGCACTCACACAATCACTGCGCCTCTGGCACTGAACAGCCAATACTGAGGGTGTCTGACAGCAGCTGTACTCTGAACTGCTTCCAAACACTGCACTATTTACAACAGCAAATGAGTGCCCACGAGCAACTGAGGCTCACATTCCCTCCTACAATGGTACCTGGCATTCAGTCAAAAAAGAATCCTGGCAATTGTCTTTGTGTCAGATGATGAACCTCAGCCCAGACTTGCTGCACAAGCCACAGATTTCCAATGGGAGATGTATCAAAACAACAACAACAAAAGTTTCATCCTACCTTCTTACATATGACTAGATTAATATCTATGACACTCGGCTGCTGAATTAGGGTTCAGGATTCTGGATTCTGTAAACTGTCCTGTGCTGTTGGAGAAGGGCTCCCCAGTACCCCTGATGGAAATCATCCAGTTAAGTTAAAATTAAGGCAGGTAACAGTACTTCTTAGAAACCTATCTCCTTTCTGCTTTTGCACTGGAAAACAGGGAAGCATCATCACCTTTATTTTATTTCAGTCCCTCTAGCAGGATGGCCCTCCATGATGCTCAGACACTGCACCCTCAGTGCTGCCTCCCTGCTGCCTGCCAGCTTGCAGCAGAGTGAGGGAGAGACAGTGCTTGTGCCACTGCTCCATGCACTGTTTGTGTGAGGGCAGGCGTGGCTCTGGTTTGCACACTCAGCTGGAGCTGTTGCTGACACACCTGACACCAGTGTCGAGGGGCTCAGGACAGCCCAGCACCACAGGGTGCATGGATTTCTGCTGGAAAGATGCAGCTGATCAGATGCTCTGACCTAGAGGTTGTTATTAGCATCCCCATCACAGATGCTACTTTTAATCACTTTAACCATTGCAACTAATTCAACAAGAGGGCCTAAAATACCTGTTAGTTGTGCCTGGCCCATGATGTTCAACTGGGGAATTTGAGGATTAAAAGCCTTTTTTCCGATTATAAAAATGGGTGTCAGGCACCCTGCTGCCGTAAATGCATGGGGAATTTCTTCCCTACCTTTTGCATAAGACAAATGATGTTTCTAGATCTTTTGGTCTGCAAGGCAAACATGGAATACTCTGAAAAAAAATGTCCCATTGTTCCCCTGAATATGCAGAGACCCTGAAGCACCAGCCTGGGACAGTGACTATCTTATTTACCTGAATGGAGCACTATGTGTCAGGTCTGTCCATGCCACAAAGAGCTGAGCTGAGAGGAATGGCAAGGCTGTCCTGTTTTTTATTCTCAGGGGTTAGAGTACTAAACTGTCCCTGATGCACTGGAGCAGACAAGACTGAAGGTCTTGGGGAGAACTACAGCCTATCACACACGAAGAATCAGGGAGCAGACAGGGAAAGAGGGACACTTGGCCTCTACTTTTGACTTAAACTGAGCGCAGATGCCTGAAAACAGCACGTGAGTCAGGGTTTATCTGTAGGTATGAGAGCTACCTGCAAATAGCTCGATACTGGTAAGTGTGTCAGCTTGACACAACACAGTTACAGCAATCTCCTCTGCGAGTACCAAGAGAAACTGTGAAGGAAAGGATCTGCCTCTAAACATAACCTTGTTATAAACATCTCTTTACCAGAATTGAGTCCAGACCCTTCAGAGGGAAATGCCTGCTGCCTCCTCCTCAGGAGAAGAAATTACCTCTCTGCAGTGCCTGTGCTGCCTCCAGCTGAGTCTCCAGCTCCCAGGCAGAAGGCAATTAGATGGCCAAAGCTGCAATTCCTGGGTCACACCAGCAGTGAAGCTGCTCCTGGATGGTGTCAAGTGACTTTGTTCAGTGACACAAAATGCAAATTTTAAATAAAGGGGAATTATCAGTTTTATTGGGTTGGTCTCACTCTTAAAAAGCTCAAAAGGAACTTTCATTTTATTTCTGGTTACAGTTTCAATGCCTCTTACATTTGGAAATGGTTGTTCCTTCTCTCTGCCTGGCAGTGTATTAGTCAGAATACTTTTCACAGGCTCCTTTATATACGGAAATTGGTTTTAGAAGAGGGCACCTTGCCAGTTATTTTTCTTCCATTTTCTTGGAAAAGGATCAGACCTATTTATTGTCCTTGTATTTGTAACCATGGCAAAGTATCTTATCTTCTCTGATGCTTATGTGGTAACACTGCTGTTTTCTCCTGGAAGTGTGTCAAATTGCCTCCCAGAGTTTTTAAGTCCATTAACATTTCATAGGTACCTTTCTTACAGATGTATTGGAGTTGAACTGTACAATCTCCTCAGCAGATTTTGGGCTTCGTGTTTTGTAATGACACGAGTTCTGTGCTTACATGATCAAGGCTAGAGATCAGTGGTTTTGTTTGGTGGATATGGAAGAAAAAGGAGGGGTAACTTTTCCTGCCCAAGGAATGTGAATATCCCCAGGCAATGCCAAATCCCTGGGGCCTGTCTGCTGCAGAGAAAGACACTATATTTTCTCCAGGAATGTACTAATCAAAAAGCAGGTCTTTTGGGTGCTGAAAAATGACACCAAAGCATAACAAAATAGGGACGTACAGGTGTGCAGAAGTTGTGTGAAAGAATAAAGTTGCATGAGGAAAACAAAGACAGTCAGATAAAGTGTAAATGTTCTAGATGCATTGAAGCAGTGAGGACTAAAATAAACTATACTGGAGGAATATTGCAAATTGCTGCCTCCTGTATTAAGCAATTGTCTTCTATTAAGATCATCCACACAGCAAATTTTCTGGCTTAGATTTTTGACCACTCTCAATTTCAATTGATTAAGCACAAATAAATCAGTTTAGAACATCTTTAAAAATGACCTGAAAGGGAAAGAAGTACTTCTGCTTCATTACCAATTAAGCATCTTTTTCTTAATGCCACACACTAATGGTATAGCACCTCTTGTTTTTCTTCAATGTTTTTAGTTTTTCATTGTGCTTTGGGAATTTCTAACAGATTTTCACAAGGCATTTGTGTACTTTTTGCTGTGTGCATATACAATCAGATCAATTTTTCTGCAAGACTGTATGCCAAATATGTTGATGATACAAAGAGAATGACATTTGAACAACTGAGAGAGGCAGAAGCTTCAGTAGAACTATTTTAAAAGGTTTGACTTTGTTTTTAGGGTTACTACCTCCAGCTTCTCACAGTGCTGTTTGTATCAGCAAAAATGCAGCCAGCAGGTCTAGGACAGGCATCATTCCCCGGTACTTGGCACTTGTGAGGTGGCACCTTGACTCCTGAGATCAATTTTGAGCACTTCACTACAAGACAGACACTGAGGTGCTGGAGCAGGTCCAGAGAAGGGCAACAGAGCTGGTGAAGGGTCTGGAGCACAAGTTCTGTGTGGAGCAGCTGAGGGAGCTGGGGGTGTTCAGCCTGGAGAAAGCTGAAGCTGAGCTCCTCCTTCCCTGAGGAGCTCAGGGAAGACCTTATTGATCTCTACAACTGCCTGAAAGTGGCCAGGGGGGTGTTGGTGTCTTCTCCCAGCTAACAAATGACAGGATCAGAGAAAATGGTCTTAAGCTGTGCCCAGGGAGGTTCAGATTGGACATTAGGAAAAATTCCTTCACTGCAAGATTATCAAGCACTGAAGCAGGCTGCCCAGGGAAGTGGTGGACTCACAATACATGGAGGCATTTAAAGGATGAGTAGATGTGGCACTTAGGGACATGGTTTAGTGTTGGATTTGGCAGGACTGGGTTAACAGTTGGACTTGACAATCTTAAAGGTCTTTTCCCATCAACCATTTGCTTTTGTAATACTGCTGTCTGCAGGCAGAGGTAGAGCCCAGTGAGCTGCACAATGGAAAGATCCAGCATTGTAAGCAAACACAGCAAACACTTTGCCCTGGGCCCTTCATCCTGCAGCTTAGCTCACATCTTCATGCACCTGGAGAAAAGGTTCGATCCTGTTAGATTATTGGGATGGCTGGTTTAAGAGTCACAATATTTAAACTAGAATTGGAGATGAAAGAGAATGACAGAGTCTGTCTCAACAGGGATGAAAGACCCAGAGGTGTCAGAGAGCAACCATAGCCTGCATGTGTAAATGGCCACATCTGAGCTGGCCTTCCTTTATAGTCACCAGAGAGAAAGAGGCACCACCTCTGTGAAAACTCACTGCATTCTAATGAAGCTGACAGAAATAGTCCAGCTTAGTCACACCCTGTGAGAGCCCATTTCTCACTCTTCACAAGAAAGGGAGCTCAGGGTGATGGGCTCATCTATAGATATTTGCACCACAGACTTCTAACATTAAGGCAAATGAATCCTTTGATTCCTTCATAGCTGGCCTCAGTTCCAACACCTCCTGCCTCTATGTGTATTTTTTCCTGTCTTCAGAAGTATTATATGACTTACAAGACAAGCTTCCTTGGGAAAGAACAAACAAAATTGATCAAAAATGAACTATGCCCTCTTGATACAGCAAATAGACTTGGATGAAATGAGACAAGATAAAAACCTGTCAATATTTGAAGGCCTTGTAAATTATAATTTTGGCACAATTGTGCTAATTTGCAGCCTGTCTGCTGCTGTAGAGTCCAGAAGTGGCCCCTTGATGCTGTTATTAGCAATCATTGATTTCTACTGTGCTATAGACATGCAAATTTCTTTGCCAAATAAATTGATCTTTGGAGGTGTGCAGGGTTCACAAAACCTGTTGACTGCCCTGAAAACTGAGGGCACTCATGTAAGACATAAGGCAGGCCCCAATCTCTCCACTATCTGTCCCAGTCCCAATGTTCAGAGCTTTCCCAGCAGCTCCCTTTCCCTGGAGATTTGAGCCAAATGAATACTTAGGCTGGTATTAATGATCTTGTGAAAGTGTTCATGATCCAAATATCCCAGCCAGCAATTGCTCTTTAAAAAGGCAGGCAGTAACCCAATATAGCAGAATATCCTATCATACAAGCACTCTCCTATATTTGATTTTCTTCCACTGTTTGTTGGCTTTCTTCTTTGTCCAGAGAGACATTCGTTTTGGTGGTTCTCCATCAGCCCTGTGCTCTTTTATCTCTGGATGTTGTACTGCTAGTGTGACCAGTTTGACACGATGGGACTGAAAGCTGAGAGAGAGAGCAAAATCTGTGGTGTGTGATCTAAGGTCTTTAGCTAACACCTTCACGGTTGTTTTACCAACAAGTGGTCTGTGCTCCTTGGTTCGTTCAACTCACAAGGACAGCTTACAGGCTTTGGGGTCCCAGAAGGAGGTTCAAGCAGATTTAGTCAGCAATTTAAAGCCAGGCTTGAGAGGGGAAGGAAACGTCATGCTGTCCATGGCTAACCACAGAGATTAAAGTTGTGTTCACAGTTGACTGGTGGCACAAAGGTAGGACAGGAATAGATCATTTAGTGCAACACTTGGCAAGATCCAGAACCAAAAATTTTGGCCTAAAAAAAGGTGTATGGTTAATGGAGTCCTCACAAAAAAAATAAAAATCCCATGCTTGTCCATCAGTGGGACTGTGTTACAGTGGTCTTAGGTTGCTCGAAGAATCACCAGCAAAGGCATTGGCAAAAGCAGGTGCTGTTCATAGGGTTGAGGCCAAACGAGCATTTCTGGGATCACAGTGCACAGGGGCAGGGGTGGTTCTGCCACCACAGGCCTGAAGGACCATTCCCTCCTCCTGCATGCACAGCCACATGCTTTGGTGAGGGGCAAAGCAGGCATCCCCCTGCTGGGGACAGTGGGGCTCAGGCTGCAGGCAAAGTCTTGATAGCACTTTGGGAGCAGTAAGCTGCAAAGATTTATCATCTAGCCTGTAATGCCTATTTTACGTTATCAGTTCTAATTTGGACAGGCCTTGGGTAATGATCTTTCACTGTACCACCCTGTTCTTCGGGGAGAAGGCTGACAGAAGTACCTGATTTGTTTTCCTTCCAGCACTTATTGGTTTTTTGCTTACTGCTGCATCCTCTTCTGTGTCTTAGCTAAAGCCTAATACATCCAACTTTCTTGGTCCTTTCACACAGTCCCAAGACGCCAAGACGCTGCTAATGAGAACAAATTATATTTTGGCATTAAAGTTTTTGAGATCCAAGGGGAGGTCTAAGGTACAAGAACCTAGAAGATATGTACCATCAATTTGTGCAACGACATTAAAATGGGGCTCTAATGATTGGAAGCTGATCCTGGATAAATTTAAGCTAGCAGGAAAACAATGACTTTCGGCAGAGTAATTCATCAGTAAAATAGCTGGGCTGGGATGATGGAATACTCAGTTTAATTGAAGATGAGGTGTCCCCTTCTGGAGAGGTGAATTGCTTGAATTTCTTTTCTGGTTTTTAAATCTATGTGGGAATTCTCCTTTGCTGACTTTTTTTTTTTTCCCTTGCCCAGGTTTGCATACTTTGGAAATAATTTTATCTAGTTGAAAAATCAATTGTCACAGGAAAGTCCACAAGAAAATACTGTCATGTTGGCCATGCTAAAGGGAAGACTAGATAGCTGGTATCTCCCTCACAGACTTGTAGGGCTGGTTCTGAGTTTATGCTCTTGTCTGCAACCACCCTACTGCTCTGTTTGCATTTTAACCTCTGAGTGTCCCAAGGAAGTTCATTACTTCACGGCCAGGGTAATCTAGAGCTGGTGTGATGGATTTCAGCAGCAGCAAGGGCTGTTGTAGACACAAATGAATCAGGCAGCTGCTGTTGAAGGTCCATCTTCACATCCAGGTGTAACAGATATGTGACCCTGCATCCCTGTGTGCTACCAAACTTTGGTTGGTGCTCACCCAGGAGTCCCCCAGCTCCTTGGGCAGAGAGGCAGATAAGAGCCCTGAATTGCAGTGAGTTTGTGCCTCATCTGCTCAGAGGATTCGTGTTTGTTGACATCACCTGGAGACCTTGACATGCTTGTGTTGGAGAAACAGGGAAGTGAAGCAGTGTGATCTGCTACCACATTCTGCCACATCCCCCACATGTGCTAGAGCAGCAGTATTGCCCTTTTCCAGATTGGGGAAAGGATCTGCTCACAAAGACTCTTCTGTTTTCTGTTTCTTGGCAGTGTCTCTGGTAGGGAAGGTGTTTGGAGGAGAAATCACATGAACTTAGAGCAGGTCCAGCTGATGGATATTTCTCATGTGCTCCAGTAAAGGATTCCTTCTTAAGACAAAGGATCTGCCTTGTGTGAGGCATCACAAAGCAGAACATCAAGCACCTGCACTCACTGTCAGCATTCAGAAAGCTCTGGCCCTGAGCTGAAACTAATACCAGGAGTCAGGATTTCAGGAGGCCATGGCTGTACTTGGGAAGAGTGATAGAGCACTTCTTCTTTGTGTAAGGATATTTAATCTGTCTTCTGTAAAATACACAGGACATTTCAGCCTTCACCTGTTGAGGTTGTCTTAGGATGTTATGAGAATTTCTCTGACCTATGTTAAATGCAGATAATTGAGACTTTTTACTACAACAGTAATGTCTCTTATAGGAACTCCTGACAGTTATACAGGTGGAAAGACAAGAAAAGGCCCCCTGCTCCAGCTGGAGCTTAGGCAAATATCCTCCAGGAGCCACTGGTGGCAGAGTCATCATCACCTCTGCAGCCAGGAGCTAGGAAGAGCTCCTACTGCCCCACAAACACTGCTCTTTGAGGCAGCCAAGCACAGCAATGTATCCTTTCAGTGTCTAATATGGCAAAGAAAAGATAATTCCTAAGTCCTTCTTAGCTGATAGGAAGATTAAACCTGACCCAGACCACGAGGTTCAACAGATGAGCCAAGTATGTGGTGATGGCCAAACCCAGCACAGCAGTGTCTCACCTGAAACCTTTCCACTTCTGGGGGACCTCTGACTCTGCAGACAGAGCTGTGGCTCCTGCACCACCAGTAAGATATTGGAAATTCAACATGGTTTATTACCATCTGCCTGTTGTCTGTTATAGCATTTATAACAAAAGGAAGGCAAATTTTTCTCTGACAGTAAATCTGCACCACGGAACAGAAGAAAAAGCTTTGTTTTGACTTGTAATCTGAGCAAACCTGACAAGGAAGGAACAAAAAAAGCAAAAGAACAAAAGGCCATTTTTAATAGCAGTTTTTTACAAAATAGAAATCATGAAGCTGAAGTAAAACAGCTGAAATGTTCAAAGTGTTCCTGCTAGAGCCATTTCTTCTCAGTATTTTTCCAAAGTCACCTTCTAATAACCCATCAGTTATTACTAATGCAACTATTACCTCTGTAACCATGTCAAAAACATTTGGCCACTTGTTTGCAAGTATTAAGGATTTTCAAGGAAAGAGGAGTTGTGGACCTGAAATTCATTCTCGAAACAGTCAAAAATAACCTAGCTCAATCTAGGGATTGAGGATTCCCTGTGAAACCAATAAGCAAGGCAGTAAAGTACAACTTGCTGTGATATATCTGCTGTATCTCATCTCTTTCTCCTCAATATACAAGGAATTATACTTTTCAACATATGTGCACCCCTGACTTGCTGTCTTGACATGCTTTTGATCCCCATTAAAACTCCAAATCATACATGATAACATAGTGCGTTTTTCCATACATGATGCAAAAGTAATACTGAATTTTTTCCTTTGGCATTCACCGGATGAAATGCACAGTTTCAGTACAGCAGAGAAGACAGGCATGAGATGTGAATGTGGTCTTGGAAGATGGCAAGCTGGTCCCACTCCAGTGCTCAGGTTACCCAGTGCTTAGTGCATGGCCCATGACAAGGGCTGCAAGAACCCAGGAGCCACCAGAGGTCCGTGGTCTCCAGGTGTGGCATAACTAAATAGGTAATCCTTGAAACCACTTGGCTTTCCCAGCCGCAGCAAAAGAGACATTCATCAGTGAAGATTGCTCCAGAGAGTCATGACACTGATCTCAAACCATCCCCAGCCCAGACCTCGTGCATATCATGGTGGGGTCAGAGCCACATTTGGCAGGCTCAGCTACCCTGTGAAGAGCTTCCAGGGGAGCGAGTTTGGAGAATGTACCCCATTAGGGTTTCTTGTATTTGACTGATGCACATAGAGCAATCTGTAAGAGTTGTAATGAGAGATGCGGGACTCCAGGCTCTTCAAAATGCAGTTTATTACACCCAAGAGGTTACAGCAGTCCAGGGTCATGGGTGACAGAGCCTGTGCCTACAGCTGTCAGCTCCAGCTACAGACAGGCCTGGAGACCCTTAGCTTAGGTTACAAATGCATTATATACTTTTCTTTGCTGACCATCTTAATACAGTAGAACCAATCTCTACCTTAACTTTTATCTATAGCCTATCATAACTATTATAATTAACGTATTCTTATTACTATTCTCCAATCACTAAAAGTTAGTACATTACAGTTTGAGCTAGAAGTTATTTTTCAGTTTTCTTGCAGTGGAAAATTCTGAGACATTTTCTACTTGCAACATCTGCTGACTTTTTTGCCTGTGCTATCTTTCTGTTTGGTAAAAACATCTTCTTGTTTGAGGTGGGTTTATCCTTTGCTCTAAGTCATAAAAACCCCCTTTTAACTAACATACCTTTTGCTTCCTTGGTTATACAGTAAGACTGGCTCAGCAATTCTTTTCTTCTATATCAAAACTTGCTTCCATCTCTATTCTTTCTTCAGATTCTACATGCAAAAATCTTTCTGTTAAGCATACATATCTGTGAGACTTTCTTGTCAAACTTTCATCCTTCCCAACAGCAATCTCCATGTATTATCCTGTTCAATGCTTCTCCCTGCCTCTCAGTCACTGTCAAGCAGATTTCTCAAATGCACAGGAGAGTTTGGGAGCAGATCCTTCCCCCAGCCGGGAAAATGGGGATGCTGCTGCTGTGGTACATGAGAGGTGTGCGGTCCTTTTGTGCCAGACACCACTGCTGAGCCCTAAATCTGCCTCCTTCAGCAGGAGAACAAGGTATCTGAAGTGCTTGGGCACAGATGGAACCTCAGCAGCCCTGGCTGCCATGCAGCCCTCACAGGTGAGAAACTGTGTGAGCAGCCATGGTGCCCAGGCAGATGTCCATCTCCACAAGCATCAGTGACTGCCAGGATGACACTGAAACTATTAAATAACGCAGTTATTTCTTAGAAGTCAATCCTGAGGCTACTCTCAGTGGGACCCCAACACTGTGCTGAAGCAAATACTCTCCTATCATCCTTGCTCTGTTTTTTCTAAAGCAGCATGGTCCTGTGTATTCAGCAAGGAATGCAGAGTAGAATGCACCAGGAGATTGCTTCTGAGAATGTAGATCAAGCCGCTCCCTTCCTGGCACTCACCTCCACAGACTCCATTTCTTCAAGCTCATGTTTTCACAGAGGGCTTTGTGATGGAAGGGGTTCCTGGATGACAGCCATTGCAATGCCCAGCTCAGGTTATATCAGATTTCTCAAGGTAATACCCAGCTGAGAATGCTGCCAACAAAGAGGCTGATGTTCAAAGGAGTCCTATTCTGCTCTCTGCAAAACATGTAGGGTCTGAGTTGGTCTGAAGGATGTCCCTGGTCTGGATTGCTGTGGTCAGGGCAGTGCTGATCTAGAGCTGAGCTCTGAGTCATGCCAGCAGTACCTGAACTGCTCTGCATTGCCAGCTCACTTCCCCACACAGCCTGTGAGCCTCTGAAACCACTCCGATTGTTTCCTCTGGTTGAAATATTTTTAACCCACCTGAACAGCTCTAAAAAGTGAGATTCTGCCTCAGATTTTTTCCCTGTGGATGAACTGATAAAGGAGAGAGGAATAAAGAGATGGAAGAGCTGTAAGCTGAAAATAGGACATGACTGTAAGATGAAGCACAAGAAAGACACATACAAAAAGTGAAGGCAACATGAATAGTGAAGGAAGACAACACTCAGAGGCCAGCTTCTTTTAACAACTCTCTTACCAGGAATAGAAGTTGTATGAAAAAGACAAACTTCTCTCATACAGAAAGCTCTTACATCATCACCTGATTTTTGTCCTTGCACCTCCAAATGGAAAGGCTCTGCCTCCCACACCAGGGAGGATGTGCCAGAAAGGCACAGACCCAAATGGAAATGGCAGCAGTTCTGCCTCCACTGCTTCGCTGAGGGCAAAGTAGAAACTTCAAAGCACAGAGTAGCCAAGACATGTAAGGAATGTGGTCATTTTAAGTTACATATTTAGAGCCCCTGCTCTGCCTTAGCACCCACCTGCTCTCAGTGGGAATTGCCCCATCACCCTTTTCTCCTGACAGGGAAGCAAGCAGGAAGCAGGCAGTGATTTACAGTGCTCTTCTTGCCATTCCTAGCTCCTACAAAGAGGAGTCTGTGTGGTACAGGGGCCTCACTGCTACCCATGGGAGGTAACTGCAAGTCCAAGTTTAAGAGCAGAAGTTTCACAGCCTCTGTGGGTGAAAAATCAAACAGAGCAGACTAAATGGATTACACTAATTGGGAGATGCAATATCCAGAGAAGAACAAGACAGTACTTTCTTTGGGGGTATTAGCTGTTTCACAGATGAAAAATAAAGTCTTCCCATCTGATCTGTCCTGGCTAATGTCCTTGCAAATAGGCTTTGGAATATACTTGCAAAATCATTGGTTTGGGCTTATATCTTCAGTTATCCCACATCCTCTAAGACTTTTGCTATTGAAGTTCATTCATAGAAAGAATAAATAAAAAATATGTTTAGTATTGAAAGGAAAACTAATGCTGTTTTCCCAGCACTTGGAAACATGTCACACTGTCTTGCATCCAGCTACCTGAGAGCTAAGTCTTGTTATGTAACCGTAGTTGTAGGAAGTTTTGTTCTGCACCCCTCTGGCCAGGAGGCTGCCAAGACTGCCTTCAAATTCACCACTGTCCAAGTGATTCATGGCATTGCTGGTGCAGACCAGGATCCAGCCCTTCACTCACGAACCTCTCAGTGCTGCAGCTGCTGACAACTGCATCAGCACAGCAACTGCTGCTGCCAGGGACATCTGCCACACTCATGCTTAAAAATGGAGCAACAGGACCTGAAAGCAGGGTAGGGTTGAGTATTGGAGCTTGGGAATGAAGCAGAACTATCAGGAATAGGGCAAAGAGCTTGCTGGTGCATCCAAGCCTGTTTAATACTTCTGGGCAAGTGGCAATGCAGTGTGCTGCAAGGAGATAAACACAGCTGAGATCTTTGGTTTGTAAGGTTTAGTCACATCACACTTGCCACAAATAAATGCTACACCCACAGACAAATTAGTGAAGGAGGTCTCTTTTCTGACTGAAATCTAAATGATTTTTATGCTGCCACCTGACCTTCTCCAAATATTACAAAACTAGTCCTGACCCTAGCAAGTCATCCCTGTGGGTGAAGAGTAGAAGGATGTTGCTGGCAGTCCCACTGCTGGGCAGTGAAAATGCTAAGCTCTCCTTTCCCCTCCCCTGCTGCCCAAACTGCTGGGCTGCAGGCCTGGTAGAGCCCCCAGACCCCTGCCCACACCGGCTGCCCTGGCAGTGCAAGGCTCCTCCAGGCTTGCTCCTGGTGCCTGGGGTGCCTCCCCACGCAGCACTGGAGACACATCCTCCTCAGCCCAAGATACCTGCCCCCAGCCCCGTGGCCCTGATGCAAATTGCTGTTTACAGAAATGATGCATTTTCCCCTTTGGTCTCTGTTTTCCCTTGTGCAGAATCTTCCCAATTAGGGATAGTTTTTTGGCTGTTTGGAAGATCAGCCCCATGTTTATGTATTAAAATTTTCTTCAGCCTGTTTATTCCACATCCAAGGGCTTAATCAGCAATTGTGCTTAAGGGTAGTCTGTGTTTTTATTATCTACTTAATCAGATGAAAGAAGGCTCTTTTTGTCTTTTGGTAAATTTATTTATTCTTAATTAAGGAAATGATCAGACTTGTTCCATAAGAGGAGTTCGGCCTTGTACCTCCTAGGCAGGAGCAAGCAATGCTGCCAGGGGAAATATTTTGTACACAATCTTCCTTTCGGATCTGGTTATAAAAAAGTAGTGGCATGGACATGATCAATCTGATAAAAACCAACTGCTCACTTAGTGAGCCCTCCACCAACCTTGGACAACTTAAAATGCACTTATTGGAACAGCTTATCCCAACCTATTTTTATAGATAAATGTATAAAATTTAAATATATAAACTAACATATGTAGTCAACACACAAACACTTCTTTTCTTTGAGGTTAGTATTGATTCCAGCAAAGCAAAATTGTGCTGAAAAACTGAAAAAATATAATAAAACATATGACATTTTAATCCCCTGGAACAGCTCTCTGGTCTTCCCAAACCATCTGCTTCTCAGCCAGGTGTCTCCTGCCCTTGCTGGAGGAGCACATACCTGGCTGGAAACCAGGCTGCAGGAGAAGGACCCAGTGTTACAGCAGCTTCCCTACTATTGGTTTAAGGTCAGTGACAACTCATCAGTTTTACCCCTTTAATATTCTCTTCACAGCTTTGCTCTTCCTCTTGTGAACCAGCGCTGTGCTCAGCTCCTTTCCTTGCTACTGCACAGAATTTCTGATCTTTCCATGGGATCTCCTTCAGTGAGCCCCTTGTGGCCACTTGCTCTTCCACAGGCCGGGGCTGCTGGGCAATGGCATCTGCAGTGCTGTCCAGTGTGTCACCAGTGTTGTTGTGCCCAGTGGTGACAGTGGTGGCAGGGCTGCACACCCATCCTATGCTGTGCTTGTTCCCTACCCATTTCCCATATCCCTGCCATGGTGCTCACGGCCACCACTCCCTGGCCACACACACACAGCCACCAGCCCAGCGCTGCTCCAGCAGCCAGGGCATGCTGTGGGGCTGCCCTCTGATCTGGGAAAGACATGAGAGGAGCAGCTGGGTCCCTCTGGCAGTGTGACTGTGTTTGCAAATCTGTGGTATTTTCTGAGACCACTGTCAAAGGGAGGAAATGATGAATCTGGCTCCATGTTCTTAGAAGGCTAATTTATTACTTTATGATATTATATTATGTTAAAGAATACTAAACTAAAACAAACTATACTAAAGAATACAGAAAGGATACAGACAGAAAGCTGAAGGATAATAATGAAAACTCGTGACTCCTTCCAGAGTCCCAACACAACTGTGATTGGTCATTAAGTCAAAACAATTCACATGTTGGATAAACAATGTCCAACCACATTCCAAAGCAGCAAAACACAGGAGAAGCAAATGAGATAATATTGTTTTCCTTTTTCTCTGAGGCTTCTCAGCTTCCCAGGAGAAGATCCTGGGCAAAGAGATTTTTCCAGAAAATATGATGGTGACACAAATCCCCTTCTCCTCCTCTAAGCCCAGAATGAATGCTCATGCACACACAGGTGCCAGCACCTCTGCTCTGTCCTTTTTCTACCACTAGAGTCCACGTCAATGGATGAAACCCTCCAAGACAACCTTTTCTTGCATCACAGCCAACACTTGACTTGAAAGAGATTTTCATCAGCTTCACAGAGCACTATCATGGCATTGCTTCAAGTGCCAATTGCTTGAATTTAAACCTGGAGAATTCCTTGGAGAGGCTCACTGCAGACCAAGAGTCTGTGCAATCACTCCTGGATCCTCCAGAGATAATTGGTCATCAGTCGAGGCTGCCAGCTCTGCAGAGAGCTGCAGCCTAGGACAGCCCGTGCAAGGATGGACCTCCAGCAGAGAGCACAAGAAAGGAAGCTCACCACAAGACAGTTTCTCATGGTTCTCACTGCTATACAGTCTCTTAATTGAAAGCACCTATTTGGAAAATGCCTTCTTTTTGTGTCGGTTTTGCTGGCTTTTTATTCAGTTCCTTGTGAGGGCAAACACCAGCCTGGTGATTTCTGACAGCAGGTAACAACTACGTTGTTGAATTTTACCCATTTCACATCTTTGATCTTTGTGAAATTTGCCTCCCACTCTTTGATACAACAGGACAGGGGGTTATTCTTGCTTTTTCTGTCAACTCCTACCAGCAGCTGGGAAAATGGTGATTTCCTTGCAAAAAAAGTGCATTCCAAAAACCAACAAAGTGGTTATGATTCTGCCTACATTTTACTCAGGTTTTGCATAGGTTTGACTGAAGGTTTGTCAGCAGCTACACAGGTATAAATGAGAAATAGCTCCATGCCTGCCTCATCCAATACTCCACCACATATCCTACCTGGCAAGAGCTCCTGTTCATCTGCTGCAGCACAGATTTCTGGCTCTCAGGAGGGGGCTGAGAGGTCAGAGATCTCTTTCAGGAGTATGTTTAAAACAAAAATCTGTGAGGTCACGGCTTATGTCCTCTTATCTCCCAAGCTGCCTGAGCCCACTGCCAGAGCAAAACCTGCCCTGTCTCCCTGGCTAGGGAGCTCTGCTGGCACCTGGACAACAGGTCTTCAGACATCAACTCTTCTGCCTCTGCCAGATGGAAACACTGGAGGAAAAAAATGTGTTCCCAAGAATAGTGGCTCCCTTTGTGGCTTTGAACAGCCATGTGTCATTCACACTCCTACTGAGTCCGACTTCAGGTACAGCTGGCTGCTCTGGGTAAAGAGGGCTATTACTTCTTCCCAGAACAGATTGTCCAGATGATGGACATACATAATGATTAAATGTTTAGAAAAGCCCTAAACTCCAGAAGGGCTATTGAACCAGCCCTAAGGGCCAGGACAGAGGCAGCACAGGCCCCAGGTGGCAGTCCTAAAGAAGGTCACTGCCAGCCCTGCCTTTCCCCCACCCAGCCCACTGGGGTCTGCTCCCTCAGGCACCTGCCCGTGGGGCTCAGGGCATGGTGAAACGGGGGTGGCTGTCACTGCAGTGCTCTCACACGCCAGCCTGTGTGCAGCAGAAGGTGCTGGACAAGCCACGAGGGCGGAGGGATGGAAAGCACGACAGTGGGGAGAAAGGGAACAGAGGGAGGTGCTCCTACTCTGAGTCTCTGCTGAAGCTCAAATTTGAGGTTGAACAGCACACAGACTTAAAACAAACAGGCGGGAGAGTTTTCAAATCATGCAGGAACTTCTCCCTCCTTCTTAACTCTCATGACATCTGCCTGGGCACAGGCACAAGCCAGCAGGGAAGGCAAAGCAGTGCATGGCCAAACCCCTGCACTCCCACTCCTAATGAAATTCACACAAATTTTAGAAAGCGATTGAGATGTCTGGAGCTTCCTCCACCTGTCACTGCCTTATTTCTAACAGATGCCATAATGAGGCACCTGGAGGACAAGATCATTTAGTTTTCTCTAGAGTAATCACAATTTAGATGGTCTGTAATTTAATAAGAGTGAGAAGGGAACAGCAGCCAGAAGAGCTCGCTGGCTGCTCAGGCCTGATGAGCTGCAGCACAGCAGGCCCTGCCCTGCCATGTTAGCAATACAGCTAGCATATACTGCACATACTGCAGCTGGGCCTTTGGTCACCCACAAATGTGCCCAGCACAGCTAGAGCACCACACAGTGCTGAAGCCAGAGCACAGAGGCACATCTGCCCTCGGAGGGTCCAGCTGGAATGGCAGAGGATGCCTTTGGCTGGGAAACTTCATCCAGAGACCATCCACAGAGCTTGGTGCACCTGCTTGTGTATCTGGAACACAGACTTGCCTGCAGCGATTTCTGCAAAACAAACAAAGCCCTGCGGCCCTGGCTGGACGATGAGCACTCCCTCTGCATCCAGGCAGGGCTGGTGCTCTCAGCTGGGCAGGAACTGCAGCAGCAGCTGTCCAACATGCAGCGCAGAGCTCAGCCAAGCTGCATCCTCAACGACTCCTGTTCCCAAAAGAAAAAAGTCCCTTCTATTGATAAAAAGTCTCCCTGCTGCCAGTAGGTATTTCTCCCCTTTTTTCCCAAAGCCCTCTGTTTTCACTGATGACCCTGCTTCTCCAGCCTGGCCTTACAGAGAATTGTCCATGAGAAAACTCATGGAAACAAAGACCCTCAGAGGCTGGCTCGTTCCGTGTTTGCTGTGCTGCTGCTGGGAGCAGCCTCAGAGCCGAGCACTGCGCTGCCCCTCACGCCCAGAGCCGGGCCGTGCGCGCTGCCCGGGCCGCGGCTGCAGGCCCCGCTGCTGGGGCAGGGCAAGGCCGCTCCTAAATCGCGCCCCAGCTTGTGGGACACGCCACAGGCTCTGCCCGATGCTGTCCTGGCTGGCTGGTGTCCGAGCTCGTGTGGCACCTCGGGGTCCGTCCCTGCCTGGGCTACGTCTGGCTCTGCAAATGCTGCCATCGCTGCGGGAACACCGCGGGCAAAGTGGCTCCTGCCCCGGGCTCTGGGACTTGTGCGGCACCGAGAACTCGACATCCATTTCGATGGCCCCGTTCCAGCCATCCCTGGCAGCTGGTGTGAGGGGGTCTCTCCCCTGGCCCGGGCTGAGAGGAAATGCCCACACGGAGCTGGGGGGAAGCAGCTCCCCTCTATGGTGCTGGCTTGGGGATGGGAGAGAAGGGAGGAAAAGGAGGGAGAGGAGGGGAGCACCTACCCACAAAGTACAGTGATACTTTAAACATCCTCTTTTTCCTATTTCAGTCTAACAGGTTTTAAATAAAGCAACATTTCAGTCGGTTTTGCCATTGTGAAAAAGAGTTTTGGAAGCCTGGTACTTTTTTGCAATGACAGGTAATAGACAGATCTATTGATAATGACACAGTGCACGCATGAACGAGCATTTAGAGTCTTCTGTACGAGAAGTACCTAACAGTGCCAGAAATAAACCTCACTAATACGGTGGGTGTGTGCTCAAACACATTTATTTTGTTGCTAATTCTTCCAGGACAGTGGGAAATGTTGCAGTGTAGCTGACAGCCTATCTCCAATAATGAAATGCTGCGATTCAGTGGTTTTTCACACTCACAGTGGCATCACCTTCTTCCTGCCTGCATTCTTCTGAGAGGCTTAGCAAGATGGGAAAAGCTACTTCAGAAGCAACTGTGGTGTGTCTACAGCTGAGGTGTAGGTTTGGGGTTTTATATGCTGTAAAACCTCTTCCTATGCTGGAGGGCACTTAACAACAGGTAAATAGCCAATTTCATTAGCAGGTGTGATTTCTCCATAGTGTCAGTTCTAGTGATTGAATCACTGAGTAAAATGCTAGAAAGCAGTTTTATTTTAGGCTTTTTGTAGGCCTATCACAGTGACATTTGCTGAGATTTGTATAGGTCTGAGTTATAGAAAGAAAAGTTTTGAGGAGGTCTAGATAGAATAAAAGGAGGGTGACTCATGTTTAAAACCAGAGGGGTTCTTGCTATCAAATACTTATGGTTACAACAAAAGAGTGAATACCTGCAGCTCCAACTGGAGGAGAAAACCATGAGCTCAACAGATGGTCAGTGAGGGAGAGCAATTACAGCTTGCATTGTAAAATGATTTCCCCTCCACACAACGGGGACATTTATTTCTGAATTTTAACATCATAAACATGCAAAGCACAGATTTAAGGGCATCTGATAGTGTTAATATAATGATATCTTTATTCCAACATTCTTTTATACAGAGATTTGCCTGCTATCAGTGAGTGAATCAGAGATATGAGGCAAATACCAGTTCTTGTTACTGAAGGAACTGCATGTGTCAGTACAGCCTAGTGCTATGAATCTCGAGGAGCCAACAGCATATTGTGTGTTGTTCCTTTTAAAGGAATCATTGGGAATATTTCTGGGTTTTTTGGGTTTTGATTGGTAAGAACAGTCGACCAAGTACATCAAGCCAAGGTGTCATGACTGTAGAATTGACTGTACTTATTTTTGTAATAATATTATAATAACCACAATTATCAGTGGGACAGTTTTACTGCTGTTCCAACACCTTGTTGCAAAACCTCAGGAATACAGCTGGGGACTCCCATCTTGCTGTCCTCTTATACCAATTTGCTTGGCATATCCTGCTCCTCACCTAGCCTTCACCATGAGACTTTTCCCTCTTCACAGCCTTTGGTCACACACAGGAGCTACTTATCTCACCTGCCCACTGGATGCAAGTCTCCTAAGTCTCTGTCTTCACGAGTCTCTTGAGACATTACTTTGGAAACAGGTGACTGGAAGCATACATGTGTTTCTGACAAGATCTCACCAGGGCTTTCTTCAGCCCTCCTGGTGCCTTACTGGTCACCCATCCACTTCAGTCCTCTCCCTCTGCATTATCCTTTCTTCTTTCTTTATTAGGCCACCTACCTTTTCAGGACTGACAAAGGGGGCTTCAGGAGGGTATTTAACTATTTAATGTATTATTTTCCTGTTCAGAAGGAGTCTGCACAATTAGAGAATCCCTAGCAACTCTCCAGTGTGTTCCAAACAAATTTCTAAGACAAAGATGATGTAATTTCCCTGAGATGCACTAGAAGGGGCCTCCAGACAGTTTGGGAGGTTTGTCTGTCTGCCCATGGAAGCCACCTTGCTGCCAAAGACAGCAATATCACCCATCACTGCTGGCCTTTGAGAACAGCACCCCTTGCACAGACACAGTTACCACACTCCTGGTAATCTGCACACAAAACACACACAGGTGCTTTATGTTTTCCTCACAGGTCAAAAGCCATCTGTTTTTTTCCTCTTCTGGACTCTTTCAAAATTGTCTGTGTTGCTCCTAAAGTGTGACCCCATGGATCAGACACAGTGCCAAGCTCAGGCTTCAGCACAGCTTCGCCTGGAGAAATTATTCTCTCTCTTGCTATATGAACACAAGTGCTGTCAGCATCTTCCAGGATAATCTTTGCTTGTTATGCAGCAGCATCACAATTTGATTTATATTCTGTTTGCAGCCCAGCTGTAATCCACAAATTACTTAGTCCCAAACTGCTAGGACTAAAAGATACCTTATAAAGGTCTTTTATTTTCATTTCATTTGTGGTTATTTATCTCCCTCCTGAATGTAATATTTCCCACAATTTTTTCCCCCTGACCTTCCTTCCAGCTCATCAAAACCAGTTTTTCATTTATTCAGGCTTCCCAGCTTGCAATCCTGGTAGAGTTAATACTTTATTCACTTCATAAATGTAGCCTCTAACTCCTTTGTTTACTGTATTAATGGCAACATTTGCCAGAAACTGTCATGAGAGACTCCTGCTGGACTCTTCCTTTCCTCCAGGTTTGACCACCTGTTCATACTTTCCATTCCCTCCTGCTCACAGAAAGCCATCCACCAAGGCTGCCTGCTCACTCCTGTCCTTTCAGGGCCTTGTACCCAGGGAAGTATTTAATCTTCTCCTCAGTCTGCAATAGCCCTTTGCTCATGGAAGAGAGACAATTTTCTTCTCCTTGAATTCCCTCTGGCTGGTGATTGTGTGCTGATGGCCCACTCAGTTTAAAACACAGCATTCAGTGCTAATCACTCTGCACATCCAGTCAATTGCTGTGATTTCATGATCAGCCTGAAGCAAAGCAAACCACAGGGCAGCCTGTGGCACAGGGACACACAGGCCCCTCAGTCATTATGGCAATCTTGTTCTTCTCAGAGCTGGGCAGAATTTTTGCCCGCGGGAAACAAAGCAGTGCAGGAGTGATGGAATTGCTCAGTGCACAGGCACAGCCTGCTGGGGCTTGGGAAGGTTCTCCCACCACCTGTGGCACACACTGCCAGGATCCACACTGCATGATTCCTGGACAGGTGTCTCACAGCACTTGTGCACCTTCTGCAGGATGAGGTGTCTGTAAGTACACTCAGTCACTTCAATGCCTTCGATGGTTTGCAAAATAAAATCATCAAATAAAAATTCCAATGATTAAATTCCTTATTGTCAATGGTTCAGCGTTAGGCATATGCTCCAAACTGAAGTGCTCCACACCCTTCCTTTAGATGGCCAGCTTGAAAATAACAGGCATCTACAGTCACTTGTGAACTCATGGCAATGCATAATGCTGCCTGGAAAGAACACCTGAAATCATACCCTACCAACTCAGTGGCAAAGCAGCAAAAATCCACCATGGAGCGCTGCAGAAAATGTGTACGAGTGCTATAAGCCAGTTTAAAAGTAGAGCACATTTCACATGAAAAAGATGAACAGTGTGAAACAGCAACCCAACAATGGGAATGGACATGGTCTGTCCTTCTGAAAATATTTCTGCTGCAATGACACCCACCTGCTTCCCCACATGTCCATTCAGGGGGGCTGGTCCTGCTCTCATGCGTGATCCCTGCTCTGGTAGTTCAGTTAGAGATGACCTCTGCTGGGGAGGGTTACCCCATAGAAATCCTCCCTGATCGTTTGCCCAGATTGTTCTGGCAGTCCTCAGTGCCCTCTGAGTCTTTCCAGCTGATCCATGTGATATCTGAAGTCCCAGAACTGCACCTCGTACATGAGCCAAAGCCTTATCATTTTGAGAACTTGGATTATCTCAGGTGGCCATTATTCAGCATTTTTCTTATGACACCTTCCCCTCACTCTGTGTTTTGTGATCCACTACAACCTCAGACACTGTTCTAAAGAATCGCTGCACAGCCAAAAAGTGCTGTAACTGTGCAGTAGATTTTTGTTACTCCACTACTCTTGCCTATTTGTCCTGATTGAATTTGCTTCTCTTTCAGGCAGTTTTTCTAATTCATAAAAATAACTTCAAGTTTTAATTCAATTTTTGGAAGCAATTAAATTATCTCCAGTTGATATAATCTAATAATTTAATAACAAAATATTATATATTGCTTCATCAATGGAAATAGCCAAGTAATACCAACAACAAGACAGGTCCCTATGGAACAGCAATTGTTCTATTTCTTGAGTTTGATGCTAGAAGACTAATAGCATTTTTCTGAACAATCTAACCAGCCTCAGAATACTTAACAACACTTCAAACAAGGCCAGTATCCTGCTTTGTTTCTAAAATGTCTTAAAGCAGCCATTTCTCTTTCTTATCCTAAAGCTCATTGTATTGCTTTTTAAGAAAATTGTTTCCAAACTGTGTAATAGTAGCAAATTTTCATTGGTGGAGGTAAACCTTGGATTTATTTATTTTTAGAGGTAAACCCGGATTTATTTATTTTTAATTGACTGTTTAATTCAATTATTATCCCTTTTTTGTGAAGCTTGAAGGAAAAAAAGAATTGAGTATTTAGGTTTTCCCTAATGGACTAAATGCTCATCCTTTTTTTAAAATAATTGATTTAACTTCACATTTATTTTCTTGCTAACCTCCCTTCCCTTTCTAGTAGAGGTCTCATTAGGCTTTTACATTCATAAAATTTTTGGAGTTTTTATATTCTTTTTTACACATATCTTGCTTTTACATTTATACATAGCTATATATTCTTTCTATTCTTGTAGATTTTTCTTTTTAAATAACTTCTGGAACAATTATAATGGCCTCCTACTATGCTCCCAGGTTTCCCATTGCACTGGTGTATCTTCTCATCATGTATCCTTTTATTAGTTCTTAAAGATGATAAATAATTTATCATTCTGTTTGTTTCAACCATTTTATTAAGTGTCCTGGAGTGAATTTCACCCCTTCCTACTTAGGTGAGAATTTCCGGCATTCCAAAATGCAACTTCTCAGAGAATACCACCCTCCTGAATCCTCTTCATCTCCTAGAGACACCTCCCTGTGGCACCACACAACAAACTCTTCTGAGCTGATTTGAAATCCATCTAAATTCTACTGTATAGCTTTCCATCTTTGCCTAAAACGACAAAATTCTATTTTGTAACCAAGATCAAACCAGTTTCTTCTTCCAGATTAGCATAATTTCCTCACTAGTCTGAATCAAACTTAGGAGTCACTCTTGAATTAGACTCCATGAGCCAGTGTCCCTTTCATTTGAAGGAACATTTGTGCCAGAAAATTTTCTGCATATATCATGAAGAAAATATCTACTCCAAGATGGATACCAATGGAAGAGAGCTTTTGTCAAGGCCAAGAGTTTCTCTCAGGACAACTCAATTGTCACGCAACGTGTCACCTTTTACCTTTGGTACTCTTTGCTACACTTCAGGCATGGCAAGTTAGTAAATTTTGCTAGCAGCTAGCATTTCCTGGGAAGGAATAAGAATTTTGTGTTCCATTATTCTTGAGGATAAAGCCAGGAGTAAAAATGGCTGTAGGTGATCTTCTGGAGAAATTCAAGCTCCAAGCATTAAGTCTCATCCCAAAACTGGAGTGAGAGTTAATATCAGTCTACGTTAATGAGTCTATGTAATGATTCTCACATGTTACAGATTCAAGATGTCAAGCAGAGACAGAGAATCTCACAGGTCTGGAAAGAGATTTGTAATTTTTGCCACTAGAGTTCTCAGTCCACTTATCACAACTATTTATTTCCATTAAATATGATATATTTAGAACCCAATACTAAACAGAAGAAGAAAACCCTGACAGTGTGGAATAGAACAGACTGGTACTTAGGCTGGATGGACAAAATAACTTTGATGAAGTAATACTTTTAAAGAAATACTTTCTTTAAAAGTTCTTTCACGTGTTAAATGAACTGCTGGATTAGTTCTGAGATTAATCTTTAAACTAATGAAAGGTACTGGCTAAATCAGAGCTAATTAATTACTCTCAGCTGAGTGAGTTTGTTTTCTGGCCTTCTAGTGATATGTTGAATACATGGCACACTGGGAACCAGCACAAATATCAGCATAAAGATTTGTCTAATCAAATGAAACAAGAGAAACATAGTGTAATTTCAGTTTTTTCAAAAGTGCCAACACTGTTTGTGCAAAAAATAAATGTAGAAGATGAAAGGAGAACACCACCACCATATATTAGATTTAAACTTACTTTTTATGATGCACTTTCATCAAAATTTGTAGTTGCCAAGTATCAAATTTCACTCATGCAACATCAATCCACTAAGAAATACATATTTTGGTGAGAAAATTAAAATCCATTTATGTAAAAACGGTTTTAAAATAAAAATAAAACAAGATTTGTTTTACAAAAAAAAGATTTTTTTTGTTTTTGTTAACAGAATAATTATTTGGAAAATGTAATTTCCCACATGAAATAGTTAAAGGAAGTTAAATATATTTAAAAATGGAAGATTCTGCATTTACATAGTTATGCCATTAAGACTGAAGATATGTTTTCTGGCAAAAAACTTCTCATGCTTAAAAAATGCACCTTAGTTTTATACTGTACATTACAACATACAGTAGTAAGAAACAGAATCAGTAAACAGGTTATATGCAAAGAAAAAAGTTACGTATACAAGACAATTACAACTGTGACACAAAAAAAAATAATGTTCAGTTTAAACAGTATTTGAAGGCAATTCACAATCATTTCAGGAGTTCTGTGAAATTTAAGGCCATTAGTCTAAATAAAATGTATCTGACACAAACTCACAAAACTGTGTATTTTGTACAAAATATACATGCAAAACCATTTTGTAATTATATATGAACAGGCATATAATAAATTTTTCTGGGTAGTTCCGTACACAAAATTGTGAACAAAACAACATAGTTGTGCAATTTTTAAACCAGTTAATTAACTTTATTATTCATGCACCCTGAATGGAAATGTGATTAAATGACAATATTAAACCCAAATATTATTAAGCCCAATATCCCTTTGATTGGGCAATCTAGACAAAAAAAAAAAAAAGTTAAGATTTAAAATTTTCAGAGCTTAAAATGGTCCATTATAAAACATCTGCTGTAATCACTTCAAAAGACATTTCTGATGCAAAATTTCCAGTGCTTTAAGAAATGCATGATATGATTTAACGAGCTCAGTGAGTCAACTATAATACTATGATAGTTCTGGATTGAGGTAATTTTCTTTAATTAATTATAGCAAGTAACTATTCTAATTTGTTTCAGTAGTTAGTTTAAAAAACTGTAAACTTAGATAAACTTAGAAATTGGAGAAGCTCTGAAAAAATACACATACCTCCCCCTCAGTCTGGAGCTAGTTATAAGTCATATGCAATTATGTTATCCACAATTAGGAGTTGAAATTTTCAATACATGAGATGAATGGATTACTGAGAACTGATTGATGCACTTCAGTTACTTTAATACATATATTTGTCCTTAGCTTTCATTTGTATTTGTCTGGACAAACATTCAAAGAGATATTGCTTCTCTTGTTATCTTGTGACAAACTATTGCGAGCTAGAAGACATGTGAGTCAATATTCCAAACTTTTATTCTTAAGAATAGTTATAAAAGTACTGAAATTTAAAAATAGTAACATGTAAACATTGATACAGAGTAGTAGCATTCCTATACATTTATATACACATAATATTCAGAGAGGACCCAATCTTCTGCGTTGAAAACCTGACTTGTGCTTCCCCCCTCCAATAAATACATCAAAAAAGTAGGGTGCTTGGACTAAAAAAAAAGTCTCAGAACATCAACATTTTGCTCCTAGCATTTAAAAGCTTTCCAGTTGCTTATGCAACTAATAGGAGAATTTTGGTATGTGAAGAGAACTTTTCTAGCTCCAAAAAGTTATCAGAAGCTACTGCTGCATCCAGAGACTTGTGATAAATGCTGAACACTTGAGAGCAGTCATATCTGAGTCTGCAGCACGTGAATCGGGGGTGTGTAGGGGGGTGGTGCAGGTGATGGCTTTATTCCTCTGACTCTCATGTAGGACAGAAACTGCTCTGGGATTTCAGCCAACACATCTTTAGCAAGTCTTGCCATGCTCAACACGTGGTTTCCACTTCTGTCAATGTAATCTCGGAATGGCACAAACTGCAAAACAAAAGAGATGTTCACTCAGACACAGAATATATCTTACAACATAAAAATAAGAAAGCTCAACCTAGGGGGTTAGAGTACATGAACAGGTTACCTCACACAGTTTTAATGTACACATACATACTTTGCATTTTATGTTATGTATTTTATAAATACACATTGTATCTCAATTTTTATAGATCTGCCTTCTAATGGAAATTGTGTAACACTTTCACTTGGGTGAACCCCTTCGTGAGAGCCATGGCTAGCTCAGGTTGCTGATGACAGGCTTCACTGATATATTTGGGTTATCTCTCAATCCTTTCCATGTAAGAAGGTAATTTTGTCTCAGAAAGCCATTCTCAGCTTACATTCCCTGCTCCTGCAGCCACCCACCAGACTGCCTCCACTTTGGCACTTGGTAAGTACATTTTTTTGACCTCTGAAGTGAACAAAACAGAAAGGATGACGTCAAATTTTTGACCATTTTGCTTTATACCTAGTAGAACTCTGAACCACCTGAACACTTTTAAAAAAACACTTTTTAAAAAAGAACTTGTTATGTGATATCCAGATGTTCAACACCTAAACCATTTACCTGCCCAGCCCTGGCTTGGATTTCATAATACTTAGTGAGAATCTTTTGCTACTGGCATAAAAAAAGGAAACAATCCAGGATCCTTGATTTTTTTCCCTTGAGTAAAAAGTACATGCAATCTGAGTTAAAGAACATGTATCCCATCCTAGGAGATCATCTTACCCATTAGTCTGCAGACCTGAAATCTCAGACCACTGTTCTGTAGCAAAGTGGGGCTATTTCAGAGTATAATTGTTGAAACGCAATTATACAACACAGATTGCCTGATTTAGCTCTTCTCCCCTCCTCCCACTGCAGAGATGTCAGAGGAGCTGGAGGAACTATGGATAGGAAAGCAAACCTAGAGATGTACAAGGACAGCTAACGTGGAGATGGCAGAGGAATAGAATGAAAGGCGTAAGAGAAACCAAAGGGAAACTGATGGAATGCCAAGTGCTTTTTCTAGAATTTAAGAGTTTAATTAAAAAGGCTGATATGCAAAATTTAGGAGAAACAACAGGTGCACCACTATAAGAAAATATTCTTCTAAAATGTCTTAAACAGCAAAAGGATAAGAAAGGAGCAGAAATTAAACAAAACTGAGGAAGAATTGGTACACATGTAATTCAGAGTCCCACAACATGTACACATCCTAGTGAGGAGGAAACAGTGAAGAACATGTCTTTACATGAGTTGCAGCCAGTAGTAAATATAACACATACAGTGACTCACTGTTAACAAACTTTTCCTGTACTAATTTAATCAAAATATTTTACAATACTGTTAGAATTAATAGGTAATTTCACCAGATAATTTCAATTAACCTAATAGACAAAAAAATATTATTTTTTGAGTAGTTAGTTTTATAAAGGCAAATCAGTTTCAGCCTCTTAAATACAAAATAAAGGTCAAACCAAATTTAGATGGGTTGACAGAATCCCTTTTTATTTATTTAGTTAGTCTATAAAGTAAATATTTTTTAGTATTTAGACAGAAAAAGAGCACAAAATAATACTGTCTTTGGGTAATTCAATATGGCATGGGGCAACATTCTGATTAAAATATATTAATAATAAATAAACACTTTATTACAATTCTGATATGCAATGAATTCCAAAGAAATACAAAAGGGTATTCACTGCATTTTTTTTTTCTGCACAGGTTAGTAATCTCAAAGTAAAGCATTTTCACAAATCTTGTTTATAATATGTTAGAACTCTATCCATTTATGCTCTTTAAAGCTTTTTGGGCTGCTTTTATTAGAGAAATTATGTTGCTTCTATTTAAATACGTTTAAACATTAGTGTAATGCTTGCCAGAAGATACCTGAATTAGCTTTAAAAAGTCTGACATGGCACACAGGGCTTTGCAGAAATACAACCTTGGGGTCCACCCCACACTTTCAAGTGCTCTGTTGAAAGCACTGATATTTACAGAACAAATTACAGACAGCCCCTCTCCAGCCCAGTATGGACACCAAGGAACACTGCAAAGGCTTTGACAAAATGAGAAACAATTTCTTATCTCCTGTTCAGCTGTCTTACATCGTCCCTACCTTGAAAACAACAATGACCAAAGAAACCTGCATGTTTTACTCTTCTAAGAATTTTGGTGTGTCATTTTCTCATTTGTTATCTCTGTATGTTGCAAAAATGAAAAAAGTATCTTTTTCAACTACTAGATTTCAGGAATCCATGACTTTCTTTAATGTATATCCTAAAAGAGTATGAGGGTAATTTGATTTGTCATCTTATGCTCATTTCTCATCCCCATTTAGAAAAAATAGAGGGAATTTTAATGTAGCTTGCAAGAAGACTGAAAAAAGAGTTCTGATCATTTTCATTTCCATATATTTATGTAGCTTTCTTTATTTTTGTATTCTAATAAAACCAAACTATGAAATCAGGTGTCAAATACAAGTTTTGAACATGCCCTTGTATTGAAATATTACATCCACCAGCAGTTATCAATCCTTAAACATTCACGTATCAGTATTTGTAACATTAAACATTTTGAAGTTTCAGTTCCTCCACATATAAATGGAAATAAACATATCTCCAAGTTCATCAGCTGCTATCTGACCTTAATTATCATGCAGTATGAGCTATTGATATGGCTCACTTATTCTTCCTCTATATATATTCTATTAAACAATATAAAAATCCAACCTGACTTGAACAGAAATAACTGCAAATAAGAGGAAAAATATGGGAACACAATGAAGTTTGACAAATAGGAGGAATAACAGAAGAAGAAGAAATGGCAGTTCTAAGGTGAGGTTGGAATCTAAGGATGCCTGTCAGTGTTTAAGAGGCATTTGGACAATGCCCTTATCAAAAGCTCTAACTTTTAGTCAGCCTTGTACTTATGTGGCCAGGCAGTTGCACTAGATGTCTGTTTTAAGTCCCTTCCAACTTAAATACTCTATTTTATAAATGTATTCTGCCATTACCAGGAAAATATGGCTTCCATATAAGATTTAGTTTTAGCCAGATGCCATTTTCAATAGAAACACCATGTTTCTCCAAATTTTCAGTAGCTAACGCTTCTCCAAGGCTGTATAACAACAAGACTTTATAACAATGTCCTGCCAGGTAGGGGTCATTTCCTAACAAATGCAGATCCACTCCTGTGTGTTATAAAAAGGCTTAGAGCTGTCACAGAGACTTTCTGAGCTTGTTAGAAACACCTCAAGATAAAGTATGTCACTGCTAAGGTAAAATGAAAGGTAGGAATATAGAGAGAAACGAGAATTCAAAACAAAGAGGAAAAGTAAAACCTATCTATGAGAATATATTTTCTCTCCCACCTGCACAATGTCTCTTTCTGCAAACCTTCCTCTTGAAGAAATCCTCACTACATCCCCATCCAGTTCTTCCATAGCTTAAAAGAAAATAAAGAAAAAAGTCCTATGAGTTCAGGTACACAATAAAATCATCTTAATGAGAAAAAGTTCAGACAACTTACACTTCTGAGCAATAAAAAAAACAACAATTCTTCTTTAGATAACTCTGTTAAGATCTTTTGCATCAGAAAATACATAATGTTTTGTAGCTGTTTTGCACTTTTTCATGGTGACAATATATACTTTTATCTTTATTGTCACCTTCAGAAAAGAACAGACTACGACAAAGTTTTTATCCTTTCATCGCTCAAAACAGCAAGCATGTCTGATTTTGTAGGGCAATATATATATACTTTCAGAGGTGGAGAAGAATTCATCCTCGGCAGCTATTGTTACAGAAGATATCAGAGGATACAGAACAGAGAGGTAATAACTCACATTCACACTGAAAATGCAGTATCTTCTAATGCTAAGGAATGAGAAACGCTTAAAAAAATGTTAAATTTATTGGGCAATTCTTGTATCTTCTGATCAGGATACTGGAAAGCTCTGTTGTCCAGATACCTGGAAGCTACTCTAGGTAGAAAGATGTACCTGCTCTCTTGTTTGTGTTGAAATAGATAGATCTGGTATCTGAGATTATTGCTGAGATGTTGGTTCTGCAGCTCTACAAACCTTCTTTCAGTGTGAGCTGTGGAAACCAAAGCCCTGCGCCTCAGCTTCTCAGGGGTTTACAAACTGGTTTACAAATTTACTAAATTCACTGAAACCAGCACTTCAAACCCTAGTTCTTCTGAAGCAAGAACTAGAAAGTATAAATGACACCATCAGGAGCCAAGCTGAACAGAGTACATTTGTTCAAAGACACAAATCAGTAGGTCTGCAGAGCATGTTGCCTGGTGATGCTGTTGTAAAAACATACATGTGTTCAAACCAGGAGACTGAACAAGTATTTGAAGGAGTTTCACAACAAAATTTCCAAAACAGACATAAAGACATCCTGCCCAGGAAACTCCAACCGAAAACCAGTATTCAGGGAAATATCATATTTGCTTAGTCTGTTCTTAACATTCTCTAGGGAGCTACCCATGGCCATGTCAGATACCGAATACTGGGCAAAAATGCTTCTGTTGGGACCTGTTACAGTCACCCTCACATCCTTTAAGTGAAGCTCTGCCAAATGTATGTGTCATCTACCCAAACCTCAAACTTTTAAGAACCCCTCTGGTATCCCCCAGGAGCTGGGAGATCCAGGGAACAGGGAGATCTGAAGAGGAGCAGCTAGAGGGCAGAACTGAAGCTCTCTGGAGCTTCTGGAATGGAAGTAATTCCTCTGTCCTCTTGGGCACTGAGGGACCACAGATTTGGCACACACCTCAGGGTGAATCTCCCTGAGGCAGTACATGCCAGGATTGTGGCTGCAAAGATGGAAACTGCATCCTGCAGTACAAACAGAATCACAACTTCAGGAAAGGGGGAGGGAGGACATCCCAAGAACATGTCCTGACTGAGAAAGGGAGCCTGGGCAAATCCAAGGACTAGACAAACAGGGAGAAATGGAAAATGCAATGGAGAGGTCAGAGAATGGGTAAGTAACACAGGACTATGCTGGAATTCTCAGGAGTAAAAATGAAGTTTACAAATTTCCATCATACACACTTATTAATAAAAACTGTCCTTTCTCACTGATTATGGCATACAATCATCTGAAGTGTAAGTGTTCACCTGGACAATTTCTTCATGGAGTAAGATACTTAAACTTATGACTACTATACCACTTGCCAAGCAGCATAATTCTTGCAGTAAAATAAAATTTAAATAAAATATTTTTGTCTTGTTTTTTTCCTCTTTTTTCCTACATTGAGACTATGTGTACAAAAAATTAACATGTACAGTCATTAATGAACACTAAACATCTGTGGTAGTCATGCTAAGTATATTTCATGTACAACAGAAAGCATACTGTCTAACCATATGTACTAGAATTAAAAAGAAGTTATTTAGGACTTTGAGGAACAGACACACAATGTCTGCACTTCACAGTGCAGTGATACATACTTAATAAATTAATACAAATAATGGAAGCAGCTTAGTTATTACAACAGAGAATGGTGTTCCAGAATACCACAGAAAGAATATGTAAATAACCTGGTAATTTCTCTCCTGCTGCTATAGTCTGTCAATGCTGCTGCACAGTAGGGCTCACTCCTGTTACCAAGTGAAACCTTGTTTAATCCAGATCACCTCAAATGTATTTATTTTTCTTAAGATTTTATTACTGCAGAAAGATCAATATTTCCACTCAACTGACACTTCACAAGGCATCTAAATATTTGTGTTTAAGAAATTGAACATTTCCTGAGTATTCTTACTTTACTGTAAATGCTGAGCCCCCATATGGTTCTGACTTGAACAGAGAGCCTGAGGGGCTACACAGCTCCACATGGTAGCTTGTAATCACACTGAGTTATCAATCAATCAATCCAGCTGGAAATGCCAGCAGCACTCACTCCTTGCTTCATGTAATGTTCTTTTAAAGACCAATATTTGTTTGAAAAGCTACATATTACGAAATTGTGAGCAAATATAGAAAAAAACTACAAAAACCACTAGAACACTTACCATCAAACTCTGCTGGTCCTACCCCCACTATAATTATGGACATTGGAAGCTTTGAAGCCTTCAAAAGAAGAAGAAAACGAGGTTTAATGCATTACATAACCTCTGCCAATAATAGGAGATCTGAGAACAAAGTGAATGAAAAACATTATGCTTTAAAGAATGCAAAAATTATGCTTTAAAGAACAATTTTTTCCCCCTAAATAGTTGAGTGGTGTAAACTGTCTGCTTAAGTGCTACAAAACACTTTGGATGAAGACAGAAAGGTACCTGATTATTTTATTTTTTCATTACCAAGTCTTTGAATCATATAGGATGCTAATTAAAGACAACAAACTATGTTAGCATTTAGTACTAATATGACAACTAAGAGGACAAATTTCTCCCAGAAACTTTTGTAAGCTGACAGTAATTGCAAATATGTATTTAATAACAGTCTGACATTTATTTAAATGTGCTTTGCTGTTTCTTGATCTTACACAGCTGCTTGCAACTATGGGACACTATTTTGTACATTGATCTTACGCCATTTTTAAAAGGAAATAAATAATCGATTTGAGCAATATATATATATTACATTTACCCATTAATGAAATTTAACTCTAGTCAATCATCCATGCCACAGACAAGCAAGATATAGAATTGGCCTGTGGTAAGATTTTAAATTTTACTTTATCTTTTTCATTCAAAGATGATATCTGACTTTCTCTGAATAAACTCTGTAAAATCTTTAAAATGACAAAGACACTATCTTAAATATTGGACTCTCCTCCCCTGACAGTAGCATCAGTTTATAGACATAATGTGAATCTGCCTTTGATGAAGATGATGATGATCAACTAAAACCAAAGAACATTCAGCAAATATCAGGGTTGACAACTTATTGAGATAATTCTGATAATTCTGTTGCTTATTGAGATATTGTGATAAACGGTAAAATGTCTACAGTCATTTTAAACATTAAACAGGAGCATACACTGGGCAAAAAAAGCATAGATGTACACCTTCTGATCTCTTAGTACAGAACCTTCTGTTTTCTAGAATGTTAATTTTTGATTGTAAATAAAGTTTCCTTTAAAGAGATTCCTACTCACACAGACACAGAATTATGTGATACAATGAAATATGAAACAGTAAGTGGCAAGGACAGCATAAAGACAGAGTTAAAACTTTTGCATATAAACCTAAATGTTGGCATTTCCTGAATGACAGCATAACCTTTAAACAGCTTGGTAAAACAGAATGTGTCTGACATATATGCTGTAATGAGAAAGAGGCCTAAAAGCACAATTAATGTTAAAATTGAAATATACTCTGAGTTTTATACACATCAAGTTGCACTGGACATCATTGCCCTTTTTAGTATTATGGATATTATTAAGACTGAAAAAACCTGCTATTGAATAGCATTTAATTAGTTCCGTCGTGGTATACTGTCCTCATACTTCAAGAAAAATGCAGGAAAAGGAAGGTGGCTTCATAAAAAAATCAACATAGCAAATATTCCCAAACTTCCTTTATTCTAAGCTAACAACACATCTGCTGTGCTTCCAGACAGTCGTAGACTAACTGCCATTATTTGTTGAAATGAACTATTACTGAAAACAGGGTTTTCTTTATGTCTTAGTGGCACAGGAATTAATCTTACAAGGTATCAGCCAACTGCACTCGCTGGTCTCTTATGCACAGACTTCAAATGGAAGGGTGAGTCAGCATCAGGAGCTGCTCTTTTTTTCTCTGCTGAGTCTTTTTGTCACCTAGAAGCAGCTCATCTAAAAGAAATTATGTTTCAAACTTCTAGGCTGGGCTAGAGAATGAATTTCCAAGCTTATTACTACACAGATTCTGTGTATGTGCTGCAGGCTGGGACTGAGGGCATCTTGGTCCCCAGGGAGAGGCAGAACACTGGGGCAGGATTTTCATGTGCACCCCACAAACTGAAACAGTACAGGAGGTACTAAAAGTGGGTTTCAAAACTATGCCACCTAATTCTACACTATTCACTCAGACATGATGCTAAATTACTTTAATGTAGGCTTTTCAACACATCATTCTGCTGTTAACTAGATCCACTGTGGTTTGTTAAAAACGACTGGTAGAGATCTTTTCCAACCATGTCTAGGAGTGTTTCTGTGAGTACTTTTATCTGAAATTTCCCACAGGCAAAAACACAATAGAACCTGCTCATAATACAGCCTATTAGCTATATCCATGGCAGTTTTGAAGAGAAAAATACTGAAAATAATGCAGAAACTAAGAAATAAGGAACTTGCAGAGTTTTAGGGGACTGTTTTGAGGGAAATGAGATGATTGGTATGCTTGCCATTCAGGATCAGAAAGTTGGGGGCAGTTTTTAAAAAGTATGGGGATCAAAACTGTCAGCAATTATGAGAAAGATAAAAAAGAGTTTACTGTGCAAAACTGCATGGTGGGATGTGCACAAGGAAGGAGGCAAGAAATAGATGAGTAAAATCATACAAACACACAGTTCTAGAGAGAAGAGTATCACCACAAAACACTATCTAATTAGGTCAAGTTCAACTTTTGCTTTCTTTTCATCTTTATGCATAATAATTCTCCTATTTGGTAAAAACGGGTACTCATGGAACAAATCCAGTGCCTGAACTATTAATCAATTTACTTTATTGCCTAAAATATGATTCCTACAAACATTATTTCAACACTTTCAGTAAAACTTACATTCACTATGGATTCTTTTGTCTGAGCCATATCAGATATAACTCCATCTGTAATAATGAGAAGAACAAAATACTGGGAGCCATCTTTTACTGAAGCAGCATATCTACGGGAAGAAAAAACAACTTTATAATAGTAAAAAAACCTTTATAAAAGGAATTAATATGAAAACAAGCTGTATTTGTAAAATTTGACTACCAAGGACTAAAAAATACAGTGAATTTCAAAAGTAAAGACTTTCATAACTAAGACAGACTTTATACTATTAAATGAGAATATTGAAAAAAACCATAACTAATACAATATTGATAATCTGCATGTGTTGCATCAGTGAAAAATGGGAACTGCACCACTACCAAAAGGAGCATGGGCAGAATGTGCTTTACAGAATCATGAGATGTTAGAAAGCCTAAGCTGTTTAATAGGTATTTAATAGGTACCTCTGGGGTACATAGCTTCGTATGAAGGGTATACATGAAGGGTATCCATGAATACTGAATGGTTGGGTTTGCAGCACAAATAAAACTTAACAGGAAACAACATGTTGCATATTTTTCTCGCTCTTTTTTTTTTTTTTCCTTACAAATCCAGGTTATTTTCTGTTGACCACGACTGCAGATTTATAGTTCACATTTATGTGCAGGTTTGTAAAAGGCCTGAATGTGCACCTTGCAACCCTGGCTCTGATACTAATTTCTTTGCACCACCCATTCCTTTTCCTGCAAGACTCAAATTTCTCCTTGTGGTGTATGCAGGATAAAACACCAGTGACACCCAGTGCCATTCCCACTTCAGTCAAAGGACCCAAGAAGTAACTACTCTTTGAAAATGAGCAGCTTTTGAAGGTTTGCAAAGTTCTGAAAGAGAGTGAGCCCAAAAACCCTCACTAAATTATATGGCCTGAACAGAAGAACTTTTTTTTTTTTTTGTGGGAAGCTGTTTGCTGCTTCACAGCCACTACAGTTCCTCCTTTTATGAAGGCTCTTGGTGCTGTGAAGAAGTCAAGAAGTAGAACCTTGGGCAGTGAGTTGTACAGAGAGCAGTGAAAGACAAAAAAATTAGTTGCCAGAGGAATACTTTTCAATACATGCCCAAATGCCTAATATGACTGTCAAATAACTCACTATTTTTTGGTCACTGAATATGAAAGGCCTGGCTCACTGAACAGAGAATGCTCAGTGATGGGCATGATGCTTACATATGCTTACAAAATTCTCTGATGATAACACAGTGCACTGGCAAGCAAGTACTTCTGATAAATACAATTCTGCAGCCACAACATTTATAAGAGTTCTGAGAAAGCCACAACTGACTTGCAGAATGTCAGCACCTTCCACCCTCTCCCCAGGACCCAGATGGGTAAAGAAGCCATACAAGCAGTGAACCTGTTGGATATCACCTATTTGCATGCTGGCAGTAGGGACTTATAATTAAATATTGAGATTAGCAAGACCTACCATGGAACACATTTTCATTGCCAAGCAGAGACTTCTTTTAACTCACTTTTCCACACTGCTTGTAAACTTTTCAACGATGATTGCATTGACAAGGTATGATGAGAGAGTAAAATAAACATTATTATCCTTCCTGAGCACTTAACACTGTCTACATATCTACACTGAAGAAATAGAGCAGAAATTTGGTTATTTCAAAATTTTCACAGATTAAAATGCTCCAAAGCCTTTTGCAAGAAAGATCTTACATGAGGAAGGGAGATGGGAGATGACACTAAGTTGAATCTGGTGTAGTTTAGATAACACTCTAACTGGGGAAAGGATAAAGAAATCATTATCTGCCTAAAGAGTTTTCAAAGAATATCAAGATCACAACAGGATAATATTACCTGACATTGGTTACAGAGATTTCATCAGAGGCATTATTTTAAGTAGGAGGGATGTGGAAAGAAGAAATTTCTTTGAGGCTGAAAGTAGATTCAAAGAGTAACTGCAGGGCAGAACCATGGCTATGAGAGTCACCAGAATAATCAAGAAATTGAACCTTGAAGGAAAATGATGTTACTGAGAACTGGACTGATACATAGATTGCTCTAGGAATGATCATGCAGTAGAAATCCTTGTGAAGACACTTAGCTTTCCCACCATAATGTAGTGGGGAATAATATAATTTGCTACTAGGAGGAGCTCCCAAAGTTTGCGACAAATTGATATTTAGACAAAAGTTCAGTGGAAGGACTACTAATACTGGTGGACAGTCTTCTGTTATTCTGCAAATGTTGGCAAATATTCCTGAAAAACAACTGGTGAGAAAAAGAACTAATTTTATGCCAATGCTTTGATAAAACTGGATCAAAAATTTCAATTTTGGCAATGAACAGCAGGCTTGAGATAAATTGCCAAGTTCTGGGTCAGGCATCTCAGCTGCTATGACAGTTCTGAAGAAAAAGAGTCAGAAAAATTATTGGGTTAGATTTCCAGATAATGTGGCTAATGCAGACACTGAGTGCCACATATATGGAAAACTGCTACTGAAGAGATCGTGTCAAAGGGAAGATTAAAGGAGACATACTCTCAGATGACAAGCAATATAATATACATGTACATAATTTTAATGTACATAATTTGGTATGATCTGAAGACAAAACAACTATCCCTAATGATAAATAGCTTAAATCAGCTATTTAGCCATGCTAAGGGGCACAGGAAATTCTTTGCCCCACAGAATTTGCAAACTATTTTCTGCTAGTCTGTAGAACTAACAACAGCAAACCAGATAGTACATAAATATCTCTTGCTATTAAAATTAGCTATTTTGCAAGCTCATAAATAAAATATTACCAGTACAATGATTTACACATCCCTACTTCTTTATTTTGTAACCAGTAGCTCTTTGTGTCTATAAATAAAATAAAATCTGTTCAGCAAATCACCTAAGCCATATCACTTTCCTATATAAATTCATGAAGGTATTACACTGCCAAGGTCTTGAGCTCAGGATTAGAAGTCAAGATCTTGTCTACCAAAATAAGGCAAAACATTATCCTTCTTAAGAAACTTCTACAAAGAGAGGGAGCTTTTTACTTTGAGGAGTAAGATGAGGTGTTACATAACAGCACCATGGCTCCCCAATGGTGACAGCTGTATCACTGCCTTAGAAGTACCACTGCCAGCTGGGAATTGTTGGCACAGAGAGACCTGGAAGATTTTGTTGACATTTGGGACATTCAGAGATTAGAGAAACTACACATACCTAAAAAAACTCAGAGCTTATAAAAATTTTTGATAGATGCAAGCGTTTTCTGTGAAGCAATAATTCTGTGCTCTAAAGGACAAAAAAGGAACATGACATGACAAAAATTTTATTTTCCTATGATTTCTGCTAAGATTTTGACTCAGGCTGGTCAACTGGATCACTTGTATTTCTTATTAACCAGCAATTAAATTCTGCATAATACCAGCACATGGTCTTCAAATATAGTCAAAGTCACAAGGTAATTATGGGACTGAATAAACAAAACAACTGTCAGTAAATACCTTTCTCTGTAACTGCCAGCCTTGTATATGCAGCAGTGTTCTGACACAAAGAAGTTTCAGCACAGCACCTGTTGTGATGCTTACCTGGCTACATGATTAATTACAGGAGCAAAGTTTGTTGGTCCATAAAGCTGTACAGATTTTAGACTCCTGTAGTATGCCTCCATTACACCATCAATTCCATGGCAGTATGGATTTTGAGGGTTTCCATTCTAATGAAAACAAGAGATAATTAATCAGTATAAGTAATTATGAAGTAAAAACTACATAGATTAATGAACACTACCCAGTGTAGATATTTAAAAGGCAAAGACCTAAGCATTCCAGGTGCTATTCAGAGATCCTACAAATGCCCAGTGTATGTGCCATGGCTGCTTGTGAGTGTTAACTGCTGAGGTAAGGAGTTCTACCAGCCTCAGCAGTCTGAATCACTAGGACTGGCTCCTAGACATAAACACCAGCTTTAGTGTAATTAAACACTCCTTCATACATATGACAGAAACAGGCATTTCCCTGTGTGGATTTAAGGTATGAATTACAGGTCAGATGTAAATCTGGAAGCATGTTTAGGAGCAGAGTTCAGGCTCAACGATTTATTCTTTTAAAAATGTGAAAATAAAAAATGGTAGCCAGACCCTGAGTTCATGCGCTTCGAAGTGTGTAAGGTAAATAATAAACTTTTCATTGTTTTGGCCCGATCTTTCTGCATTGAAAAAATTATTTTTGACCTGCTATAAAGAAATGAAGTATGGAATTTACTCCTTGGGAGCCCACAAAATGGCTGGCACTGTAAGTTCTTAGGATAGGCATTTTACTACCTATCTCCATGATGACTCTTTAATGAGGATACCTATTTACAGATGGCACTACAAACACAAAAGCAGAATTCCAGACCCATATCAGGCCAGGAAAATTATCTGTGATCTTTCAAATCATCCTATTCTCCTTCATATGCCAACACCTCATTGGCTTAGTGTGTCAGGACCTCATTCTGAGGTAAAGTATACTTGCCTGAGAATCTAGACAACCAAACGGGATTTTAGACAGAATTTGTCTAAAACATTTAAAGAGAGCTGAAAACACTGCAAAGCATTACATGGGAGACAGCTATGAATGATTATATAAAGAAGGAAATACATACACACACATATATTTATATGTATATATATGTATGTATGTGGAGCTTTTTCTTCTGTAAAAGTATCACAATGACTCATAAAGTAACTGAATTAATTTTAGAAATACCCTTAAAACTGAAAGATGTATCAATATATTTGGACTTGCAATACAAACTCCAAAGTCTGCAATTTAAATGAGTATTTGCAATTGCACCTGTTTTAAGGAAAACATTTCTATGTGGAAAACATTTCCCTGAGGTAAGATATGTAGCACTCTTTTCTAGCACAGTCTGACAGAAGAAATACACATCCAGTGTCTCCAATCTGCTGCCATGTCTTTGATGCTAACTGATTAGAACTCCCCTGATACATCTACATTTGCTACAATTCTGTCAAATTTATCCTACCCTGAGAAGAACAAAAACCTCAAAATAAGCAAGTAGATAAACCACCAACACCAATCACAAGCATCACCTTTCTGGCAAATCCTGGTAGATTTTAGGTTTGTAATTTAACTGACCCATGGAGCAATCTCAGATTTGTTCTTATCAACTCATCTTTTAGTCCACTTAGATATCCCTACGTCTCTGAACTAGCAGCCTGCAAAGATAGAGATCCCAGAAAATGAGACAGAATAGTAATAATAATAATGAAATATCATCTTGGAACATGATTCATTTGCTTCTTTAGAGATATTAGCTTCAGTCTGAAGTTTTAAAGCATCTGTTTCTCAAGCTGCTAGAGCTGAGGTTAAAGATTACCACTTCTCTTTATTAGAAATTTTGGCCTACAGGGACTTCTTGACTCCAGATTTCTCTCTATAACTTACAGTGAAGTAACTTCACTATGATGAAAAGTTTTGAAACAACTATTTAGAGTAAGCACAGAGGACTTAGCACATTCATTCTTCTTTACTTGTCCAGTAACTGCTTAAGACTACAACCTTAACTCCCAAAATTCTGTTGTAGTAAATAAATATTAAAAGTACATATTTATTTACTTACCAGTGCAAATTCATGTGATACTCTTCCATCTGGAGGAAGTCTAGCTCCAAAACCTAGAGCTGGGAACATTTTATCACTATCATAGTCCTGAATTATTTCACCAACAGCTCTCAGTGCCATGCCATAGGCATTCAGCTGATAGGGATTCATGTAGTGCAGAGAAGTTGGCTGTAAAGGGTTACCTGTTGAAGCAAGGATCAGATTTACTTTAAAACTGAATCACTTCATCACTTGAATTTTCTCTCTTAAAAATGAGAAGTCATATCAGATAAAAATGCAGTGTTCTGAATAAATTTTAAAGGTAGTAGATTTTTAGTAGCTCTAAATACATTTTAGCAGAAGTAGCTGTATTTCAGCATTGAAAGGGCAGCAAGAAACTTGTAGCTTTGTGCAATTTATACACTTTTAAGACGAAATTTACAAAAGTATTATGACATTCTGAAAGCAGCTTTGGAGGAGGATCACAACTTATCTCTGCTTAACCCCACATCAGCCTCAGTCTCCCTGGAACTATTTGGCCCTTCCCAATGGGTTCTTCTAAGTTTTCTTCCAGCAGTTCCAAAAAACCAAACAGTACTAATAATAACCAAAAACAACACAGATATTTGCAAATGGCTTCTGGTTATTAAATTTTATATGTAGCTTTTCCAACTTTTATCTGCTCTGTTTGTCCTGCTTTCCTAGGCAGGAATTGGCCTCTCATCTGTTGCTTGACAAAATGGAATCCCAAGCCCAGATGGTGCCAGCTGAATACTGTTACAAACACACACATATGTGCACTTAAAACAGCACAGCACAAACATGCACAACATGTTTATTTTTATTCTTACCATTGGAGGCTGTGAAATCAATAGCAACTGTGAAATTGATTTGGGTTCTGCAGAAAAAGCAAACACAAATCTTATTAATAGTAGTACTGCTATGGAGAAAAATAAACAAGAGATGGTAACATCATTTGTGGACAAACTGTAGGACACTGACTTTCTAATAGAGGAAATAAACACTGAAAATACTCTTATACAAGGTTCAAGCCAAGAGCTACACAACACTAACTTATTAACACACTGAAAACAGTTACTTGGCTCCATCATTTTTTTAATTAAAAATCCTAAATAAATAAGCAGTAAGAACTTAACTTCCACAAATATTATCAATCCTTTTAATAGTAATATTGTTTTTCCCTTGGACACATTTTAACCCTGGTCATGCAAGATGTCCTTTCCCAGCTGAGGTGGAATACCAAAAGAGAGCAATGTGCCTTATGGATTCAGTGCTGCATAGATCACTACTACTTTGCTATAATTTAGTGGTACAGAAATACATGATCTACTTGAAAGTGACAGGTGATTTTACCCTATTTTCCTAGATACCACAAGAAATGAAGGAAGTATCTTTAAAGGAACAGTAATCCTCACAGCCACAGAGAGAGCAAAGTAAAACCTGTCATCTTTTAATGAGTTCCATCAGTACTGACATACATAAGGGAACAAATTAAGCCTCAATGTAGTTTTTGACTAGGTTTGATTACGGTCTTTTAAACAGTACATTGGAAGGAATCATGGATTCCCTGCGGCTTCAGAATGACAACCAGCTGGTCTGTCAGCAGGGGGGAGCAGTTGAAGGTTTGAGGACCACTCATTGCACAGAACTGCACAACAGAGCTGTCAGAGTTACTAAGAGGCTGCATCCTCTCTATGGCATCTAAACCCCCAGTGTCACTTATAATTTCCCCTTTGCAGATGCTTGTTGAGCCAAATGCTATAACAACATACAGAAGGTTTTTCCGATAAAGTCTCTTCAAGATCTTCCTCTTACATAGTTTTATTACTCCTTGACAGTCTCCAAGGAAACAAGAAACACATGGCAAAGCTTCCAAAGTACTTAGCTATATCAGCCCTTGCTTTGTAACTTTCTCATGCCAGGCCTCCTGTGAACAGCAAATATGCCTCCCATTACAGTGGACAGTGTACTGCCTGGATTAAAACAGCTGTCATGAAAGGAGATCTGAATTTCCCTTTTGACCATCAACAATTCAATACAGTTCAGTTAAAAATATGTGACCAAATCCTTTTGAATCCAAAAAAATGTATGGGTGTTCATTTCTGAAGACCTGGATGAAGGTAAGGCTTTTAACATGATGGAGGAAAACATTTCCTCTTATCTTCCACTAATCTGGGATAGAAGAGACGACAAGATATTTCAGTTGTAAAAGGATTCAGTTCCTGAATTTTACTGATTTACAAATAACTAGCTCACTTTTCCAATAAGTGAAACTAGCTAGAAACATTTGCACAAAATTATCTTTTCTGTCCACTAAGTCTTGGAGCTTTGTGGCTTCTGGTCTTTCTTCCATACAAAAAAAAAGAGTAGACACTAAATTAGGGTTGACAGTCATTCCTGTAAATTCAATTGCATTCCTTTCCAAGATTGTATCACTTACATGGCTGAACTTATTCACATTTTTGGAGGGGTTTTGATAGGAATATGTTACTAACTGGGGGCTGTATTAAGCAGCAGGAGAAATGTGATTTTGAAATATACATTATTTTTAGCACAACATACTTACTTTAAATGTGGCAAGGTTGGTGTGGCAAAATATGAGATTAGGTATCAAGATGTAAAGAAAAGTCAGCTATTAAGGAGGTGCTATTTGATGTAATATTCAGATGCAAAAGAGACACCCTCCTCTTTTCTGCCATACTGCTACAAAATCCAGTCTTATGGAGTAAAACAACATCTGAGTTTATGGACAAACCTCTATTTCATTCTTCAAAGTTCTTTAAGAAAACAACAGTCATATAGACGATACTGGTAATGGAATATCCCAATTAAACAGATGCAGACTCAAAACATAAACAAATACTCTAATTATAATTTGTTAAAGCTGTCAAGATTTCCATGACATCTCAATTAATTCTTAACACCTCAAATGAATTACAATGAAAGTTTTGAACATGAATTATTTTATTAGCACCCATTTATGGAAGAGCAACTATGCAACTGTGCCTATTGCAGAATCAGTGCTTTCTACCTTGTTCCTATCTAAATGGAAGAAAAACAGGGAACTTTAAAAAAAAAAAAAAACAACAGTTTTGAGGGCATGATGGGAAAACAGACTGATTAATGACAAAATCTTCTCTTTCCCCTTCCTTCAAATATTTGTCAACTGGACTTTAACTGATATGTAGTCATATTAAATGAGACAAACAAAGGAAGGGAGAAGCCTAGAAAATAACTGAGTCTGAGCCTCCTGACATGAGCCTCTTGTCATGTTTACGTATCTGCATGTGTTGCAGAAAGAAAAGTAAGATTTTACACAAGTACTTCTACAGTTTTCACTGGCATGTACATAGAAATAATTGTATGAATCACTAAAAAGATTATATATAAAAGAATTAAATAAGTATTACTGCTCATACTTTTAAATGCAGAGCATTCTACTGAATGATATTACTTTTTTGTAAAAAGAGGAGAAAGAAGTTTAAGTGGAATTTATTAATATCACAAGTCTTCTGTGACTTGCAGTTAATGAGATATGATTGTATTGTAACATCTCAGTGACGAATGTGATAGACCACCCTGGAAAAATAACACAAGCAGCCCCTATATATTTTTATTTTCAAATTTAGGCATAAACCTCAACTACTCAGTTCCTTATACCTGCTCTTTCTGTAGAGATGAATTTTGAATGAATGGGAAATAGAATGGTCATGGCATATTTGTACAGCACACTTCAAAGGAAACAGCTGCACTAGAGGCAAGACTGTTTCTTCATGCATCTGTGAATACACAGACTTCAATCAATAGAAATTTCTGGTAAACATGGATGGATGGCCATTTTCAACTTCTGTCCAAGTCCCCAACAGGATGTAGGACTGCCACTGTTGGGACCAAAGCCAATGTCCTATATGGTATTGTCAAAACACAGCACACACTTTTATTTCCACTGAACTCTGGTTGAAGACTTTAAAAAAAAAAACCCAAAATGGAACTTGTTTCTTCACAGGTAATCAATACTCTTAAAAATCATGTGGAATGTATTACAGACTTTATGCCCCAAAAATCCAAAAATAAGTGCCTAGGAATGGATAACAAATTTCCATTATTTTAGAGAAGTATAGTGTTCTGGCAGGGATGTTAAGAGCCATGAATTTTTCAGATTTGGTCCCATTTCCAGGCATGTTCTATGGTAAGACATTTGACATTTCTGTTTCTACTTCTCTTTAGAAAAAATTATGATAAATGAGAAATTGAACATGTCAAAATTTTAATTAGTATTGAAAAAATGCCTTTGAAGGGGAAAAGGTCTAAATAAATACCAATATTAAATACACCAAATCTCAGTATAATTGGAAGAAATAGGCAGCATTTTAATAATTTAATAATATATAGATAATTCCCTTTTATTTAATCAAATTTTCTCTGGCTGATCAGAAGTCACTCTTTCTCAGTGTTTTAGTGTCAACTCCAATTCCCTCAGGGAGCAAAGTTCCATAACTTAACTTAGTAACTAGCTGCATGCTTTATGTAGGAAAGTACAGCTCCTAAAATGAGGAAATAATACTGCTCCTTACAGATGCTACTGAGAGCCATACACAAATTGTGAAAACAAGAAAGGTTTGTTGCTAATCACATACCCGCCTTTAATATAGTCAAGGAATGAAACTTCTGTTTCAATTAGGAAGGAAAGCAATGTTACCTGAAAGCAAATAAAAGAGAGTCAGACATGAATTGTGTGTTTCCCAGCTGAACAAGTAGAGACATAAGCACAATGTTTTTTCGAGCTCTGTCCTTAGGACGTAATTTCCTACAGTATTAAGGGAAAAAAGAAGATTAAAAAAGATATTAAATAATTTCAGTAGGAAGCTCTTGAAAGGGAAGAGACAGATTGAGAAGTCTATAATTGCCTTCTTTTTTTTTATTTAAGGAGAAGGTAAGGGGCAGAAGATTGTATTCCAGAGCAGGTTACCACATACATGTTTTCTCATTTCTGTACACTACACCTACAGTTGAATATTACAGGGTACATGATAATGCATCTATTCTATGAGCACTTCAACACTGTTTAAAGAACTCAATTACAATTATTTATGTAATTACTCATCTCACATTAAAGGTCATATTGATGCAAGCCTAGAATGCAAAAATCTGGTAAAGTATACACATACAGGAAATATATTAAAAAACTTTAAAGTAGTATGGGTGTATATATGTATGCATGTATACACATATATCTGTATATATACAAAAATGCAACAGTAAGAAATTTCAACAGTCCTAGATTTCATCATTCAGAAATGACAGAGATCCAAAACACAGAGTAATCTAAAAGTGTTACTGGCATTTTCAGCAATCAAGTCACTGAGGTATAAGCTCAAGTGAAAAGATCCAGCATTTAAATCTTCATATATTGTGCAATATTTATGAAGCAAAGAATTAAAAATTTAATTTTATTTACACAAATTCTCTCATTATAAGTGCAGCAGGCAGGCAGTGAAAACTGCTTAAGTAACTACTCAGAGCAAATCCATGAATAAAGATACAAGGAATAAAAAGGGAGTGGAAATCAATCACAAAATTTTGTGCCCATTGGCAGCAAAATATAAAATTGAAAATACTCTTATGTTGTAAAGTTAGACTCAGAATGAGATTACATGTAGTAATTCTGTCTTCTATCCAACTTCCTTTGTCACAGTTCTGTGTGCCTGAGTGATCAGCTAAGCTTAAAATCACCAAATTACCCTTCCAACTGAGAACAGAAGACCATAACAATGTTCTACCAGGCTTAAGTAGCATAGCCTTGCAAAAAAGACCAAAATTTCTATGCATTTTCCCACTGGACACAGTAATATTAATGGTTGATCTGCTCTTACAGCTGGTTCTCTTGTTCCTAATTAATTTAAGCAAATATTTTCACTGCATCCGATTTTAAAAGTCAAAAAATGGAAACAACCAAATCCCAAAGTGGCTGAAGTATTTACTTACATATAGACCAGCAATGCTTCAAGTTTTATGCAGTGAATTTTTTATTTCACTATTAGGCTTTATTTAAGGCTAACCATGTATTGTGAAACACTTCTGCTAAGTGTGTAATTTGATTGCCTGAATTCAAAATGACCCCTTAAGTAATAATTGAGATATGCACTGTATGCACATAGTCCTTAAAGGCAGTAGTGAGATAGCAGTCAATTATTTATATGCACTGCAAGTTCTCCAGAACTCTACCTCCTATTAATGAAAATTATGGTCTTGGTGCCTGGCTTGAAAATTTAAAAATTTGTGAGATAAAGAATATTTTGGGTAAATGATGAGGACAAGAAAAACAAAAGTGCAGGCAAACACATGAGAAAGTGACCATGTGGAGAAGCAGAAGGGAAGCCTGAAGGACTACTAAAAGTAAGGGCAAATGGGGACAGAGATGACTTGATATAAAAAAAAAAATTACAAAACTAACAGAAGAGAAGGAAAAAGAAAAGAAAAGGTAAAGAAGGAAAAAGGAAAGAAAATTGCTAACAACCATTTATTGGAAATTTTGATGTAATTGGAACTAAAGAACAAGACACAGTTGATTTTGCCTGTTCAAACATGAGTAAAATATGTCTTTTCAAATGCAGACAGGTACTTGTGAAGATGTTAAAGTATTTTAAACCAAAATTAACATGAAAATTGCATGTGAAAATACATTTTTGCCCTTCTGTACCCTATGCCAGATTTCGTACCTAAAATTTAGCACTTATTGAAAACAACCACTTTACATCAGTTTCTCACTCACTAATTTAATGCAATAGAACTTGATTTTAACATCACAGATTTTAGTAAAAGGAATATGTTAGCAAAGAACAAATTACCTAATGAATTAGATATTGTATGGTAAATTTTAGCAGGCAAGCTGCTTCTGCCAATTTTTCATAATTTAAAGCAAAGGTAGAAAAATAAGTGTTTATTTTCTCACTGATAAACAGACTTAAGAATGTGAGAATGTCAAAACATTCCTTCAAGGCTACTTTTCAGCATCAAAGTAGCCCTATTGAGCCCTACTCAAGAGTGGAACTTTTCATGTGGAAAAAACCCACATGGTAGATATGTTTACAAAAATCATCTCTTATAACTGATTAGGTTTTCCAATAGACCAATCCTCAACATTTATCTTCACTTTTTTGTAAATGATTGTGTGAACATCATGGATGCCAGGCCATCAAAGATGAGCAAGTGCTGAATGAAAATATTTTCATTGCTGGCAAATGGTTCACAAACATGAGAACAGAACATAGAATGCAAAACCAAAAAAGAGAAATTCTCATCCCAAACAATAATAACAGATCTTTCAAAATAAATTTACAAACACCTATTGGCAATAAAAATTGTTGACTCTTCTTGATTTTGCCATGATAAGCAATACTAGCTTTCAATGATGCTAGAAATTTTATTTGTAAAAAGGCAGGTATGTTTCAGATAAAAATTAAAAAGTGTTCACTCTGATAGTTTCAATTATTTGACCGAAATTTTGGTAGTGCTTATTTTGAAAACCACTGGCGACTTGACAGCACATTTGGACAAATTTTATATCAAACCCTCCAAAATCTGAAAATAAATGCTGTGTAAAAGTAGATAATTTTGTAATTGTGGCCTTGACAGAAAGTTCTATTCTAATCCTGTTAAATTACAAGTCAACTACACTCTGTTTGAAGAAAGAAGAAAAACATCCAGTAACATAAAATACATTTACTTACTGTTCCAGAATTAACATACTTTTTCTTTTTTCCTTTTTTCTTTGGATTTATTACCTAGAAACACAGATACAAACATTAAAGCAGTATGATCCAATATAAAAACCAGTGCATTTATCTTCATGGTACTTGCCAGGGGAGCCAGTGCTGCTACTCATATTTGACATATAAGGGATGGGGGCAACAGAGGTGAGAACGTTCATTGTATCTGAAAGCTCAGTGAAACACTCTGAATTTTCCCAAAATTCTGCATTTTTCTGCTTTCCTGATCACAGTGTTTCAGTGTATGGTGTCACTACCTTGTCATCTCACAATACATCTCTTCACAATCCAGTTAATCTTTTTCCATCTGCTCCTCACAGCACCTGAGAAACACCAGAGTTGTTCCACTCCCAGTTTCTGTACTTGGTGCAATGACAGGATTTGGCTGGCAGGAAGATCAAGTTTCATGAAATAGGTAATTTCATGAAAATATTGAAGATCCCCACGTGACTGGCATACAGGGGTTTGGGGGGCCTCAGTGCACTCCCCATACCCAAGAATCTTCACAGAGCTGGACTACAAAGCATTAAACAGTTTTCTTGAATGTTTGGAACCCATGGCTATAAAATTTCTCACTGTAGCCACTGATAAAATTCTCTTCCCTTCTGAACACCTACAAAAGGCAAGTCTCAGTTAATTTACATGCACATGAAAAGGTACTCCTGCTTTTCCAGAAATGCACATGGAATCGGAAGCAAAACATTAGTTTGTTAATTAGGTCATTCAACTATCTCCTATATATCTAGGAAATTCAATGCCTTATGGCTTACTGCCAAATTTTACAGTAAACTACTCACAGATTTTCTGCAAATGATAAGGAATGAAAACATTCCCAAATGAAAACTTAGTCACTTATCTGGAATAAAATACTTAAAGAATTTTTCCTGAAAATGGGAAAACTAGTAATACTTGTCTTCCAAAGATTTTCTCCCCCAACCAAAATGAAATTACATATAAATGAAATTACAAATGAAATTACATTTAATTACATCCTATTCCTTGCACAACACAGAACAGCTGTGAAATGTAAGGCAGGAAGAGGCAATGATGATTTGAAATCTTCCCAAACATGCTAAACAAGTGAGTCCCCTCTTTTCCCCCAGTATGCCACACTGATGTTGTACAGCAAATATTCTGCCAAGCTTTTACTCCTTTACACACCTATAATCCTGTTAGCACTTAAAAAATCCCAAGTAACTCCTGCCCCTCCATTTAACAGTGTCTGATGAGCAATAAATTAAGCCTGTGTAATGGTGACAATTAAACAATTCAGCAATTTTTGTTGAACCAAAATCTTAGCCAGAAAGCAACTCCTGCTGCCATTTCCCCACAAGAGGAAGATGAAGGTAACAGGCTGCCTGCCTGCCCTGTGGCAGTTCATTCACTGCTCTCCAGAACTCAATGGTCAGGCCTGAATTAGCAGCATATTGCTTGCCAGCAGTCATTAAATGCCAAAGAGAAGATTCATTTGAACTTTCTGCTTCAGGTAACTTGACAATTGGCTTCTTAGGAATTGCACTAGAGCTTGGAGAGAAATATCACGGGAAACAAGGCATATACTTGGAAGCAAAGATGAATTAAATGACAGCTTGTTTCTCTCCTGTAATGCATAGAACTAGTATTATTATAATATTTATGCGAGGTTCTTTTTCGAATTTCAGATAACTTTAGCAATTAAACAACTTTTTTAGCCTCTGAAAATTTTACATCCCAGCAGGAACCTAGAAAGCTACATGACTTATAATGAACCTATTAAAAAAAGCTCAATTGCAAAGAGGCGCTACTAGCAAGGTTCCTGATCTTTAAATATGGGACACTCACTCAAACTTCACTACCTGCCTTGGGTTAGTTTGTAAAAGCACAACATTTAAAAAAGAATTTGCCCCACAAGAATTTATCTTGTGTTCTGATACTGTACAGACTAACCAAGCAGCAGCAGTACCCAAGTATGGAGGACTGCAGTGTGCAGAGGCAAACATGAGCTGCTCAGGAAATGTGCACTGTTGCTGGGAGTATGACACTGACACTATATTGGAGAAACTGAAAAATTACTTAGGATGTTATGACAGAATATTCCTGGTAGGGTGGGATTTGTGTCAGTGATACAACAGGAGAGGACATTTTCATTGCACACAGTAATCTGTGTTATGACACTATTCACAGGAAACTACTGTAACTTACTGTAACTCTGGGGTTGATATTGGATCTAAATAGGAAGAAAAGCCATGGCTTTGAGTTATCTTTGTCCTGCTGTGCACAGCAGCACCTTTGCTCATCTTCAAAGTAATAGTGCAGCACATAATTGGAGTACCCTCCTTCCCTGACTTCTTTAGTTCTTACCTAAACCATTATATTTGCTATCACCTATATTAGGACTACAAAAATACTGAAGTTTAATGGCAGTAGTCTGAGACCAATTAAAGGATACCTTAAGGAATACTAAAGATCTATACACCATACAGACGCAAAAAAAAAGGGGTTATAGCCACACAGGCTTGGCTTCTCATTTTAGTGTTTTCCATTGTTGTTTTCTCATTTATTTCCTGAGAGTGAGTAAATACTCATAGTACTTACCTCATAAACATTGAACTGAGACTGCCCTCTCGACAACTCTCTGTAACTTGTTGTGAATTCTCCAATGAAATCATGGCTGTTTGAAAAATAAGATTTTAAATCAAATGCACAACATTTAGGAATTTAAACATGTATTTTATCTATTAATGCAAAAGAGACACAGCCAATATGAACTGACACCCAAGAAACAAGTAATGGCAACAGATATAATTTGCTTAAAAATCATTATTACTCCCTCTGTTTTGTGTAATGCAAATTTAGAGTTGGAAAGGATTAGCTTAAATCTTTTTGATGTCTTTTGCTTAACTTAGCTGCACAATGAGGACTATGTTGTAAATCAGTGACTGACCCCAATGTAAGTTTACAGAACCTGAAAAAAGAGCAGGCTGCCAAAAACTATCACCACTTCCTCAGTGGATGACCACTGGCACGGCAGACTCTGAATTGTGTATGAAGCTATGTGAGAGAAAGGGAGCTACTGAAAGCAGGAAAGAAGTAACTTAAACCAGGGAAGACCAGCCCTCCCAATCTGTCTAACGTGACATTGAGCTTTTAAGGGGAAGACCCAAAACTTATTTCAGCTCCTCTGTCTTCCCATCTGGGAAGATAAAGCAATCCAAGGAGGCTACTCAGCTTATGGAGTTATTGGAAAGCAGGTCTCAACCTAACAATAAGGCAGTGTGACCGAGCTGCAGGTTTGTATCTCAGACAGGCACCTGGAATGGAAGGGCTGCAGGGCTCAGTGCCCAGCTGTCAACTGCACAACTCCCAGAAGTCACAAGTTCTGCTCCCATTCTCTGCTCTGCCCAGCTGAACTTTCCCCACTGCTGCTCCAGATTTTCCCAGCTGTGCTCTAAGAAGGTATTGTATTTCCTCTACACTCTGCCTCCACATCTGGTGAGCTATGAAGCTGTTTTACCTTCCCTCCAACAGTAAACTACAATAGACATTCAAAGTTTTATGACTTTGTGACTTGCAAAACTTGTTTTTAAGAAATTCAGCACAGTTCTAATTAAGCTATAAATATTAAAAGCAAATTTAAATAAATTTGAATGTTGCAAGATGAAAAATGGAAACAATCCATAGCAACATGAAACGTCTTTCTTGCTCTATTCATAATGAAATTAAACAAAAAAAAACCCTCAAATATAAATCTCATTTTCTGAAATCAGCATGAATTCACAAAAATATGTAAATCAAACAAATAAAAGGTTCAGTCCTCATGCTGATACAACATAAGCAAAGCATATTGTAAGAAAGCTTGAGAAATTTTGTATGTTAAAGATATTGCTTATTACCCAGATTCAAAAGGGACCACCTCACATGAAACACTCTCCTTTCAGCTGGGAGATCATCAAATTGCTTCCAAAACAAAGACTTTTCTTAAGAAAAGTATTTTGGAGATATATCACTGCTTAAATGCTCTCCAGACTGCAAGGATGGAGAGCATTTAAACAGGGAATAGAGGAAGCCATCCATAAGGTGTATTTAACCTTGGGTAACCACGGCACTGGAGAAAAATATATATTGCTTAAAATAGAACTTTTCCCTTTCATAACAGTTCTAGCCCTTCATTTTCAAATCAGGTTGTATATTTAAGGCAGAAATTCAAACAATAGTTCAATGACCACCTACAAACATGCTGTAGCAAACAGGAAACATGAGCCATTCGAGACAGGACTGTCCCTGGGGAGCAAAAGAACCTGTACTGCTTACAAGTAATTGCTCCTTTAATTCTAAGAGACACTGGAAAGCCTCCTTTCCCTATGGCCTACATTCAAACTCTGACAAGACCTGAGCTAGAAAGATGTGATTCCTCTGATGAATCATGCTGAAAAGGTATGGGCATACATAACCAGTGTCAGAGCCCTCTGCACTCAGAAGAGCATCAGCTAGGATCTTTACTCTGGGTGTCCAGGGGGATGTACATGGCACCGCTAGGCTGGCTCTGAAGGCTGTTGGACAAGATATGCCTTGGCCAGATGTGTAAGTCATTAAGAAAATATTCCAATATTAATCATCACACTTCAGCAAATGGATCTCCTTATTAATCTCTGGATTGAGAATCCAAAGTACTTATTCTCTTTGCCTGCCTAACACCAAATTTTCCTAGACTTACAGACTTTCATCCATGACTGGCATATCAGAACACTGAATAAGAGAGTCTTAGCACAAAAAATTATCTTAGAGCCCATCTCCCTAGGTTTTCCACTGTTAGCCTTGTGTTTTGAAGTGATGAAAATCACTTTCAAAATTGTATTAAATTTGAATTTTTTATTATCTAAAGGAAAAAAAAAACCCAATAGAGGAAAGAACAATCATAATCAGGAGCATGTCAATGAATAGGGAGAAAATGCAAGAATTTAAAAATCAACTATCTAGCTAGAGAAGGATAACGAAGGCAAAAAATAAGGTGGAAGAGCTTAGAATCTGAAATTTAAAATTTTTCCTGAAGTATTGATATTCTCAGATGAATGCTTCTGTGGCTCCAGGTTAGCATGACAATGTTTACAGTTTTATACCCTCATGCCCCCCTCTTTTTCTTAGTTCATAAATATCAAGACTGTGAAACTACTTTTGCAACATGTATGCTAAGTGATATTTTTTCTGAAATTAAATGACAAAGCTTTTAGAGAACTAAAAACATCATAGTATTGCTGATGTGAAGTTGCGCACTCTCATTTTTTTTCCTTCTGTTAGACCTGTCTGCTTCATATATAAGGACACTCAATAAAAAAAAAATCTAAAAATGTGACTCTGTCAAACAACTGGCCCAGTAACAAAACCAACTTTTGTGCCTTCTTACAACATAAAATATTTTGGGGTTTGTCACCGCTCTTAGAAGCAATAAAAAGTATCAGAACAAGTCGTTCATATTTTGACAATTTTATGCAAAATTTTTTATGCAAAAACTGGTTTGACACAAAGGATGTTTAATAATTAATAGTGTTAATGTTACCAAAGGCATGTATTACTTTTTGTCAAGAAGTTTTGTGTGGTATTTGAAAATAATAAGAGCTATTTGATGACAACAATATGATCATGATATTACGTTACAATTACTCCAACAATGTAGTTTAGGAACACGAAGGAAGAAGCTCAAGGCAAAGCACCAAGGTGCTGTTTGTCAAAGCACATGTAACACAGAATGGGGAAAAGGGAAAAAACTTCCCAGTCAAGACTCAGGAAGTCAAAATCCAGTCAAGTCATGATTCAGAAATCAAGTACATGCACCGTAATTTTGTCTTCCTGATTGCAGAATAGCCTGTAATATTCAGAATAACTTGCTTTGCTATCTAGAGAGCAGGCAATCTTTCAAAGATTGGTCCTTCCCAGTCTGCACATCTCTGGAGCAAACAGATTCAGCATGGTGAAGTGTCCAGCTACGTAACAACAGCTTGTAAAAACTGTCCATCACAAATGGAAATTAATATAAACTGAGGAACAGCAGAGTTGTACAAAAAAATTGTTAGAGTAACTCGTGAATGGGATTCATTTCAGATATACTTGGCAATGTCAAAGTTAAATTAGGCACTTAGGTTTTGCTATGATCACTATGTAGGTTTATATGCACCACCAAAGGGCAATTTATTCCAGATAGGATGGATTCAATCAGACCATTTTCCCCTGTAAACCACTGAGGTAGCTTAAGTGATTAGTTCAATCTACTTGTCTGATTTTTGCATTGTCTAAAGCCACATGAGATGAGTGCTCTGTCATCTTTCAGAGGAATTTTACACAAAAGATGTCAGTGCTCAGTGTGCTTCTAAATTCAAAATAGACAGAAAGCAAAAAGAAAAAAAATCATACCATTAGAATAAAAAGGAAAACATGTAAACGCTATCCTTCATTTTTGTTTTTTACATATTAATCTTATAGGTATTCAGATTGTGATGTGAGCAAACGCAGATAATACTTGAAACTACCTGAGACTGGAGAGGCTAATGATTGCCTAAAATCCACAGTACGTTCAAGATTTCACTCTGGCAGTTAGTGTTATTTGTTGGATTTCTTCCTTTTCTTTTTAATCTCACAGATTTTGGATAAAGTGAGACAGGACATGGGGTTTGATACCTTGATAAAATATAATCCTTGTTTTTTATTAACGTGGCAATAAGATTCAACTTTTCATTGCTAGCTTATTTTCAAAAAAGTATGGTTTATACACAAACATACAAAATTTTAAGGATTTACCAAATCTCATTGAGAAAATAATGTAAATAGAAATTCTAACAGGGATGCAATGATTTTTTGCTTTTTAAATGGCTTTTTAAATTTAAATACACTTGTTTTAATTGCTAGAATATGCTATGTATATATGTTATTTCTCTCCAGCAAATATCTAATCAAGAAGGATGAATTTACCCTGGCAGGTATTCATACAGGGTAAACATGAGATAAGAATGCCTGTAAATCAACAGGCTTCATGATGGAAAACCAAAAAGAAAAATTATAACCCAAGAAAGCTGAATAGGCTTTTGGATCTTGTCTGCAAGGTAATAAACAGTAGCACAGGACAAATTTGCCTATTATGATTACAAGACATTGCCACAGAAGCATAATATCATTATCTATAATACTAGAAGCAAATTGCTTTGGTTGTATTAAAGACATTACTGCAGAATAAATAATATGCTTTTAAAAATCAAAATGCAAGTGCATATCCATATATTTTAAAATATAAATTACAATTAACAGGAAATAATTAAGAAACCAACTTAAAGATAAATGGAAATAAACATATTACTGTATTAAATTTCAGTTCTAGTACCAAGATTTATGAATACAGTTTCTAATCAAAGTATGAAGATATAAGCTCAAACATTTTTAAAAGAACAAGAGGTATCAATCCACTGTGTTAAATGATAATTGTACCTTGTTTGTCAAAATAAAGGCAATTTGAAAGGCTCATTTCCTCAGGAAAAAATGTACAGCCAGTACACTGGAGTTCACAGCTCTTAAGAATAACAGATATCCCTCCTGAATTCAGCAACAGAAATTCCACGTTTTTTCTACTGTCCTCTTTCAAGGGGGTTATACAAAACTCAGGTCTTCCAACTCCAGAGTTTACAATAAAATTTTGATGAAGACAGACCTGGAAATGAACATTCAGACCCAATCTGAAATTAAGGTAATGACTAGGTGGCTTCTACATTGCAGTATTTAGGCCACCATAAGCAGCCACTGCAGGCATCTGCATTTTATCAAGTTCCATGGATGAATATACACACAGCAGGTCTGAAATAGGCTAATGCATCAGCATTTAGCACAACTGCAAAACACAGAGGTGTATCACAGCAGAATTTTTCCAGTACCTGTACCTCTAAGTATTGAAAAATAACTAACTTTCTCTAGTATTATGCTGGACACTAAATATTTATAAGTTTTGCAATATGTATATACATGCAGGAATAACCCTTAAGTTTAACAGAAATAATGTCTTACCTTCCATCTCTATCCCAGTCATATACTTCTACTTTAATTGTCCTAAAATGAAAAAACAAAACAACAACACAACCCTATTAAAATGTTAAATATGTACCCGGACTGCCTTTAAGATTAGTAGCATAGGGGTGCATCACTTGTGCCAAATCCAAAAAGCAGATTTTTTCAGTCATTTCTCATGGGGCAGCAAATAGCCTGTCAGGTTACACAACACTTCTTCATAAATCAATAGCTAAATACAGTGCAAACTAAGGAAACACACTGGAAGTTTGACCAACACATTTTTACTTGCTGATGCTCTGAATTTTCTGAGGTTTTAAAATAAATTATTCTTTAAACCTTGACGTATTATCGAAGTTTATAAGAACTGTTTCCTTATGAGTAAAGTGAACTCTTGAGGGCAGCTCTAACCTTGCTTCAGGGATGACTGGGAAACAGATAAAAAGGAAAAAGCCGACGTTTCCCAAGCAAAGATCAATCATGTTGCACATGCTTACTTCAAGAGTGGATTTCTTAAAATGCAAATACTACAGAGCACATTATCATCAACATCCTTGATGAAACAGGAAAGATATATGAGGATAGAGATCGTATATGGCTTTGTTCATCTCCTTTTACTACAGAAAGTGCATATATGTAAGCAAATTCAACTACCACTAGCAGTGAATCCTATTTGGCCTAAAATCAACTGAACATGGGATAGAAAAATAATACCTCCCACATTTTAAGCAACAATGTAACTTACTTTTATTCTTCAGAACAGTTTCACATGAAGTGAAGTCATCAGGGCTGCCTGGTTATTAATAGAGGGGACAAGAATCTAAGCAATTACTTTGTAATTTGCTTCCATGAAAGCTGCTCCTTATTCTTCCAATTACATAAAGTCAAATATATATATTGATTCATTTTCTTTACTAAGAAGTGACTCTTTGGGGATAAAGCTGAGCAACAGCTGATATTATACACAATATAATATCAAGCAATTCACACCTGGATGTTTTCCATGTTTTTTATGATATTCCAAAATAGGAAAAGAAGGACTCACTTTGTCTGGATGTACCTCTTTTCAACTCAAATTTAAAGGCTCTTAACCACAACATTTGTTATATTTTATAGCTCTTGCATAATTCAGGTTGGACTTAAGTTACCTTACAATGAAAACTGATTAAAGTGAAAGTTGTTCTGCAGAACAAAGTGAAAAACAATTCCAAACCTCTTATCCTACCTAGTATTTCAACCTTCAAAGGAAACTACTTTCACCTTCAGAGGAATTGAGCAAAAAAAGGCAATATCACAATGTTTTTTCCCTAGACAATCATTATTTTACTGCCATTTCAAAATCTGTTATGACAGACAGAACATACCACTAAGTTAAGATTTATGTAAGGTTTAGTGGGATTTAAGTTTTGAATAGTCTTACAAATCTGTGTCCAAATAGCAAAATCATCTCAGTGAGAAAACTCAGATTATCAAAATAAATTATTGAGAATATCAAGATAAATTCCTGAGAAGGATCTTCAGACAGGTAACTGCAGTAAGAGCAAATCGTCCTTGAATAAAGCTCCTCTCTTTAAAAGGAAATTTATTTCATATAAAAGGATTAATTACGGATCTTGACTTTTATCTATTTTGCATGATATGCAAGATATTAAAAAGACCTTTCCAATCTTCACATACTGAAACTTAACCTTTACCTTAAAGGACAGAGTTTAGAGGATGGGTTTCCTAGTTTAATGTTAAAAACCCCCCTTTCGTTTAAAAATAATCAAGGTTAGAGATGGGTATCTCTGTTTTAAAACTTATACAGAAAATAACTGTAAGTGCTTTTGGAAAGAACTTTCTTTTACTAAAAGCAAGAAAGAACAAAGACATTCGACACTAAGTACTACTGCAGTAATGAAATGCCATTCCTGTGATGTCTGAAAACACTGTATAATTGCATAGTTTGAGAAAAATTAAGCAAATCCTGGTCACTCCATAATGAAAACCTGGACAGAGTTCACTCAGAAGCATGTACTAGCTGAACATTTAGTCTCCCCAACACCAGAATAAACATTTACTGTGACATACTTTTACTAATGACATTATTCCCACCTTTCACATCTATCACAGAACCCAGAGCACCAAAACATTATCTGTGAAACTATCACTATCTGAAAGAGACCTCTGGGGTTTGTGTTTTATGTATTACCCATGTGGATGTTAGGAAATTAATCCTTACCTTTAGAAAGAAGAGTTTTCTAACTAAAAAAACCCCAAACCTCTGAAGTTTTTTCTGGACTATCAGCAGGTTAATTGGAATTAACCTGACAGCTAATGCCTACTTCTTAATTTGAAACATGATTGTTGTATGCAGGACTATGAAGTCCCATGGAGCCTTTATTCACTGAGCACATCATGTTGAAAGCAGGTCAACAGTAGATACACAATAATAACTTGAGGAGTGCTATTACACTTTTAAGTTCCCTTAACTTGGAATGCTGGAGTTATTTCAATATGCGTGCATCACAACATCTTTTCTAATTATTATGAAAACTTTGTTCCTTTAATATGATAAACAGTGCATTGTCCAGAGACTAGCTTAATGAATACTATTTTGCTTATGCATTATGCACATTAACCCAAATACAAGTAAAAAATTCCATTTGAATATGCTCATTACAATATTGCTTTCTTTTTATTGCATCTAAGTGAAAGAGTAACCAACATGGCCATTTTTAAGGAGTCTAAAAACACCCACTTCCACTGAACTAATTTGTTTGTTATTAGTGGTAAAATGTTGATTAAAAACATGTTATTATCACCACCTAAAGATAGATCCTTTTGCATGGTACCACTAAAAACTTCAAATCTGAAGATTGCCTTCTGTGTTTCTCATCTCCTGATCTATTTATTTTAAAGGCTTTCATTTATCAGCACCCTCTGACACTGTATTGTCACCCAAGAAAAACAGATCATCACTGTTTTTCACTGAAACGTTAAAAAATATTTGTGTACACAGAGACCATGCTTTAAATTAGTCTTTTCTTTCTGTTTCTAATTCACACCATAGAGAGCAAAGAGCTTTTTCCAGAAAACACTATTACCATTTCCTACAGATTTAGCATATTTGCTTTATTTTTCTAAATTCTTTAATGTGATGAACGGTTTTGAACACCTATTATCCTTTCAAAATGTTGATTAAATAAAGAACACACAAGTCAGGGAGGAAAAAAAACTGTATACGCTAAAAAAGCTTAAGCTACATCTTACCGGTCATAGTCTCCATTACACAGTGCTCTGACAGAAATCTTGAATGCCTGCCACACTGGATTCAATGTATTTTTCACAACTTCTGTTTTGTGGCAGATTGTAAAACTGCAATTAATACAAAAAATTAAGTTACATTCTATATTTATTTACTTTTTCTTTTGTGTCATCTAAGATGGAATTAGAAGTGCCGTAATCATTCATCCATGCAATGTCCACATAGAATATAAGGTAAGAAAAAAAGAAATATGGTAAAATCAGAAGGAAGGGAAGACTGAAGAGTCCTACTGGAGAGAGACTGCAGACTAGAGTGCTAAACAACTGTTAATCTAAAATGTTTTTACCCAAAACTTCAATAGAAACTATAACCATTCAGTGAGTATTTCAGGGAAAAGCAGTTTCCATCCCACTAGTTTAAATAGACCTTGTACATGCAGAAATTAGTCACAGATCCAGAAAATAAGAGCTTGTGAGGACCTGACTCTTGCTTAGAGATTAAGAAACTGAGCCAAGGGAAAGATGGCTTTCAGATTTTTATTCCCCATTTTATGTCCATGATTTTTTAACCAGGGCTGTCTTAGGTAAAACATATAAGCCTCTCTGAGATTCAATGATCACCTTCTCTCATGAACTGTATTCACATATTCTGTTTTCTCTAAATTGTGCAAAAGTAAAATACCTCTTTTGAACCCCCTTCTTGGGGACTGAATTATTCAAAAGAAAGCAAGAGATAAGGTCACTGGTGACATCATTACTGAAATTCCTCATCCAGTTGCAACTAAAGTTATCCTTTGAGGGAATGTCCTCCTTGCATTGCACCCCAAATGCCTACACTTTTATCCTGGCTATGATTCAGAAGACATGCCTGAAGCCAAAAAACCAAAAAAAAAGGAAGCATCCTTCTGCCAGAGGTGCAGAAGCACTGCCCCAGCATCCTGTTGGATTCAGGAGACCTGTAAAGCATTACTGGCTCAACACTCACCCCTTAGAAGGAAGTGGGGAAGAACAGCACTCAAGGCCAAGAGAGGCTGCCTGGACCAGCACTCCCAGTAATACCCAGAGAAATTTCACCAGTGACCTTAATGCCACTCACAAAGGAGCCATAACTTCTCTAGGCTTTCAGTTTTACATAGGCAGTGTTTACTCAGGAAACTGCTCCTATAATCTGCCCCCCAGAGAAAAAAAGCAGGTAACAGATGCACATGTCCATACACAGATTGATGTTAACAACTGTTCCAGCTAAGTTACAGAGAAAAGTAGCATCATGTATGATGACACCTGGTTTGGTTTGATACATGCTAGATGTGAAAACTTTCAGTTCCCAAGAAATGTTAACCTGCTAGTAGAGCCCCACAAAGGCAGAGTGTTGTGTTGACAGTGCATGTCAAGGCTTAGCAGTGGAACAGAAGACATTAGTCGACTTTAACAAATTAATGCATGAATGTAGCAAACAGCCATTTGTAAAAAAATATAAATTCTATTTCAGGGATTTTTAAATTCAATTTCCTAAAACTATGTCAAAAATATAAAAGATACTTCCTAATTTAAATTTGCAGTATAAAATGTTTTTATCTAAACACAACTTCTAAGCATTAACATATTTTGCAGGTACAATTTTCTTTGAGAATTCTATTTAATTTAAATTAATACTATATCTTCACAAAAGTAACACTATTTAGCTATTTTATTACAATTAATTGTCATAGTGCTCTATATTTATGAGACATTTACCTCCTAAAACCCTCAACTGCAGTGTTTGATCAATTTGTTATAATAGTTTTATTCCTATATTGCCTAACATGACAAACTGAAATCCAACAAACATTAGAAAAGAAACACAGCTTAATCTGGAAAGCGTAAAAAAATGAGAACTATATTATCTGTAAATAATTAAGTTGCCTAATGATTGGCAGCAAAAATATTTAACAGGCACCTACCTGCCATCTTCATTGCTTCGATGGAATACAAGGAATGGATCAGATTTCCCAAAGAAGTCCTTCTTGTCCAGCTTGTTTGCACAAAATTGCATTAAAACTGAATCCTGAAATGGGTAATAAAGAAAAATTACAGACAGCATGCACTCCACTACACTAAAAAACCAAAAAAATTGACTGAACTGTGCAAATAGAAAACAAAATAAATGGGAGCATCTGTCTTCTAAATGGTCTCTACACATTCACATCTGTGCAATGTCTTCATAGTGCAGTTTGAATGGCTGGAACCAAGAATTCCTTTGTAGGGACACCAGAAAAAGAACAATTTTCCAAGCTAAAATGGCTCAGGATTTTCCAAGGATTTCCTGACATCCGAAACTGCCCTCTGAAAGAAGCAGATGCGCTGGCAAGGCAAGTATATTAGAATTATTTTTAAAAACTCCAGTCAGGCACAACTCAGCCTCATTCCTTCAGTGACTTAGACATGTTGTTGTCTGTTCCTACTGCCTGTCAAGCAGGTGGCTGCTGGCTCTTAAGAGTCTGGAACCTTCAAGAAAATGAGCCTGAAAGGTACCAAGTACATCCAATCTGACAACAAATAAGGAGACAAGTTTCTTTGCTGTGATCAGGAAAACTGGAAGTCACACATGTCATCTCTTTGGGCAAAGTCAAGAACGAGAAAAGGATTGTAAATTCAAAGATAAACTTGCAGCAGACTCACCAGCTAACTGGGCAGGGCCTGCTGGAAGATTGTTCCATAAACAGATCTTGAGGTGCAACAGCAACAAGATGATGACAGAAAATGTGGGCTCACCATTGAGTGGGGCAGGAGACCAGGCGACAAAAGACATTTCAAGGTCCATGTTTCTCATAGCTTTCTATGTCTTGGTCCTACTGCTAAGATTTGCCTTCAAGACTCTTGGAAACCTGAGACCAAGACCTGAGAAAGTCTGGAACAAGAATAACTTGTGCTTGGTAGAGGAGGACCAGGAAAGGAACATTTAAAACAGACCATACAGAAGTCCATGTGACTTGGTAAGAGGCACCTGAGAATGCTGATGGAGTTGGCTAATATTAATGTGGGGCTACTTCCAGTTACCTCTATAAAGTTATGATGTCCATGCAAAGTTCTCCTGTCTTTGAGAAAGTGCAAGAGGATCCAAGCCAGTTTTATCTCAAACCCTGAGATGATGATAGAGCAAAAAATCCTGGAAAACATATGCAAACATATGAAAAGAAGAAGGTGGCTAAGAGACATCAAAAAGGATTTACAAAGAGGAAATTCATGCCTGATCCACTGGAAGCCTCTCCTGACAAAATGAGTGGCTGACTGGACGAGAGGAGCCTAGTGGACGTTGTTTAGTCTTCACCTTAGCATGGCCCTATACACTGTCTCACACAAAACCTTGTTCACAAACTAATGAATTATAGACTAGAAAACTGGACAGTGAGGGACACTGAAAAATGGCTGAACTGCTGGGCTTCAAAGAGTCATACTGAATGGCACAAAGTCCACCTGGGCCCAGTCACTAGCAGTGTACCGAAGCATCAAAAATGGGCCAAGAATGCTGACCGCCTTCATTAACAATCTGGATGATGGACAGAGTAGACTCTCTGCAAGTTTGCAAACAATACAAAACTAGAAATAGCAGTTTATAAACTGATGGTCATGCTGTCATGCAGAGACATCTGTACAGGCTGGAAAAACTAACCAATATGAACCTCATGGGGTTCAACAGAGCAAAATGCCAGGAACTGCGCTGGAAGGGGAATAACGCTATGCACCAGGACAGGCTGCAGCCCAACAGCTGGAAAGCAGCTTGGCAGAAGAGGACTGAAGGGGCTTGGTGGACACCAAGGTGATCAATGTGCCCTTGGCAGCAAAGGCCAATAGCCTTGCTGGGCTACATTAGGAAGGGTGCTGACAGAAAGTTGAAGGAAGAGACTCAGCTTTGGTGAGGCCATTCCTGAAGAGCACTCTTCTAGGCTACAGTACAAGGAAGACACAAACATGCTGAAGCAATTCCACCAAAAGCATCACTAAAATGATTAAAGGATTGGACCATCTCTCATGTGGGGAAAGGCAGAGAGAGCGGAAATTATTTAGCCTGGAAAACAGAAGGTTTATCAATTTGTGTAAGTACATGGTACTAGTGAATAAACAGCCTATGGTTAGTGGCATCCAGCGGAAGAAGAGGTTGCAATATGTACATACTTGAAATGTGAGAAATTCCACTTAAATATAAGGAAAAACCTTTTTACTCTGAGTGTGATGAAAAGCTGTAACAGAGAAATTGTGGAGATTGCTTGGACTTAAACCCCAACTGCACAGAGCCCTGAGTAACCAGCCCTAAGAGGGGCAGGAGTATTGGACTAGAAAATCTTCCAAGGTCTTCTCCAACCTCAGCAATTCAGTGATTCCAAAACTCATTAACATTCTGAATATGAGCTGTAAAAATTTGGATAAAGTACAAAAATCCAGAAGATAACTATGTGACAGCTGCTGAGACACTGCAAGAGACTGTGAGAGAGTGAGGACATGAAGGAGTATTAGAGAGAATGCAAGAGATATTGAGCATTGGCTTCTGCTTCTTCTCTCTAAAACTAAGAGCAACTTAAAGAAAAACAGTATTCTAACTTCTTACATAAATCACAAAATGCAAATTTGTAAGTTATATCATTAACAGTCTAGTGCAGTGTAAATCACAAAATAATTTTCATGTTATTTTTGGAAAGCAATGAGCACACTTACTCTGCAACACCCCAATTCCTCTGCTGTTACTATGACTGTTCCACACTTCTTCCCAGGAATTCCTCTGCAAAATACACAACCACATCACCTTAGTTCCTTAACATCATGTATGAAAATTACAACTGACACAGAGAGTACAAGGTAAGTTTTCAAGTCACAAAGCTGATGGCAAGCAATTCAGTTTCCCTCTTCTGCCACTTGTCCTGCCTAAAAAAGTTGGTTTATCCTAAATGAATTGGTAAATGAGTTGCATATTTATTCTAACTAGCAAGAAACAAACCAGTTTTTATTTTAAAGGAAACAGCATTCTAAGTTTCAATAGGTTGAAACAGTATCAGAATTCTACTATCCACCCTCCCACTGATGTTTCCCTTAGAGATGACTCTACAACTGATTTCTGAAAAACATCCTATTGCAAATTTTACTTTAAAAATACCTAAAATATAGTTAAAAGTAAACACCAACATTATTTTACAACATTTATTCTGAAATGTCTTTGAAGACACATAATAATCTCACCATCCTATCTGATACAGGAGTTGCAAAAGAAATTACTATTCACTCAGACAGCAATTAAAAACACAGGCTGCAACACCAGAAATCCCAAAACAGTTCCTCAACATAAAAAGCAGCAGAGAAACAGAAAACCCACCCATAATCTGATAGTATTCAGTGCCAGCAGCCTTTTAGATGGGGACACACTCAACACAGAAGGCCATGGGCCTTATAAAAGAGGGACGATATTAACATGATGGTTCATAAAGAGGTGAAATACCTCAAGATTAGCACAGAATTTCTCTACAGATCAAGTTCTCATTATTCAGTGACTAAAAACTCTACCAAATGACTTGTATGGTTTTTGATGCTATTAAGTAAAAACTTAAGTTTACAAGCAAGTCTTTCCAATTGCCAGAGAAATACTGACCAATACTATGTTGAAGACAAGCATGTAAGAGTTCCACCTGTTTAAATCCAGAATGCAGGGCCATTGCTCATCTTCCTTAGCTCTAAGGGATAGCAGGCAGTGAGCTACCCTGGAACTGGTTCTATTGCCCTGAAATTACAATAGAAATTTATGTTTGGGCAACTAGTTTCTCAGGGTTTCTCTGGGAAGAGTTACAGATCAGAGTTTGAGGGGTAATAATGAGAGATAGATAGATAGATAGATAGACAGACAGACAGACAGACTGTAATCTGTATTGCATAGCTGCAGTCAACTCCACCATTCAGGGCTAGTTATCTGAAACTCAGATATAGAAAATGTGCCAGTCTAAGTGTGAACAGAGTGCAAACTAAAAGTAAAATAAAAAATGAATATCAACATTTCAGTGGGTCCTACTGGCTTGAGAGTTCAGAACCTGTAGGCTTCTCTACAGTGATCACCTCTTTTGGGACAGTATTTGAAGGAGCAGGAAATATCATTGTTAGAGGAACAGAACAGACAACCATTATCAAAGAAAGGTTTTCAACAATACCTGCATGTCTATATAAGATACAGTGTTGAGAAATAATTGTCTCCTTAGAATAAATGATTCCACAATTGGGACACCACATCTTGCAGCACCAAGAGAAGTTTAAAAGGACACTCTGATAAGTACTTGGGCTTTAGAAAGGACTGAAAGGAGCACCTTTACAGAGCCTGTGTAAAATATGACCATTTATGTGGAAATTCAAACCTGAGAGGTGAAAAAGAGCCTCCAATTTTGCAAGCTGGAATTGCAATGAGGCAGAGGATGGAACATCTTTCAGGTCATTCAAAAATTTCCAGGCTTATCCCTGAATTTGCAGAGCCTAGCACTCTGACAGTCACACCCACAGATAAAAGAATAGGACAAATATATATGGGAAGTTCAGGTATTTTTCTATCAGTTATGTTCACAGCAAGATGACAGGAAAAAGAACTTCACATAATAGGCCAGCTGGCTCCAGTAGAGCCTCATTAGCAGGCAATGGCACTCAGATGTGAATAACTAGCATAGAATGCTCATTAAGCTTTGCAATGGCCCTATCTCCTCATCAAAGGAAATCCCTACAGGAATGCACTTAGCAGATCCTGAAAATAACCATTGCTCAGAGTTATAAATGTGGCTAGCATCTTCTCTCTAGGAAAACAGAACGTGCAGAGATCCAATTCTGGATAATGTCTGAGCAGGTGACACTCTTGAGAGAAAAATGAAACCACACCATTTCAGGAAGTAGATTAATCTGCACATTATCTTTTCATGCCAGTACAGCTGGAACACGTGAGGCCAGGCAGAGTAAATCTTACACATGGAGCTTGTCTTGAGAAGGCATTTAATGAATCTAGTAACACAACAGGTAAAGAGAACAAACATTGCTGTTAAAATGTCACATTATCCATTTCACCTTCTTTGAATTACTAGAATTATTTTCCAATAGAAATTATCCAAAACAAATGTTCACATCTGTATCTGGCCAGACTGTAAAATAAAGTGCAACACTAAAGTATGTTCTTGAACAAAAAATGCTCACTGTCACAAGAATAACAGGCTACCACACTACAATACTGGGAGCAAGACTCTCCTGTGAGACTGCATAAAATTCAAAGTCTGTAATGGTTTCAGAAAAAGAGAGGGAGGTTCAGGGGACAATCTCACAACCGCCAAGAAGAAATATTGTCGGGTTCATGCCTCAGAGGTGTAATCCACTGTGCTTGTAACACCAATGAAACTGCAAGGCATACATGCCATGTAGGCAAAGAAAAATGTGAGTTGTGTACCTTCACTTTTGTACTTGCCATGAAGATTAGTGCAAGGTGTGTTTCAGCCTTCCTGCCTGACCACAGCAATGGTGACCCTCTAGGCTTGAGATGTTTTATTTTCACTTTGAGGAAGGACAAGATTACCCTTTCACTCTAGACTTCCTCAGGGAACCTTCCCTGATGATGCACAATCTGACTTGAAGCCGGACAGCTCATGGCAGCCATGGAATCCTGACTTGTGTAAGACTTTTGCAAATGCCTAAAGTAGACAGACCTTCTTCCAGAGAATAATAAGCTTCAAGTCTTTCTAATTTTCATTTTGAAAGAACATCAGAGCTTACTTGAATGCCAATCAGAGAATGGAATTCAAGCTTCTCAATCTGCTTAAGTATAAAAAGTGCTACTTCTCTAGGGTAGCTGATTGGGACTAAAACAGCACCAAGCATTGTCTTCTTTGTACATTCATTGGCAGAGAACTGAAGAGGGAAAATGCTGATGAACTTCAGAAATATGGTGAAAAGATAAGGCTCTCTTAACTCATAGATCATAAAGAGCATTCATGCTATGAGAACACAGACTTGACTTCATAAAGAGAACAGTAAACTCAAAGCAGTAAATATCCCTAAAAAGGGAAGACATGCAATATTGTCTATTCAATTCTCATTGTTTGACTATTAAGAGACATTAAACACACATCTATAAGCAAACAATCCTGAAATGCAATGCAAAGTTTCATAAATAACAGAAATGTCTCCTAGACACCCAGATTTCAGAGAGTCCAGAATGGACAATCACTCAGGCACAGTTGTCAAGTCACAGCACTGTCAAAATTAGCAATGACACTACGAAGTAGCACAGGGACACTACGAAGAACTGAAAAAAAGTCACTCTCTCATTAACATGTGTCTATTCACATGTTGGGTCCACTTAGTAACTACCATACAAGACAATATCAGAACCCAAACCTGAGAAATCCTTGTTTATCCAAGAGAAAACATATTACACAGGCCAACACAACTGTGAAGTAAGACCTCTTCCACAGAATCTTCACTGATATTTTTTCTTTTCTAATAGATAATTTCAAACTTTAAACTTCACCTGTTACTCATTTCAAACGTCATTTAACCTGTACCAAATGCTAAACTGCTGAATGGATGCCTTTTAATCTACACGTTCAAAACAAATTTCAGGAATTTTCTCAGGAAAAAAAAAAAAGTGTACTGCGCTGAATACTATGCTAATTGAGGACAGGAACAAATTTGAAGACTTTCAAAAAGTCAGGTGAGATTCATCTTACTAAATACAAATGTCTTCAAAGTTAGCACTTTCTCTGACCAAGTGATCACAGGCTTCCAGTAGAATCAGCTGACAGTCCATGGAGCTGTGACACTGCAAGTTGCTATGGCAGCTGGCATGAGCTAGGCCTAGACAGTGAAAAGTCATTGAGCTCTTGCTTTAGTAGAAGAAAATAGGGCCAGCCTCTTGTCTCAGCTGACAAGACATATTTCTGTGCTCAACCTGTGCAGCCATCAAGAACTAAAATATGTCCAGAACAAGCAGTGACCTGCTGTGTGTTGCCATCCCACAGTGCTGGAGCTCTGCTTCTCCTGGGACAGCCCTGGAGCTGGGCAGGGGTTGTTCCCTTAACTGTGCTACTGGAATTCCCCTGCCTGTGCCTTGTACCTCTGTGATTCTTTCAGTGTGTGGAGATGAGTTTCCAAAAGCTGATGACTCTCCTGGGATGGCCCTGAAAGCAACCAGGGCAAGATATTTGGGTTCCTCCACCTACCACTGGGACACTTCTCATTTGTTCACAGACCACTTTTTAAATTACATAACCTAACACAACTTCTCTATTATGACACTTCCTGTACTGGTCCTCAAGGTTATTTCCTAGACATGTTTTTAAAAGTTTAAAATCCAGAATGGGATTAAGGGGAGAATCACAAAATACTGTTGTCTAATAACCACAATATTTGCTGATGTTAATAATTCTGTGTGATTGTGTTAGAAATCTGATAATCTGGTCAGCTGATTCTTCACTGTTTCTTCGTGAAGATTTTTTGCAGGAACTTAAATGCTTGAACAAAAGGTAATTAAAGTTTTATGATGTGCTAATTTGCAAACCAAAACAAAAACATTTTTTAGATTAGTACACTCAAGCCATTTCTAATGCAAGATGTAACAAGGTTGACAAAATTTATGAATTCGTTAATTCCTTTGCTAATTGTCCAAAATGACACCTAAAATATCATAGCCTATATAAAGAAAGATTTCTATTGCGTGTAACTATTTACTCTCTCTTAAAAGCCATATCTGTCAATTCTGTATGTCAATATATCTCACAGCAAAAAAGCTCCACAACTCTAGCCACATGCAGCAGTATGCATTCATCCAACATTCCAGAATACTTACACAATTGATTTTTCCAGTCTGCTCCCCTGTGATCCCACTATTTCTCCCAGTGTGCAAAACATCTGTCCCAAAAAATCCTGAAAAGCAAGAATATAAAAAACTCAGAATCCGTATTTCACACAATGAAATTTGCTTTCCCATTTATCTGAGCTCTTCCCTACTGAAGAACAGATTCTGCTGAACACCACATCTTAGTAATGATGAAATAGGGAATCATAAACAGACTGCCACCTGTTTGACATAACAGTAGGTTACACTTATAGAAATAATTCTAAGGCACTACACAATCACTACAGTGAGCATGTAATTGCAGATCAATGGGTAAAACCCTCATTTTTTCATTGTGAAGCACACAGAGAGTATTCCTTCTACTATCCTCTTTTCCTTTGCTCCAGGTTCTCAAAGGTTCTCTTATCCAAGCCTTCCTGTATTTATTTTTAAAAATTCACTGAGAAGCATCTGAATTCTACTCTTGCACCTCTAAATTTCAAAGTTACTATTTAATCACTCCCACTTTTCTACTTATGTTGTCTTGAAGGTTTCTTCTAACACTGAGACACAATAAAAACCTGCTTCAATTTTAGGACCCAGAAAAGTATCAACTAATTGCAGCATATTACATACCTGAAAAGGTATACATGCATGCTCAAATATGCCCTTTGCAAGAGAAATGTCCTACTAACATTATACTCGTTATACTTATGTGTTTTCACTCATAGCCAATTACTGTATTTGTCTCTGTGTAACTGATATTACGTAGAGTCAAAAGAAAATAAATCTACTTAAGAAATGTCAGCATTTTAACACAAGGAATTACAAAAGTGAGGAAGAACTTACATGTTTTGACAGGTTAGGACTCTTTGAGTCAACATCATAGCTTAGGAAAAAAAAAAAAGGAAGTTTATATCAGAATTGCCAGATGACATATCTGAGGATAATTACATAAAGAAACAAAAATCAAACAATTCTTTCACCTATTGCCATGTGTGAAATTTACACAGATTTGTGAACGGAAGTTCACCAGTAAGGAGGACAAACTGAGCCATCATATATAGGACTATGGTTCACTGGTTATTTGAAATGAAATAATTTTCAACAAAGTGCAAGCTTTAAAGAGAAATTCTTCTGATATTCCTGTTTGAACAGTGAAAGATGACAAAAAACAGACCAAAAATTAAAAAATAACTCTAGAAAACAAGCTAACTTGTAAATTATTTTCTTAGGTAATTTTTCTGTCATTTGAATAAGCAAATAGAAATAACTAACAATAAACTAAACTGCTTTTAGCAAGAGTTTTGCTTGTTCTTTTGAGTTTATGATAATCTTGGCCTTCCTCCAGCTAGAAAATATCACAGTTTCCCCTCCATAATCAAGTAAAGAGTTAAAAAAAGTTCCTCTCTGAATTTAAGAGACAGCGAAAAAAAAGTAAGAAATTAATAAAGGATTACTAATCTCTATAGTTTTAATAGTCTTCCATTTTTATCAGATAATCCAAGTAATATTCTTATCAAATAATCTGTTCATCTGTTCAGATTCAATACCAGGAACTAAACTGAAGAAGGTTTTCATCTGTTATGTTACTGCCATGTCAGGCTCCCCTGCATGGAACGCTATCCCTTTGGTTGTGCTGCCACAGCTGGTTACTGGGATGCATCATGGACCAGATCACAAGTCAGGATGGCAGGAATGCCATAACGTAGTGCAGCACAGTCTAAGCTTTAGAAACATATTTAGAAAGAAAAGAAATTCCTACAAATAACATTAACATGAGTTAAAACCTCCAGTTAAAAGCAAACTGTTTGGTGAAATCAAACAGAAAAACACAACTTATAATTTGACCTGAGGGATAGCTACAGAAGTAAAATGAAGAATGACTTCACTGGCAAAACCACTTACTAAGTACAAGCTATGAGTAGAAAGGGGCCTGTGACACTGGTGGCTGTGCATTTTGGGGAGGGGGGGTCATGCTCATTTACTGGTGCATCAAATATCAAAGATATACTTGCCACTTGATTTTTTTTTTCTCCTGCAAAATATATGAATCGTGTCAGGAATTTCTTTGAAAAATAACACTTTGGCCAACAGTAGTACACAGTTTTGCCAAGGAACTGAATATAGGAAGCCTTCTAAAGCTTCAGAATTGGGATTTAATCCATGAGTGGCTATGTGAGATTCACATTTCAAACTCAGAGCTCTAAGATTTAATTTAATTTTTCATCTATCACTGTTCTAGGGCTCTACAGTAAATTCACAAAATATGGCTGTATGGTCACGTGCAGGCAAAGACAGCAACAGCTATTCAGTTTTGAGTTCAGAACAGACTTGTGTCCAGCTAACCCAGGACAGCAGCAGAAAGCAGCCAGATCTTTCTAATAAGTACAGAGAACATGTGATATTTACAGCTTTTCATAAACAGGCAGGAGTCCATTTCCCTGACTACATAAAGAATCAAACAGGGGACTGTGTTTTCCCTTCCAGGTCTGAGTCCTTTCCAGACAACACTTATCCAGAAGGTCTTTACAGACCCCCCTTTCTTTCTGTAGACTGAGCTTTCTCTTTTTCAGTTTACTTCTTTCACTTCTCATTTTACTGCACTGCCCCCTCCCCATACCCTACATACATCCTATGAGAAGCAGGAGGCAAACAGATACAGATTTCCACACAGTCCCCACTGTGTGACTACTTCAGCACTGCTTTATACTTGGAGAAGAATCCTTTATTTCACAAATTGATTAGCCCTGACTTAAAACTTATTTTAAATAACCCACTGTAGTTATACTCCACAGATTGAACTACATTAAACCTAACTTTTAAAACTACAAATAAAGTCTGCATCAGGCTTCCATTGTGCTTTGTACCCAGCCACCTCAAAGCACCCTGTAATCTTCCTGGCTTTAGTATTTCCTTTCATTCCTTGAAATAGGTGGTCTAGTACATCTTACAAAGGAAGTGAAAAGAAACAGGCAAAGGGTTCTTCAACTAAAAACGGACATACAAAGAAAATTGGTGGCCACAGTGCATAGTGTGATGCAAAACTACAGCAAAAATGTAATTATCTATGAGGGTTATTCATACTCTCTCCTAAAGCAAAGTTAAGAAAGAACTGCTAATAAAAAAATAGGATGAAAATAAAAAAAAACAAAAAAAAAAAAAAAAAAAAACCCAAAAAAAACCAAAAACAAAAAAAAAAAAAAAAAAAAACCCAAAAAAAACCAAAAACAAAAAAAAAAAAAAAAAAAAACCCAAAAAAAACCAAAAACAAAACAAAAAAAACAAAAACAAAACCAAAACAAGACAACCTGATTATCACAAAGACTGAAATAATCAGAAAGTACTGAAATGTAAGAGACAACATGCAATGGTGACATAACCTGGTGACTGGACTCTCAATTCTGTTTTCCAAAGAATGAAGTGAAAGTCAAAACAATTCCACCAGTGAAATGAAATGAGCACATTTGGAATAATGTCAAAAGCCATCTACTTCTCGAACAACTGCTGTTGTTTTAAAATCTTGAAATTTAGTATACTTAGATGCACAGTAAAGAAAATTTTGGCTCTGTACGACCTGTACAGTACTTTATTTCTGGACAGTATATCTGTACCTGTTTTGCTGGCTGTGTTTCAAGAATATTTTAACATTTTGACACCTTTTAATTTCTATTTTCTGAAATGAATAATTGTAAGCATAATTGTACTTTGACTAGTTAACATCTGCCAGTTTCCTAAAACTCAGTCACTATTATGTTACACATTTATTTCTGAGGAAGCAATGCTAAATCAATCATGTGTATTACATTAATTTATCCTATGTCAATAGATACCATCTCTCTTCAAGCAAATTTTATGCTAGACAAAACTTTACATGCTTACAGAGGTTGCAATATTAGAGTCAAAGACTGTTAACTTACAAATCAAATCGTAGATTCTCTCTTTCTTCAAAGAAGTAGTCCATTATAAATTTTCTTACAAAATCTGGATTTAAAGTATTATCAATTACTTCTGTTCTTCCAAACTGTAAAAGAAAAGTGTACATTTAAGCTATATGCTATAACGAAGTATAATTGGACTGCCAATACCAAGAATATATGAGATATATGACAGCCTGTAAAAACCTCTCTTAAACAGAAAGAAAATGACTGCAAGCACATGAATAGACATGTGGATGAAGACAGAGTGGCAGAAGACCTCATATTTCAACATAAAGTGGTACATACCTTGTATTGTATGACCTAAACTTCATCAACATCATCTCCCAAAGCCAATAAAAATCCACAAAAATTTGAATCAGTAACCACTGAAAATCCACTGTTTCTTGAAGAAATGCTCACCAAAAAAAAAAACCTCAACCAAACACAACAGCAAGCAAAAGCTTGCATATACTGTTTATTTCAGATAGCTTTAAATATTAGGGAACACAATCCTTCTATTGCAAATGTATCATTTTTGCACTGTCAATCTCCTATTTCACCTCAGTTCAGCTCTCTCTTCAACACTCCCCTCTCTGACCTTTTGGCAAAATGCCTTTTCCTTCTTAATGTTTATAGGAGGTGCCTCAGTCCCTTTTGATCTGAAAATATTTTAATTTTTAAAAAATTCAAAGGTAGATCCTTACCACAGCTACAGACCAGTTTTGCTGACACTGCCCATCACCACAGCTCAGTCCTGTTTGAATGTCTTCCTCTCCTGAGAGCCACAAACCTTATCCAAATTGACAGCTAATTGGTTCGTTTTATCTGAGGGAGACTGTAAAATTGGAAACTCATGTGTTTTTCTCTATTTTCTTTTTTGATGGAAATGTGTGACACAGATATGGAAACTGAGATCCATGTGACTATGTTTTAGTGTTTGCTAATAGATACAACCCCTATAAGCCTAGTATGGCATTCAAGAGGCAGCAACATGCCCTCTTCTGCTAGGACAAATGACCAGCCTTAAATACACCCAAAAGGTTTATACATCTATGAATATGCACCTTACCTCTCTCCATTCTTTGTTTCCAATTGCTTGTGTGTACAAAACACAGACTGTGAAAATAAAAAAAAAGGTTTGGTTATTTTCAAACTTTAACATATCCTTAAATTAAAATCTAGTGAACTAATTTTGTAGTCTCTTGTGCTGTGGAAAATAGTAACTAGGACAACCAAATAGTAATGCTTTCCCTCAGCTGTCAACAAACCTAACCAGACTGGTGATTATGTGGTCTAGTTGTTGCAGAAATCAGCTAATAAATGGAGTGCTTCTAAAATGGCAGGTAGCATTTATGGTTGACCTCCAGCAAAGCACTTGACAGTCTTTAAAGGAAAAATTGGATAAAAGCAGGTCTTCTTTAAATGTGGGTGGTCAGGCTATTCTAGATAATGTAATGCACAATTACCCTAAAATATACTTCCTTCAAGAGAGAAGTAAATTAAAGTAAAAAGAAAAAAAAAAAACAAATTAGGATCCTACTGAAAAGAAACAGGGGAAACAAAACAAGAAAAAAAAAAAAAAAAAAAAAAAACCAAAAAAACCCCACCACTTCTCGGGTTTTCTTCCTTAATTTTGCATCAAATTATTTATATATATTTAAGCATCTCACATATGTGTACTTTATTTTCTTAAACTAAAGCCTGATAAAAATTAGAATCAATTAAATTTGTTGACCTAACCTGATTTTGAAAGACCAAGCAGAACAATCCCACAGGTGTCACCCCGATCTCTATTTGCAGTAGAGCACTCACTACACATTAAGCTTCAGCAGTCATCATAAGGACTGGTGACAGGGGTGCAGTGATTATAATCAGGTCTTTTAAACACTAATTTAAGTACAGATCATTTGCACTGAAGGAGCATTATAAACCCTATTTTCTACAGTCTTGAACTAGTTGCAGGTAACTATGATAAAGCAATTTTTACCTGAAACTCCTCTTCAAATCCTTTCTAAACAACAGAAATACAAATATTTCAACATTTTTTTCCTCAACAAGTTATTTTCCTGGATGAATCATTATTTTTCAAAAGAAGATAAAAATAATATGGTTTTAGGCTGTAGCCTTGTACAGCAAAGGTAGAGGTTTGATTTTGTTCTCAGTGAAGTCAGAATCATCAGCAGACCAAAGCAGAAATGAAGTCAACCTTCTAACTACATTTTCTTCTTACTTAAAATCTTAAAATGCATTTGCTCCACACCAAAAAAAAAAAAAAAAAAAAAAAAAAAAAAAAAAAAAACAACCAAAAAAACCATACCCTTAGGCAGTAGCAAGTCAGAGGAGAAACAGAAAAAAAGCAATTTCAATATTTTAGCTCACATAGAAGCTAAAAGTTAACACTTTTATGTTTTAAGTAAGATGTCTTGTAGATGAAAAAAAAACTTAAAAAAAATTCAAAATAATTCTCAGGAGATGTCAGTCTTTCTCCATTTACTCTAAATAAACCCTTGGCAAACATGTGCCTGCCTTTGGTTACTGTTTATAGCAGAGCAATCCAAACTAAAAAGCCTATTTTCACAACACACTCCGGAGTCAGCTGCTGGAGTGTATTAGATGAGGAATGAAGTGAAATGGGAAAATGTGAGAAAACAGAACGAAATAGAAGATATGAAATCAGCTAAAGAAAGCTCTGGAGCTTACTGAACTTCTGACTACCCACCCAGAATTGTAGAATCATAGAATATCCTGAGCTGGAAGGGACCAGGCTGGAAGGGATCCAGCAGGATCATCGAAGTCCAGCTCCTAGACACCCCAAGAGCTGCCCCATGAGCTTGAGAGCATTGTCCAAACACTTCTAGAATTATGTCAGGCTGATGCTGTGACCACTTCCCTCGGGAACCTGTTCCAGTGCCCAAACACCCCCTGAGGAAAAACCTTTTTTTTCTAATACCCAACCTAAACCTCCCCTGACACAACTTGAGGCCATTCCCTCAGGTCCTGTCACTGGTCACCACAGAGAAGAGATCAGTGGAAGACCACAGATCACAAGGTTGGAAGAGACCTTCAAGATCATCAAGTCCAACCCAGGCCCTAAACACCTTAACTAAACCATGGCACCGAGTGCCATATCCAGTCTTTTTTTGAACACATCCAGGGATCGTGACTCCAGGCAGGTCATTCCAATATTTTATCTCTCTTTCTGGGAAAAATTTCTTCCTAATATCCAGCCTATATTTCCCTTGGTGCAGCTTGAGACTGTGTCCTCTCGTTCTGATAGTCGTTGCCTGGAGAAAGAGACCCCACCTAACTACAACCACCTTTCAGGGAGTTTTAGAGAGCTCCTTTTCTTCAGGCTAAACAACCCTCTACTAGTTGTAGACTGCAACAAGGCCTCTCCCCTTCTAGGCTGCAGATGTGGCCAATATTTTAAATATAATGAAAATATAGACAAATAAGCAGTCACCTCATACAACATTTCATTGTAAGTAAAAGGTACAAGTTTGACAGGTGTACATATACATGTGCATCTCAAACTGATATTTAAAAAAAAAAAATCAGCCCTAATGAAAGCTATAGAGAAGACATATTTCAGTCTTTCTGATAAATACTTTGTAAATGTAGAAAATTTATTAAATTTTTTACATCTTTCCTCTAAAATGCCCTCCACAAATTTTAGGAAACCAACCACGATACTGGTCTCTCTCAATGTTAAGATTCACTATCTCAAATGGCTCTTGGAGAGACTTTTGTAAAGATCCTGATATACTAATTGCAGTAATCACTAAAAAACTTCGTCAAATTCATATCCAACTGGAGAAATGCAGACAAATATGGTAAAGTTGATCTAAAGCACTTGAAATGCTCAAACCAGAGATTAAAGGCTCCATAAAGCAACCCATCTTGTGGCAGAAAAAACAGCATTGTCATGAGGGAGAAGAAGAAATAAAGGGGGATAAATAATATTTCAAAAGCCATCATATCATGCAACCACATCTTGAAACAGAGATAAAAAAATAGTTTTTCTCTCATAATCTCAAAAACTGAGGGAGCAATGAGAAAGTTCACAGCAGCACACTGATGAAGAGTAACTGAGAAATCCTTTTGGAAGGCTTTGCCATATGAGTTGTTCCAAGAGCAGATACAGCTACACCTATACTCAGGAGTATTAATATTTAGTAATTTTTAACTCTGGACACTATACCACAGTGTCATATTTAAGGTAAAGTTAATTAAGTCTTGTAATGAAAAAGAAGGTGTAAAGGTCAACACTTATTACTCTGTTATAGCAACAGTTCCCAAAACATGATAGATTATTATTATTATTATGAAGATATGATAGATTACCTGTTTTCCCAAACAGAGTGGGCCTCCCTTACCTGCTCTGGTCCTTTCCCTTTCAATGAGGATATGTTTATCCTTTAGTCTGGCAACTACTGTTAAATCAACATTGCCCATCTCAGTTTTCCCAAACACAACAACACATCTACTCCATTTCAAGGAAGACTTATCCACAATGAAATTGACCTTTTTCCTATGCTACCTAAATGTTTCCATGGTACCAGTTCTAGCAGGGCTCCCCAATCCTCTTCACTGATCAGCTTTTATACCTTCCAGGCAGAGGTGCCCTAAGGTCCCTTTGTTCCAACTGCCAAGAGATTCTTCTTATTGTTACTATCTTCCATGAGAAAATTCCCCAGGGAAGAGCTTTTATGTTTTCAGTCATTCATCCTGGACTCTTTTGATGATCAATACTCAGCAGCCACAGGGCTCCCCAAGAGAAGTGTGCTGCTGCCAGCACAGCTCCACAGGGCTCAGCCTGAGTTGTCAGAGCATGGGAAGAAAACAATTCTGCCCGTCATTAGACAGAAGAAATGTGCCAAAATCATTAATCCGTATCTCCTTGGCAGGTCTTATCCCTACCTCATCAGGGAAGCACTACTTTAGCTCAGCTTTCTTCAAGAAAAAAAAACCAAATCAATAAAACCCATAGACTTAAAAAAAAAAAAATTCCTAGAAAAAATGGTCTCCAAACTGGGAGAGCAGAATGCTCCAGACACTACAGTGAATCAGTATATATGACTTGCTTTGACTCCACAAGAAGAAAGCACTGTCAGTAAGAGGCTTCAGTATTGTTTAAAATACTTCCTGAGCAATGGCTATCCAAGCTTGTCCCATCTATATCTACTATCTCTACAGTTACTTCTGTCACTTGCCTCTGGGCAGGCGAAGTGACAGATTCCTCTTGGCATGAATATTCCAGAACGAGGGGGATGGTCAGAATTGGAATGCTGAGTAGCAATTACAGTATGAAAAAAAAAGGCCAAGCATATCTCCTAAGAGAACCAGGAAAATCACAAGTTCCTTTTTAATTTCAGGAGAAGGCTGTTTATATTTACATGGAAGTCAGCTACATTCATGTGTGTCCCTCTGGGAAAAAGACCAAGAAGATAAAATTGGATTTTCACTACCAGTATGATCCTTAGATAAATACATTGGAGTATGAAAAGCATATTAGAACTGGCCTAGCCAAAAGCAATGGGACCTCAGCATACAGAATGACTCTACGTGGTTCTGTCTTGTACGACATCTAATGGCTGCAAATTCAATGACTGTAAAAGTGGATCTTGTGGCAGTGGCAGGATGCTGATTTTGACACCTTTTTAGCAACAGAATAAACTTACTGTATACAGAGCAGCCTAAGAATGGCCTTTGTCCATGTGAATAGACACTGAGGAAAGTTGTCCTGCTGTACTTCCAAACAGAGAAGAATGTTTCGTACCACTCAGCCCTTTTACAGTAGGGCCATATGACCTGTGACCAACTAAAGGACAGTACAAGCAAACAAACTAAACTGGCTACTGAAAAAACCTGCAGAGTACTGAAAGTGGATGTACCCTGTTTGGAGAATACCCAAAATCAAAGCTGCTCTGACAAGTGATTTCTAGAGTGCAAATACAATGTGAGTAATTCCAGAGTCAACAGTTTCTCCCTTCTCTCTTCACCAAGGACAGTATTACTGCACTCCATGGTTTTATACTGCTTACCTGAGACAGGCCTGACTGGCAGCATGATTGGGTACTCACAACTGGAGACCAGACCCTTAAAGCACTCCACCAATCTGAGTGCTTTAAAAAAGCTATTTACATTAATTGAAAAATAGTTTCTCAAATCGATAAGCAAGTTTATGATACTTTTAAAATACTTCCATATACTCTGAATCCATTAAAACACACCACTAGTTTACTTCTCAGAAACATTTTAAAATAGATACTAAGATTTCTTTAGGTTTTTCTGCCACTTTGTTTCCATGTTTTTCCCAGAAGGCATCACCCACGAGCCAGGATCACTTTGGTTTGTCCATCTGCATGCTCTTGGGCTGAGCACAGGCTACAAAGCGTTGGAGGTTCTGCCCTTTGTGTGGAGCACCTCCTCTCCAGAAGGCATCTCCAGCAGTCTGTCTGCACTCTGGCAGTGCCTTCAGCAGCTCTGTCTCCAGCTTGCATGTTTTTACTGTGACATGTTTGAGCTGGGCTCTGCGTGCTGGCAGAAGTTCTGGCAGGCAAGCGCCACTGCTGTGTTTTCCAGAGGTGACTGGAACCAGCTGTGACTGTCACAGGGTGGCTCATGGCCTTCTCCCACACTCCAGTACCCTGCCACTCAAACCCTGCAACTCGTGCCTCACAGTGCCCTATCTGACAAAAACGTGAAGCACTTGTCCTTAATAATATTTGAGCTGAAGAACAACAGACACCCTATCACTTTGCCAATATGAGAGATCTCTGAATTCATTACAGGCAATAGGCCACTGAGCATTCTTCAAAACAGTTTAACAAAGAATCTTTTTTAACAGAATCACAGAATTGTTAGGGGCCTTTGAAGATCATCCAATACAACACCCAACTAATTTTTACAGTCAACTAAAATTCTTTATCAATATGAAAAACACTCAGTTTTGTTTCTGTGTGATCTCCATATAGGGGCATGGCATTGCCTATGTCTTCTGGGGTTGTTTTGTTTTTTGAGGTTTTTTTTAAAAAAACATTACAGGTTAGAAACTTCAAAGGTACTCCTAACTTCTTATAGTTTTTTTCCCTTCAAAAGTGTACTGTGGAATCCCTCTCAAGAATTTTTTGATGCAGAATGGAAACATATACTCTAACAAAAGTACTCAGATGTTTCATACTGCCACATGACTCAATATTCAAATATCAGCACATGGTTGCATGTCCAGAGACTTGATACAAGTATATGTATCTAGGGTTATTTCCAATGCCAATTAGCACAATATGTGGTATCCTAAGGAAGAAAACCCCAAGGCTTAAAGAAATTATGGATAAAAGCAAATGGAGAGTTGTAGGAGAGACAAGATGACACCACAACCTCAGGACCAGTCTATTAACCACACAAAACTCCTTTGAGTAACATGATCAGAACAGAAAGGAAATTTTTAGTGATCTTGGTTCCTTGATTAAAGTTTTCATAAAGCATCCGATACAGGAAGATAGTAATGGATTTTAAATCAGAAGTCCCCTCGTAAATTCATAGACATGAGAGTTTTGGGGGATCCTGTCATAATTCAGCTTATGAGGAAAGTGAGTGTCACTAACTTACAATTCTGAACAGATTAACTCAAAAAACATCATACCATTGTTGATCAGGAAAAATTGTCATAATTCAGCTTATGAGGAAAGTGAGTGTCACTAACTTACAATTCTGAACATCATACCATTGTTGATCAGAAAAAACAGTATTTCCCAGAGATCAATTAACCTAATTTTATTTTTCAGCATTTTATTCTAACATTAGTGTACAGTATGTACTAGCAGCAGCAAATGTTTCTAGTTTATTTAGTATTTTGCCTAATAGCTTTGAAAAAACAAGAGATGCTAAAAAAGAAACAACAACCCGACTTTCCAGAATGTATTAATTTTAGGAAACTTTAGGTTAAATATTAATAAGAGATTATTTAGATCAGGAAAGGAGTATTAATAACAGTCTTTAAACTTCCACTTCACATAACATTAATTATAAGTGTAACTTATTCAAGTGTAACTTCATTATTTTAAGTAATTGTCACAAAGACAATATAAACCTGACACTGAAGAAAATCACCCACCTAATATTATTCCAGGGTTTGCACATTAAAATACGTAATAAGGAGAAACAATAAAATACTATATACTCACTTGGATCAGATTTAGAAAATGTATCTCTGTCCAAAAGATTTCTATAAAAAAAAAGAGATAAAAATAATCTTAGGTATAAAAAAGTTGTGAAAAATGCAAATCAGATACCAATGTTTTTAACATTTTTAAGCAAGAGTCAAGTTAGTCTTCTCCCCTCCTAATACACAAGACTTAAGCAGCACTAACACTGGAATCAGCTTACAGTTCATTTTATTATCCATTTTGGATTTGAGCAAACTGTGGCTCATATACTCCAATACCATGAATCAAAAAACAACCACATGTATGTTATATATACATGTAATAGGCGTCAGGAAGAGAAATACCTTTAAATCACAAAGGTCTACCAGAGATTAACTTGCCAGCTCAACCCAAAAAACTTAGACTATGAGATTTCAGAGCCATCAGGAAGCATCTCTAAAAATCTGTCACGGACAAGTAAGGTAAAGAGAACTAATCCATACATAGGACACACCTAGGAATAAATATTAATTTTGTTATGGAATGCAGTCCCAATCATATCCACACTTCAGCCAGCTGAGAATCATACACAGAAGAACAGACTTAAATCAACAATTCTAAAGAATCAGGACTGGCCAGAAACCATTCTCAGCACAGTTACCAAGATTTCATCATTAAAAAAAAATTAAATAAATTTTAAAAACTGTCTCAACAGACTAGAAAAATGTTCTGAAAACAGGATGCCATTGAAAAGAGACAAGAAAGAGCTAATAAACTTTGGAAGGTATTAAACTTAACAGCAAAAATGCAGCATATCTACATGGAGCTGGATATACAGCAGTTATGTCAAAAATACTCCTAGACATTACAGTAGACCACAAATTGAATACAAGTCAGGAGTCTTGTACCTTTGGGAAAAAGGCATACTGGAATACACAAACAAAAATGCCATTTTAGACTAATCATCTGCTCTTCATAATACTGATAAACACTCAATTCAAGCAATAATGTTTTGGACAATCCAATTTCTTGCACTCTAAGACAGATATGGAGCCACTGGAGTTCAGAGAAAACAGAAGTAACTGGAGGAATATAGACTGTATCTATGAGGGAAATACAGCTACAAATGGAAGCTGACCTCCATGTAGACAGAGCAAGAAGGAACAGGTTTAACCATAAATTGAGTCTTCTGCACTGCAGGCACAGAAGCTGAACTTTATTGCATTGTTTTACCATCTTCCACTGTTAATGGTGGGAGACATGATGATGTGAAATATCCATTGTCTACCAAGTCAGATCGCTACAATTTGTAGTAAAGGTCTTTTATCCTACGCCAGAGCAAGCAGAAGGATTAAATAACCAGTTTATATCACTTATAGCTCATTAATTTTAATAACTAGTAGAGCCTCTTCAAGGGTCACTATTAACTACCCTCATTCAGATCTAAATTACATTATTTTTGTGCTTCTGAACAGTGCTGAAAAGCATATTAACAATTTGTTCAATACAGGTGTTCTAAGTGGTCCAATTAAGACTTCAGCAATGAAAAGATACTGTATTCCAAATTTAGGTATTGCCAAGTTCACACTTCAGAACAAGCAACATGAACAAAAAAATAGCTTGAAAAGAACATTGGACAAATCTGTTTTATTTAATCTAGCCAAAGTACACACTAGCTTTAATATTACTACTTGTGAATACACCCGAATTCTGCACACACTAATTATTCTGAACTTCTCTAGTCCATTCAGAAATGTAATTTTTTTGCATACAATTGTACCCAGTGAAACCATATCCTACCTTGATGAAAATCATGCAAATATAAATTGGAAATATTAAGAAACATGGGAAAATCAGTGAACCCAAATCAGTAGTTCACAACAATTACTACAAACTGCTTTAATAGACAGTACAGCAAGTTCTGTAATATTGGAATTGCCAACCCAATATGAAAATTGCCTCCTATTCCTCCTTAATTATACAAACCTAGATACACAACTAATTCCTAGTAACTAGAATTGGATTAACCCAAAATGAATTGCAATAAAACCTCAAAATTAGACTTATATGGAACAAATAATACATTAGATTTTGGAAGAGGACTCCCATACTCACCATTAGAAATCCAAACAATTTTAATTCCTCTGCATGATGACCATACAGTGACCTTATAATTGCTGTGTTAGTGCTTGTCACTGTAGATTAGGATTAAGGAATTTTAGTCATGCTTATACTGAGATAAAGTGTTTTGAGTTCTTTAGGTATTTCTTACTCTTCTAGTGTTCCTTTTTAAGTTTTGTTCCCCTCTATTTTCCCATATACATACTAACTTAAAGAATGGCCTGGTACTGTAAAGCTTAATTGATCCTGATACTTCCAGCAACTGCAAAAAGCAGCCACCATAGGAACAGCATAAAAAGAAGGTAAGAATCTGTAGTTGAGAATCCACAGGTTCCTAAAGAATCTTAAAGAATCTAAAGAATCTTTAATGAGTTAAGAACATTTCTACAGAAGCAGTATCCCTGAAAGGATTGCAAGGGTAGACACCCAAGTTTAACACTGTAACTCAGGTCAGTTCTTGCAATAAGTCATGGTTTTGAACTAGTACTAGAACTTGCAACACCCTCAATTCAACCCTTCACACACTTTCCTACAAATAAACAATGTCTTTGCAGCGTGCCTGATTGTCCAAATCATAAAGAGCCAACCAAAATAGTAATGTAAGAACTTGGCAAGCTGTTCAAGCAATGCAGCCAATTTCAAAAGGTACTTTAAAGAAAAAGTACCAACAGGAAAAAAAAATTAATAAAAAAGAGTCTGATTTGGCCAGTAAATCACCTAACACCTCAATAGGCTGCTCAATTTCATTTGTGTATTTTCATTTCAGGGGAATAACAATCAAAGTGCTCCTTTAAATATAAAACTCCGCAGTAACTGTGCATAGGACAATCTACAAGGAACACAAAACAGAAAGCAGACTGAATGCATTTCTAGAACTTTAGGTGGTCTTTGTACTCATAATTTTCAATGGCACTTTCTGCACATGCTGAGCAATACAGAGTGTATTTTTTTAGTGAGAAAAGCAATGTCTTTGGTAGTAAGCTGATTTGTCTCAGGAAAGCTCACAAACGCAGAAACCAGAAATAACTGAAACTTCTTTTTCTTTCTCCTAACCAAAGTATTGAGAGAAACAGACTATTATTTTAACTGAACTTCGTGAGTATATTTTTTGTCCATTAAGCCTTGAAGATAAAGAATGCAAAAAGAAATGGAATTTCTACCAATTATGAGAGACAGGAAAAAAAACAGAACTTTTTTTCTTGAGAAACATGCATATCAAACACCTATAGCAAGGAAGTCTGGGAACATCTGTGCACAAAGCTTTATTCTACTAGCACAGATCTTGAAGGAATTCTGGTGTGGACCTTCCAAAACAGTTGCAACAGCATAGATGTCTAAGGGGAAAACAATTAATAGGAGCCATGGCAATAATGCTGGAAATGCCGGGATAATTTTTTTTCTGTATGATGAGAGCCATTTCCCCAGGGCAGGAAAGAAAGTGATCAGTAAATAAGATAAAGTTAAAATGTATTTAGCTTTGTTTACATAGTTTCATAAACTCCATAAAAATTTATCAAAGTAACAGTCCAGTGCTCAAGAAGTTTTTCAGAATAGAAGGAGCCTACAATGATCATCCAGTCCAATGGCCCAACCACTTCAGGGCTGACCAAAAGTTAAAGCTCATTATTAAGGGCATTGTCCAAATGCTTCTTAAACACTGCCAGGCTTGGGGCATCGACCTCTCCAGGAAGCCTGTTCCAGCACCTGACCACCCTCTCAGTAAAGAAATGCCTCCTAATGCCAAGTGTTTTGTACTGTTTAATCTAAAACAAGTCACATGTATAAATCAGATGCTTCAAGATTCACTGAGCTGTGGTAGCTCACCAGGAACCATCACAGCCTTTGCTGCTTCCTATTCTCTCATCCACTACGGATCCACTAGAGTGGATCTCTCATTCATTATGAGCCATGTGTATGCTGTCAGATCTATGCTAAAAAGTAGCATTTACTCTTGTCCACATACACTTTCTTTCAAATTTTACTTTATTTTAGCAACCAATATCTGAACTTCCTTTTCTGTAAGTTCTTTTTTTTTAAGCTTTTGTTACACCAAACTGCTAAGCAGAACTAAATCCAACTCCCCCATCAGAAATTGTAGAATTCTGGCCTTGAAGAACAGACCACAGTAACTACAGAAGTGAGCAGTTTAAAATCTGCTTTTCTAGCCTCAAACTTTAAAACAAATTTACAACCTGTACTGACTGGAAAAAGACTTCCTTTGCTTCCAACAGCTCTGACATCTTTAATGATAAATATGTGGTTCACTTCAGATTAATTTGTCAAAATCTCTCTGGGTGCTATGGCTTTATGTTTCTCTTCGTCTTTAGACTTACATTTAAATGCATGCAAAGACTTCTCAGTTGTGAAGCACTCAGCAGCTTGCAAACACAGAAGTTGGTTACTCATGCAAAATAATTTTTAGAAAATATACATTTTCAGTATATCATATTTGTGTTATATATTACAAGCACACACTACTTCTCTCACACTTTTATCAATTCATAGGAAAAGAAATTGTCCTTAGTTCATTAAATAAAAGCATTTCTGCTTCCCTCACTTAATGATGGGCCCATATCACTTTTTCATGGAAGATCCTGGTAACGAAAGGAGCACCCTAATCACTTTTTAATGTGCAGAATAGTACCCATTGTATTACTAATTGTAACATAACTGTATTGTTACCCAGTAAGCACTACCCCTCAGCCTTAATGGTGCCACTGAACTTGCAAGGATCAGTCATAAAATGATGCATGAGCCAAAGAGTCCACTCAAGTGAAGAGCCCACTTGACCTACCTGCAGAGAAATCGCACAAATTACTTAGTGGCAGCTTAAGCAGTCACCCTTCCACAGCTATTTACTCTCTCCTTCTCTATTCTGTCAGAGCACAACAAAGCCAGCTATTAGCCTCTACATCTCTAAATTCAAAATGCCCTGGACCTAACAGCAGATCAGACAAATCTCTCAGAATTTTACATTATTGTCAAAATAACTGCATTTCTTACAACAGGCTCACAAGTGAGACAACAGTGACTCTACTGACTAACAGGCAATTAGGATGACCTGTTCCTTTCTGTTCAAACCATCTCCACTCTTTGGGGCACTAGAAGAACTGGAAAGAAAGCAAACATATCTCTGATGTGCAAGCTTAAGAAAACATTCACAATACCTCTTCATAACCTCTGGAGAAGTAATTCACCAGAAAACAAATAATTTTCAGCCTCACGGTAACTTTCATTGTCAAGCTAAGAATATATTGATTCAGAAACCATAAGGGAAAAAAGGAAGTGAGAAGCAATGAGAAGGGTAAGATCAGCAGTGCTTCCATGAGTTTTAACACAACCCACAGAAAGCCACCTCTGACTAGAAGTACGCAAACAATTTTAGGATGAAACCACTATTAAAACTGCTGATTGCTCCTGAGGGTTAAAAAACCCCAAAGGAATTGCCAAGTTTATTTACTCTAACACAGCAATAGTTTTACAAGAATTCTGTTGAAACAGATGGGAAGTACTGGGTTATAAAAATACATTTGTGCAGATGAAACAGACCTAAGACTATCCCAGTTTAAATTTAAAATAAAGACCAATTAGTACTATGACAAAGTGGTGGAACTCTGCTTCAGTACCAACCCAAAATTCTATTTGAAACCAACAGAATAAACCATCCACAATCACGCTGTTAGGGCTGGGCAGGTAAACAGTTTCTGGCTCTGGGCTTCTGGTGATGTATCCTGGGAAATGGCTCTAAAGACTGCTGGTGGTCGAAAGAGCTTTTCAATCTACTGTCAACTCACCACTCCTTTCCAGTTACTTTCACCCAGACCATCCAAATCCATGGATATGCTGCCCTACGTAAGATCTGATTTCTTTAGGAATGTATAATACATCTAACACAGTGTTTCGTTAATGTACAACAGCATATAAAACCTAAAGACTGGTTTTGCAGTTTTTCTGAAACAACTCTTTAAAAGGTATACCTCAAAGAAGTAATTTTAAAAGGAAATACACACCATCAGTGTAATAGTCATCCTTACTCTGCCAGCGCAGGACTGTTGGTCAGTGAGCCACTGCTCAGATGGGCAGGTAAAAAACTGAGAAAAATAATACTACTACAGAAAGTCTTCATAAAAATACACAAAGTTATTGCACGCTTGCTAGATCTTCTCCTGCTGCCAGGCCTTCCTGTATGCCACCTTTCTGAGGCCTAGGACAGTGAGCTTCAGCTGAGGGAGGGTGTTAAGGTGAGCCACCCGTCAGTGTCCCACCTCCTGTCTGAGGACAACCATGAAGCTTACAGTGGTGGCAGGGCGGGAAGAGGTGGTCTTGGAAGGAGTATAATGCTGATCATTTCTTCCTCCCCACTCCAAGGACCCCCAGCTGAGTTAACATGCCCTGATTTCATTCATCTGCAAGTCCATTCTACATCCACATTTACTGTACACCATATGCAGCCTGTATGACATCTGCCTGAGACCTGCTCTCTCATCACTTTTGGTTTTGCCCAGCTCCCAAACCACACTTCTTTACCAACCATGGGTGACCTCTTTACAGCACTGGGGTATCCAGCAAGGGGGACATCCCCTCTTTTCACCCTTCACCCCCTGCTGCCACACTCCCATCCTGTGCCCCCACTTGCAAAGCCTCTGCTATCACACTGTGCTCCTCTGCACTGCACCATTTTGTCAGGGTCACAAATACATCATTACTCCCATCCTGTGCCCCCACTTGCAAAGCCTCTGCTATCACACTGTGACATTGCTCCTCTGCACCATTCTGTCAGGGTCACAAATACATCATTACACACATAATAACTACCTGCTACTACTATCTGCTGAAGGAAATATGGTTGTACCACAAAATTATACAAGAATAAGCCAAAGGGAAACTAACTAAGCAGTAGCCACCCAGGAACTAGAAAAAAGATACCAGGTTTGGGTTTGCAGCTAAGTAAAAACCAAACAAAGCTCCACGGAGGCAAAGGCACGTTCAGACAAAACCTGACAAGTCCTGACACTCCCAAGGTTGTGTGAAACCTGAAGCCTGCAAGAGAACTGACATGTTAAAGGTTAATGACTCAAAAATCAGACTTTCAAAAGCAACAGGTGCTTTGCTGAGGCCAGATTTGCAGCCCCTAAACAAAGGGGAGGAGAAGAATTTTTGGGTGTGTGGTGAAACTGTTGATTTTCCTAAGAACAGCCCAGCTGCAGAGGAGGTGCACACCCAGCCACCAGAGGATGACCACACCAAACCAAAAAGGCCAGTAAGAAGCAGATCCTGCAAGGTGGGGTAATGCTTTTTATCATGCCAAAGTCCTCTCCTGATGAGACTCAGGTGTAAAACCACCCCCTGGGGGAGGTATCAGGACACTCACAGGTAAGCCTGAAGGTATTCATTTGATCTGATAAGTCACAACTGGCTCAACCTGTGCAGTCATGAGAAACAGTGGTCATGTCTTAGAAAGGGCCACAAATCTCCAAAGTCCCCTGAAGCACCCCCAGACTGTGCATGATCCACAGTATTTCACAGTGTAAGACTCCACTCCCAGGGGAGGCACCTGGGCCTTCCCACCTGAACACATATTAACCCACTGAATCTTTTCTCCCCACCCATCACTTCCCTGTATTTCCTCCCATTCCAAACCATGACAGGGGGACTTCTCCAGCCCCGACGGGTAAAGACTGTGACCGCAACCTTGACCAAAAGACATCAAAACTGCAGCAATCGAGTCGCAGTGCTGGATCCATGGGTAGTGATATCTTTCCTCTTCTTTTATACTCTTACCCTGTCTTTCTTTTCCTTGTATATTTTCCTAAGTGATATTTTTATACTTTTATATATTTCTATAAATAATAACCAAAGCAGATACATACCTCCTTTCCAATGTAACCAAACTGTTCTGAAATAAACCTGCCATGTGTGTACACACTGCTCATTCAGTCTTGTTTCACCTGAATCCACCACAAGGCATCTAGTAAGAACTTTCAGTTACCCCGTCTCAGGGGTGGGTTAAAACAGCCTGTCCCTAGTACATGGAAAACCACTCCATGAAAAGCCACTGTCCATGAAGGAGACAGAGGAGTCCTATGCTGTTATTTGAATAAAGGCAGAGAGCCCACTCAGCCACATGCCCATGGGGTTTCTCTCTTGAGGTTTCAAAGGTCACAGCCCCCTTTTGTCCTAAAATCCCAGCCACATGTCATCCTCTTCCTTTCCCCAGTGGCTGCAGTACTAGGAAGGGACAGCCTTCCCAAACCACCTACCACATTCCCCCTTTGAACCTGTAATTTTCCTCCAGAGTTTAGAAATTCAGGCTATGTGGTTTCTGCAACAGACTGTGTGCTGATCCGTTTGTCTACTACTCTTAAGTTCAGGAGCCAAACTGTCTGGGTTCTGCAGCTTGAGGTGGGCAGAGGCACTGAGACCCTTTTCAAAGACACTGACTCCCATTTCTCCTTAAGACACTCACCCATGGAATTGTTTGTAAAGACACTAGCATCCATCTTTCCCATCACTAGCTACCGCAGGACAGAACTTACAGTGCAAACAATCTGCTTTAAATTCTATTAGTCACACTGCTGCATATTTAAAATTTAAACAATAGAGACACACAGGTGAAAACTAAACTTGCACTCTATCAGGAATGCATCTCCATGGCTATGGACACTGTAAAGCATTTATATTTTTTCTCATCTGAAACCAGTTGGTTCTCTAGGCAGTATAATTTCAAAGAAAAAACCAATATAAGATCAACCTTCTGTTGGCCGTCACATAACCACTCCATGGACTTTTAATTTAAGCTAGAAACACACACACAAAAAAAGCAGGAGGATGAAAACCAGGTTTACCATAAAAATTAATTTTATTTTCTGTATTTTTACTACACAGAGTTACAAACTCGAATAAGAATTCGTTATGAATATCTCTTTCTTTGTTATATCTTTTTGTGACAGAGACTTCTAACAAATTGTTAATATTTTTAAAAAACTGAGAAGGTAAACATGATGGCTGGAGAGACATGATCTTGCCAGAAATCAGTGCCTAAGAAGATCAAATATGTACTTAAACATACTTTTAGGTATTGCAAACACTTGGAAGTGGCTGGTTAAGACTTTCATGCCACCAAACAAAACGAAAAAGTCTGAAGTTGTATGCTTTGCTTGTTTGTGCAAGAAACTTGAAATTTAATAATTTCCATTACTGAGAATAGGGGTTGCTTAATTCCATTCAGGTCATTAATTAATGTTAGATTTCTGTACAAATTGTGAAGTGGCATAGGACTGATCCAAAACAGGCATGGGCAACCAACCGTATTTCTGCTGAACTAACTGTGACAAGGTGTTTATGGTGCCTTTACGCACGTAACGCTGTTGTGGGAACACAGGCAGTGTAGAGTTTATCCAACATAAACCCAGACCAATAAAGACACACTGCCTGATTGAACATAAAGCCTTTCAAAGCAGTATTATCATAACAAACGTCCTGAATTAGCAAAGTGACCCTGCACTGCGTCAATATTTTAAAACCCTCTTTCCAATAACCATGTCATCTTCGATACACTACTAGAAAATGATAAAACTACAGCTTCACTTTTCTACAGGTCCTGAATTAGCAAAGTGACCCTGCACTGCGTCAGTATTTTAAAACCTTCTTTCCAATAACCATGTCATCTTTGATACACTACTAGAAGTCAAAATGATAAAACTACAGCTTCACCTTCCTATACATATTAAAAAACCACTCTCAATAAGATAATTCTGATTGACAAGTCCATAAATAAACATTAACATGAGATATAACAAAACTCCTGACCTTTCTATTAACGTAATACTGCAGAATGGCTGCAGATTTATCAGATACTACGAGAAAAAATTCTAGGCCTGTCCACACAGTAACCATGATAAACAGAAATCATCATTATACAGATTATAATAAAAAAATTAAAAACTTGAAGCCATTAAAATACACCTAATTTTGTATGCTCACACAGAGCACAAACTTCAAGATACCTAACCACAATCTTGCAGTTCTCAGCATTAGATGAACTACTTCAGTCAACACATAGTAACAGCACTAACAGAGGGAAGATGGGAACAGAATACGAAGTTTTTCCAAGACTTAACTAGATTGGAATCAGTGGAGAACATCAACAGAGGGAAAAGAGGATGACAGGTATATGGCCTGAAGCTTACCTGAAGCTCACATAAGACCACAAGCTTACACACACAGCTGGCAAGAGAAGAGTTGTGTCTAGACACAGGCCTATAATCAGCATGCAGTGCAAACATCCCTGTAGAGGAAGAGGAATCTTCGGGCTGGAAAACATAGTGAGTAAAAGGACAGAGTGCAGCCTATTTCCACTCCCTCACACAGACTGCAGGGACAAGGTCTTGGTCCCTCACCACATGACAACTGTGCAAAATTATGCCAGGCAGAAACAAATAAAGATTGCATGGCAGGCGACAGTAACATTTTAATCAGATCATAAATGCCCTTCAGCACCTGTGAGGAAAGGAGAGACAGGGTGCAGAGGGAGATGGCTACTACAATTGATCCAGACCATAGTGGACAATTACCAACACCAGAGGATTCTGGTGTATGTAAGTTCTTCATATGTAAGTTCTTCTGCCATATTAGAGCTGGCTCAAGTCAAAGACTTCTGTTTCCTGATAAACTACATCTTAGAGAGTCAGAAAAGAATTGTGAAGTTTTTATTTGATAGGCACTGAGTAGTAATAACTAGAATTAAATTAATTTATTGCTTTTCCAGCCAACACCAGAGGATTCTGGTGTATGTAAGTTCTTCTTCATATGTAAGTTCTTCTGCCATATTAATTTATTGCTTTTCCATGATTTTTAAAATTACAGCTAATGCTGGCATTCAAAAGCCATGGGAATTATATGAAAAACTTTTAGTCATAATGAAATTCCAAAAAGAGCATTGTCTGACAATCAAAACACTTCTGGATTTTAGAATTTTGACAGAATTTTTCATTCTATGAAATACATATGAGATACATTTCTCCTAAAGGCTACCTGATGTGACCCTGAAGCTAAACCAGGGTGACTTGAAGAATATCAAGTACTGCAATGCCATCTGCACAGTGCTGAATCTGGATACTTTGGCAACACTGGCAGTATGAGGATGCAGGCAAATTGGGAAATGCTGACAAATAAATCACATGGAATTGTGAGCTAAAGGAATAGAAACTGTATCCTTACTGAATAAGACAGAAAGACACAACAAAGGAAAGAAGAATCACAGATTTACCTTATGGCACAAACAGTTTGCACTGCTTCACTGACCACAAGTTACACCACCTGTACAAACTGGAAGAACTTCCCTCATGTCCTACAAGGAAAACAAGCAAAAACCCACAAAAAACAAACAACACCCCCAAAAAAACCCACAAAACATCACCACAAAAAAACCCCAAAGCCAAACAAAAAGAAAAACACAAGGAAAAAAATCTAGGAATAAATGATAGTTATCAACTAACAATTGCTGATGTAAATTAGTGACCACATTGGTCCTACAACTCTTCAGGTATCAAGGGAAAAAAACATCATGACCCAAACTGTTGTTAAAAGCAATTCTCTCCAGGTATTAAGGAATAAAAACCTGCTAATTATTAAAGAATTTTCAGCATTCTCTGAATTTTGCAGTTTGCTCTTGCAGTCTTTCCCAATTCCATTTAACACCACATTTCACAAGCTTTAGCCAATGAATGTGTTTACAGATGAATCACAAACGTGTTAACCATTAATCTCTGCCCTAGTGTCACTCATTTTATACTCTGCTCTGAAGCACAATTTTGTAATCAAAAATTGTCATCCAGCACATACAGAAGAAAGGAATCTCCATGGAAATTCCCATCTTTCTGCACTTGACATCAAGACAAATTAAAAAGTTTTAACAAAACTTACATGGCTTTTAACACCTACAGAGAAACTGCTGCTGTAAATGATATACTGAAATTAGTTACAAGTAAGGTCAAAATCGATTGACTATTCTCTATACCTGCATTTCTATGTAACTATCTGATGGATTATTAAACCACTATGAAACATGGCAGGTATACACAAATGATACCTGGAATTAAATGAACTCCCATACTAAGTGAATTGGGTCAAATTCAGCATAAGTGCTCTGACATCTGCAACTGTGACAGGCTAAGAACTTAAATGCAAAGTAAAGGTCCTGGATTGCTTTTACACATTGCAGCACACTGTTCCTCGGACAACACTCGGTGCTTGTGAACCTTGCAGAGATAGCAAGTACAATGGGGTGTTTATATGTCAGCATGGTGACTGCTGCAGTATAAAAAAATTAATCTTACTCTATTTCTCACTGCTTCAGCCTTCTTTGGAAATCCACACTTGCTAAAACATCAAATCAGACTTTATTTACTAAGGAAAGAGAGGGAGTGGTCTGACAATTTTAAGTTTAGAGCACTGCCGTTCTATCGTGCTAGCAGTACTGGTAAACAGCAACATTATAAAAGGGACTGTAGAAGAAACTCTGTCTCATTTCCCATCAGGAAATACACTGACAGTTCAAATTTTCCGCTAGAAGCTGCCAACTCTGCTGGCGAAAGGCGTCACCGCTTTGCAACTACTAGGAAATACTTAAGGAAGTCGCGGAATGTGAACGAAGACATTAATAAAAAAGAGCACAAATAAAACTATTTTTTAGACCTCTAATGAAAAAATCTCTGCATCACGGGAGAAAAAGGACTTTTGAAATACCGATAAACAAGCGTCAAAGGAACAAAACCACAGACACTACATTTGGTGTTATGGGTTGGCTTTGCCTCAAATTCTCGGCAGCAGCGTTACGACAAAATATGACGAAGCGCCACAACACGCCCGTACTCCTAAGTTTTGCAAGAGAGCCTTGAAGAACCTACGACAGGATTACTGCGGGCGGAAGGTCTCATTCCCCACCACGGCACTTGGGACAGCTCCAGAAGTTAAATATCTGCCGGGCAGGATGCGGGGCGGCGGCAGCCGCTGCCCGGCTCGGCAGAACCCGCGGCTGCGGCGGACACGCCCGGTGCGCGGCCAGCGGGCTGCAGCGGGCTGGCGGCCGGCCCCGGGCTGCGCCGGCTCTGCCCGAGGATGCACCGGCCGCTGCCCGCGCCCGGCACGCTCCGAGGGCAGGAGCGAGAGCCTCGCACAGCGCGGGCATGCGGAGCGCGTCCCGCGCTGCCCTTCTCCTGCTCGCTCCGCTGACAAGCCCGGGACGAGGGGTCCCCGCCCGTCCGCCCCCTCCGACGCCGCGGGGCGAGCGGGTGGCGCGGCCGCGAGCCGCCACCGTACCTGCAGGACACGGAGAGCTCCACCTTGGTGGCCGGGATGCTGGAGCTGAGTACGTTAAAATCCCCCACGGACGCCATCTTCGGAAGCCCACCGCTTCTGCCCAGCTCCTGCTGCCCCGCCGACTTCCCCAGCCCGAACATGGGACAGAGCGGCGCGGGCGGGAACGAGGGACGGAGGGAGGGAGCGAGGGAAGAGGCGGCGCCTGCTGGCCTCCACAGCGAGACGCCGCTGCCGCCCGTGGCGCGGAGCCCCGCTCCGCACCCGCGGGATGCGCCCGCCGACTGGAGCGGCGAGGCGGCAGCGGGCCGTGACGTCACTGCCAGCGGGAGCCGCGCGTGCCCGCCCCGGGCACGGGGCGCCCGACGGCCCGAGCTGGGGGGACAGAGCGGAGCCCTCAGGGGAAACGCGGCACCGGGCGAGGGGACACAGCGGAGCCCTCAGGGAAAACGCGGCACCGGGCGAGGGGACACAGCGGAGCCCTCAGGGGAAACGCGGCACCGGAGCCGCCACGGCCCCAAAGCGGGCGGGCCGGGGAAGTGCCCCGCTGGAGAAGTGCCCAGGGTGCAGTCCCGAGCGATTTCGCTTCCGCGCCTCCCCGGTCTCTTCTCTCCTGAGCCCTGCACGGAAACTCCCGCTCCGTCCCGTCCCGCAGGCTGTCCGGGGAATCTCCTCCCTACGTGTTAGTGAAAGAGGAGTCTCCCCGGTGTCTTCCCCTTGGCTCCTGCACGGAAGCTCCGGCACCGTTCTGTCCCGTTCCGCGGGCTGTGCGGGAATCCCCTCTTTCCGCGTTAGTGCGTGTGCGGGTCCCCGCGCCGCGAGCACCCGCAGCGCCGGCTGGGGACAGCGCGTGCGGGCCGCACATCAAGGCCCGGCGCGGGGTGACCGTCCCGGGGCCGCCACCACGAAAGCGCCGGGCGGCGAACGCGGGAGGCTGGCGGGGCGCGGCCGGTGCCGCCAGGGGGCGCGGCGGGGCCGGGCCCGGCCCGTGAGGGCGCCTCGGGGCGGCGGCCGGCAAAGGGGAGCGCCGCGGCCGTGCCTGCCCTCGGAAAGCCTACGGCCCTTCCAAATGCAAAAGAGGCGAATTTGCCTCGGTTACACGCTGAAAAACGGGGGCTTCACTCTCTCAAACGTGCTCAGACCCATTCCTTTTTTTTTTTTCCCAAGACCACCAGTCCAGTTGCCCTGAATCTGTTCACAGTAATCCACAATAATCACGACAGCTCCATCATTTTATATGTAATGGGTTTAATTTGTATCCATTATTATAGCATCTAAGTAGTCCCCAATATTTATTTCTCATCACAGCAGATTGAAGAGAGGTAGAAGTGCTTCCATTCCCATGTCACAGGTGGGAAGTTAAGGCACAGGGAAATGAAATGCCATGTCTGTAACTACACAATATGTAGGAGTCCCCCGAAAGTCCCCGAAAATCATATCCTGAACCCAAAATCATGTACTGAATTCCTCTACTCCTCTGTCTGTTGAGAGTTTTACATACAGCAATAAAAAAGTTTAATGTGTTTATTTGTAAAAAAAATGTAACTCCAAAGCCACAAACATTATCAAAACACATTCATTTTGAATTTATTTCTAGATTCTTGTTGCTGCAATTCAAGTTCAATGCTTTATCTCAGGTAGTACATCAAAACAATGGTAAGAGGACCTGAATGTCAACACCTGGTTAGCTCATAGCAAAGAGAAGGAAGAGCAGTGGGAATGCAGAAGACAGTAGCATGTTCTCATGTACAGGAGATATACTCCCTGTGCACAGCACACATCTGAAACATAACTCCAGTGGCAGAAGCTCAAGTAAGATGTTATGCCTATTTTATTCCCAAACTTCTGACCACATCCCAGTTCTAATAATCTGGCTCTTTGTTTTCAGGTGGTTATCACCTGAAATCTCATTTCTTTATTTTGATTCTCTTGTCCAGAGCAATTTGTTAAGCACAGAGCAATTTCTCATCAGATATCTCCAAAGTACTTCCTCTTAAACCAATCTGTCTAAAGTTCTCACTAGAGCCAAGAAACCACGTACCTTCACAAGTATTCTAGGTGTGTCTGCAGGCAGCCAAACCAGTAAGCCTACAGCTGAAATTCCTTAAAAAAGCCAAACTGCAAAACCCAAACAAAAAAAACAAGAAGAAATTTAGTTCATTATTGTCTTTGTCTGTACAGTAATGTGAAGGGATGGGTGCAGGACCAGTGCTGCCCTGAGAGGCTAATGCTGAATACAAATAAGCTACCAGATGACTAAAAGCTAAAGAACAGTCTTTGAGAAAAAAAAAAAACAAGAAGAAATTTAGTTCATTATTGTCTTTGTCTGTACAGTAATGTGAAGGGATGGGTGCAGGACCAGTGCTGCCCTGAGAGGCTAATGCTGAATACAAATAAGCTACCAGATGACTAAAAGCTAAAGAACAGTCTTTGAGAAAAAAAAAACAAAAAACCAAACTGTTTTTCAGCTTTATCATACAGTTCCTCCCTCTTTTCTAATCCGCTATAAGGATCTAAACATGATCAGTGTATCCCACAGTGCATGGCATGAATAACCAAAAACGTATGAAGAGTTATTATAGTAAGGATAGTACATCACTATAAATGATATAGCTGTTACAATGCTATAGGTGTGAGTAATTTCAAAGGATATCATGTAAGTGTGACATGATCTTACATTATTCTCTACTAATCCACTTTACTTTTGGTTACGTGGGGGTTTGTTTTGATCCTTTTTTATATTACCTGATCTTAATATTTTATTCTGCTTAGAAAAATGGAAATTGTTGGTGATTGCTGATTCCATAAATAGAGCACCCTATGAAAATAATGGAGGAGTTAAGGAAATTCAAGTCTTCAGTGTTGCTGGGGAGATATCCATCTTCTCTCATCACATTTGTAAAGGCACAACTATTTTGTCTTTTAATGTTTCGGCTTAGAGTAAGTACATAGTTCTCATGCACTGAGAGTAATTTATATCGGAAAGAGAAACTAAAAACTAAACCAAGGGAGACTTGAAAGATAGGCACCAATGGGACTAAATATACATTATTATCATTACAGAGAGGCACAGAATTTTTTCATTCTTAAATGGCACTAAGGTGTGGGGACTGGAACAATGTCCAAGTATTAGGACAGAGGCAGTTTTAGTACCTGAAGTTTATGTACAAAATGCCTATCAGATTACAGTGCAAAAAGAAACATAAGAGCTGTGTGTTGTGTATGGTAAGCTGACATTTGAATGATATCAGTGACTCTCTGAAAATTTTGCAATGGAAAGCAGGACATATTTTCCTTGCTTTCTTTTGTGATTGTTACTTTATTATTACTAGCTCTTGCTAATTATCAGATGCCTACATAACTTGCTTCAATACCTGCAGCCTAATTTAAGGAATGAGGGATCTATTTGCAGTAATTATAGCATAAACTATGAGCAAACTAGAGATTCCAGAATAGCTGTAATGCGTAACACTAGATGATTGCTTTAAAACATCACAGCTTCCAGGTTTCAGCAGCGTAATTGAATCCGAATGCCACAGGATGCAAACATTGATTACTTCCCTCCACCCCCTCAGCTTTCTGCCACTATTAGACATCTCAAAAAAGAAGCTTTATGATTAAATCTTTGTACTACTGAAAAAAATAAACCACAGACAGACAAATCTGTAGGAAGTTAAGGAACTGGAAATGGCATCTATTCTAGTTATGTGATAGAATAGGTGGATGATTATAGAAGTGAGCTTAGAAGTGAGCTTCAGCATTATTGGAACAGAACAATGTGACTACAATGCATTTTCATGACAATGACATGCCTACTCAGTCTGAATTTGTGATGAACATACCATATTCCCTTGTTCTTCAAGTATCCATGCAATAGATCACTCAAGTAATATTAATCAGATGTCATAAGTTTATATGGATGCCACCAAACTGCTTCTTTCAAGAACCTGAAAAATGGGGTGAACTTAGCCATAACTTGGTCCTTTCTGGTAACTGAACACAGCGCTGAAACAATTCCAATATCCTAATGTACACTACAGTTTGAGAATTGTTATATCTTTCTTTCCTGCCTTTGATTAATATATTTAATTTCCTCCTTTGCTAGTGCTGATTGTTTCAATCCATTGAACAAAGACAAGGAATTTAGCATTTGCTGGGACAAGTGGAACCATCAGTGCCACCATCACTATTGGAACCATTGGCAAGAACCGTGGCTGAACACAGACTACAGGCTTTAACCATCTCTAACAGACATGCTGATAGATACATTCAGGCCCTTTATTCTTCTAGGATGAATTATCTCCTATAACTTCATGATTTTGTGATCTGTTTTCAAAACACACAAATACTGATGAAGCTCTATTTTTGTGAAATAAAGTCTAAAGGAGGTGTCAGACTCCGAGGTTAGAAATAAAGAAAAACTCTCCACTTCTTTCAGGGTTTCACTTTAAACACTACTTTTTCAAGGATTAGTGTCTACAGTCTCACAGGTGTCAAGAAAAATACATTTCTTCTTCTTAAAAAGTATCTGGGTCTTCTGTGTTTAAAAGCCTTTGAAACCCCTCCTCGCTGTCTGCATAAGAGCACCTCTGTCGTGAGGACCCAGAAAACCTTGTCACCATGGCACAAGCGTGAGGAAGGTTAGTGAGTCATCAGTGCAGAGACAGCTAATAATTTTACCCTTTCTGTACCGTGATGAAATTAGTAATGCTGTTGGTTTTGTACCTTTCTACTGTTTCCATGCAGAATAAAATCACAAAGTATAAACAGCACTTCCCCTCTTCATACACACAAAGGGCAGCTATCCAACAAATACTCTTGTCTCACTATATTACATTCATTTACACTAGAACTATGTTATGTATCAAAGTACCTTTAGCACTAGATAATTTTCCTGTATTATTTCAAATTTTCTTCCTGTTTGATCCAGGCAAGAGAGAGATCAGCAGCACAACCATAAGGTCCCTTCCTGCCACATCCTAAGTGTTCTTCCATAGAATCAGGTTACGTAGCATCAGTTCCTGACACAATTTTCAGTTAGTTCAAGAGCTCTTCAAAATGACAAAGACTGCTGAAACATTTTCATAGTCATCGAGGAGGTGTAATGGAATCTATTTCACATCTTACACCTAGTACTGCACAGTAACGTCTCTACGAACAGAGGAATTTTAAATCTACTGAGCACTTTTTCTGGCTCTCAGAGTGAAGCAAGTAGTGTGGAACTCAAGTTCTAAAAATGTGACTTGGGAGTATTTTTAGTACAGGCTTTTAACTGTAAAAAAAAGTCAGATTAAAGTTCAGAAGTTCAGATTTCATTTTAAAGGACAAGGAAAACTGATTAGATGTTTTTGGGTAAAAAAGTGTTCATGTACCTTCAACTAAGCATTGGACATCCAGATTTCATTTGTGGACAGGCTGCCAGAAAAACATAAGGATACACTTTAAATAAATTCTCTAGAAAGACAGTTTATGACTGGCTCATGGTAACAGATAATTCTGGGTTCTGCTAAACTAAGTGTTTACTATGGCAGAAAGAATGGTAAGAAGAAGATTGTCTGCATACAATTCATCTCAAAAATTCTAAATAACAATGTCCTTTTTCAATGAACATAAGATTAGACAGCCCCAAAATGAAACCTCAAGATGTTTGTCACAAGATCTGCTGAACAATTCAGGAAAGTATTTTAGTCTCAGAAGAGGCAGAGGAGAATCTGCTTCTTGCTCTTCAGTTACTTCCCATGTTCTTGGACTACTCTTGATGACTGGAATTCTTTTTTCCTTCCCTTCCATGCCCAATCACTTCTAGGTCTTACATATTTCTAAGAAATATCAGCTGATTTGCAGAAAATATTTGTTTGTTACAAATCTTTTATGAATAATATATTTCACAGTTTCTTTCTCTGCCTAATCTCGACCCATATCTTTTCCCTCAGCATGCTTCTAGAATATTCATAAAATCAATGCCAACATTAGCAATACTTCTTGGGAGGCCAAGTCTTCATATGTAACAGTTGCTTTGTGAATTTGGCTAATGCAGAAGAAATTAGCACATAGCCTCTACAATTTAAAGTTATGTTATCCAGTTATTTTCTTCATGGTAACTAAAGTCAAATTCTGTTCTTTTAGGAAAAAAATCATTACCGGATTTCTGAACCCAACAGCAGCAGTGCCCAAACTGCTACATCCTCCTCCATCACCCGGCTGGTGGCTTCAGTACTCATGCGCGTGGCTTCGTGTATTTCCTGATAACATCAAGGACATATTGGGCATGGAAGCAACAGTAACTCTGCCAAAATAGACACAGATTTAATCTTTGTGAGTAGACTCCAACACAGATGTCAAGCACCAATTGCTTATCTATTACCTACATGTAAATATTCAGACAAATGTGTACACGGTGAGGGGAATGACCTGCACTAATCTGGATAAGTGTTGGATCTACTGCTTGTCAATAGTCACACACTTGATCTCACATAAATAAATACTCTGGATGATATATCAGGTTCACTTATCATTTCATCTTCCCAGAAGGATCCCTGTGGAGTCAGGGAAACACTACATATTCTAATTAGCCAGCAAGAAACAAACCCTAACTTTTCTGTCGATTGCTTTTTAACAGTTTCTTTCACAAATTTCTCAGTGTAAGCCAAGATAGTGGAATTTCAGAAAACTTGTCACCATATGTGCCCATAACATTTCTATGTCTTCCTCATTTTGAATAAAAGTCGTGGGTGTTTCTGTATTCCTTCAAAGATCAGTGAAATCCCAGCATGTTGCCAGGCCCCTCCATGTACTATTTTTCATACAGTCAAGCTTACAGTGAAGTTATGTCCCAAATAAATTTTGAAGGCTGTGTGTGATTTACTTTATTGACTTCTTGATTATTTTTTTTCCCCCAAGATTGTACTTGTTTTGTGGAAGAAACCGACAAATGCCCTTTGGGCAAAAAGAGCAGATGGTTCTATTTCCAGAGAGGAAAAACTTCATGGCTCCTTAAGACTTTCTGTCATATTTGATAATTCACTGTTAGACACAGAACCAGAAAGCATAAGCCTCTCCCACACAATGGGTTCCTATGGTCTGGGTTCTAGAAAGAGTAAGAATTGTGTCTGGAAAGATTTGTGAAATTGTGTGAGGATATAAAACATTCTGTTTCCCAGCTGGAAGATTTTCAGAGTGGGTAACAGATCATACCAGTACTATCTGTGATGTTGATTTGGCTTCCACAATTGATTTTATGCCTCCACCTGCAAGGACTCAAGCAGCAATAACTGCTTGAGAAATAATAGGAATATCATGAAACACCTCCACTCCCATAATTATCAATCATTAGTCCTCGATAGGAGCGTCAAGGTCATGTGCTCAGTCTGACACAGCAGACTGTGATCCATTAAACCACTTTGGCTTTCACCTCCAGGCAAGGACTCAAGCAGTAGGGGCTTTTTCTTCAGCTACTCAAAGAAAGTTTATAATTTTAGATAAAATGCAATTTTCTGAGCTACTCAGTATGGTTGGGTACTACAGAGCCCATAGTTTTCTCCCAGTGTGTAAGCAGACACCAGGTTTCTCTCAGGGGAGGAGCTCTGCAGTGATGTGGGCTGCTCTGCCCCTCAGTGAACCTGGCTGTTTCTGACACAGCTGCAAGATCTCTGCAGCAAAAGGGAGATCCTTGTACGCAACATATTTTGAAGAAATGCAATTACTGCAGGACATTGTCTTCTTTTTCTTCCAGTTTACCAGAAGCAAGCTCCAAAGTGACTATACAAACTCTCAGAGAAGCTGATTTTAATCACTCATGACTCATAACTATGAATTAAATTTTCCAACTTTACAGCATTTATTTTGATTGCATTTTATAATGACAGTTGCCATCCTAGTTACCAAACACTAATTTATGATATAGGTTAATTCTGCGTTATTAATGAACTATCAAAAAGGCAGTGTGACTTATAGTACTGACATTTAGCAAGTCACTAAAATATCTAGAGAAGAAATAAGACCTTCAGGGTTTCTTCTTTTCCTCTCAGAAAACAGAAAAGAACCACAGATAGAAAAGTGAGTTTTGTAAGAATATGTCTTCTTTTTTCATCCTCATGTATTCCCTCATTCATGAATTTTAATTTTATATTATTTTCCATTCAATTAAAATACCTTAAACAAACAGTTAACAGCGTGTGGATTGTCTTTTGGGAACACTGTCCATCAGATTTTTCTCATTTCATGGCAACATTCAAGCAATTAAAGTTTTAATGAGGCTGAAAATTTCCAGCCCAAATAATGTAATGAGTTTGACTATCTTCCAGAACAACTGTGGCACTAATGCAGGAATGCATTTAACCATGTGCTTGAATTCATAACTGTGTTGTTGGGCAGCAGCTGTCTGTCTCTTAAGTGAGGTGTAAAGCTCGCACTTAACATTTGCTGAGCTTGGAGGGTTCACTGCAGCATTGCTTTGCCTGTGTGAGAAGTACAAAGTACAATAGTGCCATTTTCCCACATGTCACATTCTGCTCTCTCAATGTACTTACTCATATCCACAAATTACTCAAATGAGACCTGATCCATTACTTATTTTCAGCTTTAAAATACTACTAAAGATTGCACAGTATTTCTCAAATGGGTGGTAAATTAGATTCTGTTACTTAGCAGAATATGAAAAATTAAACTGTATCGGCACCATGGACTGGGCTGTGCAGATGAGTGTCAGGACTTCTTATTCTGTATCTGTGGTAAGTGAGAACCCTTCATTTCCTCTTCTTTTTAGAAGGTGCCCCAGGGTACCTTTGTGACGCTTGTGTTATGCCCAGTTTCTGTTCTGGTTGTGCTGGATAGAAGTTCTGCCCCTGTGGGGCCGGTTCTGGGGCGAGGCCGGGCAGCAGGAGCGCGCGGTTCGCCCTCAGGAGCGGCGCTCCCTGCTCCGCATTGCCGCTGCTGGGCCGCGCTGCCTGCAGCACGGACAGACAGACAGACAGCGGGACACAGCTCTGCTCTGCTTCGGCTGGCTTTAGCTCGGGCAGAGACGTTCCCTGCACTCTGGCTTTTCCTTTTCTTGGAGCTGCTCAGCCCTGCTCTGCACTGAACCCGAAGGGCTCCAGGAGCTCCCACCTGGGCCCAGCAGGGCCGGGGCCGCGGCATTTCCAGCGCAGGAGGGACGGAGAAGAGACTGAGCGAGCCCAGCCACGGCCACAGCAGGGACTTCGGGAGTTTGCCATCCCTTCAGAACAGCGAGAGGGTGTATTGGTTAATATAAGTTAATTTCTTATACTTGTGAATGCTTTGTTTGTTAAATTAACAGGTTTTTTCCACTTTTCTCCAAGGAAATTTTTCCCAAACCATTTGGGGACCCCATTCAGAGGGTTCTAAAGGGACCCCATTCAGAGGCTTCTACCCAGATTTGCCCTAAACCAGAACAGAAGGGTTTTGCATCCGGATCAAAACATTATTTGTTTTCCTAAAATGACTTCATACACATTATTTATTCGACTGTGAAATAAACAGTCATCTTCAAAAATAAAGAACTAATTAGTTTGGGGCAATTGCCAGATACCAGCAGCATACTTTCCAGAGCCACAGTAGCAAGAATTCTGTGAAAATTATTCCACTGTTTAGGTAACCGTAGCACAGTTGTCTTCAAGTTGTTCTGCAAAAAAGATGCTGGTTTGCTGCCAGCACAACCAGCATTTGTCCCAGCTGAGAAAGTAACTTCATAAACACGTCAACTTTTTTTTTCTGGTGGGAAAAATGAATAAAAGGAAACAAACCACCAAAGAATTCTAAAACAAATTTAAAGAAAAAGTAAATGGCCAATTTTAAAATTGCCACATGGACTTTAATTCTGAATGTTCTTCAGAGATAAACACAAAACTCATCCAGGTGTCCCTGCCAGCTGTGCTCTCTCCAGGTGTCCCTGCCAGCTGTGCTCTCTCCAGGTGTCCCTGCCAGCTGTGCTCTCTCCAGGTGTCCCTGCCAGCTGTGCTTGCTGCCTGCAGGCTGCTCCCATGTTTTGCTGGATTATTTCACTTGGGGTGTTTCAGCCCTTAGGGCAGGTTCAGTGATGTGCAGGAATGTGCTGAAGTCATTGCCACAGAAGGAGTCCCCAAATACTATCTCTTAAAGATAAATTCAGTCACTCCTTGGGATTATTTTTGTCAATTCTTCCTACTTCAGCAATTTACTGTAGATTTGTAGGATTGTCCAGGATTTTCCCATCCCTATACCTTAGCAGATTTTAAGAGAAATGTTGTCGATATTACAAAACACTTATGAAACATAAATATGTTAAAGCCTAACGTGTTGCCTGTTGAAGTCAGTACTTCCCACTGTTCCAGAGGTGCCCAGAATGGGTGTGTCCTACACCACAGCCTGCAATTCCCAAGGAAGGCCCACTGGCCCCTGAGCAGCTTACCTGGGCAGAAATAAAGCCTAGAGGTTAATGCATCCCAGTACTTGCATGTAACAGAGCAAACTGCAACAATATGCTTGTAAAAATAATGCTTCAGATTGTGGTGGGGTTTTGAGTTTTTTTTTTTTTTTTTTGGTTGGTTTTTTTGTTTTTGGTTTTTTTTTTTTTTTTTGGTGTTTTTTTTTTTTGTGGTGGACACTCTCTCTGCAAGAAATTGTTTTCATTCCTTGTTTTTCTCACAGCTTCAGCTACACAGTTTGAACATCCAGCTTTTCCTGTCTGTAGCATTTGCTGCAGTACTGAAACAACAGGAGAAGAGCAAACTTGTTAGGCAACATCAGTAAGACTGATCACTTGCCTATTTTTGGCTGGTTGTGAGAGCAAGATTAAGGAACCAGTTATCCCAGAAGCTAACATTTAATGGCACCCTGCAGTGCCACTATAGATCACTTAGCTGAGCCACCACTTAGATGGTCATTGCTGTCATACACACAGGATGCAAATATTTCCCAAATGTAATGCTTAAACCATTAGCCTTGCTCTTCACTTATTCTTCAGATAAATTTTAAAAACTCCATTTCAAACAAAATTTAAAAAAAAAACCAACCAACCCTCAAACTGCTTGAGTGTGGGTGATGCACTCTGGGGGTGCCTTTGTCTGCACTGGTGGCAAGGGGCACCCCTGCTCATGTCCAAGTCTGGGCTGCAGAGACTGCATTTAAACAGGAAGAATCTCACTCCATCTCTTTTATTTCCTGTGTTCAGTAAATCCAAATAAAGCAGTGCACATAGCAATAATCCTGTGGCAATTTATAGTCATAAATGCTATAAAACAAATAGCATTAAGAAAAGGAACTGTAATAGGCTTGACTTGTTAAACATATGCAAGGATTGGTTGCATAGGAACTAACACATAAAATTCATTGTAATTGTGTCAGTTATAATAGCAACCACAGGGAATGTAAATTTCATACTCTCTAAGTTAGTGTCTTCTGTTTTCTAGAGGTGGAAAAGAAGAAACCATGAAGAAAACATTTGCAGTTCAGGGGTGGATTGTGAGATCTGCTTATAATAAGATAATTATTGCTTTTTAAGGTTCAGCAGAAGATATGCTTATTAAGTTTAATAATGGCTCTATTAAAACACAAAGCCAAATAATCAACAGTTGTCCTGCCTCAGTAGAGTAACAATTAAAGGGTGTGATGATCTGGAGCAGTAAAAGGAATAACAGCAAAGTAGACAAAAGTGAGAGAGAAACCACTCTGCTTGGAAACTGAGTATTGCAGGATAAAAGGCTATTAAAGAATATCTGAAGTAACCACAATGCTTACAGTAGAGACTATTTGCCTGGTCAGTGAGTATCATTAAACAAAAACTGAAGTCACATTTAAAAGCATAATGCTTTTTTTCCATAAAGCAACATTTCAGTAACTGCTGATCTGACCTCTGCACCTCAAAACAGCACAACATTAGGAGTTTGAGACTTGATTCATTGTCCCATAAAAATTAGCAGTAGCAGGCTAAATTGATAATGCAGAAAGAGGAGCACTAGGAGTATTTTAACATTCTGCTGGTAGTGCTGGGTTCACATTGTCCTTCCACGTGTTAGACTGAAAGTTTATCAAATTTCTGTTAGGAATGAAGTTTTGCAGGGGAAAAAATTACAAATATTTTATCTAACTTAGATTTCACAATCTCCTATAAAATCTTTAATAAAACATCCTGTTATTCCATATTTATTGCCAGCTTGACATGAACATTTAATGTGCAAGTCTATTTTATAAATATATAAATAGCTACATTTTCAAAACTTAATTCAAATGGGTATCTGCAAGTGATCCAGAAAGAACAAAAGAAAGAAACAAATACCTGTAGCACACACAAAAATACTGATGTCTGGTAAATGTACACAGAAGAAGAACATCATCCACACACAAAAGAACTCTTGAAGACATAACATAACAGACATAACAGTCGTCTTGAAATTGTTGCTTCATGGTGTGAAACTTCCCTTAGGTGCTGAAAGGCAGGAAGTGGCTGTGTCACACAGGCAAAGAAATTCTTGGCATCACACTGGAAATGCTGTTTAAACTTCCCTTGCTTTTCAGCTGCCTATAAATTCCAGACATTTTAAGTTACAATTTCTCAAACACATTCTCCTTTTCTAGCCTCTAAACCTCTATGATCACATGAAACAAATTAAGAAATAATGAAATGCTGCATAGTTTGTGCACTATATTATTTTCTTTTGTGTGTTACTAAAAGAATTGTTTCTTTTCTGCCAGTAAGTAAGTAAGTACAGTACTTCCAGCTGTTTGATCTAAAAACACATCAATGTTATGAAACTGCTCTTTTGTCTTTTCCAGCTTGGCAGTGGCTCAGAACAGCTTTCCCATCAGACTTTGCCTGTGGAAGGAAAAAGAGAGGAACATTGCTTGTCTCTTCAAAATTATTGTGTGAAGTTTTATATATATATACATATATATGTACATATGCATATATATAGATCCTGTAATTGCCATGCTTTTTATCTCAGCTTTCTCAGATTTATTCTCCAGAAAGCATAATCAGGTGGTGAAAAAAACTGATCAACACCCTTTCAAAAAGCAGAGAAAAGTGTTTCTTTCCTTTTTGCTTCTTCTGAATTCATATTGAGATGTCTATATTTTATCTGGGCCTAATTTTTTTTTTTTTAATATGAGGAGTTTAGAGACCTTTTATGGATGATTGAAAAGCAATTGTGGCATCATGGTCTACGAAAGAAGTACTACAAATCTATGATCTCAAATCTTGATATAGAGGGAAAATGCTCCAAAATGGCATTATTACTGCTTGGAGAAAATATTAGGGCAAAGATTTAAAGCAAAAGGTTCAAAGAGACCTAAAATGGGCAACCATGGCAGAACTGAGAAGAACTTTATCATCCACCACCACATATTGATAAAGAGAGGATCTGGAGAAGGCAACTAGCAACTGAGAGAGTATTTCTCACAACAGTTTTAGTAATGGTTATTCAACCCCAGATGTCCTGTTAAGTAAACTTAATAGACACAATGTAGTCTAACCATTCCTGACCATGAAAGATCAACTAAGAGCAATATCTGTGAGGACAGCATGAAGTAAAAGCAGGGCCCAAGAACAGAAGGGGTAAAGTTTTGAGCAACTTGCCTGATGTGAGCAACCTTCCAGGTGTGAGTTCCAGCAGTATCCCAAAACACCAAGCTCTGCACTTTGCAATCTTGTTTGATAAGTGACAGATTGTATTTCAGAGCACTTTTCCAGCTAAGAGGCCAGTCCTTTGTTCTCCAGATAATCCCTGTATCTGCAGGAGTTTGAGATCAGCAGCACATTTAATTTCTACACGCCCTCATTATCTCCCCTCCCTGAAGCTCCATTATATTTGAGCACAAGCTACAACTACAACAAGAACAAGCTACAACTCCCAAGCAAAGTTCAGTGAACAGAAAGGACACACAACTCTCGTTACTTTTGGATTTTTTTTTTCCATTTGAGTCTTTCTGTGTGGTGAAACTGCAAAAAATCTTTAGAGGGTGTCTACACAATCCCTTCTGGGTCACCAGGAAAAGCCTCACCATCTGTCTCAGGTCTGGAACTGCTCAGAATAGCTCCAAGGCTCCACTCCTGCTCTCCATGCAGCTCTCTCTGCCTCTGCACTCTCAGGGCTTCTCCAGCTGACTGCATTGCTCCCAGGAAAGGGCATTTCCCTGCCCTTCCTCCTTCACAGCTTTCACTGTGCCCTGAGCATAGCAGCCAGGACAGTGCACAGGAATGTTTGGGGACCTCCAGCTTTGCTATTTGGAACTGTGCTGTCTCCCTAAAATTCACAGGGCTTGCTCATTTCACTCAGTGACCAACAGGAGAGACACTGCATTTTTTTTTTTTTTTCTTTGAGATACTTGTAGGATGATTTCTTGGTAGCCATGGGGCAGTGGCTGCCAAATCTGTGGCATGACCTGGGAGCATTGCTAGAGCTTATATAAGCAGCACTGCATCTGTGCTATTTTTAAACCCTGTAGCTTGCTAGTCCCTATAGAGAGACCCATGTTTGTTGGCACATGCTCTGGCAGCTCTGTTTCCCTCTTGGGATGGGGATGTGCCCCACAAGAGAAAGCCCTGGCAGTCTCCTTCCCTCCGAGCCCAGCAGGTTCATCTCACCTTCATTTCATAATTCTCCTCCGCAGGATTTGCATTTTTTGCATTTGCAGTGAGCACAGTGGCAAGTCTCCAGCCAAGGTCTCTCTGTGTCACTGCTGAGCCTACCCCAGGAGGTGGATCCAGGAGCAGGGAAGCCAAGGTGCCATTTCCCAGCCCAAGGTGCCACTTCCCAGCCCAGGCCACGGATCCTGGTGGGTCCCTGCCCTGGGGGGCATCCCAGGAGAGGTTGCATTCTGTCTTGCATGATGGTGCTGAGCCCTCACATCTGACTGTTCCTATGTCCACCCCTGGTCACCAGCCCACAGGGGAAGCTGGCATTCGTGGATGTCACACTCACCTCTCTGTGCCACAGCAGCAGCTGTGAGTTTCTGCCCCTGGGCAGGGCTGGGGGCCAGGAACAGGCTCACTGCCCCAGAGCCAGGCACCAGCTCTGCTCTGGGGGTCTTGTTGTCTACCTCATGTACACTCTAGACCCAGTGCTATTTTTCATCTTTGTTGCAGACCTGTTGGCAACATGAGTGGCAAATAGTCCCTACATGAGAATGGCAATGAATTGTTCTAATTTTCAGGCAGATTCAGGTTCTACCTGGTGACAGGAAAAATTAATTACTATATTTTCACAAGAAGTTATTCAAATATATTCAAAATATATTACATACCAGTATTTAACAAAACATCTGATAATATCAATGATATTTTATAATCTTTGTAGCTATGTGGAGACCTCCAAAAGCACTGATTTGTCACAGAAGTCTCCATATATTTTGCAAAAAACCTACAAAATATCCTTTCATTATTCATAATCGTGAACCCAAGAGAGACTGCTGTGATGACTTGGCATGACACAGGCTAGGGATACAGTTCCAAAAAACTCCTGAATTACTGAGCAAGAGCATTTCTTTTAGAAAAGCATCCAGTTATTTTTTTAAAAATTTCTACTACAGGAGAATTCACCATAGTTCTTGAAAAGCTATTCCGACAATTAAAATATCAGTGTTTGAATTTGCCTAATTGTTTTAACAGACACACATCTTACCTTTGTCAATTTCAAGAGCTTCTGCCACTGCATTTCTGCCCCTGTAGGGACACTGAGACTCTCATGGGACTGAGCTCTCTCCTGGCCATTGGAAAGAGGTTGAGCTCCACAGTGCATTCACAAGAAAATGCATTTTTTGCAGCCTTTTGGACATTGTTGTGGCTTTACTTTGTGGTAAGCTTCTTCATTTCAGTATATTCCTCATATCTCTGACACCAGATGGGACAGAGTGTTCAACATGATGGTACCAGTATGACAGACAGATGAGTTGTAGCATCTCTGCCTTTGCTTTTCTGTATTTCTGAGGTTGCTCTACCTCCTTTTTGATTAAACCTTTTATTGGGAGCTCATGCTCAGGTCCAACCAGCTCCCACATCTCCTCCTGTGTCTCCTTTGCTGTAGCAGAGTCTCATCTTCTTTTGTCTCTTCTTCATTCAGTATTTCATCAGGCCATATCAGAACAGATTTTTTATGTCTGGCTTACTGAGCACAGCAGAGCCCTCTGTGCCCATCCCCTTCATTTAATTTGTTCTACTTCAGCCAGTGTAGCTGATTCAGGCTACCACCATCTTTTCATGTTACACAAAATAAACCTTAAATCAACATAAACCTTTTGCAAGAATGGACAGTGGGGATCCTTTGAGATTAAACCTAAAATCATCCATTTTTGATGAAAAAAAAAAGAAGTGTACATGGAGTAGTACAGAGAATGTTTCTTTTTCCTTTCTCTGCAGAAGAAAAGCCTAATGACATATTTTTAGGGGTCAGTGTACCTTGGCTGGTGAATTTCTGTGTTCTCTCTATGGCTTTGTAAGGCAGAAGCATAGAATCACCAGGGTTTTGAAATGCAAAGTCAGATTTTTCCCTTTACATTTCAACTCCTTCAGATTCTGAGGGACTCAGCGGGTGGGTTTCATGGCTAACAAAGGCAGGATGGAGAAAGCAGCTGACTGCCAATGCTTTTAAATCCCAGCCTGAGATGTTCTCACTCCACTGAAAAGCTGCAATAAATATAATCCAACACTTGGGGAAGTTCATTCTTTAATCCAATCTAATCTCAATAGACACTAAAATATTTGTGTGTAGATTCTTGGGTTCACCTCATACCACTTTTAACAGGTGATCAGTATTTTTTGTTGAAGTTGTTATCCTTTTTACAAGAAGAAAAAAGAAATTTTTAGAATGGGAAGGAACAAGCAGTGTAACCAGAACTTCAAAAAGGTGTAAATTATCCAGAATTACACCTGCACCTCAATGCTCAGAGAGGATAAATAGCCAGATACACACATGTGGCCACACAAACTCCGTTTCTCTTTGATGTTCCTATTGCAAATGCTGACCAAGGGCTGTCTTGCTTACATTTATGAAATAAATATGTGAAATCAGAGCCCAAGGCAGATCTATTACTGACTAGTGATTTCCTGTTGTGTTCACTGAAGCTACAAGGCACAAAATAACAAGAAAGGAATAAAATCCACGTTGTAATACAAGCATGAACAGCATATTGATGGTGGTAGGAGTGTATTTTTCTCCACTTATTTTACTAAGATATATCTGCAAGTGCCAGCTTAGCCACTGATTTCACAGAAAACTTGTGAGCACTGGCTGACTCCACCTGTTTATCTATCAAAGAGCTCTTTACAGAAGTGACATCTCCAACATCTCCATTGCTCTCCAGTCACATCTCCAGTCTCCACACCAGTCTCCTTTTTCACCATTTGTTAGCAAATTCACCACCTCCCTTCTCCCAGTCCTGTTTTTACCCACACTGTAAGGCAGATTAGAGAGAAACCCACTGAACCAAAAAGAGACCTGCTCACAAACCAACCGAATTCTGTTCCCCAGTCCAGGCCAGGGTGTTTACAAATTTGCTTTCTCTAATACACTGGTCTCTTGCTCACTTTCTTTGCTCTTTTGCCATGGTGAAGAAGTAACATCCTCACATTTGGAGGAAAATTGAGAGCAGGTACCTCTTTGATGCCATTGCTGCAAAAACACATGGGGGAGATTAGATTCTGCAGACTGCACAGTCTGCTTTACTGGTCCCCATCCATCCCACATTTTCAAGCCATGCAGGAGTTTTCTCTTTATGTCTGCAACGTGCTCGGGGTGAGCAGGCACGGGGCTCTCACAGGCAGCACGACAGGACTGGCAGTGTGGCCAAGCCCAGGACAATGTCTGTGGCCAGCAGCCTCTGGACCAGCACCTCCTGTGCTGCTGGAGCCCCTGCTGGTTGTCCTGCTCTGGGATCTCTAGTGCAGAGCCATGACACAGAGCAGACACATCCTCAGGGCCTCTGCTGTTCCTCAGGTTTGTGCTCTGTCTGTCTGCCTGCTGATGGTGTCTGCTCCAACAGAGGTTCTCCTGCTTTCCTCTGTCCCAAATACACAGCTCTCACAAACCCTGCTAACATCATTCCTCTGCACAAGCACCTCCATTTGCAGAGTCCCCAGACTCAGAGTGGCGCACTTTTCAAGTGTTTACTTCATCAAGGACTGTAGTCAGGTGCTGTATTCTACAGCAATGAAGATGGTCAGTTCATCTGTCACCTTGAATCCTCCTTCACCCCACTGCCCATATTCTGCCCTTCCTCAGCCCTTTCTCACCATCTTCAGCTACACCTTTTTGTAGTACCTTATTTTCTCCAGCTTCTTCCCACAAAAAAGCTGATGTGCAAGTTAGTTTGCTCTGCACAGCGCAGAGAAAGCATCTCACATCAGACCTTACTGCAACCAGCACAGACTCTGGAGAGAACCAAGTCTTAAGGCTCCTCCACAAGACCCAGCTCACCTTGAGAAAGACATGCCCAGGCTGCAACCGCATTTCAGGATGCAGAGAAAAAGTGAGTGTTCACTACAGTTGCATATCTTGTAGTCTGAGACAATGGGCTGATTTTTTAGATATGACTATATAATAATTAATATACTATTATACTAATATTTATTAGACAATATATTATATGTATTGCATATTATATTAATGGCAGGCTATGTATTGGGCTATGGAAATTAAATGGTTGTTCCTTTTTTTCTTCCCTACCATAGCTTTGAAAAAAGCCAAACAGTGTATGCTGTGTAGAATATGGTCCCATTGAGAACATTTCCAAATATTATCTCCATTTGTGATGAGATAGAAGTTTCAGGATGATTTCTTCTATGCTATTTTGAACACACATCAGTTTATGTTAATACTCACTAACTGCTATTGAATTTTTTATTTGGAATTTTTAAATTTTTTTATAGGACTACTGAGTTACAAATACTACATAAAAAAAGATCAGTCATCAGTCACCAGTTTCATATGCAATGTTTTAATGACTAATTTTTTTTTACATTAAAATCAAAGTGAGATAAATATCTGAGGGCTAAGAATGCCAAATTAAGTCAGTGTGTTCTGACCATTCTAGTATAACTTAATGTTGAGTTCCTTAGTAAGTGGAGCGGAAATACGCAGAACCAGTTTCTGTGGAAAAAAGAGACAAAAAATAATTAATTTTGTTAATGTAAAAAACCCCCAAAAACAGTTCAAAACAGAGATTAAGAAGTGAAACTTGAGTTTAGACCTTCATGATTTCTTTAACGTATCTAGTAGGTGAGACTAACTTGATGACAGTATGCATCTTCCTACTGCTGTATCCAATTCAACTCCCTTTTAGAAATTCAGGAATGGTTTAAAATTAATTAATTAATTACATGAATTAAATATTAAATTGTAAATACAATATCTGTCCTGCTCTCTCCCTGTTCAGTGTTAAATTTAGTGTAGTTTGGGCTATTTCTATTTTCAGTACTTCTGTACTTGACTAGTTTTATCCTTAGGTTTCAGAATTAATAGTCTCTTAAAATGCACAATATGCATATCCATAGCTCTTTGCCAGCCCACAAATTCTTGTTAACATTAACAGTCTGTGCTTACTTAAATCACTTCTTCAAACTATCTAATATTTTCATCTTTCATCAGAAACAGTTCTCTACTACTGCTTAGTGAGTTGGAATTCCACTTCTTGAATAATTTGCCTTTTCTTCAAATACAGGGAAAAATCCAGACAAAAGTACTGCAAACCCATCCAAACACCAACCTGAAAATTGCCAGGCAGCCAGAGAGGCTTCTCCCAACTGCAATACTGCATGGACATTGGGAGCTATGGATGTTGGGAGCCTCTGCACTTCCCAGCAGAGAACGCAAGTGGGATAAAAAGAACATTCCCTATGCCCATTGTCAGCACCAGCCTGGCCAACAGATGTCCCCTTCTAACATCCCTGCTGCAGTCACTGTACAATTCCTTAAGGCATGAGACTCCAGAGGAAAAAACAGATAACAGACTCCTAATAATAGGAAGATTCTGTGATATTGCAAATGTCAGATCAGGGTAGCGCTGCATGAATCAGAGAGAAAGAAGTGGCTTATTACTAAGCAACCTGTTTCTATTTATATACAAATAAATATGGCTCAATAAGCACTTCAGCAGTGCTATTAGGTAAATTTGCTTTCAAAAAAATATGCTTTCAAAACCAATATGGTAGAAGTTACTTTCTACTGCAGCCCTTTAAACAGTGGGGTCTCTGCTTGTAAAACTATTATACCAAATGTAATCTCACTAAGCCTGTAAGAAAGTGGCAAATTTTTCCTTTGCAATTTATTTTTTAATTGCATGAATAAGTTTTCAAGATGTAAACCCAAGCTGCTGCTAGTGCTCTTCATTTATTTATTTATTTTTTTATTAGAGGGTCAAATGTGAGAGGAATATAGGTAGTGACATTGTAACCTCTGTACAGGGATGGTGGGAGAGGTTTGACTAAATCTCTCAGAATTCAGAGTGGAATGTATTTAGCTGGTGTAGAAAATTTTCTGTACAGGGATGGTGGGAGAGGTTTGACTAAATCTCTCAGAATTCCTCTCAGAGTGGAATGTATTTAGCTGATGTAGAAAATTTAACTTTTTTGTAGTTTTGGATCCCTACAACATCAGCTTGGTGGGTTTTTTCCTCCAGTATTTGAAGTAGATCTTAAGTCACCAAGATGGTATTTTGCTCTTAAATCAAATTTTAAATTATATTTTTGAGACAAGCTTATTAGTCTTTTAAAATCATCTTTGATGTGAGGCTCTTAGTCTGCAGTTATCTTCTGGATATCTGTAATTGGTACTTTCAAGCACGTCTCAATGGAATGTTTTCTTTACCCTGCCACATTTATGTTGCTTTCAGCTTGCTTAGAGGCTGTTAAACAATTTCTTCCCTTGAGTCAATATTGATTATGTTTATTTATGACATTGTCTCTGAAAGTGAAATTTTTACAATTCTCCAAGGCAGAAATTTATTCTCAGCAATTTTCTTCCTTTACAGGTTCCTTCAATAAAATAAATGGTAGAACCAGGTATGTATAAAGGGGATGACTCTTTGGTTACAAATGAAACTTAAACACTAAGCCAAGTGGGTAGGGTTACATAAGGTGTGACATCCACTACTTGTTGCCTCAGTTATCTTTCACTGCATGATGATTTAGTGGCATTTTGCAGTGTTCCCTAGATGCAGCCAGTGCTGAGATGTGAGTACACATCTCATACAGAGCGTGAATGACCACTTCAGCTTGGTGGCTGGGGACAGATGTGGGACAAATGGCCAGAAGAAAGGAAGCCAAAGGTTTTGCTCCTTTTGTCTATACTGCTGTCCCAAAGAAAATTGGGACCACAGAGGCTGTTGCCACTTAGGGTTTATCGGGGGTGGTCAGTCCATCCCCTCTGGAATGTCCCCACGTTGGTGCCAGAGGAGCACTGCACAAGGAAGTCATGCATTTTGTCCTGGAACACTGAGGCTTGGCACTTTAAGATGCTGAAATTACACCTCTTTGGAAGACAGGGACATGCTCCTTAGAGCCAACGACACTGGAATAATTTTTTGGACACCAAGTAATCGTGAGAAAAAATCCACAACGCTTCTTTTCAGCAGCAGATAAAAAACTCTGACAAGTTTTCTCATTTTATCAGAATGATAAGAATGCCCATGAAACTGCTAACTGTGCCCTCAGCTCATGGACCTGTATCTTCTTTCCAGTATTTCAGTGTTTAAAAATTTGTGTAAGTGGCAGACATTAAGTAAAAGAGAGTGCATATGCATAAGCAAAGATTAAAGTTTCCTAAAAGAGCTCTTGTTTTTGCTTTTTTTTTCCCCTCTCCTAAATGTCAGACTGTTGTAGCAATAATGGGTGTCTGGTTACACTTCAAAATGTGAAGGGGTGGATGAGAAACAGTTCCTGTCCTTCACTGACTTAATTTCTCTTCACTCTTCTTCACCCTCCTTTCCCTAAGTTTTTTCTTAACCTCTCAGTTCAGGTCTTACCCCACTCATCTCATAAGTCAAAGCATCTCCCCGGATGGATCTTCCATTCAGAGACACAGCCTGAGGTCTCAGTTTCAGGCCAAGAACGGTAATTTTGTTGTACTTCAGAGTGTCAGCTCCACGGTAGCCATTTTTAACTATTTCAGTCTTCAGGCTTCCCTGGAAAAATCCACAGAGAAAACTTTAGGACCATGACAGCTCTTTAGAGATGACTTGCTGCACACTTAGGAGGTTTCATGCTTGTCAATGAACATACACAATGTATGTCTTCCAATGTAGACATTGAAGTCATAAAGGAAAAAACAACAGTCACATTCATTTGTACATAAGAAAGGTTTTGTGTATGATTATAAACTAAGAAAGTAAATCACATTTACAGCATGAATCGGATTAAGAATAGAAAAACATGTCCAAGAAGACATGTTTTTCTACTTTTAATCAATGTGAATTTTGTTCTTGTACCCATTACAGAGCACAGTGGCATATGCAAAGCCAAAATCCAGATACAGAGATTCAGTTAGTGACCTTAAGACAGATTTAATTAACATCCAAAATTAGCTGCTTTAAAACACTAGTATCTTCCACAAACAGCAGCTGCTAGATGTTTTGCCCCTATTTAATGTACCACATCTCCTGCCAGAAATCCCTCTTATATATGTCCCAGCTTTAAGGTGACTAAAGGAGCGTTGTATGTCCACAGAGCTTTGTTTGCTGTACTTTTTATTTACTATACATCCCATATTTAGGGGTGTGCCAAGAGGACATACAAAGTCATTAAGCCAATTCATTTGGATCACCAGTGACAGTAATTTCCCATACATGTAATGAAGGAATCATCGCATTTTTTATGTGATTAAAGTTGTTGAGGAAATAAAGATGAATTACACTGCTCAGGAAATGATGGATGGCTATGCAATCACGACTTTTTAAAAATATGCCGAGGAGAAACCCATGATGGAACCTGTTGCATAAATTAGCTTATGTTATTTCAGTAGTGCATTGTAGGAGGGGAGCAGGAGCTAGATCACAGTATATGTAACTTAGGGCTGTGCTTAGACTGCTTATTTCAGGCATCCACACTAAAAATAAGTGCTAAGCCCCAGCACACTGATTTAAACTGCCTAAATAAGGAATGTTGGCTATTATTTAGCAAATGGGGAGAAGCCTGCAAAAGCCTCCAGAGAATTTTTCAGGGTACCTCTTACATGTGATGTCTTATTCCCTCTGGCAGAGCTCCAGCAGAGAGGGAGGCTCAGTTTAGAGAGAGCACCTCCCTATGGTGTTTTACTGCTGTCTCAGGTGTGGCTAAGCAGGACAGCCAGCTCAGGTGGCCACACAGGCCCAGGAAGCACAATGTAATGTTGAACTCGGCTCTCAAGCTCAGAGGCCCAAGACAGGACTCTTCAGCAGACACCATTTTCCCTGACCAAGGTCTAGAACTGGAGGTCTTGGGGAAACAGGATCACAGAATATGCTGACTTGGAAAGGACTCATAAGGATCATGGAGTCCAATTCCCTGCCCTGCACAGGGCAACAGGATGGTCAGGATGGATGTGACCTGTTCCTCCCCAGGCATCTAATGGTTAAAGCAATTGCCCAGGAAGGTCCTGACTTCTTGTTTGAGGCAGTTATGGATATCACTCAAAACCATGTAAATGCAAAGCAACATGAAGCCCTTGATCTGATGCCAGGAGCCAGGGTTTCTGTACTCTGAGCAAAAATGGTCAGGAGTTTTCTTCTTACCATGTTGCTCTGATCCTACCAACTTCCCCTTTTTTCCTCCCTACATTTTCACCCTGAATATTGGACCAGTTTTAGGAGAAACTTCCCTTCAGGCTATCCAGTCATTTAGTGCCTAAAGCATCCTTTCAGAAGATTCCATTTTATTGGACAACCCTTCCATCCCCATCCCTTTATTACAGTGTGGACCCACCTGGTACAGGCTGAGCATACCTGCCTTGTCTGCCACCCCTGGGGATCAGGACCTCCCTGCTCATCCCTGAAGCACAGTGGATCTTATACAGGTGGATCAAGTATTCTTCTAGCCTGGTGGGCTTCAAGTAAGGGGGCTCTTTGACTTAGGTCACTTATTCACTATGCATACTGGAAGGGATATGTCAAGGGAATTAAAATGCCAACTGCAGTGAGACAGCACCACAGAGCTTGAATCATTCTCTGAGGATTAAGTGCATGCCCTAGTCTTGAATTCTTCTTTACACTTTTGAGTTCTTTAAATGAAAATATAAATTAAAGGGTCTAATCCTGTAGCTGTTACTTTTGCAACACCCCATGCTGGTTCAGAGTAAATGCTGTAATGTCAGACCTTACCAGCAAATCTCTCAGGGAACAAAACTTGAGTGTTCTCCTAAAACTAGGCGAGATTAAATTATTCTTCCACATTTTTTAAAAATATAGAAATGTGCAATAAATACTAAGACCTTTATACATTTCTCATACTTCAAATTGCTATTTAAGATTGACGGTTTTCTTTATAAACACATAATAAAAACTCAACATTAAAGATTACTGGAATGCAGATAGGGAATTCAGTCATGGATTTACAGGCAGAAGTCAAATATGAGCAATGAGAAATGGAAGTGCCAGAGAAGCAACAATCTAATTTGCCCAGCTCAAAATTTAATATAAAACTGGATATTGTTTTTCTGTAGCCTTACTGCAATAAATTACTATACACAGACTACACAAAACCAAAGAGATTCTTCTTCCTTTTTGCTGCTGAAATACCCTTTTTTTCTGAAAAAGAAAGAATATTTTTTTTCTTGGTAAATCAAGAACAAAATAAGTTAAAATTAAATTTGAAGTCAACCCATGTAGTGTTAGTTCCAGGAAAATATCTCACGAACATCCCAGGCTACATAATAAAGCCCATTGGCTTACCCTGGATTGCTCTTGTTCTTGGAAGACAGATCTTCTAAGAGTAATATCACAATAGGGGTTAACACGATTTTATTGTTCTGACTGATTTCTGTAGATTACTTTTGGACTTTTAGGAATACATGGCATGAAAATCATGTAATCATTTAGGCTGGAAAATACCTTTAAAGTTAAAGTTCAACTATTAACCCAGCACTGCCAAGTCCACCAGTAAACCATGTCCCTAAGGGCCACATCTACACATCTTTTAAATACCTCCAGGGATGATGACTTTACCACTTCTCTGAGCAGCCTGTTCCAGGACTTGATAACCCTTTCCATGAAGAAACTTTTCCTCATGTGGAATCTAATCCTGCGCTGGTGTAACCTGAGGCCTCTGGTCCTACCACTTGTTACTTGGAAGAAGAGACTGACACCCATCTGGCTCACCCTCCTTTCACACAGTTATGGATAGCAACAAGGTCTCTCCTGAGCCTCCTTTACTCTAGGCCAAACACCCCCAGCTCCTCAGATGATTTGTGCTCCAGACCCTCCACCAGCTTCTCTGCCCTTCTCTGAAGGATCTGAGGTGTGGCCTCACCAGTGACAAGTACAGAGGTACAGTCATTGCCCCAGTCCTGTATATTTCTGATACAAGCCAGGATGCCCTTGGCCTTCTCGGCCACTTGGGCACATGCTGGCTCACGTTCAGAAGGGCTGGGGACCAAACCATGTCATAGTCTATATACAATATCCTATTTATTACAAATGCTAGAACTGCAGATGAAATAAGATCTGTAGAGACAGGTTATTGAAGTAGGGTAAGGTTTTTTAACAATAACTCCCATAACTTACTATCATATACTTAATGAGCTTATGGTAGACATATTTCACAGTATTTTACTCAATTGAAGCCTTGACTGTTGGGCTTTTCTGTAGGTCTTTCTCAGGACATGTCTTCACAGAACTGAGCACTGTGTGAAAGGCATCAGTGCACTGATCCTGAGCTAATCTGTTCCTGTGCTGCACAGAGCATCTGATCAGCACAGTGGGTTTCCAGAAGCATGCTGGATCTCTCCACAGGACACCCACCATGGGAGCAGTGTCTGTGCTGTCAGACAAGGAAATGTAAGCTAAAGAATTGAGACTACATAACTCTCTGCACCACAAAACAAAAATATCAAGTGATCAAAGTTAAAAGGTTGCTGGAATATCCTGGAGAGAGGAATCTAGCTTTCTCCCACCCATCTGACTGAAAGTGGAACCCAAGAGAAAGGTCCCTTTTCCCCAGAAGCTGCAACTAAGGGGGAAAAAAAAGTTGAAAATCTGGGATTTTTTCAGATTTGTATTGCAGCAGGGACATTAATGACATGTGTCACTACGATACTCAACGGAGCAGACATAAAACTATGATCCCATAGTTGGACTATTTTGTAGCTAGCTGGAAATGAAAGCATTAGGTAGGTCACCTGGTTTATAGACTGAGCTAGAAGAGAAACATCAGCACCTTACAATGACCAAACTAAAATACAGCTACCTATATGTAAGTAGGTATCTTGTATGTTGCCACTTACTTTGCTGAATGTGTATTTAGCCAAGAAGTAGTTCTCTTTTTCAATAGTATCTGTTGAAACACAAAGCAAGGAGAATTGATATCAAAACAAGCAGCAAAATCCATAAGCAGTTCACATTACTGCAGCAAGTGGCTAAGGTCAGACTAAGATGATTTGTGGGCTATTTAATCTCTTCCTCTAGTCTTAGGTTGATCTCAGGAGAACACAATGTGAGAGATTGCCCTCTCTAGCAGATCAGCTGCTCCTAGTGTCACACATTTTCTCATATCAAAGCACTGACTTCAACTGCAATCAGCTTTGTACCTTCACAGAATCACAGAGTAAGATGACTTAGAAAGGACCCTCAAGGATGATCAAGTCCAACTCCTGGCCCTGCACAGCACCATCTGCAAGAGTCACACCATTTGCCTGAAAGCATAGCCCAAACACTTGTAGAACTCTGTCAGCTTGGTGCTGTCACTGCTTCCCTGGGGAGCTGTTCCAGTGCCCAACCACCCTCTGGGTGAAGAAACTTTTTCTGATATCCAACATCAACCTCCCACCTCCCACCAGCACAACTTCAGGCCACTCCCTCAGGTGCTGTCACTGTCACCACAGAGATCAGTGCCTGCCCCTCCTCTTCCCCTCATGGAAGTTGTAACTGCAGTGAGGTCTCCCCTCAGTCTCCTCCAGGCTGAACAGACCAAGTGACCTCAGCCACTCCTCATACGGCTTCTCCTCAAAATCCTTCACCATCTTTGTTGCCCTCCTTTAGGTGCTCTCCAATAGTTTAATGTCTTTTCTATATTGAGGTTCCCAAAACTGCCCCCAGCACTCGAGGCTGCCCCACTGCAGAGCAGAGCAGGACAATCCCCTCCCTTGCCCAGCTGCTGATGCTGTGCCTGATGCCCCCAGGACATGGGTGGCCCTCCTGGCTGCCAGTGCCTGGCTAATGTTCAACTTTCTACTGCTAATTTTGGGGTCAGTTCTCCAGCTATTTCTAGCAGGAGCCAGTGCCATTATGCTGCTGAAAGGTGGCCTGAGGAGAGCCCTGTATGCAGGTACTGCTTCACAGCAGGGGACCAGACTTACCAATGGAATCACCATCATCCCAGAAGAGAGATCCAGAAGCTTGTCCTTGTTCATCCAGGGCAATAATGAGTCCAAATGGGTTCAGGCGGCTGTTGACAAACGTTGAGAAGTGTCAGTACAAACCTGTGCAGGTTGGTCCCTTCCAAGCAACTCAACAAAAACTTCTGAACACAACTCCCATTTTAAGGTTACAAAAAAGGTCATGACAGAAGAATAACAACAGTGTTTACCAAAAGCACTCTTGAAGTGATGGCAAAGTCTTTGCCTTGCCTTGTCCTACTGACATCTAGATTTCTCATATTTTGAGTGCTCATGTAGACAAGCTCCCTCTCCTTTTGTGGCCTCAGTGTGCGATAACTGGATGGTCTGGGAGTCAACTGGTAACCAGTACTACCTTACTATGGCTGCTGCACAGTGCTGTCCCCTCTCTTTCCTACTCAGATTAGCTTTTGAGCATGATTCAGATTTGAGACCAGTATATCATCCATTGGCATGGGGAAATATTTCTCCTGAAGAAAGAGTTGAGCTTTTCCACCTTGTTTACAGCATTTGATAAATTCACCCAAGAAAAATTTTGCTTTTCCCCTTGCATACATTTAGTCTGAACGATTGACAGCAGGTCAGTGTGGCAGTAAGAGGTGCAAAAGCTTTTCTGAGCACAATCATAGAGCCAGGAGTAGGCGTCAGCTGTGCTAACAGTGACGTGGGTCATCTCTGAGGTGATTTCTCCTAATGAAACGGAGTGAATACTGGTATAAAAATATTGTACTTATCACTTGGGATGGCAGCTGGGAGCTGCAGATAGTCTCTCTTCTGTACTTTCTTTTGATTGCTTTTTTGACTGCCTGTGGGTCTGACCCACACCGTGGCTGCTTGGTGACAAACACAGGGGACATTACCTCTCAGTAGTGGTTGTGGCTGGTGCCTGCTGAGGCAGAATGTACCCTCCACGGATGTACAGAGGGATCTTGTTCAGTGGGGCAGACACAGTAACATAGCTCTTCTTCCAGGAATTTGGCACTTTAAGACCCTACCACAAAAATTAATGCAGTTAAAAAAATGCCAATCCAGGCAGTATACATACTGAAAAAGAGAGCAAGGGGTAAATTTTCATTTCAGTTACATCAGTGAAAAAAACAAACTAAAATAAGGATTTCAGAAGTGTTATTCTAGTTTCCTTTTTAACATGAAAGAGGATCTAGCCTCTGCAGTTATGCATATGCCTGAGACAGAAGCATCATGACTGAAAGACAGCAAATGGTCTTTTAAAATGGTATCATTATTCCATATGCTGTTAAAAAAACCCCACCCATTAAGACACTGAGCAAAAAGAAAAAAAACCTTTTGCTTCCTCTTTTTATACATAGGGAGCCTGTCACAATTCAGTTTAAGGTAAGTGATTCATAGTCATTGGGGAATGTAAACTGTAGATTTTCTTCTCTTTTAAGAACAATTCTTCCCCTTTCAAAAAGTAATTACAGCATTCAGAGAGTGAAATTTGTGTGTGTGTAGACAACAGCATTAAGTTCTCTGCATCATCCTTTTCTGGTTTAATGCCTCAAAACCTAAAAAAAAGACTTATGTACAGAGAAAATAACAGGAAGGCTTTGCTCTTGCCCTCTGTAAATTATAATTATGATTTATGGCAAGTACCCAACTTTGGTTTGGATAAACACCATGTGCATGACAAGTAAGTGCCAAATACTGAGAGGTGAGCAATGCCAGGGGCAGGCACATAGGCAGGGCAAGGGACAAAGGCCACTGCCCTTGTGCCCAGCCCAGCAAGGGGGCTCAGAGGGAGCCATGAGGAGAGTTGAATTAAATGCTGGACTTTGCATGAAATGCTGAACTTTCTCATGAAAAGAGAAAAAAGAAAGGGCTGGATGAACATCCATCTGAGGACACCAGCCAAATGCTGAAAACGACCAAACTTATTTTAAAAAAAGTCTGCATTTCCTCTGAGAGCAGTTCTGCCCTGCCTGCTCCTCTCCAGGGACACTCAGGAGACTTAACAACAGCCTGATGATCCTGGGCTCACATTTCTGAAAGCTCTTAGCATCAGTTTAACTGCTCCCATTGAAGTCAAGCTGGGCTTAGCCTGCAGATTGCAGCAGAGCACTTCTGGAAATGCAGTCCTGGGGAGGGTGCTGGAAAGGTCAAGACTCAGGCCCTGAAGAGAAGGTACTGGCATGTCCCACAGAGCAGATTGTTCTGCAGCTCTTGGAAGCATCTTCCAGAGGGGTGCCTCACCTTGCACTCCAAATATGCCTTCTGTCAAAAGTGATACATGTGCAAAATTACATGCACTAGAGGGTTTGCGGCATGCTCTCAGGAGTGTGGCTTAGGTTTTTGCCTCTGTCTCTGTGTGTGGAAGTGTACCAGAATAAGAATTAAAAGTGGGGGGCAAAGAAAGAAATCCTGGCATTTTCATGCATGTCTAGGCTGCTCTTGAAAATTCTTAGAGCTTTACATGGCAAAAATAGAAAACAAAATGTTACTGAAAGCTGTGTCATTTACTCTCCCAGCTAGCCTGATGCAGACTTCTTTTTCTCTAGTTTTCTTCATCTACAGAGGTAAAAATACCACTGAAGATTGCTAAAAGTAATTTTGCTGGAATTGTACCATTAAAAATTATTAGGGAAAAAGTAAGAAAATTAATCTTAAGAATACTTACAGTATAGTAGTCGAACCACTGTGCTTCAGGGAAGTATACAGCCACAGATCTTGCTCCCTGTAATTGTTATAAAGAGATTAGTCTTTTTTATTTTTGTATTTCTGATATTACATTAGCTTTATTATATTTGTGCATGGAGAGATGTATTCTGAATATTCTAATAACATCAAATTTTGGATATTATGGCTGAGTTATTGTCATAGCAGTGGACTAGTGCTGGCTAATCTATAATACTAAACAGACAAGCCTATCCTATCTGGGGGTTTTTACTGCCATAGCCTGGGATGAGTCAATGTTACATGATTATTTTATTCTAGTACATAGCCCTGTGTCTTGTAAATGTAACTGGCCTAGGTGCACTCCTCCAACATCTGAGCCCCCCTAGCAATGGCTATGGCAGATCTTCCAAGACAGGGCTTCACATCTGAAGTGGGAGGATAGCACTGCTCACTGCCCCTTGCACCATTCCTGTCCCAGAAACAGGCAGAGAATGAGCTCTAGCACAGAGAGGATGCACATCCTTCTCTTCTTGTAAACAATTTCAAGTTGCAGATAAGTAATAATAAATAATAAATGTTTTGCTAATTGCACAATTACTGTACTTCATTTTGCAGCATGTGTTGTGTCAGAACGCTGCAGGGATGTAATCATGCTAAAGGCACTTTGTATTAATAACTCCAGGAACAGTTGGGATCAAAACATACTTCCAATTTTGTTACAAGTTGCTTATTCTCACAAACAGATTAATTTTTACTATCAGTGTAGATGTCTGTCCCTTTGCAGAATTATGGATTAACCCCAAGAACTACCCCAGGAATCTTGTGGAGCAAGAAAAGTAAAGGTGGAAGAGAAGACTTAAGGCAAAATTACCATCTGACATTTTAGGGTTTTTAGATATATGAAAAACCCTATAAAGGCAAGATGTTCTCCTCTCCATCTCTTCTCTGTGGTATTATGACAACCTTGAATATTCTGGTCTACAGCAAAGTGTGCAACCATCACCTGAGTCATGATGATTTCAGGGCCAGGTTGGATGGGGCTTTGAGGAACTTGGCTTAGTGGGAGGTGTCCCTGCCCATGGCATGGGGGTTGGAACTAGATGATCTTTAAGGTCCCTTCCAACCCAAACTATTCTATGATTCCATGATTCCGAGCACCTCACCTTCACAACTGCCTAAATAACAAACCAGTGTGCAAGGCAGTTCTCCATTCTGATTGATTTTTTTTTTGATGTCTCACTTGCTCTCATCCTAGGACTCAAGGAGTGAAGGTCAAGTCATCCCTGACTCATTTTCTCTACACAAGCAGATGCTAAGCTGCAGTTTGACACAGTCAGTGCTGACCTGCACTGCCACAGTGAGGGGCTCACAGCTCACCTCTGCCCCAGCCCCGCCGACTGGCACAGCCCTAGCTGCCAGCTATCACACTGCAAGACCCAGCAATGTGCTGCCTTCAAAGTTCTGCTTCCCCCATCACGCCACAGGCAGCCTTCCTTTTGTGCTGCAGTTCTTTAAAAAACATCAGGAACTCCTTATCTAGACCCCCTATCATTTCATATATCCTTATAATGTCCCCTTTTATTCAATTCTTTGCAGGAAGCCTCTCCTGGCTTGTCACTTCCTCTTCATGGGAAGGGGTTTTTTCCCATTGTTTATCATCCTGCTGGTCTGAGACCCTGTGAAATCTTCTTTCTACTCTTCAGCTATTAGAAACCTGTGGGAGTCTGAAGATAAAGGCCTGATGAATGAAGTGCCCCAGTGGGGTCAGAATGGTTTTAGAATTTAATTTTTTATTAAATTCACAGAGACAAAAGGGTTGGTTAAAAAACAAGGTAACAGTGTCCTGTTTAAATGTTTGATCATCAGTAACATCCAGAAATATATCAGCTGTTCTGTCAGCATGCTGATTGCAAACAGCACTAGGATACATCCCATGCAAATACTTAGATCTGCTCAGACATACCTCTCTTGTGCTGCCAGCAGTCAGTGGTGGGCAAGGAGAGAAACACACCCTTGCTTCAGCCAAGCAAGGAGAGCCATGTGCCCAGCACAGCAGAGGAAAATGCTGCTTTTTAAAACCTGTCCTGTTAGCAGCTTACATTATCATTATCGTTTCCATAATGACTGCCTTTGCCTGTGATGCTGGGAAACTCCTACCAGAGCCCCTGAGAGCTGCAGTTCCAAAACACTGTGGGTGAGCAGTAATATGGAAACCAGTTTGCTTTCATATCTGTGTGTTTCTTCCTAGCTCAACAATTACTGCTCTGTGTGTGTCCTTGGAGACTGCTGCCAGCACAATAACAGGAGCACGTGAGGGGCAGCATCCAGCCTCTTTACATCCTTTCCTCACTTGGAGTAGAAGGGAAAGGCTGTGCCCTCACTTTCATCCTCCCACTTCAAGTACTGAGAAGCTCTGTACTGTCTGTGCTGCTCAGAAATGTGCTCTGAAGCTTTGACAGTGGAGAGTAGAAAGGGATGGATATGAGCAAACATGCTCTGAATGTCATCCAATGCCCTAAGCACCACTTGTTTCTTCTATTCCAGTATGATAGCATTTTTAATTACAGTACTTGCCTCTTCAAGAACAGGAGCAATCATAAAGGCAGATCCCCAAAGGAAGGCAGTATCTATTCCGTGAGTCTCCTGATCAGAAGTAAATCTATTTTGAAAGTTAAATACACAATGTTAATTCACAGTTAGAATTTGCCAAATATTTTGATATTACTCACTGTGACAAGAAATCTGCTTCCTCAAAGTATCCTTCAACACAGCCAAATATTTTTCCTGATTGAGGGAATGCCAAAAGCTGGACAGAGATTCAGATATTTCAGTAGTACCTACCATCCCAGAGCAGACCAGAACTCTCACAAAATGATAAAGCTGATTTCTTTTCAGAAGAGCAACAGTGGGAAAACAACTCACTTCCGTTCAGTGGGCTGAGACCTCATTGTGGGAGCCAACGAGCAGGATAGGGGCCAGGCCCAGGAGAGGGAACACAGAGGAAAAACACTGTGCTCTAGGATCTAAAGCATTTGTGAAAATCCTTGGATTTGGCCTCCCACAGCTTTCACAGATTTACATTTGAATTTGTTTGCAAGACAAACACAGAGCAACACTCATACATATTGTACATATTGTTTTAGCTGTCTCTCCTGAATGGATGGAAAACCTATGGAATTCAGTCCATTTTATTCAATGCACTAAAACTGTTTTGGATTCTGATCATGTTCTCCAGAATGGTCACAGTTCCATTTGCCTGGCTTCACTTGCCTTCTCTTGGGAAGAGATCTCTGTTCCACCGTGCATCAGCTAATGAAAATATTGACTAGCACCTGGCAAAGAAGAGAGATCCTTCCCAACTTAGGAACCTCCTTTCATATAGCATAAAATCCTTGAGAATTTAAATAGGTTTTCAATCATCTGTAAGTCTCTTCCTGAGGAAATAATTAATGGATCCTAGTTCTTCTAAGAACATCACGTACACAAAAAAATCCGTATCTCAAATCCTCCTAAAATCAAAGTACCTTGTACCTCCTGACTTCTGCTACTCTGCCACTCCAACAGCCCTGTTGCCTTGTCAGAGATGGTAACTGGTCTGGTTTTCATGCATTTTTGACAAATTCACACTGGCTATTGCATATTTACATACTATTCTCTAAGGATGTATAAACTCCTTGTTTAAAAATTGTCTGTTTCATGGGCTTTGCAGCTGCCCCTGTCTAAAGCCAGGTCTCTGTTGAACACTGGCTGGAACAGAGCAGCTCAGTGTCAGTGCCCTGCTCCACACCCTGCCTGCCTGGGGCAAAGGCACACACTGCACCCAGCCCAGGCTTACAGAAATCTCCCCAAAACAGTAAAGATAACTTGGCAATAAAAAGACACCTATTGAGTGCTCGGATTGCTAAAATATTGCAAACATTCTTGAAGGCTTGCCTTGGGCTCTGCTTGAAAGAAACCTCAATTTGTTCAGAGTTTCTTTTTCTGTCCAGAACAATAGCTCTTTTGGACGCCTTAATCTTGGTCACTACTGCACTGTGACCTAATACTTTTAAATGTTTAAAGCAGATTATGGTTTTTGATGAATTACCTTGTCCTAAAGTTTTTTAAATATAAAAAATGAGCTTTTCGAGTCATCTCAATAGGTTCTCTGTATTTTTAATTTGACTGTAATAAAACTGTAATAGTAATAAAATACATTTTGTTGTGGGAGATTGCAGGAAAAAAAGCTGATCAAGAAATTATGAATAAAGAAGAATCAATCATATTTGTACACGGAAACAAGATTCTCACCCTTTAACTCAGCACAATTTTCTCCTGCAATTATAGCAACTACTAGCACAAATTCAGCAAACAAATGAACTTTGCTATTTTGAAAATATAAGCCATTAAAGCTTGCTGACATCTATGAAGGGTCTTTAATTCTATCTACTGCTTCCTCTGGTTAGATGATGGCCTCTTTTCTGTCATATTTCCCCCCTGGTTAGCCATTAAACCCCTTTCCCTTCCACTAATGGATTACCACCTCACAGTCTTGGACACCTGAGGTATCAATGCCTCTGCTTTATGGAGTGAAAGCCTTCAAGGTACCAAATACACTTGAAAGGATCTACTGGGATGTTGTTCTTGTTTGTTACTTGAAACAAGCCCCTAAATGTTCCAAAGGGAATGAAATGTCCACATGGAACAGCTATTGCTTGGAGACTCCCTGCCTGGGTACAGTTGTTTTCACAGTGAGGACTCTGAACTTGTAAGAACTTCACTAATACATGAGTTTTTTAGTTTTACTTTGTATTTTTTACAAGTAAGAGGCAAGGCTGATGTAAACTTCCATCATCCATACACTGAAAATTCTATTTCGGTTCTCTTTCTCAAAACCCACATTTCCCCTCCTGTTAGCATCTGGGTCACCTTCTCTACTTGGGCAGACTCACTACTAAACTGCTTAATATTACTTAGAAATAGTAAGAAATACACATTAAGTAACAGCAGTGAATAATAGTAACCAGAACTAACTAGTAGTAGTAAGAAACACTTTTAACCCATTCTAGGATCTAGCTATGGCAACATTAACAAGTGATGGGACTAGGATACCAGTTGGGGCACTGGGGAGGGAAACAGTTTGTGTTGCTCTCCTGATGCCTACCCTACTTACATGCATTTGAGAGGTTTTATTTCCTAGTAATCCCACTCTGGTCCTGCTGACTAAGCTCCCATCAGTGTCTGCAGTGAACCTCTCAGCTCAGTTTCATCTGCCAAAAGCCTCTGTTGGTGTATCTGAGACTGCTCTACAACTCTAATCAAAGCAAATGTGGAAATTTGCCAATGTGGATATGGCCCACATAGAGGCTGTATGCTGGTATGGTCAGAAAGGCAGCTTTAATGACACTAGAGCAATTCTGTATTAGCAGAGATTAGCAAATATTAATGCCAAAATTAACTTGGGCATTTCCAATATTAACACAAACCACATTAAGCAAAAATAGCATATAGCCAATTGTAAGTTATGAGCACCTACAAAATTCTCCCTAATTTTATCCAGAAAAATGACATTGCCAAGTAGAAAGAGGAAGGATACTGCTTTTAAAATTTATCACTTAACCATTATGCTGAGTAAGCAAACCAGATTTTGTGCATACTTGAATGGTTTGTGTTAGTGTAACCTCAGTTTAATTTGCAAAAAATGCCTTACCCTTTAACCAGAATGTTTTTAAGCTAAAGGTGAAAAAAAGAACATTAAACAGTGTATGCACCAATGCATAAACTGCACCAATGAAATGAAATTGTGGCAGAGCTTCAGGCTTTCATATGTATTGTTTGCACTCCTTTTGCTCAAGTCTTTGCATAAAGCATTCTGAACTAGAAAATTAACCAAAAGCAGGTAAAAAACTAATTAAAAGATCAGGACAGGGAAACTAAACCTCAGCTGGATTCCAGCTTCTTCCAGAAAAGAAAATATGAGTTATTCCAAAAATCTGAGCTTAATTTTCAAAGGGGCTTTTCAGTCTCCATTTATTAATCTCAGTTTTGCACCTGCTTCTACCCTCAAACATCTCTATCTCTGTTTGCTCTCTGCAATTTGTGGACACAGATGTGCGTTTCACAGATAGCATGCAGATCCAAGTGCTTAACTGGAAAAAAAACCAAATGCTGTGGATCATTGGACTCTCTGTATGAGGCCTTTTAGCATTCTGGATCAGAATACAGATTCCATTGATTTCATTCAAATACAGAAAATACAGGTATGTGACTCTCATTTTTTAAATAAAAAAGAACTACATATCTGCCTAAGGCTACAAATTTTCGGAATTCTTCTTTCTTAAGTTTGTCTTTTTCCCCCCACTGGAAACAAATACAGGTTATATATTAATGGAAATTAATTGCATATATTAAGAGTCATCTTTGTGCATATAACTTGATTGATTTAACTGTTCAACTGTTCTTTTAAAAGAGAGTATGCAATAATAATACTGTGACTATGATCCTAAGGATATCAACCAGTGCATACATAAAAGCTCAACTACTTGTGAGCAAATTAGAATGAAAAAGAGACTCCAAACTCACTCGTGCATCAGTGAGCGCACCACCGTGCCTCCGTGAACGTGAGACTCGTAGAACAGCGTGTATAAGTACGGCAGCAGAGAGTATCTGATCCGAAGAGTAGCACGAGATATCTTGGCAAAAGCATCTCCAAACACAGCTGGGTCTTGTTCCTGTTCAGGAAAAGCTTAGATTTGTACTAAGCATTGAAACAAACTCAGCAGAGAAACTGTGGGCAGCATAAGGAGAGCTGTGGCTGGCATGATGCTACAGAAGCGAGTGTTTAAATAAGAAAAAGCACTTTTGCAAACTGCAAGATATATTAAGAACAACATCCATTATTCCCAAACTAACATTTGTATAAAATTCTTAATTTGAAAAATTCCAGTGAGTTCAAAGTGATCAGGCCCCACCACAATGTATGTGAGCCCTCTGCAACCACCCCTAACCTTGTGAGGAGAGGGAAGCTGGGGCTCCATGCCTGTGCTCAGGAACAGATACCCGGCATCTAGAAATTAATTTATCCTGCAGATGCAAGCCCTCTCAGACAAAGGAGATGAAACACAGGAAAAAGGGAAGACTGATAATCTGCAGATCAAAGTCAAAAGCATAATTACATTGGCCACAAATATAAGGGCAAGTCTAGGTAAAAGAGTAAACTCATAACCCTGCTGAAACCAACAGGCGACCAAAGTCACTGTGTGTGGTACAGAAAACATTTCATCTATTCAAGAAGCTTGATTTCTCCTCCAGCGTGCCCCATTTTAGGATGCCCTGACTGACAGTACACCCACACATCAGCAGTGCCCCTCAGCTCCTCACTGCCAGCAATGCTCTCCTGTGAGACAGGGCATGCACTGGGTGCCACCATCCAGGGGCAGGTTGGAGCAGCCTGTCTGTATTCACTGGCTGGTTTTAGTCCTACTCCAACACAACCTTGTCTCTCCCCTGGGATGGCAGGCAGAGCACACAGCCAAGGGCTGTGCTGATATGGGAAAGAGCTGCATCTCCTTCAGTTCCTCCTGTCAACCTCTCCAGTGTAAACAGCCAGCTCACAAATCACATGGCTCCCTTTCTCCTTCATGAAATCTTTCCAGAGTACTCAATTTGCTCATTAAAGCTGAAGACCATATGATGAATTACAAGGATAATGAAATGCAAAAGTAACAGAAGTAACAAAGCTTTTTATTTTATCTAGTGCTTTTCAGACAAGAAAAATATTAATTAAACTGTTTGAAATACCCAATGAATTAGGCAAAGTGGGTATTTAAGATTTTATTTTAACACTAACCTAATGTCAATTAAATTCAATATTTAAGTAAAATTTCACCATTATTATGTTTATATCAGAATTACTCACTAAGAATACTCCCTGCTGGCCCTGAGCTCCAGAGCATCCATCTATTATTTCAAAAATTGCACTATGTTTTTACCAGTGTTCTGACACTGTACAAACACTGCTTAATTTCACAAAAAACCAGTCAGACTTCTTAGGTGATGCTGAGTCACCCAAAATGCCTGTTCATTTCTTTCTGTGAACACAATATTTTAAATGGATTTAAGTAATCCAATAAAACCAATTATATCTCTCAGTTGCAGCACCCATCATATAGACCCATTCCTCTCTTCTTGTTTATTAAATTGTACATATGAGATTGATATCCACTCACCCAGGTCAGACTCTGTTTGCATGCTCAAAGGGCCAAGCAACCACATAAATATAAATATATATATATATATATATATATGTACACCTCTAACTTTATTGGAGAGGCAAATGGAAAATATTTCTCAACATCAACAGCCAATACCTCACAGACACTTCTTCTCCTACAAAGAAATACCACAGGGATCTACAGGCTAATTCCTGACCCTCTTAATGATAGTACCATGGTTTATTATTCCTGCATTTGCCCAATTGCTGAACATCCATAATACTTTCATGCAGAGACAAAGGTCTCCCTGGGAGTGTAAATGTTGCAGCACTTTGATGATGCAACTTCAAAGAAACTGAAAGTTAGCAATTAACCTGAGCTCCAGCATTGCACAGATCAGTTTACAGAAGGGAAAAAACCCCAACATTTCTTGAACAAGCAGAACCATTTCATCACGGTAAACACAGAAAGATTACAAAGGTTGCAAGACCTTCCAACTTCATAGCAAGAAATGACCTGATACTTCTTTCCGTTTGCAACAAGTCTTTAAAGGATTTTTATGGTGTTGAAACCAGGGCACGAATCTGGACTAAAGCTGCACTTTTTCATTCATCTCATGGCCTCATTAGCTTTTTCTGGTCTTGGTTGCCTCTTGGCTGATAATGATGGCGCTACTGGTGCCTCTCCTTGGAATTCTCACACGTTTGTAACTTGCTTTTAAACAGCAAGCATGGTATATAATGATCTCTCTGCTCTCCCTGCAATACTTACTGTAACTACAGAAGTATTGAAACAAAAGTTGTAGCAATCAAGGGAGTAGGAAGATATCCCAACACTCACTGGCTCTTAAATAAAACTTGGGCTTTGGTAGGTAAAAATGAAACAGATGAATTTTACCAATAGCATGAGAAGACCAGTGTTTCTATGTTATCTTTACATTATAGATGGGAAAAATTTACATTTCACTGTGTAATTCCTGCTCTCAGTGCAGCACTCCTTTTCACCTAGTGCTCCAGTTTACCCAAGAATGGCAGGTTAGTTTTGGAGAAAGCAATACAAATCACTGTCCACATAACTGTAATCACAGGCTACAGCTTTATGTAACTTTGTTTACTTACTATGTTTCCCTCCGAATTGTGATTTCTGGAAAATGGATAGAAAGAGCCAAGCTGCATCCAGCGCAGGCAGAGTTCATAGGTAGTGTTGTAGTTAAACCCACAGATATCAGCACCAATCTAAGGAAAAATTAAATTGTGTTTGTGATTGTGACTGAGGCCCACAAATGAGAAACTACAGAAATTTGCCAATAAAAATAATTTTTGGAAAGAAATCCCTGTTTCCAATTACTTTATAAGAATAGAATCCCTGTTTCTAATTACTTTATAATAATGCATCATCTCTATATGATACAAATTTTTCTGGGACTGAGGTTGTACGGTCTCCTAGAGCACTAAGTTCACTGTGGAAGATCTGACCATATTTCAATAATTCTTCAAATTCTCCATCCCAACTTGCAAACCCAGAAATATATAAAGGAGCCCTAATCATAGAGTACGTAATACAAAGAGATCAGCTTTGGATGGCATACATTAAGTCAGTCCAAATCTTGCAGTGCTGTTTTTGTTTCCCTTCAGCAGCCAAGACTGACATTTAGCCTTTTAATCCGCAGCTCCTTAGGCTGTTACTGCTGGCCACCTCAAGCGGCTCGTTTCAGAAAACATCTGAGCTAATCTGAAGTGATATCATGTATAAGCCAGCACCTGCCTAGAGGATGCCAGACTTACATAGGGAATGCCAAAGAGGTTGAACTCCAGGATTCCAATGACTGAGCGGCGCAGGTCCTTCCACTGAGAGAAGTTGTCACCAAGCCAGTGAGCGCCGTACTTGCCGCTGCCAACGAACGTGGAGCGACTCAAGACAAATGCCCGCTTTCCAGTAGCCTGCTGGACAACACTGCCAAGAAATGCAACAAGATCATCAAAAACAAGAATGGTAACCCAAACATCTTCAAATCAACCCGAGCGTTCGGGCACGATTTTATCTGAAAGGGTATTATTCATGAAACAATTATTATTGTGATCCCTACTCACGTGAAAATGTGGCTGCAAAACTGCAAATAAAAGGAAGATTTACACAGTGGCCAAAACAAAACAAACAAAAAAATCTATCTGATTCACTAAACAATTTGCCTCGGGTATTTTTAATCTTCCTAAATAATGTTTTGTGTTTAATTTATTCTCAGCAGTGTCTCGAAATGAAAATTCAAATCATAATTTCCTTTCTATACTAGTGTATTTAATTAAGTGTCCAATGAATTCCTAAAAAAGAATGTAACATGTATTTTTTTCAACACAGGATTTATTTAGAGATTTGTATTGGTAAATGAAGTTCCAACACCCAGGAATTAAAAACATAAAAAAAACCCCAACAAAACACAAAACCAAAACCACACAAAAATATCAAAAGTATATCAAAACATCTAATAAAAAATAAATAATCAATACAGAAAACAAACCTGAAATAATTCAAAATGGCACCCCACCCTTGTAGTATTTTCTCTGGTTTCCTGTCTTTTTTGATATATGAGGTTTCATTACAGAATTAGCTGTGCAATGAATTTATCTTTGCTTTTTGAAAATAATTTTGCTGTATCACCAGAAAATCAAGGGAATGTGCCTTACTAACAAATCTATTACAAAAAAATTCCTCAGAATAGGATCCTCTTTGCATACAATTGTAAATTGCAGTATTCTACATTGCAGGAACTCAAATCCAACTCTGCTTCACTATGATTTGGGCAACACAGCTTAGATCCTCTGGGAAATTCTAGCATGAAATAATAATCATGTTGTTCACCATCTACTTCTTTCTTCCTTTTATTAATGGTATTTCATCAAGAGTTCTTTCACCCCTATTCATAATGGCCCAATGTTTGCTCTTGGGTCTGTAATGGCACAGAGACTTTAAAGTGCTTCAACACTTGCTTCTGAAGCAAAAAAACCCAACAGCTTTCATGGAAGACTGGATGTATTAACCCTAGGGGCCATATGCAGCAAGAGGTGCAGTTCTTTAACCTTGAGGGACCTGCTGGTTCTGGTTTGCAGGTGCACTGTTGAGCCAGTAACTGCACAAGACTCCATGTGCTTCATATAAATGTTATTTTGGAGCTTTTCAGGGATGTCTTGAGCAGGAGTGCTCTCCTCTGGCTGTCTTTGGCTCCATGTGCAAATACAGGTGCTAATGAGGGCAATATCAGATCAACTCAACTATGATCCAGAGCTGCAAAAACAATTTGTAACAAGTAATTTATTGAATAACTTCAGTCTTTCATGAACCATTGCAGAACAGGTCCTAATGTTGTCAAATGCATTTGTTGATTTAAATTATTTACAGAATATCATGTGCAAATAACTCTTGCCATTAAGCTATGCACAAACTGATTGCTGCTAGTTTATGTATTCAAATTCAAACCATTTGACACAGGCTAGATGACACATCTCCTATTCTCTGTCTGCCTTAGAATAATTCTTAGAATTGTTTCTTTATATGATTATGAAATTGTCAGTCATTTTCATCCAATATCCTGCAATTGATGCTGGGTGCTAAATATTCCTGTCAGTAATTTCATTTAATATATTCTTTGTGAAGAGTGAACGCAGAAGGGATATACAACCAGCCTTGAAAGAAAATCTATTTGGAAAACCCAAATAAATATGTACAAAAAACACTTCAGCAAAGTCTCCCAGCTTTGCAGCAAAATCAACCCCTGCATATACTTTTGGTGGTCTTCTCCACATTTGGCCAAGCAAACAAGTTTGTTGAGAGGATCTCTTCGAAGACTGGGGAATAGGGGCCCAGAAACCATGGGAAGAAGTCCAGGGTTCAAGGGCTTCCTTTTCTTTCTCTCAAAAGCAGAACTGTGCTTCAGCCAGGCCCATAAGAGCTAGCAAACTACTTCTGGTTTTTTCCCAGGGCTTCCTTTGCCCTGGACTTGGCATATAAAATACAAACACATCAACACCAGAATTAGCTCACTTAACCATGACCTCTGGATGCTATCAGAATCCAGCTTCTGAAAATGAGTGCTAAATGCTGAAACAGGCCACACATGGACCCCTGCTTTGGCTCTTCCATTGTGGTATGAAATTTCCCACTGTTTTAGCTCAATCCCTGCTAGAAAAGGCATGCTCTGCCCATTTCATTTAATCCAACAGCTAGCTTTCCACGGCAACAGTCTGCCTGCATAAGCTGGTTTTGAGTGCTTCCCAGCTGCAAAATGAGTTTTACACTAGCTGACAGCAACTGTGCTGCAATGCAGCTCTAACCTCCTGAACCAACTGAGCCCCAGGCCAATTTGCAAAGCACTGCCTGCCAGGAACCAGAGGCAGCTCCAGAAGCAGCCAGGGGACATGTACAGTTTGGATTCTCCACTGACAGTGACAGAAGCTCCTCCACCACAATAGTGAAGGGACAGATAAATACCCCTGACACCACACAAGGCTGCTTCTGCTGCCAATGCTCATGAGAAGCTCTAACAGAGCACAGGAGCATCTTGCTCTAGATATACAAAAACAGCAGCTTTAAAGTTAGGCCTTATACATACATCCTGATTTAGCTGAGAAAAGTAAAATTAGAAAGGATTCTGTTCCTTGTTCCAAGGTTCTTTTTTCTTGAAACTTCTTACTAAATGGCAAACAATAATGCAAGCCATGGGTCTGTTTCTTATTAAATAATATTACAGATTTTCCAGGTAACAACAGTGGCTTTTAAAATGCATTTTAATCACCTGGAATCTGATTAGAAATATTTAGAAAACTTACTTGAAAGTGGGTTCTGTCTGGGACCAGCCAAAGAGAGAGTGTGTGTTGTAGTGGTCTCCAAGGTAAGTCTTGGAGTCAGGACACAGTGTCTTTTCCGCCAGGGAACGATCAGAGATGCCTGAGAATGATACAAACCACTGTAAAATCATATACATCACAATTCAAGTCACTTCAAATTTCTACACATTCAGGGGTGAAAACAACCAAAATATTTGGGAAAAGTTGAAGTGCTGGACCTGCACTGATTTGAGGTTAGTACATAGCCACAAATACTTGTTTGCAGACAGGCACGTGTCCTTGGAGAGGGGAGAGGACTGAGTAAACACTGATAATTAATTTCAAGTTCTATGTCCAATAATTCAAAATATCTGTAGAGGTGTCATATATTTAGTAAGTAATAGAAAGAAAACTTCTGCTTTGCTGAATTAAGAATATATTATTTTACACAAAAACAAATTTTAGTTAACAGTAAAAATATTGCACATATGCTGCCTGGTCTTTGATCCCATATCAAAGAGATGTTGGCAAAGCCCATTTGGTGGAAAAAAATTTTCCACCCTCTTCAGGTAACCACCATGAAAGTGCCTCATTAAGTTCAGCAGGAATTGGACAGGTCAATTTGTTTATACAAACATATAAACAAATGTTTATACATTTGTTGGGAATTAGTTAGGTTTCTTTCCTTTTTACTTAGGGAATTTTTTCCCATAAGCTGCTAGGAAACACTAATGACTGGGTACCAAAGAAAAACGAAAGAAGCGGCCAAGCTCAGGGGAGGAGGGCATCTGGTTGCACTTCTCCTATCTGGGAGTTTCTCTCCAAGGGGAGATACACCAGGAGGATTGGGCAGGGAAAGGACAGGGCTGGGGCAGCTGCTGGCTCTCTTTCTCTCGGCTTCAGAAGGGAACGCTCGGAGCTGCTGCTTGGGGAAGGGAATCGCTGCTGCCACCGGAGCCCAGCCCAGAGCGGCTTCTTCTGCCATGGGTGAGCCTCTGCTCGTGAGAGCAGTCACGGAACTGGGACCTTACTAACACCCACCACACTAAAGAGGGACCTGTCCCCATTGCTCGGGTGCCCGGGATCCTGAGCTCGCCTCTCCCTGCCCTGCTGGGAGCTGGGCCGCCGCTGCCTCGGCCCTACTGCTTCTTCAGCACTGCTCTGTAGCCCCTCACTCCCTGCCTGCCAAGACGTCCTGCCAGCCCAGCTTGCTGCTTCACAGAGTCCTGCTGTGGCACTGGGATCGGCTGCCCCAGGGTTTGTGGGGCAAAGCCTCTCCTCCCTCCCTTCCCCTCTGGGCCCAGCCGCCATTGCCGTGCGCATCCCGAGCCCACGCCACAGCGCCCCCTGCAGGCGCGGGGCACTCGCTGCACCCGCCCCGCCCGCCGGGAGCAGCAGCGCCCCTGCCGGCCGTGCCCGGAACTGCACGGAGGGGAAGGGGCCGCGGCCAGGGGCTGTCAGCGCGCTCCGGCTCTGTTTGCCATTGATGCTGTAGCTGCTGTTGCTTTGTTTGCCTTGGTACACACACTGGTAAAGAATTGCTATTGCTATTCCCATATCTTTGCCTGAGAGCCCCTTAATTTCAAAATTCAATAATTTGGAGGGAGAGGGGTTACATTTTCCATTCCAAGGGACGCTCCTGCTTTACTTAGCAGGCAGCTGTCTTTCAAACCAAGATAACATTATATTTATTTTTAGACATGGAGTTGCAAATATAATAAAATTTTCTCAAAATAAAAACAAAAGTGAATTCTCAAAAAAATTTTTTTTTTCATGCTTAATTAGGTGCATGCACTATTATAAATATTTCTCCAAGAACAAGCAATGTCCCTGCCTAATCACACTTCCTATATGGTTGCAGTTCATTATCACAATTTCTCTGTACCTGAAATCCCATTAGCCTCTCAGCCCTGCTGTGCCACTACAGCTACAATCCTTGTGTTTGGATCTTTAGACACAAAAACTACAGTGTTGGTGATCTACATCAGAAATAACTTAATTTATAGGCAATTTCCAAGTAACTTTGACCGATATGTCTTTGAATACACTAAGTTTCTGAAAGTCACACTTTATGTCCCAGTGGTTCTTGATTATTAGCCCTATAAATTTAAGGTGGGATAGGAGAGAAAATGCTACCACATGAATCATAGGTTCATGCTTCATTCTTGTTCTGAGTATTTTGTATTCTGCCTCAGTAATACTGATTATTTTACAATTGCATATTAATCTTCAGTATAAAGTGTTTTATAGAAAATTGATTTGAAGGGCATCTGGCTTTAACCAGAAGTTCAAACCATGGTTATGTGTAATCATGGTTATAAAATTTAGATAAGGAGGTTGAAGGCTACATTAACAAAGAGCCTGAGGCTCTGGGAGTGGGACTTGCACAGATGAAATCACCTAAGATTATAGTGAGCTTCCAAAACTCTGCTAAGTCTGGGAAGGTCCTAATGTCTTACTGGACTAAACAGCTTAGGGCACCTCTGATGCCTACGTAAGTCAAGGGCTTGGACAGCTAAGAACAGGCACCTATTCTACAAAGTGAAATAGAAAGGAAAACCCTTAAACACTGGTTCAAAATAGATTCTCTGCGTGTTGGGATGTAAAGCCTAGGGCTCCTGGCTGCAGAAGGAAGAACAATACCAGGGAAGTCATTGGGAAGACCTTAGAGCACCCTTCTGATACCTAAACAAGACCTACAAGAAACCTGGAGAGGGACTTTTTAAAAGGGCATGAAGTGATAGGACAGAGGGTAATGGTTTCAAGACAGTAAGTTTATAGTAGATACAAGGAAGACATTCTTTCCTGTGAGGCTGGCAAAACACTGAAACAGGCTGCCCAGAGAAGCTGTGGATGCCCCTGGAAGTGTTCAAGCCAGGATGGACAGGGTTTCGAGAAACCTGGTCTGGTGCCCCTGCCCAGGCTAGGGGTGCTGGGACAAGATGGTTTTGAAGGTCCCTTCTAACACAAACCCATCCATGATTCCATGATATCATTCTAACACTGAGTCACAAGCAGAAGCAGGGGCATATGTGCATGAGTGGAGGCAGAGAAAATGGGCTCAAAACACACCTGTCTTCAGTATCTCTCAGTGTCCTTACATGTCATGTAGTCCTCTAGGGATTCTACGAGTCCCTCCTGGTGGCTCAGACGTCAATGCTGATCTCCACAGAGCTCAGCTGCATGGCTCAGAAGCCATGCATGGGTTCACTCAGTCCTCTATCTGTGATGTAAAGAGAGCTCTGCTCTTTTGGCCAGTTTGCCCACTGTCTCACATCTTTTATGCAGCTCTGAAGGCTGATAAAAAATGAAGGTAATTTAAGGCAAAGGGGGAAATTCTCATCAGTTCCTGGGCTTTGGTCAAGACCCACAGGGTAAGTATGCAGTGGTTACCCCACAAAGAGAGCAAACACCAAAATCATGACTAAAAGCTCTCCTGCTTTCAAAAATTTACAGTCTCTTTCTAATATTTTGTCGTGTTTTTGTTATGCTTATGTATCTCTTATATTCAAAGTAAAAAATAAAAAAGAAAAAGCCATTTAATAAAGAAAATTTAGACTTCTCATGAGTGTACAAAAGCCTGAAGGGAAAAAGGGGACATTTCCAATACTCCACGCTAATACTCCAACGCTCTGTATCAGCTTCCTACTGCATATTAACATTGCTCAGGCATCTGGGCTTTCCTGGGGAAATGTTGGCTGGATTAACTGCCACACCACTGGCAATAATCATAGGTACTCATGGCCTCCTGGGGAAGAATGAGCATATCATTAACGCAGCTACTGGAAGAGATTTTCCCATTCCTGTAAGTTTCCCATAGGCTTAGACATTTTAAAACTTATTTTTAGCCCATTTCTAGTAACACAGTGAAAATTTCTTTCCTAAGAGAAAGGAAATATATTGAACTAAAGCACCATCTCCTTTGTCATAATTTGTGAGAAGGCAGAGACTGCCCATCTCTAAGACTAGCAGTGGCAAGGGTTACTTCATAAGTCTGTAGATGAGTTACAGCCCTTTTTCTCATGTGGACCAGTTGCTCAGAGAATGGCAGGGAAGGTAATTTTTCTAGCCCTCTTACGTGGCAGGACCTTGGACAGGAACCTCACAAGGCAGAACCTTGGACAGAGGAAAGTGCTTGTTTTTGACACTCCATGAAAGCTGAGCCACTGGAGTCTTGACAAATATATAATTGAACATACAGAACAGGCAGGGAAAGATGGAAAGCCAGAGAATGGGTTTTTTTCCCCCTAAAATATAGCCTATCCAGGTTTAAAACAAAACAAACAAGAAAACCAAATAAACAAACAAACCCCCCCAATGAAATGATAATATTAATAATATAATATAATATAATATAATATAATATAATATAATATAATATAGAAATAAAAATATAATATTAATAAATAATTAGTGGCAATTAAATTATACTATTATACATACTAGGAACGTAAGGAGGATTATTGATTTCAGTATCAGCACAACCAGGCATCTGGCCTCTCATGAAATTGGATGGTTCATTCATATCCTTTAATAAAGAGAGTAAGACATGTGAAAATCTTAATTTTCTTTTTTTTTTAAAGAAGAAAGGGCAGATAGAATGAGACATACAATCCAGATGCCATCGTAGTCAAGGACGTCCTTGAACTCCAGACACAACTGGGTCCACCATTCCACTGTCCTGGGGTTGGTGTAGTCAGGAAACACAGAATCTCCAGGAGGCCAAGCCTAGGGGGTTACATAGGTAAATCCTGGTTATTTTCCCATTTCTATTACACTGCTGCTTTATTGTTTTGAAGCAGCACTATACAAAAAAAAAAGGCATCACAAAGTTAAAAAACCCACCTGCCCAACAGCAGGAGTCACGCCATCAGAGTTGTTCACCCATACTCCCATTTCCTGGCCGAGTTCATAAGGTCTGTAAGTGCCTGGTTCCTCATCCTTGGTTATGAAAGGGTCCTGAAAAGAGCAATCACACTTCCTTTATTGAAATCCCAGAGGTAACAATTAGTCTTCTATTTTATACTTTAGAAAAATTTGGATTCTGTTTTCTTAATGCTGATTGCAAAAATATTGGAAGAAAACAGCATTAAAATTTAATACGAGCTGAGAGCACGTAATTTAGAAAAAGTCATTAAGGATATGTCATGAGTATTTCTTGTGTAAGGCAAAAGCAATGTGAAATTACTAAATACCCTCATGTTTATTTTTTATGAGACTTTCTATGTTCAAATTATTTTAAGAGGGGCACTAGATTTTACTCCCCCCCACCAAGGTCTCTGCTGTGGCTGGGTGCTATGCTGGACATTCCCACACTTGAGCACCCCTGGGTTTCCTCCAAGGCAGTCTGTATTCCAGCTGCCTCAGCATCAACAGCTCAGTGCTGGAATAAATAAAACTTTTCAAAGGGCTTGAAGCTGGGCATGAAGCTGGGCACATCCAACCTCAAAAGGGCCCTGATAGCCCTCCATTCCAAACCAATGTTGGACAAGGATATGTTATGCCAATCTGACGCAGAGAAACCTAATTCACACCTGCCTGTGGGGCTCACACCTCTGCTCTCCCCCGGCACCAAGAGCACAGCATTTTACACCCCACAGCTTGTCCTTCCCGCCCCTTTCTTGCCTGGGGGGGTCACCACCTCCCACTGCCGCCCTGATACTGACACCAACAACTTCTTTGCCTCAGGATGACCAGCAGTAGCCACCAAGCTGATACAAGGAGAGCCTGACCAGTTCCTGGCGATGATGGAGGCCCACCCACCATGCTGGGAAGCAATAAAGTTAGGAATACTTTGAGATGCCAGTGAATGAAGAGGTACTCTGCAACTCTGCCCAGCAGTCAGCTGCAACCAAAAGAAGGTAAGTGCACTTTGCAATACAACCCTAATTGGAAGCAACTATCTGCTTTGTGTTTTTTAGAACACATAAAGACTGCAGCCATTTTAGAATGGAATTTTTTACTTTCTTCTTGGAAAACCTCACTTCCTCAGATTCTGCTTTAGACAAAACCTTTCAGTTATACAACACAATAGAGAAAAACACCATTGAAACAATTCTTCCACTCTGTTGTAGCTTGTGCAATAATTTAAGTGAACTTCAATAAAAATGTGATAGAAGTTTAACTAATAAATGTCTTAAGAAGAAAAAAGTATCATACCCCAAATGGTAAGTTGCTTTAAAGGCTTGTTTTAAATCTCATTTAAATACCTGAATTAATTGCCTGATTTACTTGTGATTCCTCTGATAACTATAGCCCTGGTGAGGGAAGTGTATTCTTCCATACCTCAACAACAAAAGCTACAGCTACATCCCTACTTTAAGTCCAAAATTTTGTTTAGCTTTATCTAGCTCTAGTGTCACCTCCATAAGACTATAAGCGTCCATTACATTTTTAATTTGTTCAATAGTCCAACTTTGCAAGAGAAAACTGTCCATCTGCAATAATTATCTTATAATTGTGGTAAAGATGTCTCTCAAGGGACATGCAGGCTAGAAGAAGTCAGCTTAATTAGCTACTCCTAATGCAAACTTATGGTTTCCTTCAGCTGAAAGGTTTTTCCAGAGCATAAATCTAATACATTATGCAGGTTTAGTATTGCCCTAAAGAAAACAAAAGCTCTCTGTGCCTGAAAGGGTTGTTTGTGGGGAAGGAGTTTCATGTCTGTTAAATCTTCACTTATCTTTTTAGCATTTTGGGGAATAAGTGCTGAGCACCCTTAATTCCAGCTGACTGCCTGAAGACCTGTGAGCCCCCAGTATGTACCCAGCCTGATGCACTTCCACCTGCGGCCCCACTCCAAACTTATTTTTTGATGCACATCCATAAAAACTCATCTCTGGAAATTTTTGGTTCTATAGCTCACACAATTGGACATGAAAATGTTAAAGATATTGAGCATTATGTGGAATCACAAGCATGTTGCTCTTGACTTTCAAGTATTTCATCACTTATGTCATTCCTAGCTGTTTTTATCTTTAGTATAAATTAATGGACAGTATACAAGGTCTTTCATTAAAGATCCTCTTTAGTAAAACTGTTTATAATTTTTCAATGTACTCATTGTTACTTTAGAACTTCTTTGTTTCTAAAGATAATATATTTGTTCTGACACAGCTGAAACATGCTGTGAAACAATTACTTAGTGCAATGATGATGACCAGGTGCTGACGTGGAAAGTCACAATTTCCACTAAATAGAGGTGGCCTCTGAAAGAGATTAGGAGAGGAAGCGCTGTAGGGCTGCACTGAGAGGCTACAGTAATGGAGCCATACTACTGTCAAGGTGACCATAGTCACAGAGGGCCCTCAGCTGTCACATTCATATTTTCTGAAAAATCCCTTAGACCAGGATTTTTCTCCTGGGAAGCTGAGCAGCCTCAGAGAAAAAGGAAAACAATAATTATCTTATTTGCTTCTCCTGTGTTTTGCTCCTTTGGAATGTGTTTGGTGATTGTCTTATTGGTTTCTGGTGTGAATTATTTTGAATCAATGGCCAATCAGTGCCAAGCTGTGTCGGGACTCTGGAAAGAGTCACAAGTTTTCATTATTATCTTTTTAGCATTCTGTAAGTATCCTTTCTGTATTCTTTAGTATAGTATAGTATAGTATAGTATAGTATAGGAGAGGATAGAATTCTTTAATATAATATAGTGTCATAAAATAATATATTAGCCTTCTGAGAACATGGAGTCAGATTAATCATTCCTTCCTGCCACGAGGGTCCCCACAAATACAATACTCAGCACTGGGTGCAAGCATGGGGAGCAGACCTCCTGCTGGTGTAGCAGAGCCACCACAGTGATGGTGGCACAACTGAGTTCGGGGTCCCATCCTCAGGCAGGCTGCCAGTGTCAGTACTGCTGGCTGTCAGGATCTGTGCTTTGCTTGTGACCAAAGTCTTGAGATGACAGATGGAACCCATTCCCTAAATCCATTTACTAGAGGTTTTCCATGACACTAACTGGCTGCAGTCAGAGCCCATTTCCTGAAAGCATCATGAGGGAGGCAAAATCTGCTATATTTGGGGAACTCACCCATTACTGTCACTACCCAAAGGGAATCTAAATAGAAAATTGTTTTTTCAATATTCAACTGGATTACATTTGCTTTGATTGCACCCACTGTCACTTGGAAATGAAACCCTTCACACTGATCCACCTCCCGACTCAAAGTAGGGGAATACTTTACATTGCTAAGAATGCTAACAGACAGATATTGACAGAGATATCAGCAACTGTAATAAAGTGAAAATAGAAAACTTCAGTACCAGTGCAACATATACTTCTCATTAACTTTCAAACAATGAAGGACAGACTAGCTCAGCTTTTGTTCTTTTTTCACAAGCTTGGCTAAAGAACCAGAGCAGAAGACAGGCCTTGTTACAGGTTAGCGGAAAGATGAAAGAAAGGCTTCCTATCTGGATTCCCACTAGCTCATTGCATGAATTAAGAGTTGCTATGTTCCTTGCATCTGTCTAACAGCTGAATTTATACAGCAACACCTACCTGCACTGCTGCAGAATTTGCCATCTGAGAAACTGAAAGAGCTTTAAAAATGTTGTTGAAGTTAAACTCATAAGGAAGAAGATAATATAGTCCAGCCACTGAACCACAGCTGCTTGCCTGTACAAGCTTCATACCCAGTGGCAAGTGCAAAACAACTGGAGACATCCCAACAGTGATGATGAAGAAATGACTACCATGCATTTACTGAAATGCAAGAGTGCATAGGAAGAGCTACCCAAACTCTTCGTATTTTGCTCCTATATTAATGTTTTCCAAACTATTTTGAGATAAACCAATAAATAGGCATGTGGTATTTAATGTTACAGCTCTAAGAGATTAGACAATTTTTAGAGCAGTATTGAGGTTACAGAGAGCCTAAACTGCCTAAGAGCTAGAAAGAGCAATCAATCCTGACAGCACATGTGCTCACTACTGCTTAGTTATTTACAATGATGTATCCATTTAATTTGGGTCTATTTTTGTCTTAAAGTTTCTCTCCATCAAAGTGACTTAGTAATCTGTTACTATTTAAACACTGTGCCTTGAACCGTCACTGATGAAAACTGATTTCACTGCTGCACCCCCGAGCTTCTCAGAATGGAACCTTCAGGGGAAGGCATCTTTAGGGACAAAGGGCTAGCAAGCAGCATTCACTGTATGTATACTGCTGTATGCAAGCAGCATTCACTGTATGCATACTGCTGTTTCCATTATCAATATGTAATTGATCACTTAGGCTGTGTGGTTTTGTTTGAGAGTCCTAGTAGGAAATGAAATTATAGAACACCAAAGCAAAGATTAGGCAAATAATAAAAGGTATGTTTAAAGAAACGATCAGAAAACTCACAATTAAAAAGAAAACACTGATATAGCTATCTGTGGTGCTGACTAGTCCATCATCCTCAGTCATGTTTTAAACTTCACAACAAACTGTGAGGAAAAAATAAGGACAGGAGGGAGGCACTTCTGCCTTAACCTATCTATTTAACAAGATAATGTAATTTTTAGATGAGGAAACTGCAGTAGTCTTTCTTATCTTGACTCCAGATACACCAGTACTGTACCACAATTCACGATTCTGCTGTTCAGTCTCTCTCCACAAGCCTTTGACAGGACCCCCAGGGCAAGAAGAGGAACATGGCCCTTATTTTAAAAGAACTGGTTTGACTTAGGGTCCAAACATTAATGACCTGTCCATCATGATTCAGCTGGATTAACTGAATCCAGGCCTCGTTAAAAGCAGGAGCCATCAATATAATTGTAGGTAAATATGTTTGTTTAGCCTAGCAGAGAAAGGCTGAAGGAGAATACACTTATTTGAATCAGTGTATCACGTCTGTTGCTCAGCTCACCTTGCAGACCAGCAGCTTCACCCTAAGGTTTGCCCTGAATCTGTCCTGCTGGAATTTAAAATGCCCCCAGTGGTTATGGAGGACAAATTGCAGCCTGCTCTGGGGAGTGCAGCCCTCCTACTGCTGAGCTGCTGGGGGACCCTGGAGAGCAAGATCTTCTGAATTTATCAATGGACTTCATTTAATTTCATCTTTACTTAAATTTTTATTAAATTGGTCTCCAGTTTCCTTGCCACCATTGGTGCTCACTTAGCTATTTTGACAGAGTCATTTTGGCACAAGGACATGTACAGGGAAGTGCTGGAGAAAAACAGCAAATTTTGTCAGAAAAATTTACTGGGGAAGATGGAAAACTCCAATTTCACTTGTATCTAGATTAATTCATTTCGCCATACACCAGTTTTGGTTAGAAGCTCAACATACAGTTTCCACAAATTTGCATACAAGTAATCATCTCTCACATTAACTTAGATAAAAAGTAAGTACAAAGAAACATGGATTGTAGTTAATATATTCCAGAGTGATTAGGAATAGAATTTTTTCACTATTCAGCTATTTTTCTATGTGTATTAAATCAATTTGTTCATTTCAGGGAAAGAATTGCATGAAAGCAATGTCAACTCAGAGGCAAAATTTGTCATAACTGAGTGGGGAAAAAGTTACACAGAATTAATGTTTTGGTATAGAGATGATACTGGAAGAGAGATATCAAATAAAGACAACACTTCTGAAAATTAAATCTGTGAAAACTTTTTTCTTCAGCTCTTCTCAACATATGAGAAAATGGAAAATCTGCTACAATAATATACATGTGTTAGCACCTAGGTAGTGCTAAGAAGACTATGCTAGAAATAGTTCTTACAAATGGAGAAATAATTAGCAAAATCATTAATTTACCAGAATCACAACATTGTGCTTTCCATTCTTCTTCATCTCCTTCATGAACTCTGGCAGACCAGCAAAATTCACTTTATCATAGGTAAAGTCCAGGCGACGTTCCATGTAGTCAATATCATAATGTTGGACATCCTAAACATTTTCCAAGTAAAAAATTACATTATTACTTTGTCCAGCTCTGGAGTTCTCAGACAGGGAAGACATGGATCTCTTGGAGCAAGTCTAGAGGAGGGCCACAAAAATGATTTAGAGGGGCTGGAGCACCTCTGCTATAAGGACAGGCTGAGACAAAGGGGACTGTTCAGCCTGAGGACAGGAAGGCTCCAGGGAGAACTTACTAAAGCCTTTAAACACCTAGAAGGGGCTTATAAGAAAGCTGAAGTCAGACTTTTTTGTAGGGTCTGTAGCAATAGGACTAGGGGTGATGGTTGTAAATTAAAGGAGGGTAGATTCAGACTAGATATAAGGAAGGAATTTTTTTACAATGAGGTGGTTGCACAGGTAGATGGTGAATGCCCCATCCCTAGAAACATTCAAGATTAAGTTGGATGGGACTCTGAGCAACCTGATTTAGTTGAAGATGCTCCTGCTCATTGCAGGGGGGTTGGATTAGATGGCCTTTAACAGTCTCTTCCAACTCCAACTATTCTATGATTCTATGACTGAAGTATTCACAGAACCCAGAATGCATGCAATGGTATTTCTAAAAGGCAACTAATGTATGTAATGAAACCTAAGAGACTGTAATTGTAATCCTAGCAGTTGACTACAAGAAAACGTAGAAGCCCTAGTTTAGCAACTATTTTGCAGTGATCTGCATCAGAAGTTTGTTTTCATCATTTGTTTTTAAAATGCTAGCACCTCATACTGCATAACAGCAAATCCACACCAAAATCACCTGCTATGCAGCCAAGAGCAGCACTTAAACATGATGTTCACAGCCCACTTTAAACGTTCTTTTAAGCATTATGAAGATATTACATGCAAACCCACTACATAAAATTATGAATGTCGTTTTATTATACAATACAAATTGTAAGACAATTACTTTTCCTCCATTATAATTTTACTCACTTCAGAGTGTAGCATTAGCACACACACTGAAAGATTCCTACTTACATATGGGATGTCATAGTGCTTCATGCGATTGACAGTTTCCTTTAAAACATCAAGGCTGTTATAGCCCCAGCGGGAGAGCTGGAATCCCAGAGACCAGTAGGCTGGCATGTGTGGGCGTCCAATGGCCTGCAGCAGGAATGAGGAATACAGAAACACAAGGGTGAGAGGAAGAGAAGTTACTCTGAAACACCAGGAGAGGCTTCCAGATCATTTAAAGCACAAATGCCAGGGCACAGGCATCACACTCCCATTAAATACCCATTCCTTTCTCCAAGTGGCTCTTGGCACAGCACGCTTGGCACTTCTCCTGGTGGATCCTTGCCCTTCAGAGAGACTCCAACAATGCCAGCACTGAGCATCACTTCTAAGGACACCCCCGTGGAAGACACAGTGTATAAAAGCCAGGCTAATGTTAAATGTGGTCTCAGCCTCTGCACAGCAGCATGTGCCCTCACTCACAGGGCACATGCCAGCAGAAATCCAGTGTGGAGCCTCATGCCACCCGATCCACAAAAAGTCCACAAAGCCCTTGGTCAACAGAAGGCAAATCTCCAACCACACACAGCAACATAAGCTTTGCAAATTTCTCTTGCCACATCCAGCTGAACTAACTTATCAAGAGTCTGCTCTTTACTTGAGCTCTCTGAAGTTTTAATCATATTTACACACCAATCTGATGAAACTCTTTATTTATGGCTGACTACTATTATTGCTGGTCCACATCCTTATGTTGCCAGGCACTGACAACCCTCTTCAAGGCCAGACTTAATGTTTGGTCCCAAAATTCTCAACTGAAACATAAGGTAATGAGCTAAATATGATTTTATAAATATTTGATTTCCACTGTCTGAATGTAATCCATCTATAAATGGCATGAGGAAACTCAATTGAGAGCACGGGGAAGCAAGGCATCCTGCTCTGCTTCCCCCGGTGAGAGCTGCTGTGGTAACCTGGGATGAGGAGTGGGCAATTACGATGTGTCTGTTCTACAAATAAGCTGAAGTCTGGCTTTGTCTCATTAGTATACAGCAGTGTTTTCTGGGGCACCTCTCCTGAAATCCTTACTTCAGTTAGATCCAATGACACTAACCTTTGATTTGTATTTCCAACACCTTTGCAGGCAATACATGAAAATCTAGTAGCTAGTAAGCACCCATGACTTATTAATCAGCTGCAGCTACTGTCCCCCTTTGGCTAAATAATGGTTCCTCCCTTATTTCCTTGTGGATCTCCACAGTTAGGTAATTATGCTGAAAAGCGAAAAACAGCAAAACTTGCATATTGGCAGCTAAACCCCATCTACTTCAAATAAATAAAACAAGGCACTTCTGGCAGTCTGTATCTATTGCATTGCTAAGCTCTCTGGAGATGCATTGCATGAAGGAACACCTTCCTATGGGATTTTCTCTAGGAAGAGTCTGACCTGGGAAAGCAAGGCTGAGCTTGAAATTGCTCTAAAATACATCACATGCTAGAGCATCAGTACATGGATGTACAAAGTGCATCAGACAGAAAACCACGTGTGGGAGAGAGGCAGAGAAAACCTGAGGATGCTTTTAATGCCCCTGAGCTGAGAAACACACAAGGTAAATTGCTTCCAAACAGGAAATGCTTGGGAACACATAGCCAAACATTACAAATTTGGCTACAGTGTGCTTTCACTTGTTGGGATGCTGCTGTTTCAGATAAGCAGAAACATAAGGAGGCCATAATCACTGGTGAGGTTAATGCTTTGTGTGTCTCCAGGAGGGACGCTCCAGCTGATCAGCACAGCGGCCCCATACACCTGCTGCTTGTCCTGTCCCACCAGACTTAACTTTCCTGATCCTCCTCAACACCTACTTCTCCAATTCAGCTGGAGGTTGAGGTATTCAGAAGAAGTGAGAGCAGCTCTGAGCAGCATGTTCCTGCCACAGAAGCACTCAGCTTCCACTGCACACCGATGGGCAGACATGCCATAACTACCCTGGTGCTACCCCATCTCCTGCACATGTCATCAGGTTTTTTCCAGCATGTCTGGACACATCTGATCACCCAGACCATCTTTCAAGCTCTGCTGGGGTTTTCCGTGGAGAGCTGAATGGGATGTGATGGCTCAGGACAATCTCCCAGGCACCTTGTGAGACAGCACCAGCATTCCCAACACAGCATGGCCAGCCTCAGGGCCAGAAGTCTTCTTCTCTGTCACACCCACACTCACCATGTTAAGGATAAATTCATCTGAGGAGGCAGCAGAGCTTGTTTTAGACCAGCAAAGGCTGTGGGATGAGTTTTGTGAACCCACCATTTTGTGCCCCTAAAGCAGATGCATATTTTGCCCGTGCTTTCTCTACTGGAAACAGAGAATGACCTCTACAAACAAGGTTAAAAAAACAGACCAAAACAAAAGAACTCCCTAATGAAATAAAATGCTTTGTGCACAGGCTTCTCATCTTGGACAAGAGAAATAGGGAAAACTGGCTGATAAATATTAATCCTGCAGCTCAATGCAGAGCCCTGTGCCCTGGCAGGATGTCTGCATGGCATCTGCTGCCTCTTCCCAAACAGGCTGGGAAAGGGGAAGGGAGGAACCAGCCTGGGCAGAGGCAGTGGGAACTGCTGAGCAGCTCTGCTCTGGGTCCTGTAATCCCTCGGGTCACTCCTGCCTGGGGAGGACAGTCAGTCTGGGACATTGCCAATACAAAGCATTCCAAGAGTTGGATGGGGATTGGCTTCTTCCCCATGTCCTGTCAAGCGTCCAGATGGAGAGCAGTGGGGCTGGAGGTGAAGCTGCGGCCACTGGTGTGTCAGTCAGAGCCCTTCCCAAAGGGCATGTCCCCAGCACTGGGGTTTGCTGGGGTTCACCTGCTCACCCTCATGGGGATGGTGCTGTGTCATTCTGGACCCAGAGTGGGAAAGTATTTTGTGACAGCATCCCTTGAGGAGTTTGGGATTACAGCTGAACCAACAGAAAAATATCTACCTTGCAAGGAAGATATTAAGTTTTTAAAGCAATTAGTTCTCTAGGTTCACCAGGCTGGTGCATCTATGGTGAGCTTAATTGAAACCAGCAGAACATTTGAAGAGGAAGGATGAAAACAGGGCAGCTGGGAAAACAAATGTTCTTTTTTCTAATTATGCTGTGGACTCTCTCTAATGGATCCCCCTGAAGCTTCCTGATAAAGTAACTGACATATGGTACCCACTCACAGATGGATCAGCAGAGGCAGGAATGTAATTTTGCAAACCTGAAGACTCAAGTTGGATTTGATATATATTTAGGATCTAGTTAATTCATATAGATTGCATTCTGCATACAAATGATCAGAAAATGCAGCAGCCAGAGAAAGACTGCTTGGCAAATTGACTCCCATAGAATCAGAAAAGGTAGACGGGGTATGGCAGGGGAACTGAGGGAGGAAAACGTAGAAATGCCAAACATATGGGGTATCCAAAATGAAGGGGGGGAAAAAAAAAGCACAAAGATATCATAGTGCAGAACCAATTAAAAAAAAATCCTATTTTCTGTTCCAGAATTCTTCCTGCACTTGTTTCTTAAATAATCCTAGTGTTTAATAAATTCACGGTTAGTTTTTGCCTGTTTACATAACTTAGTATTATGTATATTTTTTTCACTTTTTTCAGGGCCACCTGAGCGCTGATGCATCAAGGAGGTACCCTGAAAGCATTTTGTGGTAAGAATGAAGTTCAGTGGAAACAAGTATATCTAACAGATAAAATCTGTGTCTGGGAAGCAGGTGATCTGCATTTTTTTTCCTGTGTTGGATTATTGGACAAATAATGTTATTAATATGAGCATCAATGATATGTACTAGATATGTACTATGTGCAATGATATGTACTACATTCTATAGAGTAAAATCAGGATCCTATTCTGTTAACATTATGACCAAAGACTTTGATGAGAGAAAGAGAGCTGCAGAGTTATGCCTATATATCACAGAGGCTGGAGAGAGGTACTCCTTCCTGTGCTGACAAAGGAGCTAAGATGTCCCACAATGCAGATTGCTAATCTTACACCCTAATTAGCCACACAAAATGATTTCTGAAGCTTGATATTTGCTTCAACTCCCTTTCTTCAAAGAGGAGTTATAGGAGGAAACTAGAAAACCCAAGTGGGCTAATGCACTGGGTTTAGTGTTTCTGTATGGCTAAATACACAATGGCTAAATTCCACAGGTGCTGCTATGGCCCACACATCTGTATCCAGCTCATCTGCTATGACTAAGGCAAGCAGCTGAGTCCTGTGGGCACCCAGTCAGTTAGAGGGTAACCTTCACTCAAAGTCTGTTAACAGAAGCTAACCTTTGATTTAGGAGAGCAAAAAGAAAGGCCCTGCAGCTGCTGAACCGTAAAGAAGATGCTCACAACCTCAGGAATATAAAAAAAACTAAGGATTTTCAATGCCAAGGTCTTCAAATCTTGGTTTCTGCTGCACAAAACAATTATCAGTTGTTTATTTCTTCTTGGGGAATTCAGCTGCAAGACTCTCACTGAATCATCTGTGATAAGATCTATGTACAAGCAGGTTCCCCATGTTACATCTCCAATAGGAGAGTGGACTAGAGACCTCTGAGGTCCCTTACACCTGTAACCAGCTCACACTTCTGTAAGGAGGAAGCAAACCAGCAATTTTCTCTCCAAACAGAATCAGGAGACTTACAGTATGCTCACTTACAGCTTGTTACTGGATAATTTGTGATAAAATAACACATTCATGGCCTTTACCCAAGTGCTATTAAATACCTGGTTTTTGAACCCTAACATTCCTGAGCATCTTGTTATGGAGCTCACACATTACTGCTGTGCACTGTTGGTCTGTTCTGAAAGGCCACCAGTGGTCTTGGCAGTGTTGGCCTGGCATTACGTGTGACTGGAGAGCCTCAGCCAGGCTCAGGTCAGTGCCTGAACTCTTTAGCTTGTTACTGCTTTTTCTCACCCTCCTGCAAATGGAGGCGTTTGCCATGAAAAGTGAGATTTGTGTTACATAACTGTTCTGCACACCAGACTCTTCTGCAGTAGGAGAAAAATGTGATCACTGACATATAGAGAGAGCTGTACAGGACAATCTTAGATGTCTTAGATGTGGCAGGAGTAATACCCCACAAAGGTGGGCTCAGGGACAGGAGGGAGCAGAAGAATCAGGCTGGAGGCTGCTCCTTCCCAGCACATACCCTACAGCTGCTGCCACTGCTGTAGCACTCAGATGCCACTGGCAGGAGGCATCCTACAGCTCATCCCTGCTCCATGCAGCACACAGTAAAGGGGCAGAGGAATCAGCACTCACCCTCTGCTCCCTTCTCACATCTTGCCTCAATCTTGGAGCCTATTTAAAGCAGATTATCCTTGGTCAGGCTGGCATGCAGGGCCACCACAACTTTTGTTGTTACCTGTCCTCACTCCAAGGATGCAGAGAGGCTGATGATTCTGGCAGAGCAGCTCCAATCAACCCTGATCACCACACAGAGAGCCAAGAGCCCTGCTCTTGGGATAGCCTGGACCAAGCAGCCAAGAGTCCGTGGTCTACCCTGGGTGCTGGTGACAACCTGGAGAGGTGTGTGGGGAAATCCTGCATACTCTAGAGGCCAAATAAAGAGCTTTCTAACAAAGCTATCCTAATTCACTGGTTTGGAGGGAGCCACAAAAAAGCACAGAGCACAGCTAAGCTCCTAAACCTCTCACAGAAACAAGCATAGCAGGGGCAGAGAGGTGGCTCAGATACTGAAGTGGCACTGAAGGCAACAGCACAAAACATTGGAGAAAGGTGTAAGGCACTTTGCTCTGCAAACAGCTCCCTTGTTCTCACCAGCTGTGTGCCTGCCGGCACCTGGCCCCCCTGCCACACCAGTGGGGCCATCCTGGACAGATAAAATGAGGGGTCCCTGCAAAAGCAGTGACTGTGGCAAACTTGCTCAGGAGAGAGGCAGGTGCTACTCCACCGAGAAGCTCTGCAGCAGTGCAACCTGATCCCACCAGGGGCCCCTGCAGCCAGGAGCTCCCAGAACACCTCTCCTCCAAAGAGGAGACCCATGCAAACAGCTCAGAGAGCCGAGCCATGCTGCTGAGCAGTGCCTTGCAGACATCAATCACATTTCTCCTTTCTACCCCTTTTCTTTCCCTACAGCATGACAATGACTGCACAGGGAAAATCCTCTCAGTGTGACAGAAAAGACAATTGAAAAATAAAGTCTTTTCTGTCTCCTTCACCTTCCCACATACCTTGTACATAAAAGCCAAATTATTACCCTAGAGACTAATAATATGGTAATTGTAACATTTTTGACCTTGGAATTTCAGGATGTTTACTGAAGAAGTTATTATTTCACATTGAAATTACTAACATGCATTCTTTAAGATTCCCTAGAGAGTTGAGCACAAGCTCAGAGAATACAGAACAGGATTTTTTTGTCCCGGCATGTGACATATCTCATTAGGAGACGCCCACTGCTCTCCTTTACCTTGTTTTCTTTCCTCCAGCTCCATTTCCAGAGACAGGGGTGGAAAGTGAGCTGCCACTACCCATCAGTTGGGGAGTGAGAACTCTCTCATTTTATTTTCAGATGCTGACCACCTGCTAAGCCACAGAAATGCTGCCTTCAAACACCAGTAAAAGACTTTGAAAAGGAGCAGGCGTGGCTCTAATTTCCATCGTACTGCTGCACTAACTCCCTTGAAATGGGGATCAAAGCTCCAGCCTGGGGGAGAGTTGCTTTACTTTTCCCCCCCGCTTTTCTCCCCCCTGATTTTATTACCCATGTGTAAGTTAAAATCCCAGCTTGCTTGCTGGTCTGTGGCACTGGCATCGGAAATAGTGTGTGCTGGTTTGGGCTGGGATATGGTTACTTTTCTTTATAGCAACTGGAATGGGCTGTGTTTTGGATTTGAGCTGAAAATAGTGATGATAATTCAGTGATATATTTGATTTTGCTGAGCAGTGCTTACACAGAGTCAAGGCCTTCTTTGCTCCTTACTCCCCACCACCAGTGAGGAGGCTGGGGGTACACAAGGAGTTGGGAGGGAACACAGCCAGGACAGCTGAGCCCAACTGACCCAAAGGATGTACCATATCAAATGGCTTCATACTCTGGACATATAACTGGGGGAAGAGGAAGGGGGAGCTGGATATTCAGAGTGATGGCATTTGCCTTTCCCAATAGCAGTCACATGTTCAGCCATTCCCTTGATTCCTGGGGGTGTCTAAACACCCTCCTGCTCCTGGCAACTGGTGAATGAATTCCTTGTTTTGCTTTGCTTGTGTGCACAGTTTGGCTTTACCCATTAAACTGTCTTTATCTCAACCCACGAATTTTCTCACTTTTACCCTTTGGATCCTCTCCCCCACCCCACTGAGGAGGCGTGAGCGAGTGGCTGTGTGGGACTGAGCTGCCAGCTGGGGTTAAACCACGGCAGACAACGGGTGGGGATGATGTGCAGAGGGAGCTGGAAACCTCCAAGCAACAGAGCAGTTGCTCCTTCTCCAGGACATGGAGGAGCACCATCAGCCTCTCACCTCTCTGGGAGGTAGCACCTGAACCTCTCCTTGGAAAAGGAAGGTCTAGCAGAGCTCACCACTCCAGAGAAGCTCCAGCCTTCCCAAAACAGCAGCATGAGCAAGTCTTATCCCTTCCTTCACCAAACCAGAACCCAGAAATACCTTCCTTCTGGGTTAAATACTCTTTTTTCCCTTGCTCTAAACCACAGTATTTCTGTTCCCATACAGGCACTTTAAAAGAAGGCAAGCATAGGCTATGGAGGCTTTAAAAAGCCAAGAAAGACAAAATGTTCACAAAGATCAGAGCTCACCCTTTGAGGGGTGGCATGAGCAAAGGCAGAGCACATGCACATCTTGCTGTGAGCTCTGAGTGCCTGGCTCTGGGATGCCCCACCCTGTTCAGCCTTCCTCAGAGAATGCTAATTGCAGCCTAATCCTCAGGGTCTGCACATGGACTCCCCTTCTCACACTAACATGCTTACTCCAGCTTTGCTCCACACTCTTTAGGTTTGACACTTATTTCTTTGCATACACAGCTTGTGTCTGAGGTGGTAGTTTCTGTGGCAAGGCCCAGCTGAAGCACCATTTGGTGACCAGGAAAAACATATTATCTGCTACTTTTTTCTGCACAGTCCTCACTAAATAAAAATTGCATGTACACTTCCAAATCAGCCATTGGCACGTGTATTCTCAGTTCTCTGGAAAACATTGGGCAATTGGATAGCAAGTAGTTACACTCTGTGAGACAGCAGTAAATGCAGTGTTATACATCCATGCTCTCCAATGCAATTATATGGGTTTTCATTAGTAAAAAACAGCCTGATGGCTCCAAAATCAGCAAGCAACTCCACTGGAAAATAAAGGCTTGAAGACTTCAAAGTCCATTCAATATCTCTGAAATCCAGCATATGTAAAGCTCCCAAACATTCCCATCTGTGCTCTGCCAAGTTTGTTTACTTGGCCTGCAGTGTCAAAATGCAGTCATGTCATACAGCAAAGACTATAAAACTGTGACAGCCCGAGAGGAGTAAGCTTACACAGATACCTTTCTAACCATTGCATCCCTTTAGTGCACTCCTGCATCCCTTCCTGACATATTGCAGGAGAATGTGCATATGTGCACTGAACACCCAGCCTGCCTGTGACACTCAGGCTGTTCACAGATGCTAAAGCACATGCCAGTTTTCCCACGGATCTGAAGCTGCAGCTTTGTACAAATGGATCAGGACAAAGCTCTGCCTGCACGACCCACTGATACTACCAGATACTGACAGGATGTGTTACAAGGCACTGCTCCATGTGCCAAGTGCACTTTTCTACTCACCTCAGTGTACTGCTGAACCACGTTTTCAGGAGTGGGTCCCATGAAGAGATAGAAGTCCAGGATCCCTCCAATAGTGCGGAAAGTTAAAGATGGGTTTGGAGACAGAGTAACATCTAAAAGGGAAAAAATGGCCCTCAGCACAAACAAACTCTGCACTATACACGGGAATAGGTCAAGAATGCATCATGGGAGGTTGAGACTCAACATTAGGAGGCAAATGTCATTACTGAGGGCAGGCAAATGCTGTAACGGGCTTCCTAGAGATGTTGATGCCTCAAGACTGTCAGTGTGTAAGAGGCATTTGGACAATGCCTTAACAACACATTTAGCTTTTCATCAGCCTTGAAGTGTTCAGGCAGTTGTACTACAGGTATGTTTTATGTCCCTTCCAGCTGAAATATTCTATTCTATCCTACCTATCCTAGGTGTGTGCATGCTGGGCTCTTCCCTGTGGGTATGACTGGATGAGCAAACAGGGCCTGAAGGTAGGCAGGCCCAGTGTTTCTGTAATCTCTGCTTTCAGATTAGCACGGCGCAGCAAGAAATCACAGAAACCCACCCAGCGTAGATTGCACAGATCCATTTGTCTCAGTTTCATATTTATACAAAGGATCAACAAGTTTGTGTTTAGGGTTCCTCTATGCTATTTTAATCTTATTGAAAGCCATTGTCTGCCAGGGGAAACTGATTTTATAGACTAAGTGAAGATTCCCCTTTTCTGAAATTATACCACTAGATTAATGCAGTAAGGTGACCATGGCAACATACAAAACTATTCTCCAAAGACAGAATATAGGACTAACCTAAACTGATTTGATTTTGTTATGCCAATCTCAAAGGAAATTTCTTCCACCTTCTTCTTTCCCTCTATTTGCATATATTTTCATTAAAAAGTTAAGAATGTATTTTCCCTGAAAATGCCTAAAAATGCCCAAATTCCTTGTTAAAAATTCATTCTACTGAAATTTCTTTGAAAAATCTTTGAAAAATCTATTAGTCCTGGAAGCTTAGTTAGCTGTGCAGTCACTCATATTTTTACCCCATTGAAGTAAAACAGTATTTTATACTTACTAATCTATCATATTTCTATATGCAGTCCATATAGGGAATCCATGTAGCTTTTTACCTTGGGCATTGGAGTTCAGAAGGAGAACACCGTGGGCATTGGAGTCTGGTTCTACGCACATGTAGAAAGGGTGAACTCCATAGAGGTTGGCAAATGACTGAAACATAAACAACACATGAAATATGACTTGACTTGCTCTTTCATAGCTTTTGTCAAGTAGATACATATGCAAGACAAAGAAATAAATTAATTCATAGTTAGAAAATTATTTTGTAATAAATAAGGGGATTTTTAAATCTAAATTGGTGTGAAGTCAAATTGACAGAAAAGAGGGGTTTTTTTCTGCCTTATCACAATGGAATTTTTTAGTCTTTCCTAGTTAAACCTTGATATTCTGCTAAACCCTTCAGATTGGCATGAGTAAGAATCATTTTTCTAGTAAAAACAGACTCATCAACCACTGACTTCCGTTCAGCCAAATATCTAATGAGTCCTGCTGGAGTCCAGCTTGTTTGGACGAACAGGGATTGATCCAAGCATGAAATGCAAAACTCTCCTGAACCAAGATCTTGGCACACAATATACTTTTTCCTGAAAATTGCACTGTGAAAAAGGTTCTGATAAAAGGTTACAAAGTTCCCTCAAAACAATTAATGGCTTAGTCTTTAATTAAAACTGATGATACCTGCGAAGCTTGTGACATTCCATGTTTGTGTCACCTCCTTTTGGTGACACAAGCTAGGACAAAGTGTTGCATAGAGTGAATTACCGTTGGTGCCTGGTCCCTGCTGTACATGCCATAGGTAACAAAGTCCATGTTGTGCTTGAAGGTCGGGTGCTCATGTTCACCAAACCCATACACAGAAGTGGATGGCACAGTGGTGGTGATCTGAAGGAACTGGTTGGAGAAAAACAGATCAACCAGGGGACTGCTCCACCTGTGACAAACAGAGCGAGACAGGATTAGTTTGTTTCTCTTTGGAAGGTATTAAGTTCATGTCCAGCTATTTATACTTTTAATGTATTTTGGAGAAAAACAGTATTAAAAATACATTAAATTCTATGCATGCATCTAAAGTGCTTAACCTAACACGTTAAATTAATCTTGCAATGGTTGAAGATATCGCATCTACTTATGCAAAAAAAATGCATCAATATAATTTTTGAAAAGAGCAACTAAAACAACAGAAGACAGATTATAAATCTATTATCAAAATAAGTGGTTGCTTATGCTATTTCTATGACAACCAAAGTGAAAGGCTAAAAATTGTTACTACACAGTGAAGTTCAGAATACTTAATGAGAACAACAGACATTTTATCAGCTTTTTTTAATGTTTTGCTGTATCAGGACCCAAATACCTCCAACTTCATGCAGATGCCTAAAATAGAGGTATAGTTTTCTCCAGACTGTGCTTGAACAAGATGTGTTTATTGTGATGACTCTCTCCTGCTTCTCTCACCAGCTTAATGCATTTATTTCTATTAAATCATCTGTGGACACCGGCTCACATTTTAATTAGGTGCTACATTCTGTTTCCTATCTCTAGAGCTATAATGAGCTGCAAGTTAGATGGGGGAGAATATAGTCAAGCTGTGGAGAAGTGTTTTGTTAATGGTCATGTGTATGCCATGAGTAGCTCATTTAGATAGCACCCTCTCGAGCCTTGTTTAACCATGAATTTGTTCAGCTAATTAAAATAAATGAGCCCATGCCATAGAGCACAGAAGTGGCACAACTCTCCTTTTAATGTTCTTCTGTCAATGATTTTGACAAAATTAAATGGTTGATCAAATTGACTGGTAAATCGGAGAAATGGGAGATGGGTTGTGTTGGTGGGAAGCAGCTCAACCCCCGTGACAAGAGCACTCTGGTGAGTTGCCTGCCACCTGTGCCACCAGCACCCCTTCCTGGGGGCAAGTCCCTGCTGCTGGGAGGACTGGGAGGCCACCACTGCTCCCACCACACTGGTGGGCTCTCCCCACGAGGCTGCAAGGACGGCTGCTCATGGGGATGCTTAAGGAACTAGCTTGCCTCTCCGTGCAAAACTCAGGCACAAACTATCCCTAAATTTTCCTAGACAAATCCAAAGTCACACACAAGTACTAAAGGGTCTGTGTGGTTTTTTTTTAAAGTCTATTTGTCCTTTCTTACAAGCAGAAGAAGTAAGAATTTGTGTATAACTCTTGATTTGTTTTTTCTGCCAGCAGGAACCCCTCCCTCCCTCCTTTCCATCATCTCCACCTACATGCAGTACTGAATAAAATTATTTTCTTTTAGGAGGGTTATGCATGCAAAATATCCCTGAGAATTAGATCCAGTCCTTGACAAATAGAGGCCTTTCTGCAAGAAGCAGTTGCTGTGCAGGAATAGGGATGGGCTCTGGAGCTATATTCCTGCCCAAAGGAAAACTGTCACACAGCTCTGCTCTGTGCCAAGACAGGAAGGGTCACTGCTCTGAGCAGACCACAGGGTTGAGAAAACCTCAAATTATGCCAGAGGGGAAAGGCTTTCGAAAAAGTTTAAATATCTGTTGTAAGTCATTGAGCTCTCCCCATGATGTCTGTTCAGAGGACATGAGGCTTTGTACATTTGAGGTACCCACATTATAGCATGGACATTTCCTATCATGAGAACTCCTAGTGTTACCATGGCATTAAAGTATTATTTCAGCTCAGCAAGTCCCCTCCTCTGACCAGGAGGGTCACTGGGGTGGTGCAAATGACAACCCTAGGAACAAGCCCTCTGCTCCACTATATCTTTACACGTCGTGGAGAAACTGGCTCATGACTCATGCATTCCTTCAGGCAACTCTACCTCTGCATGACACTGCCATAACAGTGCCCTGCTCTGCACCCCTCCATGGCTCAGCTCCCTGGGGGCTGCCACCCCCACCAGCACAGCTCCCCATCAGCCTTGTCTTTCCCCAGACCTCCACATGCCAGCATAGCTATATGCTAAATATAGCATTAACCGTGACATAAAAATGCTGGTAATGACTCTTTTTTTTTTTTTTTTTCTGGGCATCATTATGTCATCTCCATCTGAAGGAAAGCATGGACAGGTTTTCCCCTGGCACTATTCTCTGCCTTCACTCCAAGCAGCTTCCTGAGTCCTTGTGCTCTCCAGCACCCTATGGTAGCTGTTGTGCTACTTTATGTGTTTGCTCATGTGGTGTTGGCAAGGAGCAATCATTTAAATGAAAAAAAATATGCCATTCCTTAAACTCTTGGATACAATAAAAGAAAATGTCATATTTCTCTGACCTTCCCTCCTGCTGGTTTAAAGTAGATGGAAGGTACAAAACAGGAAGGAACATAAAACGACATAATGTTTGCAAGAATTTGCGTGGTTCTCCTCCAAGGGTCCTATGAACCGTAAAACCACTGTGATGGACAACAGAAGGGGTCTTAAAAATGTAAAAACACAGCTGAACAGTTGCTCACTGTCAAAATGCAACCTCTGCTAGAAGTTAGACGAGGCAAAGTCTGTGAGCACAAGAACCCTTCTTTTTTGCACAAGAGGTAATAGCTGCAGTCACATTTACTGCTGAAAGTCTTAAGCTGTTAGTGTAGTGTGTCAGTGGCAGGAACACTTCTGCCTGTGGAAATACAAACCAGCCTCCCCACCACACATCTGCCTGGCCATTGTCTTTGAACAGTCAGCTGTCACCTGTCCAAGGAGTCTTGATTGATAAAAGCTGCTCTTTTCTTCCATACACAGCGCACTACACTAAAGAGTAAACACCTCTAATTTTTAACTTCTTATCAGGAAAAAAAAGAATGACTCAGATTGAAAAGGTCTCTGTAAAAATTAACATTTTTGGTCAGCAGTCAAGCCACTGGCTATCAGGATGAAACATAACTGGAGTGGACCAAAGAAGCAGTATTAAAGGAAGGTGAGTAGGCAGACAGATAAAACACCCTGCTCATGTTGAAGGTTTAGTTCATGACTAACATTGTCACAATGTTTGAGGGGGATGACTAAAAGGCTGTACAAGATGGTTTTCAGGAGTGCAATCATCAGTCCTTTGTAATATGAACTGGACATGATGATTTACCTCTCTGAACAACTACTCTGTTGAGGTTTATTGGAGGCCAATGACTGCAGTGTGTGCAGTGGCTCAAAGCACTGATTCACCAGCCGTGAGCAACCAGCTGCTGGCACTTCTAAAGGTGGTCTTACAAAACCTCCAGAATTAGGAGACTTGGGACACAGATATGATACATCATTAGGACAGGCATCATGCATTATCTGGACATTCAAAAATAATTTTAAGTTGGGAGAGGTTTGGTTTTTTTTTTTTTCTTCCTGTTGCAATGAATCCTGGAGAACTGAGCTCATTATTTGAAGCTCCACTAAGGTCCACTAAGTCACATGGAGAAAATGTCCTCTATAACATCTGCTTTGCTTGGCCTCCAGACCACCCCATATATTATCTGTGTGCAAATTTAGTTGTAACTTCCCATGGCTATCCAAAAAAGGAGTCTAAGCCTCCTGGCAAAGCTTGGGCACACCTTTCCAGAGGGCCTGGGCTACCATAGTATGCCCAGGCTGCCAAAAAAGTGCTAAAGCATCTTAGGGAGTGAGGACTACACACCTTCAAATGAACCTCAAATCTACTGATTGACTCAACATACTTGAGCTGCTGAGGAGCATCACCTAAGGAGCCCAGACCTCAGATTGCTAAAAATACTTCCAGTGACTGCTGGTTTTGGCTGGAGTTAACCTTCTAGTAGCTGGTATGGGGTGATGTTTTGGATTTGCGCTGGAAGATGTTGGTAATTCAGAGATGTTTCAGTTACTGCTGAGCAGTTCTTAACAGAGCACAACAGGGCTTTGCTGCTCCTTACAGTGCCCCACCAGCAAGGAGGCTGGGGGTGCACAAGCAGCAGGGAGGGGACACAGCTGGGACAGCTGGCCTCAAGGGATATCCCACACTACATAGCTTCATGCTGAGCATTAAACCTATCAGGAAGGTTGGCTGGGACACTGCTGCTCAGGACTGGAAGGCATCAGTCAAATGGTGGTGAGTAATTGTTGTCATTTGCATCACTTTTCTTTCTTGGGTTTTATTTTTCTCTCTGTTATTTTCCTTTTAATTACATTACTATTATTATTATTATTATTATTATTATTATTATTATTACTACTACTACTAGTACTACTACTTTTTACCTATTATTAAATTGTTCTTGTCTCAACACATGACTTTTCTCACTTTTGCCCTCCTGATTCTCTCCATTTTTCAGTCAGGAGTGAGCAGGCAGCTGTGTGGTGTTTGGCTGCTGGCTGGGCTTAAACCATAACACTGTTTCACAACAGCTGTATTCCTATTAGTTGTAAGTCTTGGGACTCCACTTCTGGAGTGCAGAAGGTCCATCAAGACTGAATTTTTACATGTTTATCTTACTTTAAAGGTGATTTGTCAAGTAGGTGAGAAAATCAGCAAGAGTAATCAACAGATTTTCCACAAACATGACACTTATAAAAAAAAAAGAAGTGCAGAGTATATTTACAGTTATTGACACATTTCTGCTCTACTTCTACTGTATTCATTGTTGTGATATCAGGAAATGTCCTATAACTCACTGGATATACAATGCTTCATTTTTGCTTGAAAAACACTTGGGTGATATACCTACAATATTTCTTGCCTAGGTAAAATAAATCTTAGTGATTAGAAGACTGAAATAATGGCTCTCACAAACTAGGAACAAACCCATTCTACCCATGATGCATACAATTTCCTCCCCTTGCTTTCAGCAAAACTGCAGTAATGACAATAGGATTATAAATCATTCTAATAGCCTTGCCTATGTAAAAACACCTTCGTGGTAAGTGGTGTCTGTGCTAAAAATAAAAAAAAAGGCAGCTGAACTCTACAGCAGCCTTTTTGGAAATTAGGGAAAATCTTGATTAGGTTTGGTTATTTTTGCAGTATATTCCCAAGTGCAATAGCAAACGAGGTATTCCAAAAGCTTAATAGAAAGTAGTCCCTATCTGGCTTGTAAAAAAAAAAATGTTCTGCCTTCCATTATTTGTGTGACATCATGAAGGAAAAGTCAGGATATTAAAGTGGAGAATCAAATCAGTAGTCCATCCCTCTGCAGCCTGTCTCCATCAATGGCCCAGGCCAGATATCACAAAGGAAGGCATAAGATGTCACTCAGAGCCAGTCTTGCAATAATCTGCTTATGGAGGAAGTTTCTGGCTGTTTTCATAGAATTAACTGATGTTGTGAAGCATGGAGACAAAGTATTTGGGGGTTTTATTTTCCTACAGATGATTTTTTTATTATGCCTGAATGTGTATCCTGCTAGGCCTCCTGTGCCAGTGCTGCCCTGCGGCAGTGAGTCCCACAGAGTAATCACACTCTGCAAAATGAGCATATGTGTGTTATTTATCATTGTCTTAAAGCAAACAGTTTCCAGCCTTTTACTCTCTCTTCTTGAGAAAATCTATGCTTTCTTGGAGCCTTCATGCTCTCAGTTGATACTACCTCCTCCAGTGGTTGCTGTTGACAGTGTGGCAGGAGCAGCAAGGAGAACAGCAATTAACCTGAGTGTATGTGCCACAAAACTCACAGGCTGTTTAGCTTGCTCACCTGCCTTATTACAACACAGTATTTTCTCTCCTGTTTTTACCAGCACGGGGCCCTGGCCAACCATAGGACAGTTTCCCATAAGAGCTGCAAGATCAACCAGGATATCCTAAGCAAGGATTTACTAAACTAAAGCCAAACTCTTGACAAAACATTTTTCCACTGACCACACCAATTTTGCCAAAACAGTTATTTTCCAAGCATAACAGGAGTAAAAAGAGGCTCCCTGCAGTCTCCACTGCCCAACAATGATGGTAGTTTGGGAGCTTCTTCTCTGGGGCAGGAGATTCATGCCCTAGTCCCTGACCCTCATGGTTCAGAACTTTGACTTGCAGCCTTAAATCAGATGCAGATTTCTAGTTTTCTCATGGAAAACAGAAAACACCTGACGTCTGGATGGAAGCAGAAGCTTTGCTGTGTCTCATCTGACCCCCTTGGCATCTCCCTAGTGAATGTGTGGGCATGGCACCTCTTTACCCCCATGGCTTTGGACAGCTACTGGCATAGAAAAGGACTTTCCCTGGCTAGTGGCAAAACAGCAGGAGCATTGGAGAGGGAGAAAAGCAGAGCAGAAAGAGGCAGGATGGGATAGAAAACAGGACAGCAGTGGATGAGAAGGAGAAAAGTAAGAGGGAGTAAGCCAAGAGGCATTACTGGGAAGACAAAGGGAAGCAGCCCAAGAGCTCCTGGTCCCAGCAGCTCCTGGATCATCTCCCTACATGACTGTCTAATTTTTGCCTCATGCAGGCAAAGTAGCAGCTGTCAACTGCTTAGCTTGGAGCAGGCTGAAAATGTAGCAGGACTTGGCCTTTTATTCTTGCTCCTGGCTCTGCTTGAGGTTTGCAATCAGCTGTTAATGTCTCTCCCCTCACACAGTTTATTCCTTTCCCCTGTTATTGTGATTACATGGAGTCCCGAGTTTGTCTTGCCCTCCTTGGGTAGCTCAGCTAGGTCTCCCTGCATGCAGAGAGTGTGAGAAACGCCCATAAAGCACACTCAAAGCCTCCTCTGCCTCTCCCCTGCAGGATTTCTAATGTGGAATGAAATCATTCCTCACAAGGAGGAGGCTTTGTGCACAGGAGTGCCAGAGTGGGGATAGGGTTTTCTATCAAGCAGACAGACAGGAGTCTGACACCCCATTGCTTCCTGCACAAAGGCACAGACTGCAGGGAAATACAGGTGTGGGCTTTGAAACAGCAACCCAAACCTCCACTGTGTTTCTGCTTGGGACAGGCTGCTTCCTTCCCAGGTGGACTGTCACCTGTGCAAGAGCATGCTGGGCATCATGAATTTAGGCTTTCTTGGGGGGTAGGTCATCCAGCAGCATGGCTCTGCTAGCAAGGGATAAGAATTATAAGGAAAAGCAGATTTCTGAGGATCTGTAATTGCTTTACTATGGGAAAGTTTTCCTCAGAGATATTTAAAAGGTCCAGGAGAGAACCCTGACCTGGTTTGGTGCAGATTCAAGTTATTATCTACCCACACCTGGGGAGTGCAAATGCAGCACCTGTTGAAAAGGTTTTATTTGCCCACATTGACTGTTCTGAGCAGTGTTTGTGTGCATATAGAAATCAACAATTGATTCAGCTGTTCATTGACACAGTAAGGCCATGGCTGTTCACATCTTAAAACAGGAGGCTAAAGTCTCTCCAGGTGTCAGGCACTTGCCTGTTTCTCAGGGACACTCTCCCACACAGCCTGCCCTAACCTGGCCCAGGCACAGACACCACCAGCTGTGCAGCTTGGTGCCTGGGTGCTCTGGAGCAGCTGCTCCCACTTCTGGAGGGAACCCAAAGGAAAAGATTTGTGTTGTAGCATTCAAACCTGCCTTTGGGCAGGTTGAACTAACACGAAAATCTACTTAACCTGCCAGATGCCACCAGTGCACCCCTGGACCCAGCCAGTCAAGTGCAGCCACTGATGGGAATGTTCCTATAATGCTGACTGCTGAGGGCTCATCCTTCAGTAAAGTAAATGCAGCCAACCATACATTTTAGGCCAGGATATATAACCTGCTTTCCTGTTTTGAAAGATTCCATCTGCACAGCTCTTTTGGTAGCTAAGGAGATTGCAAATCCCTCTAAGACAGGCTGTGGAGCTATCTCTGAGCACCTGCATTTCCTCACTCTGACAGGATGGACAGGCAAACAAATGAAGGGGAAGCATTTTTGCTCCTCACACAGGGAATATAACTAAACTAAATATCATTCAGCTGTGAGAGGAATGGCTCCCTGACAGGATCCTTTAGACTACAGTACTGGCTGTGCCATTTCACATGAAACAAGAATTCCCAAGAACATACGATTTCCCTTTCTGTACATAAAATCCTGTGTCTTTGCTGGTGACAATATTTTGGGAGCAGCCTTGACACTGCTTGCAGGACAGAAGTCCATTATTTGTGCATTATATTCACCCACAATTTCCTCTTTTTGGGCTTGGCTGAGTTTCAGGAGCACTCCTTTACCTGCCTGGAGGCAGTGTACAATTTCCCACGGGATGCTGGAGAGCAGAGCATCACTGCTGATGCTGAGCTGGTGCTGCAAACCAAGGCTGCCCTCTGCCTCCCTGGGCTCTGCAGCACAGCACGGCTGCAGCCCACACCTCTGCCACTGCTGGCCACGGGCCTTGGTGCACGAAGAGATGGAGGGGAATGGAGGAGGCTTCCCCAGGCCCACAGCAGGGCACTGGATGTGCCCTCCTGGAAACCTTCTCAGTGGGGACCGACTTGTGCTCCTCTGCCTGTCACTGCGGTCGTGCCTTTAGCAGACCCTGCATCTGCTCCACAACAGGCCCCTCCCCACTGCTGGGACATCTCAAGTTTGATCAACCCAGGCTAAACCCTTGGGGTCTGGCTGAAGGTGAGGAGGGCTGAATGAGAATGGGCCATGAGCTAGGCTCTTGTTATGCATTCACCCCTTACATCAGCATTCCAATTAATAAGTCTTTATAGAAAGAAGAAAAAAACTGGGCATTTAACAAAAGACCACTGTTTACACAGAGCTGTTAAGTCTAATGAGAAATTAAATTATTTTTGTTATCAGAGTAATGCATAATGCATTCATTTAAAATAGCCTACATAAATAAGACTTTACAGAATTGACTGTGACATGCATAAAGAGATGTTATGAGACTGTAGTTCAAAAGGATGGTCAGCTCATTAAAAACCCAGCATGATGGTTCCATCTGCAGACCATTCTAGAAGTTGTATTGTCTTATTTGCATCACTCATGTTAAGCCATCCTTAAATTGCTCACTGCTGCATTCCCAAAAGCAGCTGGCAGGAATGCACCTTGATTGGGACTCTCTTTCTAAGTAGCATTATGTACTAGAGATATGTTGATGGAAGCCAAGGAAAAAGGAAATTATGACACCTGGTGACATTTGTTAGTGAGAGGAGCTTTTACTGAAGTTAAACTTACAGTACCAGCTTGAGAAAACAAATGATATTTTTGCAGAGGGACAAACTAGAGCCAGTGCCATTCACTGATATCAGTAGAAATCAGAGGATTACAGCCTCCATTGTTTTGAGCTTCCTAGACCTGCCTGCTGGAGATCTACTGTTTAGATCCTGACACCTCAAATTTCAGAAATCTTAGCTCAGTGCTTTGATGAGTTGAGTTTACCAGCATGACAAGCCATGAAATTGTAGCCTCAGAAGGTTTATTGAATAAACTTTTATACATGCACATAGATAATTGTCTGTTATGCAGGCACATACCCCCATTAATAATGAAAGTCGTTCAGGGACAAGGCATCAATCTGCACCACATTCTTTGACCCCTTGTACCACAGACCCAAGAAATAGGGTGTAAGGAAAGAGTGCTGACCCCATCACACCTAACTTTTGCAAAAAGCAATATGAATCATGTGTAATACTCACAGCACGGTGCCAGTGCTTTTCCTCTTGATCGTGAAGTGCGTGGAATCATCCGAGAACTCCACCTCATAGTTGGCTTCCTCAGCGGTAACCCCGGGGCCATTGATCTTGAGTGGGACTTCAAACCGCTGCGCGTTGGGGTCGTAGAGCTAAAGCGAGGCGAGCAGGGGGCAGGTCAGCTCACTCCTTAGCATGTGTTGCTTTGGCTAAATGATTCCAACCCCCCAAATACTCACCCTGAACCGGAGTCTGTCCTTTGTCTGGAACTCCACTTCCAAGACGATCGGGGAAATGTCACTTCCGAAGAGGGACAAGGCCTGGCGCTTGTTCAGCGTGACTCTGCAGTGGAACACATGCTGGTGCCCACCACGAGTGATCACTGCCTGAGACCACCCTCGGGCAGGCCAGGGGAACTACCCAGCTACTCTGTGTCAGCTCTTTAAAAATAAATCATTGGCTTAGTGAGAGAAATAATCCCTGAGGTCAGTTTAGGCCCTCCTTGATGTTAATCGATAAAATAGAGGCCCCCAAAGAAAGGAGACCTGGTAGTTTCCTGAGGCACAGCTCCCAGCTGGGAGGGACCACTCTGCACCTGCACCTGGTTCCCTCACCTGAGGTGTGGTGAGAGCACAAGCTCCAGTTCTATGGCACACACACGGGGAAAGGTGTCCCTTTCCCTTTTGTCACATGTGTATCGGAGCAGCTGCGGGAATGTTTTTGGCGAGAGTGCCCGGGGCGGCAGCGGCGGCGGCGGGGCAGTGCCGGCCTGCAGCGCCCGGGGAGCCACACGCACTCACCTCCAGCCCTTGTCGGTCTGCTCGGCGTTCCCACTGCGGGCGTAGCCGTAGGGACTGTTCTCGGGGAAGAAGCACCAGGGAGCGTTGGGCACATCGCTGGAGCACCAGGTGCAGCCCCGCGCCTCGCAGGCCGCCTGGGAAGCGCCGGGCTGCGGGTGGCAGTCAATGCGCTTCTGCACCGCGATGGCGCCGGGGCACTGCGCGTCCTGCTCCGAGCCCAGGCACCCGCCTAGGGCTGCATGCGGGAAAAGCCGTCAGAGCAGCCGGGAACCGCGTTAGAAAACCACACAGCGCCGCAAACCTCAGCTATTCTTTTTTTTGGATGTGCTTTCTCCCCAACTCAGGGCTAGTACCCGTTATCCCTTGGACTAAGATGACGGGCGAGCAGCTGTGTGCTCATTGCGGAGCAAGAGCAGCAAGCACTTTCTTTTACAAGGCGAGGCAGTGGGTCTGCATTGTTCTGCACTCAGAGCTGCCTGTGCTCAGCTGAAGCACGACTTGCTTGAAATACTCATAGAAAGTTAAATAGCAGCGTAATGAAGCTGCTGGTGAGGCGTGAGAGCAACGCTGCAGGCTGGCAGAACAGGAGGGAGTCTTCAATAAGGGCTGCTATCAATATGAAAAGGTTAAATTTTCTGTATAATTATGTTATACACAGATGTTTTCTATCTATAGAGATTCAAATATGTGACAAGCAGCATTCACTTGTATGATATAAATAGAAAAATAGTGAGTAAATGTTCATGTGGGGTTTCTTTTCTGTATCATATGACAGCTGTATCTACACAGTGTTAGTAGTTTGTGTTAATACAGATATGGTTATGACTAAAGGGAAGATGCCAGCAGTAAAAGAATAGGCATATATTAGTCATTCACAGAATCATCATGAAAAAAACCTGTTAAGTGCTAAATTTTCCCTTTTTACAGCTGCAAGTCAAGCCCTCTGGTTGAGGGCCTCCGAAGAGCAGGGGGACCACAAGACCAGCTCCTGCTGTGCTGACAAACTGCTGTTGGTAAATATTCTCAGAGAGAGCAGGCATATCACAGGCAGCATACTTATTCTGAAGTTAATTTATGTCATTTTAGTCATTACAGCAATATTCCAAGATTAAATCTACTTGAATGATAATTGCCCTTTTCTACAAAATGACTAATACCTCTGATTTCATTTTTTTGGTTGGTTTTTCTTTTTTTTTTTTTTTTTTTTTTTTTTCATGTGGACTGTTGTGTGCTTGAAAGCCTAAAACATGATTGCTGATGCAGTCTGGGCTTCTCCACAGAAAGAATTCTACAAGCAGATGTGCATAAGCAGTAATTATGTATACTGGGAAATTTACAGAATGAAATACTAGATTTTTGCTAGAGAATGCCATCATGCTGCAATGCCAGAGTTGATTTCCAAGTGGGGAATATGAACACAGAAAAGCAGGAGTGCCACCTACATTTTCTTGAGAAAACTCTCATGCCCCTTTTAGACAGGAACATCTGACACTCAGGTCTGATGCTCCCAGGCTGCTCTGCAGAACTCACTGCTCGCTGCCACAGTGCCTCATTATCATCTTCTTGAAGCTGGAATTAACAGGAATTATCTGGCTGTTAACCTTTGCCAGCTGCTGGGCAGGCAGGATTGGTTTCCACCTCTGTTTTCTGGGGCAGAAGAGTCAGGTCCCACAGGCTGACTGCTCTCTGTTCAACATTCACCCCTCATGATAGGTCACATAGAAAAGCTATAAATTCTTATCCTCTTTTTCATCCAAAGCGTAATAGGAATATGAGCATCCTTCTGCAATCCTGCAATTATTTTTTCTTGGACAACAAAATAAACAAAACCTATCACATTTCATTTTGGTCTGGGGTGTGTTTCCTAGTGAGAGTCAAATGCAGCATCAGCATTTTCATTGCTGAAATCAAGAAGAGTATGACTGAACAGACTACAGCAGATTATTATTGTGGTGTCATTTTACACAGAATAGGTTTGTGGGACACTTTTATGAATTAATTTGTATTGCAAAAATACTTTCAAAATGCTTCTTATGAATGATATTGTGAATGAAAAAGCTAGTTCAATGGAAAAAAAACATTCCCCCAGCAGGAGCCAAGAAATTTCTTCCATTTTTTCTCCCATTAATGCAAAGCTTACATTTTCCAGCAAACTTTAAAAACTAAGACTTGCAGGTGTGAGCAGCTGAATAAGGCTGCAACCTTGTTCATCCCTTGTTCCTGGATTTACTTCTATTGCAGTACAAATGTGATGGCAGCAAGTGGGAAGATAAAATTATTTTTAAAAGTAGGGAAGGAGAATTGTAAAACCATAATTTTCACTGTATTTACAGCCCATGTCTGTAAACATACAAAGAAGACGAAATCCAAACAAGCAGTTGAATATATAGCAACAGCTATGGCTACTTGCTGCTTTTCCACGATAATTTCCATGGGAACAGAAGCTAAAGCAAGGCAGCTGGAAAGATATAGGTGAAAAATAATCCTCATTGTTTTTTTAAAACCTTCACTTTAATTTTGAAAAATTAGATTAAAATTAAGGTATAAGGAAGGAACTGAAGTATTACCACACAGATTTTAATTTAACAGTATTAATATTTACATTTTAGGTTCACTTGTATATTTCAAAGGCATTTGCTGCAGAGGTTCCATCCTCCAGCAACAAAATGATATGTATACTCCCTTTACTATGCTCTGGACCAAATTAACCTCTGGTATGCTGGAGTAAAAATTACAGAAGAAAAACTAACAAAGCAATAGATAACTTTCAGGAGCTGAATGATACCACTGATTCCCTTTTGACTATGCTGGTGCTGACTACACTGCAGGACTGGGGCATATTTCTAAACAAGTCAGCTCTGCTGTCCTCCCACAGTCTCCTCAGGTGGAGCCAGTGCCATGCCTGTTCTCTCCTTTTCCATGGAAAACAGTCATTTCTTTTAACAGCTCTTCTATCCTTAGCACATTTATATTTTGCTTTTGAAGCCTAGGACAAAATACAAATGTGGTGTACTTACCTGCAAGCACAACAGCCAAGAAACACAGGCTCCTCATCCTTGCCATGGTTGAAGGAGGACTTCTGCAGGCAGTCTGGAGCCTTTTATACAAGGCAGGGGCACGATAAGCACTTGTTCTAATACACAATCAGAAGCATTGCAAATACGTTCTCCGCATTCGTATCTTTAATGAGATTATTTGTAACACATGACCTTGCCTGTATCTAAGCAGATAAGGTGAGATACAGTCTAATTTTTCCACACGCTTTGCTCAACTTCTGAAGTCCAACTTTGAGAGGAAAACGTGATTCTTCTGTGACTTCTTAGAAAATTTATTTTTCAGAGACAACCTTTGTTGTTTTTTTTTTTGACACAAACATGTTCAGACAGTGGGAGTCCAGTGCTTACCTTTCTCTGATTTCATACTATCTTTTGTCACATATATGGGTTTACAGCACAGATGAAGTTTGGAGAAAAACAAACAGTCAAAGAATTCTCCATTAAGACAAGACAGTGATAATGTGACCTTTACAAAATGACACTTTTCTTCCAATTACTTGATGGCAAGAACTTTTGAGAGCAAAAGTGTGAAAGCTCTGTTCTATGGTAATACCTGGTTTAGGGGGAATATCTTTCTGGAAGAAAAAAAAAAATTAAAAGGAGATATTTTTAGGAATACATTAAATAACATTAGTGCCTATCAGGAGATAAGCCAAACAAAGTATCTGCACTGCCAGGCATCACTGGAGAGGAACATCTGCAGCTCAGGTCAGGGCCACACAGCCCCATGTGGTGAGTCAGTCAAGCAGCTGGACAGAAGCAGGCTTTTCCCAGGTCTGCAAGGGCCTTTGTCCTGCAGTCACAAAACACAACATTCACATGAATCTTGCACACACAGCCATGAGTGTCCAGCCCCAAAAGCAGGGGTCACCAAGCTGTTGGTATCATTTGTCTAGCTTGGCAGAACATCTGCTGGGCCAAGGGGAATGGGGACCCTCCACCAGGCACAAAAAGCCTCTCATGTTAAGTCTTGCATGTAAATCCACTCTCCACTGGAATTTGCTCAAGGCTGTCACATAGTCCCAAATCATTTGTGTGTATACCCTTTGAGTAGCTAAAAAGCATGATAGACAAACACCGAGTGGTAGTGCTGCTGCTTATTTTAACTAATTTATACATTGTTTTTTAACAATATGTATCATTCATCACCTGTTTCTATTAAAACTTGGAATACACTGGTAACCTCAAATTTCAAGCAGTATTTTCATCTCCTTTCAAGCTGAGCAGAGAAGGAAGTAATTCCTCCAAGTTCAGTAAGAGGCATCAGCACTTTTCCTTATTTGACAGACCATATGCAACAAGGTAAGAGAGGTGTCATCTCGTAGGAACAGGAGTCACCTGCTTCATTTTATGTCTGTACTGTACTAAGTGTGAGGGGAATCCCCCTAGTGTTCCTAAATACTACAAAAACACAAATAATGGCCAAGGAGAACACAGACATGGGATACGATGGGATATACAGGCTGTAGTGCTCACCAAGCTACTCTACTGCACTGTGTAAAACCATGGGTTTTATATGCAACACCTTTGCAAAGGAAATGAATTCTTTTATAAGGAAGTATGATGAACAAGGCAAAAAAGCAGTTCACATTCACATCTTTATTTGTTACCTACACAAGCTATAATTTACAGACTGATATTTCCTGAAAAATAAAAACAAAACAACCAAAAAACCTCAATATCCAAACACTGTTTCTGAATCTACATAAAATTTTAAAATTTGCAGAATTTACAAATTAATATTCAGAGCAGTTGGGTAAATTATACATCCTCCCTCAATATCCAGGTTCCAAGAGCTTTAAAAGTCATACAGGCACAAGATATTTTCTTTATACAACCATCTATTTACATAGCTTTTCCCAATAAACGTGGTTCAGTTCTCAAAGTAACTGCCAATGTTTGCAAAACAGTGTATTTAAAATACATTTAGCAGCATATAAAATCAGATAAAAAGGAAAGACAATTTGCTTAAAAAAAAAGAAAATGTGAGATGATAGAAACAAATCCGTAAGAAAAATAGATTAAGATATATTTATCATGACATTTTGAACATCTAGTCATTGCAGAACATAGGCAAAACACAAATAAAACATAGCCATTTGTGGGCATTTGAGTTCTAGTCCTGAGCACAGAGTATACACAGCTGCACAACTTTGGTCAACACAGATTATAAGCTATCAACACACAAATCATATGGCATTTGCTGTTAGCAGGATACAGCCATGTCAGGTAGATGTATCGTTAACAGCTTCTTCCCATCTATTATTCACTCCACTTTCCTAACAACAGTGTAAGTGACCTTTAAAATCTTCAAACTGCCTCTCATAATCAAAGGCTTATTCCTGGGACACGTTCAGGGCTTATCCCTGTTACCCTAAAATGCAAAACAGCTGATCATACTTGTGAGTGAAATACAGCAGAGCACTTTTGTTATATATTTCAGGTTATAATGTTGAGATGGTCATTAGAGAAGACTGAATTCCCGTTAATTTAAACTGTGAGTATTACATATGCACACAAATTCAGCCATAATATGTAGAGATACAGGTGACTGTTGAGACTCAAGCATGTTACCAAGAGGTTATTAAATACAGTACATATTTTAAGGACAGCAGGTCTAGTGGAAGAGTTCACGCATTTTCAGTCCATTCCAGTCATCAGTGTTTAACTAACAGACATGCAGCAAACTGCAGAGAGTGCACCTCAAATTGATCAATGTATTCCTTTATCCCCTGTAATTTCAATTACTGGCAAGATCTTCATTTGCATCTCCTGTATCTGAGATCTGTCCATCTATTACATTTCGAGCTTTCCAGATCCTCACAGTGCGATCACTGAAAACCAAAACAAAGCAGTATTAGAGCACTGTGGTTACACTGAGGAGGGAGAGGGCCAAGAGGGGGCAGGCAGGGGAGGTTTCCTTAAAAGCTTGAGTGTCTTATTGAGGTATTGTTGGCAAAATAACAGCTCTTTAATGGACATGCAAAGGTTACTCCACCTCCACGAGACTTCATAATTTAACATGTACAACACTGAAGATTCCCTAACCTTATCACAGCACTGGCTATGACCTTTAGCCATCTAAGAATGTATAAAGACTTTATGCCTGAGGAAAGTGGTGTCAGTCTATCATAAGAAAAAGTAAAAAAAGCACAAAAGCACAAGACAATACGAAGCTTATGCCTGAGGAAAGTGGTGTCAGTCTATCATAAGTAAAAAAAGCACAAAACCACAAGACAATACGAAGTCCTAACTCTCCAACAAAAAATACCCAACAAACCCAAACCCATTTGCAAGGTGCTAGATAGCACATGCCAGTGAGCTGGTGCTTAGAAGCCCAGACTCTAGTTATGTATTTTTGGAAAGAAAACCACTATTTATACAATTTTAAAGTATGTGTAAATAAAGTATCACATAAAATGTGTTACAAAACTCTGTTATAATTCAGAAGTAAAATGAAGTGTTAGTCTTGTTAAATAGCAATTTATTCCATGAAAGGGAAGTTATGAATTTCTCATAAACATTAAATTGAGTGACTAGCCAACATTGATTCATATATTCCCTCACAACCTCTCAAAAGAAACCAGCAGGCAGAGCAGACTTTGTGACAGCTAAGTTTTTTCTGACTTGTGCCTTCATTTCACTGTTAATTGATAGGAACCATCTAAATTTTTAGACCTTAAGCCCACTGCTAGAAATACCAAAAGACTGATTTTTTTTTCTATAACAAAAAATAATGTATTTCAGATGCATGTATGTTCTAAATGGATTAATAATCTTTAGGCAAACAGAGACAGAAGCTTTGACATCTCTACCCCTACCTATTAGTGCTTAAACATAAAACCTGACCAAATATGAAAACGTGGCAACTTTGAAATCCTGCTATGATTCAGAAAGACCTGCTTGTAATTCAGAAGGCCAGAAGCTTCCACAATTGGCACAGGAATGTAACACGTCAGCTTTCACAGCTCCTGTGCTCAGACTACACCACAAAGAGGCTCTGTCACCACCTCCTGCATATTCTCCACAACAAGGTACTTTTCTTGGCCAATTCCCCTGAGGTTTCAGGTCCTCAATTTGCTCATTTTTACTGGCAAACAAATATTCAAACCAAGGTGTTTACAGGACAGCAGGATGGCTTGCAAAGCTTCTTGCAAGTGCTGTATGCCAGCACTTAAAAACAAACCAACCACAAACCAACAGCCATGAGCCATGGCTTTTAGGAGAATTTACACAGGTAAAGACTGAGTCATACCAGGAAATAATCCAGCTGTAGAGACAATCTTATAAAGTTCTCAAGTACTGCCAAATTGTCCCTGTCATCCTGTAGATCAGTGGTTCCCAAACTTGTTTTGATCATGCACCCCTACCACTAAAATTTTTTTAAGCCTACACTGCTGTGTATATTTATTAATTATAAACACATACCACTGAGTTCTGATCATTTATTCCAGCACCCCACTGGGTCATGTTGTGCATCCTCTGGGGTGCAAGCACCCCACTCTGGGATAGCTGTAATAGATATTAGCACTGAGGGGCATGGACTGGACAAGGTCTCCTGATGCTTTCTATGAAGTGAGTTACACATGTCTTAAACTCATGTGCATGGACAGAATTCTAGCAGGAGACACAGAAAATAAAGATTCATGGAGAAGAACTCACTCTGCTGCTGTGAAAATCTGGCTGGAGTTGGTGCAGATGGCATTTATAGGGCTGTCATGTCCCTTCATCTCCCCGATGGGTGCAAAGGTGTCCACGTTCCAGAGCTTGAGGGTGCCTCCCCTGCAGCCGCTGAGCAGAACCGGCACACCGGGCACCAGGCCAAGAGCACAAACCCAGTCCTTGTGAGCATTAGGAACTTGCTGAAAGAGAGAAGGCAGACAAGTCTCACAGGGCTGCAAAAAATTCCAGAGGAACAAGCACAGAAGTGGAAAAATCCCAAGTTGTAAGCCTGATTCCTTGTCTTGCAGCAGTTTTGCTACTTGGCTCTGGGTGGCTTCTGCACCTTTAGAGCAAGGAGAGTGCTAACTTCCAAGAGTGTTTCTTTTTGTGAAATAATACTGCAAAACAAGAAGAAAATCTAATATGCACAACTGACCACATATGGGACAGAAATCAGTTCAGGATAATGCAAAGTCTCCATGTTTTCAAATGCATATTTGAATGCATTTTTGAACATATGGTCTCTGTATATGTTTCAGGTCTCTATAACTGCTATAAAACATATAAAAAGAAAATCCAAAATACTGCACAAAAATAAACCAGGAAGAGAGAAGCTCTGTCTTTGCCTTCTTTCTTTCTTATTTTCCCACTACACATTATAAATTGATTTTTTGATGTTGCACTTCACAGAAACACCTTAATTCTTTATTGAGGAAGGGCACTAGCATTTTAGTTCTCATTGAGAGAGCAAAATGCTGCACAGACCAGCTGAGAACAGCATCCTTTTGTTGTCCTCAAATTTATTTGAACACATATTTATTCTCACAAATAAATACACAAGGAAAAATAAAAACATGGGGAAATAACAGCCAAAATTTGATGTCTTTTGGAGATACCAAATGTGGCTTTTCTCTAGTTCAGTTTGGTAATAATTGCTTTGCTTTGCTGTAGTGCTCATAATGGAGTATATTCAGCTTTCTAGGATCACCTTGGTGTTTCATTTATAACATACACAGCTACCACAGCACTGGTAGTCTGAATCTGCAGCACTTCATGAAAGTGGGAGTGGCAGGGGGGTGGGGTCGTCATGGTTCTCATAAAACCCAATTTTGTCACAGCAGGGTTTTGTGATTTGGGATGTGCAACAACAAGTGAAGTAGATGATTCAAATTCTTTTGAATAGCATGCTTGTTAAGGGATTTTCATCAATTACAGAGGATCAACACGTGTATGCCAAACCAGAACCTCTGATGGAACATTAGCATTTCTGCTGTAAAGCAGCTTGGCTCTGTTTCAGGTTTTGGTTGCTGGGTAGATTAAGGAGAGCAGCTGTTCAATCTGCAGCCTTGGAGGTTTTGAAAACTCAGCTGCACAAGGCCTTGAGAAACCAGACCTAACTACAAAGTTTGCCTTGCTTGGACCAGCAGGGCAACTTTACACTGTGTGACCTCCAGTGGGCCCTTCCACGCTGAATTATCACATAATTAGCAAAGCAGCAGCATTTCTCATTCCCTATAAAAGACAATGAATAAAAATTATTTCTACTCTGTCAAATGCTTCAGTCTCACCTCCTTGAAAAACATACAACATTTAATAGAAATTAAAAGAAAGAAGTAAGTGTGAAATTATTATCAAGTTCTAATTTTCAAACCAACAAACGGGAAGGCAAAGTGGAGAAATTATGAAATGCACATATACCAAAAGGAAAGTAAGGAAAGTGAATAACTAGACCAATTTACATACTTATTCACCCCTGAGCCTGTACTCTCTGATGGTAAATTAATTGCAATAGCAAAAATGCATATTGCATAATATTTTAATGAGCCTAAAATGCAAGAGTGAAGACACTCCTTAAAACTTTAATGAAGTCACTCTGAGAATACAAAATCTTTTCAGTGCCTATGATTTTGGTACAAGCTGCTTAGCACATTTTTCTGGACAGACAAACGTGAGGGCAGATGTCCCAATACAGGCAAGTGAAGATTTTTGTAAGATGCTAAATTTTTAATCCTTATTTTAACTGCAAAGTCTTCGTAGTACTCTGAAAAGGAACTGGCACTGAACTGGATGATTTTGAATGAAGGTCAAGAAAGTTTATATATTTATGGAAGACTAAGTATGGCCATATAGAAATTTTCTTTTTAAAGTAACTAGTCCATTATTTTCTCATGTCCCAATACTTTAAAATTTCATTTGTTTTCTTGCTATCAGTCTGCATGTTAAATGCATGCTACTCCTTTCCCTAAAAATTACTGCAAAACCAGCACTCTCTTCTGGTATTTGTTTTTCTGCCCTCCAGTTCTCGTTCAGTCTCATGCTAAATAATCACAACTATACCTCTCAAGAACCTCTCATAAGACCCAGAAGAACAGATCAGCTTATAGCAGGTAGGCAAAAAGCAAAGTTCTTCATGCGAAACAAATTGCAAATTCCCTGGATTTGAGGTCCTTTTACACCCACTCCCTTTTTTTTTGATTTTTACATAAGGAATAACATACAGCAAATGTGTTCTGACAGCAAGTGTTATTATGAGTGTGTTGTATAAATAATGTAACACATGCACTGTATAAGGAGATGATCTAAGGTCTAAGACTGGGTGGAGTGAGATAGGTTGTAAAACCTCCTCACAAGAAAATATTCTGTAGCCTGATCTAAAGTATGTTTCTCATTAGTGAGTTCCCAATCCAAAATTTACTAACTTGTCAAAGACAAGTAGCCAATGATTCCAGTCACAGATGAGGCAAATGCTGCTTTTATTCTGAAGCAGAAAAACAACCCCCATGTACTCAGAGCTAAAAGAGGATAACCACTTCATCAGAATTTCCTGATGCTACATGCACAGAAGAGAAAAGCAACTGCATGTAAAGATCAAGTACGTTATTGATTCCTTTCTTAATCAGTGCTCTATGCCTTCCCTATTAAAAGCACCAGTGTCTATGTGAATAGTCATTGTATGAGCCTGAACATTTATACAGCCTGAAAACAGTTCTACAGCGTGACTGTCACAGCAGCTGCATGATTTTTCTTTTTGTTACCTGAAGAAGGTCTTTTTGAGACAAATCCCATTTCTTAATTCCATTATCTCTCGATCCACTAAAAAGGTTGTCTCCCATAATAGCAAGTGCTTCAATGCCATCATAATGAGGAGGTTCAAAATTGTGTGTAGGACTCACGCTTCCAAGAGCCCCTTCAGTCACATCAAACATCTAAAATAAATAATAAAATATGTTATATGAAATTTTCTGCCATCTAACCTGCTTGAAAATCATGCAGCAAATAACTTCAGGGAAAAAAAAACTTATTAAGTCTTATTACAGGCCACAGTATCATGATGTATATTTGACAGAATTTATCTACCAGAACCACTCCTTTCTCCTCGTCCACCTCTTGCCTGAAGTGGGAATACTCCAACGACTTCAGAAAAGACTGCTCTGGAAAGAAGTACTACTACTTGAATATCATATATACAGCAGTTTCACAGGAAGGGCCTATATGTACCCTGTGAGTGAGTTTGGAAACATAACTCACTCTGGGAGAATCTGCACAGGTAAGTAGCTTCAGAAAGAGGCATTAATATATTTTTCTGGACAAGTTGTTTTGGTAAGTGTTGCATACTATTACACACTGATGCTTTTCATGTACTAGACACACCTCTCTCCTTGCCTGTGCTCCAAGAATGGGGTGTTAAAACAAACTCTTTAAGGAAGGCTGCTTTAACAATTTAAGCCATAATCAATCCCATCAGGTCTTTGTTGCTAGAGCTGCAGTGTAAGCAATTCTGATTCATTCTGCATTGTAGGGAAGCAGAACTCACCCAGTGAGACTGAGCTGAAAGAACAGATGAGCTGTAACTTTTTAAACCACCAGCTCTGTTTCACAAGCAAATGTCAAACTTTATCCTCTATTATTTGCTCTTTATTGGCCTTTTAGAATGAATAAGCTTAACAGTAGAAAAGGGAGAGCTTGGTGTTGTAAAATAATACCTTGTGAGCTAAAGGTATTTTAAAATAAGTTACCGCATTCAATTAACATGCATCAGTTTCAACTGTAACAAAAAATTCAGTGATAAACCAGAAAAATCAGGTACCTAGAGATGACTAATATTACTGACTCAGTAGACAAGACAGTAGTTTCCTGTGGCATGACAGTATCTGTCACCAGACCTGGTAGCCCAACAGATTTACCCATGCAGAGAACCACAGATTGTTAAGGGGTTAAAATGGACCTTAAAGATCACATAGTCCCAAACCCTCTTCAGCAGTAGGGACACCTTTCACTATACCAGGCTGCTCCAGGCCTTACCCAGCCTAGCTCTGAATACTGCCAGCACTGGGGCATTGACAACCTCACTGGGAAACCTGTTTCAGTGTCTCACCACCTTCACAGTGAAAAATTTCATGTTATTATATTAACATAAATTTCTTCTTTTTTAATCTGTGCCCATCACTCCTTGTTCTGTCACTACAGTGCCTGATGAAGAGTCCCTCTCTGGCTTCCCTGTAAGCCCCCTTCTGATACTGGAAAGTTACGAGGTCTCCACATAACCTTCTCTTTTCCAGGCTGAACGGAAGCATTGAGAATTCGTAGACAGCTGCACATACAGATCATTTATGATCTGTATCACTATCCAAAGTGGCTTGACAATTCTGGAGGCATTCACTTTGGAGAACACACACTACTCTGAAGCATACAGAAATGGCTGAAATATCCCTGGACATTGTAGTGGTCTAAGTCAAGAGGCAGGCAGACAGGAGGATTTATGTAGCCTGGCCACAGAAAGGAAGGAAAAGAGGGACAGATAAACATCTCTGACTGTTGACAGCTTTGTTTTCCAAAAGCCCTCCCACCTCCTTGCTTGTCACAGGAGCTCACAGCATGACAAACTTGCATTACATGATCCCACCCTGTTGTTCCCACTGAGGTCCTTCCCTCATTACCATGCCAAGGTGGCAGCTCATAATTAAACCAATAATCTGAACTGTGCAGAGAAGTAATTCTCAGAGTGTCTGCCTCTGTCTCCCCACTACCTAAGAATCCACTGACCTCTAACCATAGGGACACTGCTGATAGGATTCAAATCCACAGCCCAAACTGTCCAACTATGCACCAACCTCTCGGGCAGTTTTTTGCATCTGGCACAGTGCACAGCCAAGCATCCAAGAATTGTAGACTAATATGAAAAAAAGAAAGCTGAGCTCAGTGAGAAAGCTCACACAGGTTTTGGATCCTGCTCCACTCCCAGCTGTGTTCATACACTTTTTCCAGTGTGTGAGAAGAACACAACAAAGGGTATCCCCTCATAACAAGCTAGGGTTTCTTGCCCATTCTCTCTGGCCTCATGCATCATACATTCTTTGCAGTGTGAGCATCAGCTTTATGGATGATCTACAGCTCATTAGGTCTGGTGATTTGGGTGTAGCCCTGAGAAACAGGAGCTTGTGAGTTCAAATAGCCACTGGCTGAGATAAGCCAAAAAAAAAAAAAAAAAAAAAAAAAAAAAAAAAAAAAAAAATAATTCCCTCCTCCCAAAAAACAGATTTCCATATCCTCGAGTGAGTTAATCACAATTCCAAGAAACGGAAAAGTATATTGGGCACCTTGGCTGAGAAGTGCTGACTTTGCTGTCTTCCCTGCTTCAGAACACAGGTAAGTAACACTTCAGAAAGAGCCTGGGCTAAACCCTGGACTCTCTTATGTGAGGAACATACAGGATGCCTCTGCTGAAACAATTAGGTCTGCACACCAAAACAGAGGCACTGACTTAAGATACTTTAAAGAGCTAAATGCTACCTAAAAGTAGGTGTTATGAATATTTCTCCAAGACTTCGTACACCTGACATACAATTTAATGGGGATTTAAAAAACAGCTTAACTGAGACAACCATGCATCCATCTTCCTTGGTGAAACAAAAAAGGCACTGAAGTGGTAAGTATTATGACTGAATATTATTCATGATCCATGACTGGTGAAATAATTTTCATCCTGGCCATCACATTTTGAATGTGTAGATGTAAGCTACTTCTACTGAAGCCTGCATCCCATGCTGATGTACCAAGTTAAAATAAGCAAATACTAGTGGTTTACCTTTATATAATGATCCTTTGAACCAGTGATAATAAGATCTTGTCCATTGGAGATCTGATCAACAGTAAGGCACATAACAGGACCCTGGTGACCAGTTAGCTTTCCTGTAGACTGAAATCTTTAAGCATAAGAGAAGAAATGAGGATTTGTTAATTTTTCATATATCCAGTATAGTCCATAGCACTGTTTCTGACAGAATGGATAATTTTATTTTTACTATGTCTTCTGTACTCATCCTCTTGTTTACCTATACTCTATTGTTCATATCCATGGATAAATATTAAATCTACATTAAACACAACAAAACCCCTCTACTTATGCAAAACAGGAATTCAAACATTTTAAAGTAAAGATGAATCAGTCCCCTCATAAGTATTTTCTGTATTTGGAATGCACTCTTTGGGAGCAGGTGCTGTCTGGAAAAGTGTAATTATAGTACAGCTATCATAACCCCATATTATATTTCATTACTTCCATTGGCTTCCATCATCTCATCAACAATTACTAGTCAGGATTCCCTTACAAAAAGTGTGTTTTGTAGTGCCTGTCAAACAAAACCTTGTGTTTTTCCAGTCATTTTTACTGAAATGATTCACCACAATCTTAACACATGAGAAAATCATTATCTCAGTAACCACCACAGATGGGTTAGCTGATCTGTAACTGATACCATATTTTGCCCAGGTATGGACACTACCATATAGAAGGAACACTTCACTGACTGTTTCATGTGCACAACTTTGCTGCCTATGCACATGTAACCTAAAGAATGTTCTCTTTGGCTGGTGGTCAGTACCTTTTCAGGTCCCACATCCTCACTGAGTTTCCAGCAGCTGCATAGAGGAATGTGCCAGTTGGATTCAGTGCAATTTGATTGATCTGGTTCTCTCCAGCTGGCATAGCAACTGTTCTGTTAGTACTTCCTGAACACACATCAGCAGGCATAGCTTGGCCTGAAGACCTGAGTCAAAGGACAAAAAAAAAAAAAAAAAAAAAAAAAAAAAAAAAAAAAAAAAAAAAAAAAAACCCAAAAAAACCCAAAAAACAACCAAATTCTACAGTTAGTTTGCCATACTTTGTATACTCTCTAAAAACAAACCTATTTCACTGAGCAAAAAAGGATATAAGCCAATTATGAATACTGAACATCTGATAAAAGTCTATATGAAAATTTTCTTGCGCTCCCATTATTGACTGGTGCCCCATACTGACTTAGCCTGAACATGTAAAGAAACATTCCCAACAGTGTACTGCAATACTGAATTAAATATAATAAAATGTATCTAAAACTAAGACTCATTTGATTGTTTGGCATCTGAGGTTAAGCATACTCACGTCAATGTCCGAATGCACTTGGCAGAATCTCTGATGTCCCACACCTTGATATAGGAGGTTGAAACTGTGAAGACCAGGCTTGTGTAGTTGCAATATTTAATAGAAACCACATTATTTGGATGACCCCCTAAAGACATAATTTCTTGTCCAGTTACCAGATTCCAGACTTTGCAGGTACGATCTAAATAAAGACAAACAAAAAGGGGAAAAATATTAACAATAAAAACTCTTTGAAAAATCTCATGCTTTTCCTAAACTCAGTTAATTAAAAAAAAGCACACACACTCATTTGCACTCATCTATTTTCCTCCATTTCTGCAGACACTGCAGAAAAACAGCTAAATTAAGTAGTTCTTTAAAAATACACATAGGCATCCATCTATCATTATCAAAACTAAGCAAGGTTAATAATTAAATGTGCTTTCAAGATCTGCATATTAGCTCTTGAAGCATTTTATCAGGATAAAAATCTCAAGGGAAGTGAAAATGCAGACAATTTAGAGGCTGTAAAGTATGGATGATGATAGATGAAGAGAAGAATCAAATTTTTAATTCAAGAATTCATTATGAAAAACATAGTTCAGGACTATGTTCAGGAGTTTTGAGACCTAGCATGGCCGAGTTCTGACTGCCACAACAAAACTGTAAAGGTGAGAAGGGACCCAAACTCTTCAGTGTTTTGGGGGCCTCTGAAAATCCCTGCAGAGAGTGCTTTAGTCATTGTTTTGATTCTGTAAGCAGAGGGATTTAAATGCTGCAACCTTTTATGTGTTAATATCCCAAATGTACAGAAGTTTTCAAGAAATCTGCAACACTATTGGCAAGAACAGGAAACTCTCCTTGCTGCACCATGTCTGTATCACTCCATATATTTTAGATATACATTTATACTGAAATAAGTACAGGAAGGATGAAGAGAAAGCTTTAAGTATAGACTATAGTTATGATAGCATGAAGGTAAGTATAGCAAGACCTGTCTGCCACTTTAAAACACCAAGATCAAAGATCTGCAATGCACATGAGAGCTTACTGGCATTTCTGAATTTGTCTGCAAGTATTATCAGATGTCAGTGAGCCAAGACTTTCTGCTTCAGCAACAATTCCAAAAGATTCAACTTGATTTAATTAACAACTGTCTACACTCTTGAATAAAAGTGGACTTGGTAAGCTCTCCTCAAAAAACATATATAGGAAAAATTCTCCCATAAGTTTAAGAAGCTAGGATATGACTTCAAAAAGGTAAATATTTGCAACATTTGCAAACATCCATTAAAAAAAAAAAAAACCCAAAAAAAAAACAAACTACCAAACCTGTAGAATACAAATCTAGATGTAAAATAAAATTCTAAAACATGCCCTTTTTCCCCTCACATAGCCACTAAATTCAAAGTCTCAACAAAAATTAACTAAGTATTATTTACAAAATCTAAATCAATATCCTTTTTTGCAACTGTATATGCTTGTACAAATCTCGAAAAGTAGGCTTAAAACCTGCAAGATGAGAAGTTTGCCAACTCAGTGAAAGTGTGTGATTTGGTATTTTTAACAGCCAGCTAGTAGAATAGCCACAAAAACCATAATTGAATATTAGCAGTGGAAGACCTACATCTGATGGGGTTGTCAACTATGTTAATACTGGGATAAAAGGAATGTCCTGAAATTTCAAGGTTTATTCACTATATGAACTATTGAAAAGGAGAGTTTCCCTGTCAGCAGGTGTTAACTTCTTCCCAGACACTCTAATTCCTGTTAGCCTTGATACTTCCAGAAAAAAAGAGTCTGCCATAGTTTCAGCTGCACAACTAAGACTATAACAAATCCTTTACATTAAAATAGGTGTTTGCAAAAAGAAACCATTGAGCTCTGGTGGCCTCTGGTGGTATCTTCAAGCCAAACTGAGCAATGATACTGGAAATTCACTACAGACAGGAGGAAAATGTTTTCTTCAAAACACTCCTTCTATCAGTTTGAGAAGTTTATATAGTGACTGCACCATCCAGTAAGGAACTTAGAGACTACTAAAATTCCAAGCTCTCCTTCTAAGGAAGTCAGAGACTACTAAAATTCCAGGCCATACAGTTCTTATAACAACAAAGGACAGGCAAAGGACAACAAGATGCACATAGGAAGCAGAAGATGCCTTCAGATGAAGAAGATAGCTCAAAGAACCAACTATGGCATGAAGGGTATTCAAACCCTGTGCAGTAGAGCCAAGTATGTGCCAGTTCCCACTTCCACCCTTACCCTGAAGCTATTTACATTGCATATTCTGTGTGTACATGCTACCATGACTGCTTCCATCATATCACTCAACAATTGTTAATGTTACTGCTTTTTGTGGCTTTCCACTACAAATAAGCAGCCAAATACTACACACTGGAGTTAGAAACCTGTACATAATTACTGTAAATCCCTCTTCAGCTTATGTTGAGAAATGGACTTCAGAATTTTCCATTGTGTTTACAGCACTAAGCACAAATTGAGAATTTCACAACACCCCAAGTTGTCAAAGCAGCCTCTGCAGGCAACAGAGATGAACAGAGCTTGCCCAACCTTTAGATCCAGTGAAGAGAAGATCATCAGTTGCATCAACACAAAGCACAGCCTTGGTATGTCCCTCAGCTGTATAGATACACTGAAGTGGGGACGATCGGATGCCTTTGGAAGGAGGAAATGGGTTAATTATCCCCCTAAAGAAAAAAAAGGAATGTGAGTTGGGCATAAAAATAGATACAGATAAAGCTAATTTACTTGCATGTAGGGAAAAAAAATTAACCTAGTGTTCTTAGATCATAAACTATGTGAGGACTTTTACTATTTAGCCTCAACACACGTCAACTCTGAGCTATCAGTTAAAGGAAATCACATACAAAAACAAACAAATGAAAAGACAACAAGATGCTAAATGCTGGGTACATGGCAAAGTCTGCATAATGCTGAACAAACCAGGACACTTAAAGCTTCTGTATGCCCAAGATCAACCATCTAAACAGCACAATGTGAAAAATGGAGCAAATGTAATGTGCACTGCCAATTCCAAACTCGGCATGCATTTCACATCATCTGCATTCTATGGGCAGACACAGAGAACTGCTGTTAACTTCTGTGCCTGAAGAAGGTTCCCACTGCACCCTGTACCCAACAACATGCTCATGCTCAAATGGCCAAAAGGGAGGATGATTGGAATGCTGACACCCCAGAGGAATCTTCCTGGGCACTTTTGGCTAATTCTGTGGTGATGCCAAAAGACTAACTTGCCTGAAATAAACACCTCACAATTCTTTACCAGACAGAAACTACTAGCAGTCTAAAATCCCATTCATACAACTGCATGCACACAGACCCGTTTATTTCTGTGAAGTGTAGAAAAGCCTCAAGGTAATGCCCAAAACATGCAACACAGGTGTGACCTGGCCAGCTTGCAGTTAAGACTCACTGTCATGCTCTTTTGGGAACCACACACATAACTGAGGAAAAGGAACTAAACCATAGCCCTATCTCATCAAAACAAAACAAAGAAAGTATCAGATGCTTTAGGAAATGTAAAAAATTCATAATCTTGTCCAGAAGTTTGCTATAGAAAGGAAAAAGTCCTTTATGATGCAAGCTAACTTTGTGACAACTGGCTAATTTTAATGTACTAGATAAACTATGATTTTAAACATTTTTATAGTTCGGACATCTTCACTCACATAATTCATTACTCCTCAGCAATCCTTCTATAGATTTTACTAGTATTAATAGTGTCTTAAATTGTGTAACATTATCTTCCTCATTTTGGAAAGGCATTCACCTTTCATCTGCACTGTTTTATGTTTTCAAGAAAACAGGAACAATTTGATTTTTACTTAATTTAGGTCTCCATGCTTTTATTTTCTAGCATCACACTAAACTAACATGATTTTCTCTGTAGTATTCCCTAGTGGATCATGCTGCCTCTGAACTGAGTTATTCCTCCTGTTGTTCTCATCCACTCACTTCCATGTAAAATACATGTCCTGGAGCTATTTATCTACCTGTATGCAGTGTTCTAAAATCTACAGACAAAAAAACACTACAACTACTACGAGGACCAGCCAAAGCCACCATTACATTATTAGCAGTTATTTGACTGCCCTTCTCTAGATAAACTAATTTTTTCATTGAATACCAAAATCCTAACTCACAGGGATACAAGTGGCAACATTTCTTTCATCTCTTAAGCTACTGTGCATTCCCTCAGAAAGACATAATAAAAAACTACTCATTTTTATTTACACTAGCATTTCATTTTAGTGATCAAAGCATACAACGGAAAAAGAAAAACAAAAATAAGGAGAGAAGTAAATAAAACATAAGAAAATGTCTGCTCCTATTTTTTTTTAAGAAAACAAAGAGAGAAATAATGTCCAAGGTCTAAGGAAATGTTTACACCATACTTCAGTTGTAATTAAAACATCTGACATGCTCAACAATGATAAAAGAATATCCTAAAAAAGGAGAGGGGGAGACATGCTTGACCCAAATCTCAGATATTTCATGTTCCAGCAAAAGCAAGAGAAACAATGCACAGGTATCAGGAAAAATCATGCAGCAAAATGAAATGTCTTAAAAACTGGAATAACTTTGGTGAGAGATGCCAAGAAAACAGAAAAGAGAAAGAGAGAGTACCTTTGTACCTCCGACAGAGAGGAATCACTTTCATCAGACCTACAATCAACAGTGGTGGAATTGTGAGGAGAAAGAATATAGGTATCAGCAAAGGAACGCCTCCACATGAGAACACACAACAGCATGGCCAACTCAGAAAAGCAATGCAAATCCACGTACATTATGCAGCATTGCTCAAGGTATATCTCAAACCCATGATGATACAGGGGGTAGGGGGGAAAGAATAATTATCTTAAAATATCACTCTCAGCAGTAAGTTACAGTAGACTGTTTCAGCTCCAGAAGATGAGTAACAGCAGCTGAGCCATTTCTTATTTCCCCAACACTTTCTTAGAGAAGTAAAGGCAAAAAATTAAAAGAAGACAGATGCACAAGTTAACCTCCGTAAGATAGTGCTTGTTGAGAATATCAAAAGAAAAAAAATACTCTGAACATCAATGCCTGCTAAGTGTAGAAGAAACATGCAAAATATTAGTCATAGAGATATAAATGTTAAATATGATAACTCACTCAAATAAATACAGCAATTTGCAAGCCATGCTAAGTTCAAAATCCTTCACCTCTCATTTTGAAAAATGTTTAAAAATAAAAACCAAGAAAACATACAAGACAGTATTTTCCCAAGACATGATGATTTTCAGTACATATTAAGATGTCCTTCATTTTCAACTCAAGCAGATTCAGCAGTTTCTATTTGACTTCAAAGTCAGTTCAGAGAAAATGAAAAGGGTTTGCTGGGAATTAGCAATAAGAAAGCTAAGATACAGAAGTCATAAGCATAGTTACTGAAAGCCTTGCAAGCCTTGGTATGTGGTGGCTGTAAATCTCTGGAAAAAACCATTTTATTCAAAAAAATAGTGTAAACAGACAAAAGCAATTTCTTATCTTGCTAGAGTTACAAATAAAGGTTTATTTTAAATCTGAGTTGCAGTTCATAAGCACTGCATGGTATTTGTATCAGTACTGAAACCTGTAATGAAGATTCTAGTCAAGTAAAGTCCACTGCCATTTGGAGTAACGCTCCTAAACAGATGCCTAATGTGAGAAAAATCTGTTCTACTTCTTCTAAACAAGATATGAATATCATCTACTCCTGCAGATCACCTCCTAAAGTCAGTCTGTCCAATAATTTGGATAATCTCTAAACAACTGTGTTCTAGCCATTTCTATGTCCCAACCTCTGAGGTGCTGTTGTGAGAGCACTCTGAGCAACACTGGAGCAACTGAGTAACTTCCAAAAGCACTACTTCCTAAATTATCACCTAAAATCTATTTTTGAGTGTAAACACACACACAAATACACAAACATCTAAGAATTCTACCATTTTCTATTTTGGGTTTAAAACTACAAATATCAGACATAGCCTAGAAAACAGGAAACAAGGTTCAGCAGGAAATTTCTCTTCTCAAATTTTTACAGTGGTTCCATGGTAGTTTAAAATATTTACTTTGAAAACTACAAAATAACATGAGAAGTATCTCCTCCTGTCTTGCAGAAGGGCAAAATTTCTACCAGACACTACACTGAAAACTTGAGCACACTTTGCATTTCCCTGGTTGGGGGCTGAGGCTTCCCTTTGTGACTTACTTATCCTGCTGAACTGATGTGTTTCCCTGAGAAACAGTAAGACGACTAAAAACATTCATTTCATTACGGGGCCGGCTTGGTGGGGAAGTAGGAGGTGACAGACTAGCCTCTGGGGCTCCAGAATCTGAGCTACAAAAAAAAAAGAACATCTTCTTAAACAGGTTATGAATGGTTAGAAAAGTTAAATGCAACATGCCTCAAACGTTAGATGCTCTTTTCTTAAGCAAATAATTAAGATTGTAATACTAGCTACAGATATTTCTCAGAGAAGGCAAAAAAGCTTAAGGCCGCAGAGTGCAAGATGGCACAATGTTCAAAGATTAAGCGGTAAAAGTGAATGCTACAGGCAGAAAACACACATGTAAAATGAAGAAAATCTTATAAAATTGAAGGCTCTTAGAGATATTGATGACTTTGATTTAAAAAAAAAAAGTAATTTGCAAATGCTCCAAAGGACATTTTCTCAGGGCTCTACCCCTGAGTTATTTTGTACAGAAAAACAACCTGGAAAAAGCCTCAAACAACCACACATAAGCTCAGCAATGAATATCAACACTGACAACCATACAGACTTGTCCTGGAAGAAAAGAAATAGAAAAATACAGACTTATTTTTCAAGAAAATTCGAAGTTCAAATTATGTCAGAGGAAATAAATTTTAAATAATCTTACAGTTTTTGTTCTTTTGTCTTTGTCTTTTCCATTGTTTTCTCATAGGTTTTTCTCTTCGCTAAAGGTGAAGGCTCAGGTATTTTCTTCTCTGGAAGAGATGGTTGTCTTGAACTAAAACAAAAGCAATCATTATCTCACTCTAAGGCCCTTCACAGAACATTACCTATCATTCTCTCAGTGTGATTTCAAATTTTAGAACATACTTAATCTATTATTGTCTCTCTTGAACTTAAGGATTATAAACTTGTTCTCACACTTGAATATAAAAATATACCAAGTTATGAATGTTCAAACTTGATCAACATACAGTGTCAGGTACTGAAAAGTTAAAGGAGATTTACTAAATCAATAATAGAGACTCACTAAAAGAAATAAAGTGGAGCATGCATCAAAATTAAGATCATGGAAGTTCTAAAATTTCAGATTTCACATTTGCATATACAATAAATCATTTACAGACATGAAGAACACATGATTCTTATACACAAATGAAACTTTGCAGTAACACATTCATGTTAATTAGGAAGTGAGAAGAGGTACTTCCCATTGAAAAGCTGACTATTATAACATGATTTCTCTTTGTCCCCCACTTCCCTTCTCCCTTGCTTTCCATCCCTCATTTGTCTCTCCAGTTCTTGCTCTGAAAGAGTTCCAATTCACAGTCACTGTGGTCTTTCTCCCAACCTTTTATTCCCCATTAAAATTAGCAAGAATATCAAGAGGACAGTATTAAAGCTGACACACTGTGGTTCTCATTTCACCACAGTCAGACAAAAGAAAAAATGAAGGAATCTGAATGGTCTCCATCCCTCTGAACTTCCATTTCTCACTAGATGAGCAATCACAAAAGCAAAATTTGTTTTGTTTTTTCCTATTTCTTTGTATTTAGAAGGATTTTTTCCCATGAATATGAAACACTCATTAAAAGCAAGAAAGCAGATTCTGGAGGTGTTTTTGCTCCACACAACTCCATTAATCAGATAAAGCTCATTTGGCAGGCCACCTGCCTGACATGGTTTCGACCATCACTCTCAGAGCTCTACAGGTTCTGAGTATGCATAGCTCCAACTTCTTGACATGTTTCCCTTAAGAGGAAGTCTGTGCTACATAAAATCCACCCGGAGACTGGAATGCAGAATAACACGATTTAACATGGACAGCACAACCACAAACAGCTACTTGACTCAAGCAGATGAGACAGTCTCAAGTGACCACAAACCCTAACTGGAATGTGAGGGACCTGTAGGACCTAGTGCCAGGAACTGCATGTCAACCCTGGAGTTCCCCAGGGTCTTCAAGAGACAGGAAAAGCAGGACAAGCAATAACCTGCCTGGTTTTGCACAGAAGCCTCGATGTTAAGTCATAAAAACAGGGGAGAAAGTGGGTCCAATTCCCTCAAGGCCAGAGCATCCATTTCTGTGTAGGGCTACCATACCTCTAGGCATACTGTGCAAAGGACACCAAAAAAGGTGGAACAGGACACACTCCCTTCCCTCTCTCTACACTGGACCAGTATGCATTGAGGAATGCAAAAATCCTGAGGTCACAAGGCAAATTCTATGAATCAGGCTGACAGGTCTTCCAGCAAGGATGACAAACAGGCTAGAGTGTCTACTGCCAGGGTTGCTTATACGTCTACTGAGCAGCTGCTTGATTAAATAAAGCAAACCAGAAACTGGAAGCCAAGCTCCTCTGCCTCACCCTGGCATCCTGCATACTCAGACATGGGGGCAACTTTCACTTGCTCACTCTCTACCTGCCCTTGAGTCTTCCATCAGTGGAACATCCCTCAGAAGAGGGTGTAAATAGCATCAACATTTTTCTGAATTATTTTTGAAAGCCTGGGAAAGCAGGTATTATAAAAATACAGCTGTCTTGCTGGAATGAACTTCCTAAGCACAGGTGTAAAAACCAGGTGCATGATGGCAATGACCTAACAGAAAAAGAACAGGACACATGCCTACTTCCAGGTTTCCAGAGCCCTTTTACATTTGCCAGGACATCAGACATCTGAATAGAGCTGACACAAGTCCTACAGAAGACAATTATGCTCTGAAAAAGCTGCTGTAGATGAGTTGAGTATATCAAAGGACAAGGGCACCAACCAACTTTGTAAACAGAATTCCAGTTAAATTAACTGTTGGCCATATGTATTTAGGTGCCTCCCTAAGTAACAGAATCAGACAATGGTCTGGATTACAAGGGACTTACAGATCACATAGCTCCAACCCCCTTCCCTTAGGCAGGAACACATTCCACAAGACCAAGCTGCTCTAAGCTCCATCCAACCTGGCCTTGAACACTTCCAGGAATGGAGCATCCACAGCTCCTCTAGGTAACCTGCTCCAGTGTTTGACTCTCACAGTAAAGAATTTCTTCCAATATCTCATGTGCACCTATAATCTTTCTGTTTGAAGCCATTACCCATTATCCTATCAACACATGCCCTTGTAACAAGCCCCTGTCCAAGGACCATGGAATCACCACAAACCTTAGAAAACTGAGGGAGTTCCAGAGTGGAGCAGTTTGTACATATGCAGACACCTAAATCTGCACCTAAACATATAATTAATTTCTGTCTCTTTGAGAATCCATATTTTGAATTACTGTTACAGCTTCTACATTCCTGAATGTCACTTAAGTAAGTGGCACAAGGGAGAAACCTTATTGCAGGTAAGGCCAAAATCTCCTCCTGAATAATATCTTTTATTACAAGAGATATGCTGGCACCACAGGCCCGTAAGGGAAGGCCAGATGGCTCATAAAGAAAAGCTTTCTTCAACGATGACCAGATAAACCAGCAAGAGTTCTGGTTTTGAAAAAACATATACACTTGCAGTAAGAAAGTCACTGCAGATTGATTGTGGGAATTTTTGATCACTTATCTACTAAAACATGATCAATAACAATTCAATATGTGAGGCCTACTGCTGACTGAATTGACTTTTTGACAGTATGTAACTCTCAAATTTTTGCAGAACACTGTTTTGGGAAAATCCTGGTTTGCCTTTTTGTCAAAAGCTCACTTTCACAAATGGATACATTCTAGAAGATGGAGTGAGGCAAAAGTTGGTATTACCTGAGTCTTGGATGTCAGGTCATAACACTTGATGTTTTAGATCTTGAAGCTTCAAAAGTCTCTACTCATCTCACACTAACTGCTGAAACAAGTGGGTTTTCTCCACCTATGTTCACCCTCAAGAGCATTCTTTCCAAGCAGATTCTATTTGCACTGAAGCCATCAGCATGGGTTAATAATTGCTGTCAGCAGTGTTCTACTGTTCACGATTGCCACCTCAAGCACATGCCAGAAATACATAGTAAAAAAATACAAACTGCAAATGTACATTAGATAGAGACTGCTGTAAAAATATTATGCAAATAGGACAGATGAATATTAAAAGATGCATAACTCCAGAACGTGTAATGTGAAGATAGCTATGGGACACTGATTTCCACATCACTGAATGTGGGAAGTGCATTGAATTTACACATGAGCTTGTGCAACACAGGAGCTAGTACCTAAAAAGCCAAGAAAAGGGTCTTTAGCAGTGAATGGCCAATAACCAGCAGTGATATTGGTAGATATAAAATGAACAGCAAGAGCAAGTGAAAATAAAAGAGTGTGCATGAGAGACATCTGCTGGTCCCAAAGTAAAAAGACAAAATTATTTTTAGTTCTGTTTAGAATCAAGAGAACAGTTAGTAGAACTGTTCTGCAGGTAAGTGCAACCTGCAAACAAAAAGGATTTTTGAGGATTCATAATATCTAACATTTTCCTTTCAACTTTTTACTTGAATATACTCTATTGCTGCACAGACTTTATTTTATGCATGGTCCATACATGATAACTCACAGAAAGATTTTTTCCTAATAATTAGGATCATACACAAATAGCATGAAAGTTTTTGGGTTGTGTTTTGTTTTTTGGTTGGATTTTTTTAAATCCCTCTGCTCTTCTAATCAGATTCTCACTACATCCCTAGACTATGCATTTCCCATATCACTAATACAGCAAACTATTCAAGGTATTAGAGGGGTTTTCCCCTCTACATAGAGCATGGTTACAACAACAAAGCAGCTTAACAGAACTTACATCTTCAGTAAGAACCACAGTACTTACAAGACTGCATTTATGCTTTCTAGAGTGGTGATGGTAGAAAGGAAGGAGCTTTTGTCAGTATTATTTAGTAAGCTTCCAAGTATATCAATCTCATTTGCGAAGTTAAAATAATAGATTACAAGAAATTGGCAACATGCATTTTTTAAAAGCAAAGGATAATTAGTACAGCATGGCCAAACTTACATGCTGCCTATCTTAGAAGGTAAGCCAGATGGTGGGGGTATAAACTCTCTGTCCCTAGCAGAAGCCTCATGTGTGTCAGCAGCCACGCCACCCTCCTGGGTTCCTGCAGCGCAGGCGGCAGAGCCGGCCAAGGCAGAGTCCGCGGCGCTGCTGTCCGAGCCCAGGTCGCCGCTGGCTGCGTACAGCAGCTCCATCTGCGTGGTGGTCCTGCGGCGGGCCTGGAGACAGACAAAAACCAAACTGCCACTTCAACATGCAAAGGTGTGTGTCAAGAGTCCTACTCTCAGCTTATCATTAGCTGGCAATTAGCATCCCCCTCAAACACTTGGCAGTTGCCTTTGGAAACTACATCAAGAAGGTCATCTCTGCTTTTGGGCAATGATTTCAGAGGAGGTAATTCAAATCCAATGGCATGAAACACTGATTTGACAACTCGTTTCCAAGGATATCCTTTCAACCAGCTGCCTGCCAATACTACATGAGTACAATTTTACTCACCTACAGTTTATCCAAATGAAATGTTACAAAGCAGAGAGGAAGAAAGCAAAGTGTCAATTTAAATAGCTACAATTATACTGGTGTGACTTCTAGCATCAATGCTTCTCATACACAATCTCTGCTTCTTCCTTAGTTTAAGTCACCTCAAAAGTCCACATGAATTAAAACTCATTCAGCATTTCAACAATTTGAAAACAACAGAAAAACTCACAAAGAAGCTAAGCTTTGTGTGACACAGTAATTTGCAAAAAATGGTTCAAACACGTTAGGTGTGATTTTACAGTGAAATTCAGGTCTATTCCTCAGGGAAAGACAGACCAAAGATCCAGTCTGAAAAGAGCCATTACAAAAATGATATGTTTATTTCACTGCATTTTCAGACCAAACTCAGTTAAAGAACCCAAAAAGCTGCACACCAAGGAATGTTACCAAATAATTCAACAACCAACACAGATGGTTTCCTCCTAAGCCAACTGCAGTTGGAAAAGTGAAGTATAAGCTTCTATTTACTTTGCAAACTTGGTTTATGCTCCCATGAGCACAGAAGCAAAACTGCCATCAGTGCACATTTCCAGTTCACACGACCATTAATATTAAAATGTAGTCAGCCTAGATACAGTCCTCCATTGTCAACTGTAATTAAGATCCTGGGGATCAAACTTTTGTTTCATAAACGTCAAGATTTCTGTGACAAATGGCAGACCATAAGCATGTTCACAGTTCCCACTGGCAATAGCATTGAACTGTAGCCTAACTAATATTAATCTGCAAAACTACACCAGTTTGGAGTGCAAATAACTGGAAGAACACATCTCTTTCTGGAATTCTAATGACTCAAACCCAAAATACTGAAGAAGTTGTTTTTATAATTGCTTTTTAGAGAGGAGTGTCACACAAAGTCATATTGCACACAAATCATATGTAAAGTACATCAATTCACATTTGCACGTCTTCATTCATTGCAGTCTCTTGGGCAAAGCAAGAGCTTTTTTTAATGATACCATTAGATATCATTAAATTATGAATTATTATAGAATCATAGAATCACTTAAAAGACATGTAGAAAAATTATCATCGTCATCATCACTGTAAATCCTACCTTGCTTTTGGGCTTGACTTCACCACAAAGCTTCAAGAGATCTGAAGATAATGAACTAAAAGAAAAATTGCATCACAGTTAGAAAGTCATAATTGTTGCAGGTTTGCAGATGTGTATTTTTATTTTGCCCACGATTTCAGTAGAAAGAAGAATAAAGTATAATGAAACAATGTTAGAGATACTTTCTAAAGGATACATGATTCTGCATTACAAAAGGAGGAAATTACAGTAATTTTTCTAGAACCAGTAGTAACAAAGATTTCCTCACCTTCCTTCTGTTCCAGGACTATGCAATGGGGCATCCTCATCAGTACTATCGTCCAAATTTTCTAGAAAGTTTCCAGAAGAATAACATTAGTCTGTCCCTCTACAACAGGATGTGAATGCTTTAAGTACTATACAAAGCTACATGTTGAATGTAGATGAACACAGTACAAAAGACGGGGATTTTCAAAATATCTTGACTATTTTCTATCCACCCCCCACTGATTTTTACTGCCACCTAAAGTAATTATTTTCATACAATCTAAATACATCATACATCCAGGCATACTGTGGCAAATGTGGTCCTCTGTCTACTGTACCAGAGGAAATGATGATAGAAAACCAGAAATTCTAGAAGGAAATCTGTAAGAAAGCAGATAAAGCAAAGAAAATTATCTGCAAGACATGGAAGATATGGGATGTAAATCAATGGACAGTAAGAATGTCTTTCTCCTCTTTTTTTTTCATCTTCTTGCTCCAAGAAAGAATCAGCCTGGCTATAATGAAAAAGAAAATTGTATTTTCAACTAGCTAGTGAGCTGAGGCTCAGCCTCCTCTGATACAGAATGCCACCAAGCATTTGAGCTGACACGAAGCAAGCACTTGATTAGTATATAACGATTCATTTCAAAAGAGGATGATGCTACCACTCAATACTTTAGAAGAGCTTCCTAAAAAGAGATTAATTTCTACAGGAAGCTGCTCAGTAGAAATGTTCCTGAACCAAAAATGGGTGCACAAACCTGTCCACAGAAGACAAAACCAGCATGCATGCCACACACTAACACTGTCAAACATCCCAGTAACACATCTGCATGCAAATGGTGCAAAACATTAAGCTGAGACGACGAGTCAAGGGCACATGTACAATCAGTTCCAAACTGCTGGGAAAGCAAATCCCCTGAATTGCATGTTATTCTAATAGTACATTTTAGGCACAGATCAAGGACATGGGTAACACATTTTGCAAGCGATGTCCCTTGTTTTTGAACATACTCATGAAATATTAAGGATTAAATAACCTTGCAATGACATTCCATTACACCTCCTCTTTACTAGAAAAGACACTGAGTTTCTTAATTTCTGCAAAAAGCAGATACCATTTGCAATGCATATAACAAATATATTTGTAACCCATATTAAAACAGGTTTCTCCATGTGTATGTTTTAAGTGCAAGTTCATGCTTTTGGAGAAAGGGAACAAAGATACGCAGCTTTCAGCTGAATTTTAAGAAGGAATAGAAAAAAGAGAAGGAAAACACTGCCTTTTGTGTCTGCTGCATCTAAACTCATTCCCTGAAAAAGTTAAAACCATCAGCATAGAACCAACACCAATAATGTACTTCAGAATTACCAAACTGCTGAATTAATCTTAACAATGTAATCTTAATTATCAGAAATACAACAATATTCTAAAGAAAGGAGGGCCACAGGAATAGCACTCCAAATTTTCAGGTTTCTTTTTGTTCCATCATGGATTTGAAGCCAGACTAAAACCTTTCAATACTTATTATTGTCACCAGTGTTGTAATTATTGCTATTATTATTATATGCCTTCTGCAAAAATGGGGACTTAGAGTACGGCTCCTTTCAGTAAGACAAAAGCAGCATCCCTAAAATAAATGTATTTAAAAAAAATATAGGATTCCTATTAGAATTATGTTACTTCATCCCCTGCTCATAAAGAACTTGTGATCTCTTTCTACAAGTAACTAAGTAGAAAGTGTGGAATGACCACAAGAGGTGGGATTTTATTTGTAGGCTCACTCTCATGTGACCTGATGAGTTTCTTCAGTTTGCCTGCAATTCAACACAGGAAGACTGCTCAAAGCCCCGAGAGAAACCAGTGCACAGAATCAACAAAAAGGTAGAAAGAGCAAGATTTTGAGAGAGTGAGAAGAGATGAAAGGAGAAATGAAGTTAGTAAAGACAGGGATAGCTGTAATGTTTGCAGGGATAGCTGCTAGCAAACCACTGCTTGCAGAACAGGTGGAGAATTTTCTGATTATTCATCTTCATTCTCATGCAGTGGCAACTGGATGGTACCAGAACAATGCCATGCACCAGCACAGTTCACCCAGAGGAAATGACATTTGACCAGTCCTCTCAAAATCTGCACATAGATGGTTGTGACTCACATCCATGAATGCCCATACATCACAGGTGGGAAGTAAAAGCAGCTTCCACAACTCCTCAAAGAGGAGTCACTTCAGCAACATTCAAAACTCAATTTCATCGTCATTTTAACTCTTCACAAGAGCAGATGGGATAGTGAATGGCAGCTGGTTCATCCACCATGGTGGATGTGCCCTGAAAGTCCATTCAAGTCAAAACCTGAGCCTGTGATATACTTTTCTGCAGACTGAAACCTCTTGTCTACAATGCAAGTGCACAACTGCACTGGCGAATGTTCAAGCTTTTCTGAGCCAAGTGCATTCAAATAGCTAAGAACTTGGAAGATGGTGGACCTGAAAGTAGGCATCAAGAGGGTGAGTCACAAATACCATGGAAATGCAATCCCTTTGCTTGGATAGGGCTCTCTGTGCTCTACCACTGAGATGTCAGGCATCCTGGTGAGACTGATCTCAGGATCTGCTGCCACTCACAATTCTACCTGCAGGAACGGTGTCAGGCCCTGCCTCAACAACATCCCTGTGAACCAGCCAGCAATCCCAGCAGCAAAGTCTCACTACACTGGTGTCTGAACTCCCTGCTGCTAAAAGGTTTGGTCACTAGTGATCCACAAAACACAGACTACCAACAGACTTGGACCTAGCTTGTGCAGCACATTCAGCTGCATTTTCTTCCTACAAAGTCTTAGCAGAGTCCTGAGTGGCTTAGATACTCTGAAAGCCTCAGGTCATGCTTGCAAAGTGTTAAAAAGCTCCTTTAATGAGATAAACCTCTATGAAAAATTTGATTACAGAGCTACTGTTTCAATACATTTAGCAAGTGGCTTTTCATTGCTTCAGATGTTGTTAAAAAGTAAAAGCCTGCCCAGAGCTAAAGAAAATACAATGCTGTCAGGAGAAACAATGCTCCAACAGGGGTGAACATGCACACACATTAAAGGCCTGTTCTAGAGACACTATGATGCTACAAACCACTGAAGCTCCTGAATAAATAACTGGCTGCATGTAGCAAGATCCCCTGACACAGATCTTCAGGTGTCACCTGACAGAAAGCTGGCCAAGTTCTCACCATCTCTACATTATGATCTAGACACTTCCATGTAGTTTTGTGCTTTGAAATGCTGTGCAAACAGGACAGCAAAATGTGACTGAAAGTAGCACAAGACAACACAAAAGGAATTATCACTGGTAACAGGATTATTTTTCTCGAGTTCCAAATATAGCCAATTCTTGGAAGGAGGAAAATAAGTTTAATTCATTTGGGACTAACTCTAAAGCAACAGCAACAAGAGACTTATCTCAAAATCAGTGAAGTCAGTAACTTGAACCCAATTTAAAAAGTGGGATATAATCCTGCATTCTCTACAATATATACATTACAAAATGAGCTATTTGCAAAAGGTTAAAAATGACCTGCAAGTTAAGAACTGCCTTTTTTTCCAAACCTAAAAAGATGAACAGAATTTGTCACAACAGTGGTGTATCACAAAATAGTTTCATGTCATCTGAACATCTTTCGGGCTCGCAAGCACCAAGTTATAAATTTGAAATACAGCTCTGCTTACTGTCTTCACTTTTAACTACCACAAGGGCTATTACCACAAGAGCTAGGGGTGGTTTCAGAAAGGAAGAAATGCTCTTTAAGCTCATGATAATGAGTACATTTACAGAATAGTTCATGCAAATTTCACACACTCACAAATTCTAAGATGCATCAGTTAGTGAACACGAATGAATTAGTAACTCATGCAGCTGTACAGTACACAGAAAGCTAAACATACTTACCCAGTGGTATGCTATCTAGGTCTGTGTAAATACAGCAACAAGGAAAAAAAAGCAACATTCCAATCAAAACATATCCATTTATAAAAAGAAATAAAACAAAAGTACCCAAATGTATTCTAAATTTTTCTTAGTATCATCTCATGAGAAGTAGAATAGATGCTGTAACAACGTAAAATGCCAATCCAAAATCCCTAGCATATGATGACTGAACGGGATTGAATTTTTGAACTTCCCATTCAGAAGTTAAAACAAATCCAGATTGTAAAGATAACAAGCAGATTATTTGAATTTTAAAAAATCTCAATTATTAAAAAAAATTTGTTGCCTGCATTTCACTGCTGAGAGGGTCTACTTAAAAATGCCATAAACTCATGTCAATTGTGAAGTATAAGATGTTACAATACAGCATCTATTCAGAAAAGAAATAGTCTAGAATGCCCAGTACAACATGCATAAAAGGCAAACATGACATGCAGTTGACTATTCAGAAAACAAGATGAAAAAACTACCTTGCAAAGCATGACCCAGAAAAGCATCAAGTTCAGGATTTAATTCAGCTTTTTCTTTTAGCATATGAAACAGCAGTTGGTTTTGAGTAGCACTAGTAATTTCTGTCTGCTTAAGGCGTCCCTCAAGAACCTTGATCTGAGCTTCTTTCTGAGCTGCTTGGAGACCCTAAGCGAAAGAAAGATGAAAAATGTTTTACCACAACCCTTGTTTTACAAAATGAAAATTGTCAAAAATTTTTAAACACAAACAATGTGTACATTGCAGCTGCCTTCTCACATCCTGAAGATCAGGCGTCAACAAAGGGTCTTTTTCTTTCCTTCACCTTTTGAAGGGACTCACTAAGCATTCCTTTAACTTGCATTCCTCAGACTGCCTTGCAAATATGCATCTAGTGGCTAAGTGGGGCACGACTCCCAAGTGCAATTCAGAGTCTTTGCATTTTTTAAGATAGCAAGCATCTGAAAGATCAACACCTCCACTTTTCCCAAATAACTACTTTTTAAAAAATTATTACCAAAAAATTATGGTACTCTATGACAAGGAGCAGGGGAGAGGTGGAAGTGGGACAGGGTGGGACACAGAACTGTAATCTTTCCTACCCAATCACTCAGTGACTTTCAGCTTCTAATGAAAGATCTTATGGCCTAACTTATGACAGAATTCATTCTAAGAGAACTTCCCTAGATCCATGGAGTGGAGGGAATTTTTTAGTTGTAGAAAATACAGCCAAAGAAATTTATGGAACGGTTTCCAAATAGATCTCCAAATTCCAAAAGAAACAGTAGGGAAAAATGAAGGTACAACACATCTTCTCAAAGTCTTGTAGGGCAACAGCAGACTTTGAGTGCTAGTGCTTGAGTAACAAGTGCAGCCCTATGAATTTACACACTACATTTTGAATGAACTAAAGCTACATATCAATAGACACATTCTGCAGGTGAAAACAAACAATAGAATAGACAGTAGGCATGACCAATTTTGAAAAAAAAAATCCCTTCAGCTTTTCCATGTGATAATTACTAAAAAAAAAAGATTATAGAATCCTTCACATAATGGAGCTTTTTATCATAATAAAGAGAAATTGTTAACAGAGTGAGTCAGACGCACTTTTCTCACATTAACTCTGCTGCAAACACATTCAAACATATCCAAGGGTTGAAAAAATATTAGAAGATTGAAATTTCCAGAAGCCGGTGTGATTGTGGGAATTTTCTTTACCCTTTTTTTCTCTCACAAACTTTTTGGACTACCTGCATAGTGACAAATCAAGAATGCAAAAGAAACCCCAGAGAGCTGGTCAGGGGGCTGACCCAAAGACAGTTTCAGTATCATCGAAATCTTCCATTTGACTCAATGAGACAGAAAGAAAAGCAGCAACAAGAGCACATGGTACATGTGTGCACAGGGTTATAAGCTGCCAAATACTTGCTTTGAAAATATGAGAGAAAACATATTTCCCCAACACCTTCAGAAGAATCCCCGTGGCTCTACTCAGACTGAAGTACGTCATGCATCAACACGTAACTTAAATTTTGTGAGGTTCATATTTGTACAAAGATGGCTGAGCCAGTCTTTCTAAAAAAAAACCTCGAGCTCTCTTTAGGAGTTTGTTGAAAATCACAGAGATTTATTTGATTACAAAAAGCTAGTGCTCTTGTAAGAACAACATGAGCTAATTAATACAGTGAAAAAGGCTCTACTGGAGGTTGGGAAACATGCATTAAGTTGAAGAGGACACCAGATCTCAAGGGCCTTCACACTGAGAATCAGCATGACTCAGTAATGTCGACCAGCTTTGCTCTGTTTAACACACATTAGTTATGTCTTTATGTCAGGACAACATATCTGCTCCTGGCACATGCCACAGTCCTGGCACACACATACTTCACTTAACACATTACCTTATTGATACCCATCATAAGGAAGTGATCAAGCAAATATCGAGCTTCTGTCAAAGTGCAAGCATTAATCACTGCTGTTACATCCAAGGTCTCTCCTTCTTCCTATGTGTGCAAAAATAAGCCCATCAGGTTGTGAAAAAGTCTCAAGAATTATAGTAATTTATTGCCAGCATAATAGAAAGTATCAGCTTTGACATTTAAATGCTTTGCAATCTTAACCTGCAGTACACTATTGACACTAAAACTCAGGTATCAGTTGTATAAGTCTTAATCTCAAACTTCACATAAAAGTTTTCACCAATTTTCACTTCCTGGCTCAATAATTACACAGACAAAAAATAATTTCTAAATGACAACATTTTCAGTGCTAACACAATTGTGTTCTCTTGTCCCAATTTTACCATTTTTGCAATAATATTTGACCTACCTTTGCTTCTTCCATTTGCATAATGTTTGCTTGGCAGTCAGAAATGCTGTCGTTGATGTAGTCTATATTTGCAGTTACTGATTCCATCTCCTCATTTATGTTTTGGACACTTCTATCTGCTTCACTGCCACCCCCACCCTTGATGAGCTTCTCCCTTTTCTTTGAAAGCTTATCTCTTCTTTTGGTGAGTTCTTCACGTTGCTATTTTCCACAAAGACATAATATTACAGAGAAAAGAATTAGTAAGCCCTTAGAATACTGAAGCACCTTTTTGTTTTCCTTCGTTTGTTACAGTTTAATTAACATGTCATGATTCCCATGGGAAGAAGTTACACAGGTGACTACAGTAATCTATTTGCACATGATGCCATTAGTGTGCTTCTTAGTTCTTACTAAGCACAGCAATCCCATTGCTCAAATGTTTACTGGAGCCAAAAGTGTCTTCACTGACAACAGTAGTGAAGCCAATGCTGCCATAACAGCAATTAATTTACATTATTTGATAGAGCCAAAGTGCACAGCAGATCACCCACCGTAAGCAACCTGTTCATATCTGCCTCCATGTTGGAAATAGTCATCCTCTGCATAATAATATCAGTCACTCTGCGTTCCAGCAACTGCCACTTCATCCTGGCTGCCTTCGAGGAGTAAACTCTGCTCGTCACTGCCTTCCGCTGGTACTTCCTTCTGTGACACGTTCAAGACAAACACACAGCTAAGTCTGAAGTAGTCCAGTGACAAATTCTAATGTGGAAAGGATCAGGCTGGAATATTTTTCACAAACAACTTAAGAATGTCATGCAGAAGTTGTTGTAGGTTTTCACAGCACCAGACAGCTGCCTCTACCCAGCCCCGAACTCTATTGCACTCTAACATGCTGCACTTGAAAAACAGGTTCCAAACACTGCAGCATCTTTCATGATACACTGTTGAGTTCAAATGCCACGTAGGTGTTGTTCTCTGTTTATCAAGGAGATCTGCTTCAAATCACAGTGGAAAAGCACAAATAAACCTGATACACTGAGCTGCATTTTCCAACAAGTTTCTCCATGAACTTAACACTGCTGGCATTGGACCACCAAGGTAATTTCTCTTGAAGGGCAGATTTCAAACCCTCAAGATTTCAAAATCCAGTTTATGTGACCTGCCCTTTAATGCCACTTTATATTATTGTATTATTGTCTTAAACTCAGAAATCTGAAATTGCATTTGATAATGGTAAAATGCCCATTTTATGAGCATTACATGATAACAGTTTGACAGCTAACAGCTCCTGCAATATGTATCATCACAACAGATGACACAGGTGTTCTAGCAGATGTACCCGCTAGAAAGTGCACACAAATTTCAGTTCTTGTAAGAGAGTCCTAAAAAGCTTTAACCCTTACCCTGTTCCATTTGTTGCAGTTACAGATAATGCCTGAACCCTTGCAACAGGAATTCTCATCTTCTGCTGTGCCGCTGCTCTGGAGCCATCATGCTCGCCTGACAAACTAGAACTTGCTTCCTGCATGGAATGCTCAGGCAGACTCAGCTTTCGACTCACTTTGCCTGCCACTTTATCAGACAGAGGCCTTACTTGCCGACGAAGGGCTGTGACCTGAAACACAGTGCAAAGACATGATTAACTCTCCCAAAACTGAGTTCTAAGTTACAGCAATACAACATTGTTCTGTTTTCAAAGATGCATCGCTGTTTTACCACAGTACCTCTTCAGTTTTGCGACGCAAGATAACTTCTTGGTTTCTTTTCTGAGCTTCCAGAAGCTTGAGCTGATGCTGTGAAAAAATAGAAGCAGCACATGATATTTTTTCCATTCTCTCTCACAAGGACTGCGCTGTATAAACAAAAAAAGAGACCTCTACACATTAATACAAATCTGCAAAATTGCTGTGACATGAAGACTTAAGTCATGATTGTTTCTTGATCTTCCTAGTGCAGAACAAAAATAAGTGTTTTACGGTATCAATTCTATCAAAACCAATAATTCCATGCAAACAAGGTGGTAGCAACAACTTTGTGAAGATACACTAAACACTAATTCACTGATAATGTTGATATACATACTCAGTAAGCACAACAGTTCATAGAAGACTTATCACCTGAAGCTAGGAACTGTGTTTGCATGGAAGTCAAACCAAATTTTGTGCATTTTTATGGTGAAAATATACAGGTACATGCCTGCCTCTTTGAATGCATATACACAGTGTGTGCCTGCAAGCAGAGGCACATCATAATGGCATGTGCTTATTCCAAATGAAAGTTCTTTATCTGTGAAATCACCTCTCGTTTGCGTTGCTCCTTTTTAAGCTGTGCAATCTCTCTATTTCTTCTAGATTCAGTCATTCTAGCTTTCTCCTGCTCTTCTTTCATTTGCTTCATCAAGCGAACCTGTAAAGAGGTCATCACTTAGAAAAGCTGTTCACACTGAAGTGCTGCTCCCTGCCCTCAACCATGTAGAGTTTTCTCTTCAAATTGCCATCTTCCACTATATTACATGCTTTTAGCCATTTACATCTTCTATCTCATGTCATCTTCACTCAGTGCTGAATAACAGCTAATAAACTGTGCAAGCTTATGCATGTTTGATTCCTTAATTTCTGTTCATTAAACCTAAAAGCTGCCCCTCTCCCCCAGGAACAGCCTGATGCTCACATCTCTTCTATTTTCAGACTTTCAGGCAGATAACAGCAAGAACAGACTTATCAGATAGATGGATGCACAGGAGATTTCAACCTCATTTTCAGTAAACATTCATTGTGCAACACTTCAATTTACTGAAATATACCTTGGTTTTCTTCATCTCTGTCACCTCCTGCTGCAGTTTCTTCAGCTGCTTTTCATATTGAGACTGATTTTTAAGCAAACGTGCATGCTCCTTTTGCGCTGTTTGAAGTCTCTGCAGTTCTTTATTCATGGCTTGGAGTTTCTTTTCATATTCTGACTTGATTTTTTTTGCCTTTTCTTCTGAATAGGTCTCTACAGAACCTAGAGTAAAAGGGAATTCTTAATCTGCTTTTGTTCAGGGTACTTCTACTATTCCAGCCACAGCAGATAACCTCCTCTGCTCTAGCACTGCTATAGTATTGCTCTGCAATACCTTTAAAACAACCTAATTTCTTTCTAGTTCCTGCTACCTGCAGTGCTTTGAACTTGTATGCATTCTGGAATAAAAGATCAACTATTCACACTTTGTAACAAATCTGAGCACCTGAAAGCACAAATACACACATTCACACTATGTACACAGGAGCATAATACCACTCCTAAAAGCCATCAAGCCTAGCATCCCTCTTCTGACACTGATCAACGGGGAAGGTCTAAGGAATAACAGGGGAACAGCAAAAGCTTAGACAGCATATAACCATAAAGGATAAATATGTTTAAAAAATAAAAACAAATTACTTTCCACAGCACTCCCAAAGTGCAGTTATTTGTGGCTTGGGATTCCTGAGTCATAGGTGGTTTGTCATCTCAATGCTAATACCTATTCAAAAAGGTTTGGTCCATAAACACCTCTGAAATGTGTGTTTCACTGATGCTTGTTCCTATTCTCATGCAAATAAAAAGAAAGTGGGGAGGGGAAAGAACACGAAAAAACTTTTTATCAGGAACTATCTCCAGAATTATGAGAGCTCTTAGAAAACTGAAAATGCTTATTCACCCAAATCAAATACCTGTCAGTAGCAACACATTTCAAAAATTTCTTCTCTCAATTCTGACAGAAACTAGAATGAATAAAGAATGATTCACTGGCATTATGGGTACAAAACATACTTCTGTTTTCTGCAATTTCTCATCAAATTTGAAAAAGAAAATGACAGAAGTAGAAAATGGTTCAACTTGAACAGCTTATACAAGATCAGTGATTTTGTACTTCTTACCCAAGTTTTGAAGAACCTGATCTCTTTCAAGCTGGGTGTCTCGGATTTTATGTTGTAGCATCATTAGCTTCTCTTCATACTGTTTTTTCAGTGTTTGCAACCTTCGCTGGCTGTTTTCTAGCTCATCTATCAGTTTCTGCTTAATGGCTATTTCACAGGTGATATTTGCCAAGTCAGCTTGATAATTTTCTAAAATAGAAAAATCTCTGTTAAAGTAAAGCAAGGACCACGTGAACACGGATAATCCTTGCAATCTTAGGGTCACTGTAAATACATATTGTGCACGGGAGGATTCCACACAAATCACAGTGAATCTGGCCTCTGGTCAATTTCAAAACCCATACAGGGACACTCAGTCAGCTGTCTATTAGATGTTTTAGCACCATAACAAAAAAAAAACCAATTCCCAGAACATGCTCTTCACAGAGAATTACACACAGACGGTTTACAACACACTTTACTGCCTACCAAGACCTGAGGTTTTTACAGATATTATTTGCAAAACTCTACAGAATATTGCACTGATATCACCTTTTTCATCAGAATCAGAATCTGATTCATCTGAGCTTTCAACAACTTCCATATCATCTTCATCCTCATCATCTTCCTCTTCTTCATCATCATGATCACTGACTTCCTGAATTTCCTCCTACAAAACATAGACATTAAAGCACTCCACACTTTTCCATGCTTAAGTAATTTTTGACTATCATTAGGAAGCAGCAGTATTCACCTAGCACATTCCTAATTTTCTTTCTATAACATTTTAAATCTTCAAACAGACTATGAACAAATAAACCAAACACTTAAAAATACTTACTCCCTCCAATTCATTATTCTCTCTCTCTGAAGTGCCTTTTTCATCTCTTTTCTCCTGCTCGTTGTCTGTGTTATCCTCCTTGACACTAATAGAAGAGGCAGACACAAATTATTCACAAACTGAAATGACAATTGTTTCCCATCCCCCAAACCAGTAAGATGTAATTCCAAATAAAGATGAAAAATAAAGAGTAGTTAGAAAAATGTACCAGTGTTGGGCATGGGTAAAACACAACTTCCAAACTTCTGCAGATAATGAAATAATGCCTAATTACTCTTAATCTTGGTTTGCAAGGTAATAGTAATGATTAGCACATTGTTCCAGCATACCGCACAACTGGGACAATCAGAATACACATCTCCATATACTACAGCAGCACTCATTTTGCATGGAAGTTGCAGTGTACCCAGAGTAACTTTTACAAAACAATAAAATAACATTGTGTGCAAGTACAACATACATTTCAGGTATTCCTACACTTTCAAGCTACAACAGACCCTACTGTACTTAGAATAGTCTTAAAATTTATGTATAAACCTTAAACAATATCCTAATTTATCATAATTTATACTTTTTCAATTCGTGACATAAAGGGAATGCTCAAAACAGTCACGGATACAACAATAAAAAGGGTTTACAGAAGGGTTTTTTTGATTTTGTTCTGAATGTTTGGTGTATTACTCCTTAGGGCAACATTTTTAAGTGCACATTTAAGACATTACATGCAAATATAAAACAAAAAATCAAAGGCACTTTGCACATTGTCACAGACCAGGTATCAGTCCCTCTAGTGCTACATGTACAAAACCCAAAGCTCCAATGGATGGGAAGCTGTGACAGAATAAAGCTAGACACCATAGAGGTACTAATGAAAAAATGTGGTTAGAACTGCATTATGTGGAATCCACCCCAACTAACATCAGCTGCATAAAAGTTTGGCAAATTGTGCTGTCACTGATCAGGCACAGAGACTAGAAATGCACATCTTTCTCCACTAATACCAAGAGGAGCTCAGATTCACGATCAAACTCTTGGGCAAATCCAATACTCAGTGTAGGGACAAGAAATAGACAATAGATTTGAGACACTATGATTTGGTTAGTGACATCTTTAAAACAGAACTCGAATCTAAAAAGTGCCTGTTGAGTAACACAATGCTGTGTACACATGATCTTCTGTTTTATTACTTTTTAATCTATTTAATGCTAACTGATTCCCTTCTGCCCCACTCATGACCAGTTATGAGCTGACCATGCACAAGGCAGAAAGCTTTTCTTTGGACCATCTGAATCCATGCAGCAGCTGGGTATGCTGGAATTTAAAAATCTAACCAGATTTGTATACAAAAAAATGCCTAACAGGGAACACTGTGTCGTACAATCTCATTTCCACAGATTCTCCTGCCCCTCAAACCAGAACATGTTCTATGTTGGTTATTAAGCCTAAAAGATAATGGATCTTAGCTGCAATCCTCATGAAAATTGGGGCAAACCTCCAGTTTCCCTGCCACTCAGTACAGAACTAACCACTAGAGAGAATTTGTGTTCTGCCTAGGAAAGGGGAGAGACAGGAAGAAGGAGAGCCAGCAGCTCTCCCAGGTAGAACTGTACTGCTTCATGTGTGTGCTACTGGTCTGTGGATTCACATCATGTGCATTGATTCACTGGGTAGGGTTTTTGGATAAAAATAGCAGAAAAATAAAAACTCCTTTGGTTTCACTTTTAATCATAACATAGCTCTCTTTTTAGAGCCCTCAGTTTAACCGCCCTCTGTGAATGACCATTCATCTACTGGTTTGGCTGAAACAGAATGGGAGGAACGACCAAGGCTTTTGTTGCATTTTCAGAAACCAAAGCAGCAGACTTGGGTGAGGTGCGATGGTCCAAGACACTCTTGATCTCACATGCCAAAATTATTACTGTCATATACTGCCTGCTAGACATTTCATACTATATGTGCTACTGCACCTTCCTCCTGCCTTTCATTTCACTTAGACCATGCAAGAAAGAAAACAATTAATTCAACAGGAATTCCACCTCCCCATAAAAGCTTGCTCAACCCTGTGTAACGCCAGAGTCAACCTCAATTCCACAACAGAGGTTTCTTCCAGTTAAAACACTAGCTGAAAGTGAAAACCCAGGAAAGAAATCTGAAAATTAACTACTCCTCAAGTACCTATGAATCTGCCCAACTTCTTTTCATGTATGACAACCAGTTAATTGAAATGACAGGTAATTAAAAACCTGGGAAATATTCCAACCTTCTTTCTTCTTGACTGCTTTCCTCAAGTTTCTGTAGCCTTCAAAAGCACGAGGTACAGTATTGGAAGGCCAAGCCAATGAAGGACAAACCAGACAGTGAAAAGCAAAAGTGATAAGAAGGTAAAAAAATGATATATATGAGCTTGCGGAGTTTAAAACGAAATTTTAAGAGATACCATCAAGAGACAACAAGTAGTAAAAAGGCAATATATCCTGGACAGTTGCAAAGTAAACAGAAAACAAAAAAAGCATGGGTAGGTTAACTAATTTGTCACTGATAACAAGTAAATTCAAGTTACATTAAAGAATAAATTTTAGACAATATTTTTAACTTTGCAAATTATTTCTAATAACGGATTAAGAAAATATCTCAATTCTAGAAAAATATTTCTCCTATTTCTCTACTTAAAACTGGCTGGTAAAATACTGAAAATTGCAAATACTCCCACTGACCCAAAGTTATATATTCTCAGGAACATTTCAGGGAAAAAAAACCAATGCACTAGTCTTATATATGCTGATAATGTATAGTAATATAAAGTAAGAATAAGAAAACTTTTTAATTATTAATCAATTAATATTCTAAATAATATATTCTGAATATAATTAATACAAAAAATGTTCAAACTGCATTCATGTTTTTGTTTGGGTTTTTTGTATGTTTTTAAATAAAAAGCAGAAAACTGCAGCTTATTTTTCTGAGATTCAGAAAGTACATGTCAATAATTTCTTGTTATTTTTTAATAAATTAACAAAAAACATGCACCAAAAGCAATGAGATGGACAAAATGTTAGTATTTCTGCCTGCACTTTTTCCTCTTGAATAAACATGGATTTATCAGTAAAAAAAAGTCTGCATGACACCTGAAAGCATAGAGATGGCTTAAAATTCATCAACTACTGAAATTCCTCATTTCCCATTATGACAAATTTCAAGCAAGAGTTTTTGCTGCCTTTTCACCTTATACTGCCTACCACCTTCCTTTGGTATCAGCTAGGAGCTAGCAAGCTGAACCCCATGTAATTTTTATCACTAATTTAGTTTAATTAAGGTTAGGGGAGTCAAAAGAAAACAGTCAGAAATGGTTACCAGGTATGTAAGATTAACTAACAACTGAAAGGAATGTGGAAGATTTGCTCAGGGGCTTCTAGTGGTAAGTCACATTAAGTCACACTGTGGGATATTCCAATCAGTAGGCAAAATATTACTGCTGTGTAAACTGTTTCCAATAAACTTCGTGACAGGTGCTTATTAAGGCTACAGATATTTAACACTACATACCTGCTGCTCTTTCAGAACCTTGCTCTTAGACCTTCAGGCTACCTCACAAAAATTTAAATAAGCTGTATGTATTTAAAATTATGCACCTCTTGTCATACTGACCCATACACAGGAAACAAAAGACCAAGAAAGGCAGCAGACGGGGCAGAACTAGTAGCTAGGCTTACCAATCCCATTAAAATAGAAAAATACTAGTCAGATAACTTTAAAAGAAAGGCAACACTGAAAAGAAATAGTAGAGTAAATGTAACTAAATGCCTGTAGAAGACATAATTATAACAAAGAATCCCCATCAAACTGCACGGCAAAGTATCTGTGCATTACATTAATGTACACACTGACAATTCCTGAAATTTCAATAGAATAAAAATTCACAGTGATATAACCTCAACACAGACTTTTCACTAATTGGATAGAAGCACTCTGCAGATAGCAAGAATGACAATGTACAATCCCTCAAATTCTAGCATTTCTTAGCATCCAAGGAATATTCTTCCCAACACATGCACCTCAGAAATTTCTTTATTACAAAGCAGTCTGCAGATAGGCTAGTAGATAGATTCAAACCTTAGCAGCACTTTGAAGAGTATGATCCCATTTTATAGAACACAAGGCCCACTTTAAGATAGAGCCATCAAGAGGCCTCTTCCAACTTTACTTTCTCCATAGCCCTCTAATTCTACAAATCTAGATCAAAACTGATCTCAAAAATCATTTATGGTAAGTAGACCCTACTTTCAGATCAGACTACTTGGCCGTCCCATCACAATATTTGCTTGGTGTGAAAAAGTATGACTGGCTTTCAAAAAAACAAAACAAAATCAAACCACAAAAACACAACCTAACAACTGAGACTTTATCTAAGTATGTAGCTAAATGCATGCTTGATTTTAAAATGTGTTAAAAAAATACATAATCAAATCTCTTTGTTCCTGCATTTACAGTTAAAGGACATAATGAAGTGCTTGGCTGAAGAGAGGGCAGAACATTCTGCTGATTTTATTTAGTACTTCCATCTTCCCCTCAAGTTCCTACAAAAATGAGACAAAATCTATCAAAATCCCCATAAAAGTCTAAGAGCTTCCTAAAAAACGAAACGCAAAGAATCTAGCTGTACTTAAAATGACTGATCTCTAGAAGCACCAGACATTTGTGTGGTGAACGGATTTATAGATATGGGACCTAAAATTAAAAATATGACTGATCCTCATCTACTTTATACTTCGACTATTTCAAGCTTAAACTGTTATAGTTTTACTCTGAACTTGCAGAAGTCTGAAGGACCATTATTAAAAAGAGTAACAGATTAGAAGCATGAAAAATTTCTCCTAAAACAGAGAGATTTCTAATGGACGCAAAGTCTGAGTACACAAAGCCTTGCTGTGCTAACTGCTATCTAAACAGGCATTTATGTCAATTTCTATGAGGATTTTAGTAGATGAGAAGTTGGACAGCAAAAAAATCAGCAAAGCATGATGTTGCAGAGAATTAGGAAGCCTCAAATTAAAACACATTCATAGAAGCAAAAGATAAAGCAAAAGAAGCCATTTCAACAGCTACCAAAGAATCCCCAGCTATTCAGAATATCTTTTCTTCAGAAAGCTGTTTCAGTTTTGACATAGAGTTAAAAAAAATTTATAATTTTTTCCAACTTCTGTTAAATTTCACGTGCATTTTAGAAGAAAATTTTAAAAACATCAAAATTTAGAGAGAGCACCTGTGCTTTTATCACTGTGCATAATTACGCAGAAAAGTTCATTACAAAGGAGACACTCAGTCTACAAATACTGCACACTTCACTGGAAGAAAAGATGCAAAAGAAAACCTGTAACTGCAACATGTAAAAGAGTTTGAAGGAACAGCTCTTTAGGGTCCAAACCCACATAAAAAGCCTTTTTAAGTCTCAGTAATTTAAAAAAATAGGCCTTTTTACTAAGAAAGAGAAAACAAATAGCATTATAATTCATACACCACCTCTTTTTCTTTTTCCTTTCTTTTTTTTTCAGCTTTTCTAGATCTTTCTTGGCTATATCTAGAATTTCCATTGTCTCCTTCTCTGAGGAAAGCATAGAAGCAGAAAATGCTGATGGTCCACCAAAGTACGTGGCTCTCGATGAGGCTCTTGACAAGTTGCGTCGAAGATTTTCATTCACTGCTTCACTTTCTAATAATTTTGCTCTTAATAAAAAACAAAACAAGGAAGAATTGTAGACCATTAATTACAACTATTGCCAGTACATGAGCTGCACACTCTTGCCTGTGTAACTTCAATGCACTACATTCTGTCTAAAAAGAAACTACAAACCAAGTTGAAGTCTAAAAAAATACAATTTAGCGAATTCCTTTAAAATACCATATATTTTATATATATACCATTTATTTTATAACCAATATTATATATTGATTATATATACTGTACATATATCATATAACCTTGACAGAACACATGAAAATATGTCTGTATGAACATACACACAGATATATATAAATATATATACACACAGATACAAACCTGAACATGCTTTATGAATATAGATAGTATATGAAAGCTACACAAAAGCTCTAATGTAAACTGAGGATAGGTCAGATAATTTTTATCACGGTATATGTCCAAGACATACATAAATAAAAATATTTAAAATATTTAAGATTTTCTGAATTTTAAAAGTAATTATTTTTTAAGAACGTATTTTTGAAACAACTAATTTCTCAGTGCTATCATTTTTATATGAGGTTATAAAGTTATAAAAGAACTGTTCTAAGTTTCACTGTCCTTGGTGCAACAATATTAAGTTATCACCACAATTTAGGCAACATCTTACTCTCATTTCTATTGTCAGTTTGATCTCTAATATTTTTCATTTATGATGAAAATGGTCTTAGAAGCTGAAGGACCACTCTCCTAAAGTAATCCCCACACAGGAAAACAGCTGAAGTGTTGCTAACACTTCTATTAATTTCTTTAAACAAAAATTCTCCAAATACATATAATGCAAATACCTGAGATCTTCAATTTCCTTGATATAGTTGTGAATCATGTTGCTTATTTCTTCATTTCCTTCCCCTTTGAAGGACAGAGAGAAAAGGGGAATGAGGGAAGAGAAAGATTAAGAAAGGGTGGTAACAGTATAAATATCTGAATATAGCTACTAGGCACAAGGCAAAGGGAAACAGTCACATGGGCTACAAATGTAAAACTTAACTTATTTGTAAAATAGCTTTCCTTCTTAAACTGAGTTACATTTTTTGTTCCTCTCATGTGATATGTAACTTCTTATCCATATTAGCACATTTTAACAATGCTTAAATCAAAATTATTCATCTGAAGTTTAATTTGGAGTCAAATTTACTGATTGTTAAACCACCACAGGAGCTAAGCATCAAATAGTTCCTACACAAAAATATTAATTCATGTTTCCTGTTCACATTTCTAAACAGATGGTCAAATCAGGGTACCAAACTATTTGCATTATTAAAAAAGTCTCCTGAGACAGAAGAAATAATCATATGGGGACCTATCCCTGCCAAAGGAGGTCCTACATTGCTAATAAAAAGGCATAATTTCATTTCAAGGGATCAACGAAGCAAGAACATATAATTAATTTAAGTTTATGAACTTCTGAAGCAGTTTATGCACATTCACAGCATACCTGTCCTGGCTAGCACTTGGTTGGCCTGATCACTCATCAGCTGCGTTATTCTGGCTCTAAGAGCATCAATAGTCTCTTGCATTGCTTTAATTCTAACACGCAGATTGTTGTTTTCTGTTTGCAGCATTGCATTCTCATGGAACATGTCATTGATGCTTTCAACACCTTCTTCATCTATAATCCTTTTACCCTTCAAGAAAGTAAAAACATTTTGTTACCAGTCAAGGCTGACCTACACTTATAAAAAAATTCTAAGTTAGTAAATGCAATTCACAGATGACTTAGAATTCCAAGCAGACACTCATAGCACAAGATAATCTCTCAAAGAGTTTAAAACAATGATAAAGGGACAGTTTTCAAAAGATTGATGTCTGGACCAATGCCTTAGCATCTGGGTTTCATGTAATTCCACTTCAGTGTGGAATACAAGTTCTTGAGAAGGTTAAAAAATGAGAAGATAACTCTTTATCAAATCAGAATACTAGCTCAAGAAGAGAAAATGGTGATCCTGTTCAGTAACGACCTTTATTGCTCAAAACACTGAATAAAATGCAGGAAGAAACAGGCATAAGTATTTGTCTTATATACTTGAGATCGGATTTTTAGCCATCCAGGAAGTTTTCAAAAGCAACACACAGTAAATGTCCACATTCACTTATGCACCAATCTAAGTTGTGGTTTGGTCATTTTTGATTTGGAAGTGACTTTCTTGTTGCCTTTCAAAAAGCAAACAGCATGCATCATCAGTAAATATAATTGACATTTGCTGACATCTCTTTTTTTGGGGATACAATCTATGCTTTCTAAAAACATCTGATAATCACTGGAATTAAGTGTTGTTTACGTCAGGGATGCTTTTCCAATGTTTTTAGCGTATGAAGAGGAAATAGCCAACAGGAAAAAAAAAACCAAAAATGTGCAAGCATTTTAAGGCAGAAGAAATCCTAAGAGGACACACTTACAGTTTTGTACTCCATGAGTTCCATCTGTAGCCGTGCAATCTCACTGCGCAAAGCATTTATTTGTTGACTGGCCCTGTCCTGATTAACCATCACCTTGTTCTTGATGTTCCGTGCCCGGTTGGCATACTTTAATGTGTTCAAAGTTTCCATGAAGTCTCGATCTGAAGGGCTCACACATGCTATCATGAGCGTTTGACTGGAAGTCAGAGACACAGGTCAGCATTACACACCAAGGAGAAAAAGAGCAGAGAGAAGCTAACAGGTCCTACAAGGTGAGACAAGAGTAGCAACTTTACAGTATTTGTGAAAATGTTTCTGCACCTAGCTCACTCCAAACTGTGAACCACAAAGGCCAGCAGGTCTTGTATCCCCTTAGCATAGAACAGGAGATACTAAATCATTACTTGTTCCATACATGAAATTGTAAAAGCCATTAATGGGTGTTTCCAGAAACGTTTCTCAAACATTTGCCTAATCATACATAAACTGAGATTAAGGAATTCATAGCCAACCTAAATTCCTGGACATCGATTTGGATCATGCAGCTGTCAGGACTGCCTACTGTAATTCCTGATTTGCTTGCCTACTTCATCTGCAAGATGCCCAAATGCTCATCTTACCTGTCCATATGTGTCTAACGTGCCTGTTCTCTACCACAGGTTCCGAACTGGCTGAGTTCTCCACTGCAAGTTATCTGCTGTTGTCCAACAGAAGCCCAAAACTAGGACTTAACCTTTAGCACTCTGTGTCTATACCTGAATTTGTACCACAGTTCATAACACCACTGCTTAGGGCAACTTTCTGCAACAAAAAACAGCAGGACCTGAGCTCTGGGCCCAAGACACCTATAAACAGCCATTCTCCTTTCAGTTTCCTACAACATCCCCTAGCCATCCCTTCGGGGGATATTATTGCAGGATGAGAACACAGTCCATGCTCCAAATGAAAGATCAAGCAGATAGACCAGTAGGAACCAGTGGGACAAAAAAAAACAAACCAAAAAACCAAAACCCAATACCAATTTTCACTCCAACCAAGTGCTTCCATCATTCAACAGTTCCTTCCCTCAATTCCTGGAGCACACCCATTTCATGTCAGGCAAGAACAGCCTAGAAGGTCAGAACCAGACTTCCAGCTGCAGAAGGTGCATACATTGCCAAAATTCTCAACAGAAAGGGCAAAACATCTGCTTTTGATGGACTGAGTACACTCCTCCAGGTTTTAAAGGAATTTGCTTCTCTGTTGTATGTCACAACTCGGATACTTAAATTAGGAAGAGTGAATTGTCTCTGGGGCAAAGAAGCATTACCTACTTCGGGCAGGCTGGATTCTGATCTTCACTTTCTATAATTTCAGACTGAAACAAATGAATCCCTGCAACACACTGTGAGGCAAACAAATTCACCATACACACTGGGAAACTAAGCTAGAAAGAGTAACTACCCTGGGGCTACAAAAAAAACCACTTTCACCAACTCTTCCTCAGTTCTCACCTGTATCTTTGCGTCACTTCTCCAAACTCTTTCAGTCCTCAAGACATGGCCATGCAAGATTAGGAACAAATTTTTTAATTCTGACATTGAAAATGCACTTACTTTTCTAAATCTCACAGGACCGGTTCTGCCATGTGTCCATCTTGAAAACTGAACAAATTGAACTCCAATTTCCTATCTGAATTGTAAAACAGACTAGGGGTTTTTGACACTGTTCTACCTCCTTCATGTCACCATTTCTTTAAATTGCTCCCCCTGCTCCTGAAGTTAGGAAGGTTTTAGTTTTTCATATTATACACTATAACATTCCTTTTAAAAAACCAATGCTCCATATTTTTATTTGAATAATTCAAGAAACATTAAGTGCTGCTTCAGAACAGTTCCAGCATTATACTTAAAATAAGAATGATTGTGAGAATAGTGAAGTGATACAATGTTTTCATCACTGTTAACTCAGGATTTACTACAACCTAATCCAAATCATTACTAGTAAATTACTGTAAGTATTTGTTATGAGAGAAACAACAATAATGTGGATGGTTATACTTAGAGTGGAATTTGGAAGACTACAGAAAAAGCATAAAGAAATATAAATCTGATTGTCCAGAAGAAAAAAACCGCAGTATTTGTTAAAATTTAGCTTTCCCATGCATTTTGATTGCAAAAGCCCAGCCAGGAAACCATTAAAAATGTGAGGATTTTATATACAAATATATATGAACAAAAATCTTCCTTAACAGCAAAGTGCTGATTTGAGACATCTCAGCACTCAGTCACACACAAAAAAACTGGGGGGAAGGAAGGCATCCACATAATTCTCATCAATCAGAAAAAAAGAAAGAATACATAGAAGTATCATTAAAAACATTCAGGGGCAGCATTTGCCATCTGTACGTTATCCTAGCCAAAACTAGCACAAGAGTTAATTTTCTTCACAGCAGCTGGTTTGGATTTGTGTTGGAAACACCTACTATGGGTCCATGATGCAGAGATGCCTGAGCTGCTGCTGAGCAGGGCTTTCACAGAGTGTCAGGGCTTTTTCTGCTCCTCAGGCTGCCCCACCAGCAGGTGCACAAGGGACAGAGCGGGACAGCTGAGCCCACCTGACCCAAGGGATATTCCACCCCATACGGAATCGTGCTCAGCATATGGAGCTGGGGCAATGAGACAAAAGGGGGGATGTTCAGAGTGACAGCATTTGTCTTCCCAAGTCACTGTAAGGCACAATGGAGCCCTGCTTTCCTGGGAATGGCTGAACACCTGCCAGCCCACGGGAAGTGAATGATTTCCTTTGCTTTCCTTGCATACGCGACTTTTGCTTTAGCTAACCAAGTGTCCTTATGTCAAACCCTGACTTTCCTGGCTTGTGATTCTCTGCGGGGCAGGGAGGGAGTGTCTGAGCGGGGCTCGGCTGCCGGCCCCCATCCATGGCACGCTCAACAAACTCCGTGATTGCTCCTGAAGAACACGGGGGAGCCGCGGAGCTGCGAGATGCGAAAATATTTGAGAGACAAAGTAGTATTTCTACAGAAGGCCGATTTTAGAAGAGTTTGAAACAAACGTGCTGACTAGCTGGTATATTTGATAAAAAATGTAATGAAGTGCTTTTTGCATTTATTTACAGAAAGCTTAGCAGAGCTATGCTGTTTGATTTCTGCTAATTCTTGAGTTTCTTCCTCCCGTTTGCACTCTTGAAAGTTTCTAGCCCTTATTTTATTTGTTTTTTTCTGGCTCTCCTTTCCCTCACACTGCAGTGCTTCAACTTGTTACTAAAGTTCTCTCTGCAGAGCATCACAACAGTTTGAGAATTTTCTTCCACTTCTCCCTAACTCCTTTGTGAAAAACCTTCCTACATTAATAGACATAGGAGCCAGGCATATTGGATCACATAAAAGAACAAGAGTACTACCTTACTGAAATATACTGTGTGGTCCCTATATATCTGTACATGTTGGCATTACAAATACAAAATCTGTATTATTTTAATACATTTGTAATGTTTCTTTATATAAAGCATTCAGAGGTCAAACTTTCCCTTCACTGTATGTGCAGAATGTATACAAATGGATTCATACAAACCCTGGTGAAAGACTACTTTGTTTTTATTAGGCTGCAATCCAACATCAGGTAACTGAACAGATCCATCATAAACTGAGATACATAATCTCTAAAAAGATGGAAGTGACTGTGGGTGGTAAACTGACTCCAAGCTCCTGTGCATGGCAGTCAGAGCAAACAATTCACTGACATTTCAAAAACAAAGTAACAACAGCAACAACAAAAAAACAACCTCTAAGGGAGAAACTCATCACAGCTTTAAAGTGTGCTGTAAACAAAACCCACCATTTGTACTATCTACAATCTACAGATATTTTCATGGGAAGAACTTGCCTGAAAATGGTAACTTCTAAGTAACCTGAAGCTTCATGTCTAGTAAAATATCAATAGCACTGAAAAGAACACCACAAAAAATCCTCTTTAAGATCTTTCCCTTCCATTGACAGCATTATTTGCACAACAATTTATCTCCAGCATCTTCCTCCAACAAGACTTTTATCGTCATTTAATGTTCATTTTACTTTCTGCAGATTATGTTCTCATTCATGCTCATTCACAATGAAATACATAAAATGTTCCAATTTTCATACCTGTTTCCCCCAAGAGAGTCTTGAAGTAGCCTTGTAAGCTTTGAATCTCTGTATGGTACATGAGTTGCCTTCTTGCTTTTATCTCCCAGTGCACTAATTACATTGCCAAGTGCCAGCTATAAAACACCAAATCACGTAACACACAAGTCAGAATCAGCTCCTGTGTAGTTTTATACTAAAACACCTATAAACTGGAGTCAGCGTATTGTGAGATGACAGTTAGCACACAAGTATTTCTGAAGATTTCTGTATTTTACATTTCAAAATTTTTGTGTTTTCAACAGCGCATTGGATAACTTACACTCTGGTACCTGGAAGTGCCAGAGTGCTTAGCACAATTCATATGCACTATTAGTATCTCATGTCGGGCACAAACTAAATTTGGTACTACTTAATCTAACAAACATTTGCTCTGGATGATAATTAAAGTTGAACTCTACTCTAACAGTAGCTATAACTTCTTTAAAATGAATTTTCTTGATCTGCTTTATGCTACGTTTAGAATGAAATATGGGGCATTTATATGAAGGAAAAAAACCCCAGAATTTAGTACCTCTATAGATATAAAGCAAAAATCATCTGATAATGATTTGAGCATTTAAGACTTGAAATTAAAGGCTTGTAGTCCATGGCTATCCTGTTCCATTACTAAAAGGATCTAACGCATGTTTATAAACAATCAAACATTTGGCTGTGAAATTATTTTCATGTGGAACTGCACACTCTTCAGTCAAACTGAAGGATTTTGCTTTAGGTGGCGCCCTGTACTGCAAGTTCTTGCTTCGGAAATGCTGCAGCTGCCACCAGCAGATGAAGAACTGCACACGCCCTGCTTGCTTGGAAGGGTTTAAAGCACTTTCAATCTGTTCCACAAAACTGAGGGCTGGACTTCACTGTAAATAAAAGTTCTGTGATCTTATATTAGTTACATCACACTGATTTTCACCTTCATGCACTTTATGTGCTCTTTGTTAAGGACACAACTGTGTCATCTAGATCCCCCAAACCCTGCTGGCTTTGTGCTTATGTCAATGATGAAATGGAACTGAATGTTCTTTCTCTTCCATGTAATATAACCAGAACCACAGAAAATAATCAATGTCATGATGGCAAGACAACCATTGAGAAAATTCTAATTGAACAATACCCCAGAAAACTGGTACTGTACAATAGTCCAGAAAAAAACAAGACATGTTTTCACATATAGAACAGACATGTATTTTTGTGTCCTATTTAAATGAGTTGCACAGAGCCTCCACATAGCCACGGTGCACAAAACAAAGACATGAAACTACAATCTCCACTGATAATCACCAGCTCTACATTTCAGTGCAGTTCAGCATTAACAAAAACACTAAATACAGTTAATTTAAAAATAGCCAGAACACAGACAAAAAACAATTAAGCTACAAGCTATAAATTTCATTTCTAAGTGTTTTGCCTGGGTTTGTATTACATTATATTGTACAGCTGTATAGTCTTACTAGTCCACAGTTGATGGAAATGCCTTCTTTTGCCCTTTCTCCTGTAGCTCCTGTTCGCTTTAACCTTTCAGATCCCGCCAGATCAACAAAATGAAACTTGGCAGTAAGAGTTTCATATTCATTCATCTCAGAAGATTCAGATATTATCCTGTTATCAGTGGCATTATCCTGAAGCAAAGAAGAACCCACAAGGCTTGGTGAGATCTTTCACATTAACATTTGCAACGTTCAATCAACAGTTATTTACAAAACTACCTCTTTACTATGACCATCTCCTTATTCTCTCCTTTATAACAACAATATTTTGAAACATACTATCTCCATTTTAATCATATGATACTAATATATCATTCTTTAAGACATAGTAATTCGTAATCACATGCATCTAGAAGTACAAACTACTATTGCTTCTTGATGAAGAAATTAGGGGATATATCTACGAAAATATACAAGTCTCCAGCAAGGTGAGCAACAAAGTTGTATCTCTCCTAAAATGCACTCTTGAATTGATTATCAAAGGAAACAGATTTTAAAAAACAAAACTTTAATTACATTATTGCCCCATAAAATCACCAGAACCAGCTAGTTCATAAACCTGCCAAATAGCTGAAATATATTTTGATTTTATACCTCTCTAAACCCCATCACCAGCCTCCCTGTGGGGTCATTCTTCAACTTACATTAGGAATTATTGTTGGAAACCATTTCTCCTAGCAGTCAGTACTCCACTAGCACTTCTGACTCCCCCAGAAAACAAGAACAGTAGAGGGAACATTAACAGGTTCCTTGCTCCCTTCCACCATGCTCCCCCAGGTAATGACTGGCACTTGCTGCAAGCCTCTGTCAGTGCAGGGAGTGTGCCCAGGAACATACTGCACTGGGACAGGTACCACAGCCTCAGCCTCTTTACACTTCACATCCCAAAGCACAGCAGGAAAATTATCCTTTTTCATTAGACAATCCCAAACTTTCTTCTGTTATTTAGTTTCATTCTACCATTCACTGTAGACATTTATTTTACTACGAGTGTAGTTAGATTTACTGTCAGGAAAGTAACACAATGAGAAAAATCTTTAAATCACTCACTTCTTGACCTTACTGGTAAGACACCCATTGCAGGGCAATTTCTACTAACTTGGCATGGTGTCAGATAATAAGCATGTATCAAGTGTATACTGGATTCATTACAAACTCTCACAGCCCAAACTACAAGCTTTATTGGGAATTTCTAATCACATTAAGCATAGAAAACCCAGAAAAACCTTAAAAAACAAAAACAAACAAACAAACAAACCCCAACCTAATCAAAACGCCAAACACAGACCCTCAGGTATTCTGTGGTGACCTTTATGTCCTTGGCCAGCCAGCCTACAGCTCCCTTCGCTACTGCATTACTGGGGTAATGCAGGTCTCTGCAGACCAAACCCTTCTGATGGTAGTTAAATATTTAATGCATCCTTTTGCAGCAGTAACAGAAGAGAACGGGAACTGTGCCACTTCCACAAGGCCAGGAATCATTATTTCTGCGATTTTGATGTTTACACTCCGGGGACCACACTTACTCCCAGCCCTCAGAGTCATGATTAATGCATCCCTTCACTCTCCCTCATTTAGCAAGTGAAGTGTGCATCCAGAAACTTCCCAGAAGCACGGCTGCTGTGAAGAGAGCCCCGGGAGCATGTCTGTGCGGCGCAGCCCTGGCTGCCTGCCAGCCCTGGGCACGGGCGAGCGCGCTCACAGGGGCACGCCAAGGCTGTCATCCGAGAAGGAGAAACTGCGTTGCCCTAGTAACAAAGGTCTCCCAAAACTGTTGTCTACAGAAACTTGAGCTACAGCTCTCCTGGCCACCCAATAATAGCTTGTATTAATTTAGATTCCAGGAGCGTTCAGAGGACAGTGTCAGGTCTGTCCTCTACTCTCCTAAACAATACAGAGAAAGAAGGGTGCTGTCTTAAAAAATTAAGGATTTAGCAATGCCCAGCTCCGCAGTCAGATTATCTTGTGCATATCTCCCAAGAAAAGCAGAAACAAAACAGTCTGACATAAGGCAGAAGATGGCCACCTCTTCCTCTAACACAAGCCTTTGTAAAAACATAGGCAGAGCCAGGCAACAGTCCCCTGGGGCAGCTCTGCAGGCAGGGAAGGCTGCAAGTGCACCAGCACAGGGGATGCTGCACCAACAGCCTGCAGGACACAGGCCCCCAGATGACTTCTCACTCTCCAGTAGACAGTTTGCAACAAAAATTTCCAAGCAGACATCGTCACCATGCAGTGACCGAAATGCCCTGTGTGGGCTTGGAGTGTGATGCCAATCCCTCCCAAGTGAAGACAGCTGACCACACCACCAAATCCACAGTTTCAGCATGGAAAGCAGAAAGAAGTGTTTCTAGCAGGTGTATAAAGCAGGTCTACATACCACAAAGGACCAGGAAGGAACACTCATTTTGCCCGTAAATGATTATTTGGAGTATTAAAAAAATAAAAGCAACCCCCCAAAAAGCACTGCAAATCCAATTCACTGTTCCACATGCTTAAAAATGTGGTAACTATGGGACAGATGCTACCCAGATAGTATGTACTTTTTAAAAATTATATGCAAAAGACCTTAAGAATATTCAAAGTTAAGTCCCCTGAAGGTACTGTAGTTTTCAGTAACGTGAATTTCTTCAGAGCTCTCCCCTTTATAACATACACCCAACAGCAACTAACAGCTGAAGAGTCACACACGGAATATTCTATAGAAGAGCTCCATGTTCATTCATAGCTTGAATTTCAGGTGTATAGATTTAACAAAATACCTGCACCACAAATATATAGCTATTTAAAATATATACACTGAGCCTAAGAATTTAATGCTTTTCCACTTGCACCTTATTTGATATCAACAATTAATCTGAAATATCCAAGCAGTTTCAGTTAGGTGACTGCAAGTTTAAACGCACTAACTGCTAAGACACTTAACTGTGCCTTCCCAATTAAAAACAAATTATATTTTAACTTTCTCACTTGTGTATGTTGCAACAAAATACCAAAGAAAACTCTAGAGGAGAATAGTAGGTTCCTGTAAGAGTCTGCAATTTATGGTTGCCTCTGGCTAGAGGATGGTTACATATGCACAGATTAAATCAAATTATTATAATGCTTAGCAAATTCATCAAGCATTATGATGACTACAGCATCTTACTAAGTGCAATTCAAATAGCAGTGGCTGCCAAAACTATCCCCATTTTGAGAAATGGCTACTAAATAGAAGTTCACCAACAGCAAAAATACGTACGGCGTTAAATGCGGGACAGACCCTGGTCTGACACAGGTGTATAGTGAAGATAGCGTGGGACCGTGAGCTCTGAACGTTCATCTGAGTGCTGGCAGTGGTTCGAGACAAAGCTCCCAGCTTCAAGCACTGCATCATCTAGAAAACAGGCAACAAGCACATTGCATCCCTTGCTGGCTAAAGGAAAAATGCTCCATGACTAAAATTAAATTTCTCTCTTTGCTATGCACTCAGTTCCTATACCAAAAAAAAAAATAAAAAAAAAAATCCTTAAATAAGCAAACTAAAAGTATTTTTTGTGATTTCTGTAAAATACTCAAATCTTTGTATTCCTCTCTTTACTGTACCCTAGTACAGTACATTAACATTTTTATTCAGATTTGCAGTGAATACCAGTACTGATACTATTTGTATGTGAATAGCAGTTTATTTCACATCACCCAAATGCAAAGCTTTCATTTCAAAGAAAAAAATAACATATATAAAGATTTGGGAGATCAGATTTAGATATATGTCAAAATTCTCCCAGCAGAACTATATTATGAACAAAAACCTGTTCCTAGCTTTAAATGAAAGTGATATGCACTTAGTATCAAATATATCAGATTTAAGGCTACAAAGAATTAAGAAAATAAAAAATTTTACTAGCTTTTATGCTTAAATTGCCCAGGAGACAGATATAAGCTAGCATGACCTCTATTTTTAAACAGTCATCAAAGCATACAGACATTTTTAGAATCTACTTGGCATGTTACAGTGTAATTTATTTCCAGTTATCACCTCAGATTCTCCATTCACAGTTCGGGTTGTAACGCCAACTGTATAAATTCCTCCTGCTGAGTCTTCATGTATTTTAATATTTGATTTTTTATTCTTTGCATCAATATCACGTGTGGTATCAAACAGATCAAGAATTTCTTCATTGTAAAGCTGAGGAGAAGAAAAAGACAAAAAACGTTTTCAGAAGGAGTTCCTCCAACGACTAACAAATTTGTGCATGGCACATACCAAAAGTTGTAAAAATCCAAATGTCTCAGCTCCCAAAAGATGTGAAACATAAAAACTTACAAGGACAATAGGTGACAGAACAGCTGCAAATTAAGTGACCTGCACAGTTTCCTATTATGCCACCCAAAGATGAGGTCAGTTCCTTCATGTTGCCAGATCTGACATAAAATTCTTCAGACGAGGGAAGAGGAAGAATCTGGTGCCAGCAGAACAAGAGTGGTTTCTGTGGCAGCACTTGCTGTCTTCAGATTTAACCTTGGGCTTTTCTTTTGTGGATTCAGTTGGTTGCACCCTGCTCCAAACACTTCCAACTCACTCCACTTGCTCTCCCTGCCATTGCACCTTTCCTCATCTCCTCTCCCACATCTTCATATTTCTATGGCACTCATTGAGACAAATTCTTCCTGGGTAGGAAGGAATTTGACATATAATAACAGTTTTTATGCAAGCTGCTTCTTAAAGACACCAAGCATCAGTCCAAAAATACTATGGCATGGCTTCTTGAGCAGGGCTTTTGTACCCCATAAGAATATCCTCAACTTTATGCAGTGTTTAGATTGAATTGAAGAGATCAGGGGGAAAAAAACCAAACATCCCCCCCAGAAAAAACACTATCCCACTGAATTTCATGGCTGAAGTCTCTGCCTGTGTACCCTGGAACATATCAAGTGTCTCTAATTTAGTTATACTAATTCATGTCAGCAAAGCTCAGCCCAGACGAATTCAATTCCTGATCAAAATCTCCAAGTAGCAGTCAAAGAATCATTACAACAGATCTGTATTCACACAAGGTACTTTCTCACAGTACTGAAAGTAAGTGACTTTTTCCTCTCAAAAGCAAAAAGTCGTCCCTGAGAAGAAAAAGCTCAGCATTTCTCAATGTGATGCTTTTAATCCCTTACATATTAAAAAAAAGTATTGTATTTCATTATTAGGCATAGATATTCTATGTAGGAATCTTCTTACTAATGTTTTATCTTCATAAATTCCAATAAACTGATGCCACAGTTTGGAGCAGATCCTGATAATGCACCTGCAATTGGATGGCACTGCATATGCCTGTCTTTTGGAAAAGCAGGAAAGCAAGGAGTTAAGGGAGGCAGACTACAGCCAACTAAAGAAAGGCAAGAAAGTAGCAAACAGAAGTCACTGTTCCCAACAGTTATCCAGCTGTACAACTTCAAAGTTATTCCAAAAATACAATCTTGCTTCAACTTGCTCAACGACTAAATTATTGTTTATGCAATCCAGCTCTAATGGTAGACAGGATGGGAGGAAGAAGATACTTTTTGACACAAGAATAGTGTCTAATATCAAACTAATCAGAAAAAGCTCCTTCTGGGAAAGCCTCAGTAAAAGAAAAAAAAATCTACTAATTAAAATGACATTTTTAAGGGAGAAATTATTATATACATAATTTAACTTTTCTCTAAATAGACAGACAAGACAGGTTTCAGTATCTGCAGTTCAGCTGAAATGCACTGTAATAGCTGCAATTCTTCACACCATTCTCACTGTAACATTTAATCACTGTCCACTGCAATTATGGGACTCAGTCATATTTGTAATGTTATGTCAAAAAACACAATAAATTCAGAAAGCACACTGGTTACTGCTCCCTGTGCTACTCATGTTGCAGCTGCCTAAGCAAAGCTGCAGAGCCCTGGTGCACAGGGAGCATTCCCCCAGCACAGGCTCAAGCCAACTCTCTCTAGGCAAATATTAGCCAGAGCAACAAAACATTCTGCATAAGGGTAGCAACGACAAACCTAGACTGACACAAAACTAATGCCAGCTTGTTAATGACTAAAGGACTTGGCTTTATTGCTGCTGAAGTAAACTAGCAGCTTTTCTCATGGGTAATATTGAAGAGGGGGTTTCTAACCCCGAGTAGATAAAGTTGTACATACTGAAGTAAGCAAAACAAACTTACACCTGCTCTTCCTAAAATTGATTCTGCCTCTCTGTGTGCCTGAAGTATTAGATTTTGCAGCTTGGTAGTAAATGTAAATACGTTACACCCAAATCAATCAATCTAAAGAGCAGTTCCACAGCCAGAAGACACAGTATAAAACCTACAAGGCATAAAGCAACAGCTGCTGCAGGTCAGAAAATCACAGATGTTATGGCCCCTTACCAGTAACGATTCTGCCTCTCTGTGTGCCTGAAGTATTAGATTTTGCAGCTTGGTAGTAAATGTAAATACGTTACACCCAAATCAATCAATCTAAAGAGCAGTTCCACAGCCAGAAGACACAGTATAAAACCTACAAGGCATAAAGCAACAGCTGCTGCAGGTCAGAAAATCACAGATGTTATGGCCTCTCACCAGTAACTGTGTCTAGGAGACAGCACAAGGGGAGCAGTTTGGCCACAGTACTGACCAGGGTTTTTTGTCTGAGTCTAAGAAAGAAGGGAACAGTGACACTGAAGCCCAATCCTAAACCAGTGGGAACTGCTGCAAGAAGTATTTTTGTGCTAGGTTTCTTCATTGGTGAAAGAAAGTCTTCTGAACAGATTTTGAAAGCTAAACAAGTTATGGCAAAGCAACAAAAGCAGGCAAAGCATGGTCACTACGCAAAGCCACAAAGCACAGTTAGGGGGATTTTTATAATATTTTGTTTTAAAGCTCTGTCAAGAATTACCAACAGGCAAGAGCAACAGAAAGGGACAAATGATGACAAACAAATACTTCTATTTCAAAATAACACTATGAAGAGAAGTAGTAAAATAATTGGAGTAAGATAAAAAGACATTTTCTTAAACTGAAGAGCTGAAGCAAATCCCATAAATTTTCCTTTTGAAATCTTGTCTATTAATTCAAAACATCTTGGGAGAAAATTTAAAAGAAGCAACCAGAAAAAAAATTTGTTTTCTAAAAAAAAAAAAGAAAAAAATAACTACCAAAAAATACACAAAGTTACACCCAAAAATGTGGATCATATTTACCTCTAAGAACTGTGCATTCACTTTAAAATCTGGAGGTGGAAGTCCTTGCTTAACAGCACCTTGTTTTTTTTCTTCAATACATCTGAAAAGGTGCTTAACAGCACGTGATATGATGCCTTGCTCCTCTTCTGTTATGTTGACATCAAATCCAGTGCCCATGGTGTATGTTTTGCCAGCACCTGTCTAATTTGAAAAAGGAGTAGTCACTAGAACATGTTAATAGCACCAAATCATCAGAAATACAGTTTGTGCACACTAATGTTGACATCAACCTGCCATCTTTACAATAATAACACACACAACAACAGGTCACTTTGGAAAACGGATAAACAGCAGAATTTGGACAAACTCTATTGTTTAATCAGAGATCACAGACAAGAAGGCAGTGAGCAGTTCCACCTTTCACAACCCTTCCTCTAGAAACTTTCCCTACCCAGTTCACATCAGCCTTGAGCTGTCTCCTCTAGGTCAAAAGACGAGTTAATGTTTCCAGCCAAGGCTGTTAATTGAAACATGTATTTTGAAGGTAAAAGCAGCATTTGCAATTCTTTACTGAAGTAGATCAAATGACTCCCTTAATTAAGATGTCTGAATACCTCAGGTATTATATTCCCATTGTTCTCACTTTATACTAAAGAATACAAGCTCTATCTTCACTAGGAAGATAAATCTAATTAAATGTGAAGTCCAATAGAAGTCAAAGTAGTGTAGTGTTTTCACTTAATTAATGGGTCAAGTCTAAGACAAAGATAGGATCACAGAGCTGAACATAATCTGCTAAACTGGATCTGCAAACTGCTTTGTTTGACTAGGAATAGATTTCACCTGGCTAACTTGACATGCAACACCTAACAGAGGTGAAATTCAGCATCCAAGACCACATTTTATGCCATCAACCTGTAAGGGACTATTCGGAAGACAGTAACACACTGTCTACACTGTGCTCAGCTTTGAGTGTGCCCAGTGTACTAAGAGGGTGTGTTCCTGATGCAAAGTTCTGACTTTGGAATCTGAGCTCTACATTTTGCCCACAAGCAAACAATGTGGTGGCCTGAAGTTCTCCAGGATCTATTTTTAAAAAGCTCCTATTCCCAAAAGTCTCTAAAAATGTAGTGGCTTGAAAAGTTGCTCAGAAAAGAATCTCAGTACAACCTATCTCTATATTTGAAGTAATATGGTCAATAATTTGTATTGTTGCATTGAGGTGAATTCAGGAATTGTATGGACTGATACTCCTTTCAGTATTACTATTAAATTCACATCTGTGGCCTATATATATTCTGTGTTTCAACTGCCAGTCTAAACAGAATTTATATAAACTCACTCACCTAGAGAGTAATTCATTGAAAATAAACCAAAGATGCTAAAATGAGGCTAATGTATTCAGAAATTTTAGAGAAAAATCAGTTTCAAAAAACTGTTTATCCCAAAATAAACACTTTAAAATAAAAATGTGAAGCTTACCTGGCCATAAGCAAAGACAGTGGCATTATAGCCTTCAAAGCAACCTTCAATCAGCTTTTCTATGCACTGTACATAGATCTCTTCTTGCTGTGAGTCAATGTTAAAGACATAATCAAAAGTGAAGGCCTTATCTTTTCCCAAGAACACTTGAGGTTCACCAGGTGTGACAGATGTACAAATATGGCATCCTTCAATCTTCTCTTTGGCCAACTGTGGTCTAATTCTGTTTCGGAAGAGATAAAAACAAATATTAGAAATTCTCATCATCAAAAAGAGGAGGAGTACACAATATAAATAAGGGATCTGAGAATTCCTTAATGACTGGGAAGTGAGAATCTTTCTTCACCAAGCCAGAAGGTTTTTGGTTGTCTGAGCCACAGTACTGACTGTATCAGAACCCCAGCCATAAAACTGCTCACGCAATGACACCATTTTTTCTGAAGGTTCACCTACTTCAAGCAGAGGACCTGCCTAGAACTCTGAGTGTTTCTCTATGTTTATTATGCATTACTGAAGAGTCACTTTTCTATGTTGTTTCAGACTTGGAAATCAAGCTTTCCAGTTTTATCAAACTTCTGTACGCTTTCATTGTAAAAACAGCAATTTCACTTTTTTTTTTTTTTTTACAAGCAAGTTCAATGTGAAAAAAAAATACAGGAAAGTTTAAATAGCAATTTGGGAGCAACACCTGGTGCTAGTGATGCCAAGATTGTGGGTTCAGTTCCTGTATGGGCCATCCACTCAAGAGCAGGACTTGAAGATCCTTATGGGTCCCTACTAACTCCGAATATTCTCTTAAATGAAAGCCTCCTTGCTGCAAGAGCAATGACAACAAGGAAATGGCTCAACTGCTTCTTTCCTTTTGTCAGAAAAGGAACTTGTACAGCCAGGACACTTCTGTGAAATGTTCTGTGAAGTATCAGTGAAGTATACCTTCAGAAAACAGAAAAAGAACAAGTTCTAAAGGTAAGAGTGTCTCATTCCTCATTTTTCCCCTCTAAGGCAAATTTCAGCTTTTATTTCAGTTTTTTCAATTTCTTATTTTACAAAGTAACTTGTAGAATATAGCTTGAACTTCTTATTTTATCTATAATTTTATTAATTCCTCCGCATTCTTAACGCTCTTGCAGCCTCATCAAAATTGAATTCATGTACTGGCCTCACGACTAATAATGACTGCCAAAGCTTGTGATTCCATGGGTTTAATGATTAACTATCAAGAAGAAAAACTCTGGCCCACTTAACACACTGTTCTAGCTGTAAGTAACTAATAATTTGCTTACAAAGCTACCTTTTCAAAAAGATATTTCCAAGTTCCCAAAGCAGCACCAAAAAAACAACCCAAACAAAACTCACACCAAAACACGTGCAGGGTGCAGCTTGAAAGATGCAACAACGAAGGCTAATAAGAATGATAAAAAGACACAGTACAGCTACATACAAACAGAAACTTGCAATATTTTATACAGATCTTCCAATTAATAAAGCTTCAGTGTGGCTACTTTCAGTTACACCGTGTTGAAGATCTGCAGGGACAGAGTATACTTAAAGGCACATATTCATCTCATATTCCACGCTTTAAGGGCCACATGCACCTTAATGTTCTGTTCAGAGTAGCTGTGCTGCCTTGAAGCAAATTCCCCACCATTTTCAGATATCACATGTTGGTTTGGATCACAGAGCAGTTTCGGTGTGCACAGTTTACACCCCCTTCAGAGGTAACCAAGCCAAAATGCTCGACTCCAAACACACAAAACTTGTTCCAAAATCTAATGGGAGCATAAGGGCCCAAAGCTACCTGCTGATCTACTGGGACTGTGCCAACACCTGCTGATACGAGAGAGCTGGTCTCCAACAGCTGAATGGACTGCTGCAGACCAATTACGTACATGTTAGATGAAGTTAGAAATATCCTGCTTGAAAAAAATATTAGAAAAAAAAATCTCACAGAGCATGATATATCTACTCTTTATGGCAGATTCTGAATTTTTAATTGACAGATGTGCACTGCTATCAAGACTATTTTTCAGATGTTTCATTCTGAGCGTTTCACTATATCCCATGTGTGACACTGGAGATTAACCTTAATTTATCTGTAAGGTTTGTGCACATGAATTCCAGTACAGAAGCTTCATTAATGATCAGGAGGTACCACCCTTGTCAGCTTTCCCTCTCGTGTAAAGTGAAAATTAAGTAAACCTTTGAAAAATGTCATTAAAGAAAAGATTATAGGATGTGCAAAACAGGCATAAATATTCTACAACTAGTATTTGCATTTAAGGACATAAAGTGTGTAATATAGGTCAAATTTTCTCTCTAACAACATCGTAAGGAGGTTTTTTCTTCTTTAAATGAAATAAGAATGTTGAAAGTAATTCAGGATTTACATAACTCCTTCAATAACAACCAACTTGATCCACTTGTACCTGTGTTGGCTGAACACAGAATCTGATAAATATGTACAGAAGCTTGTAATACATTTACTTCCTTCTAAATTAAAGAAATTTTTGTAATAAAATAGCTTTTATTTCTAGGTAGAGAAAGTCTTCAAAGAAAAATTAATCATAGGCCTTTTCTAAAAGCATTCTACACAACTGGAAGGTCGAGCAAATAAAACACTGCAGCTTGATGTCTAAAACAATATTTAGAAAATGCCTACTCAGTAGGTTATGCTGCTGCCTTCTTCCACTGCTGTGAAGTCAGTCAGAGAGCAAACTCCTTTTTCAGACTAAGCACTCTTATTTCTCCACTAATCCAGTGCACCAGTAGAGAGGCCATCAACTGTCCTTACAAGAATGAACTCTGAGGGGCATGTCTCTTAGCCTTCCACAGCAAAAAAGCCTGGGAAGATCTCTTCTAGAAATCTAGATGGAAAACACATTTTCAACATCAAGCAAGCTTTAGTGCATCCCAAAAACACCACTTCTCCCCAGTTCCAAAAAGGCTTTTAGCAACAACTTGCACAATGAAGCTGACAAGTTTTTTTAAGAAGTTTTTCTTTACATGTTTTTAATTTTCTTTCAAGCATAGAATAATTTTCTACGCTGATGAACTGATGCAATTATGACAGGTGCCGAATAAATTTCTCTTTTCTACTACTAAATAAAGGCTGACTGACCATGAAAAGGAACAGCATGCCTAAAATATCAATGATTTGCATGATAGTTATTACAGTGATGACAGGACTGTAAAGCGAGCAGTTTCGATGTCGCCCATAGAGCCTTCCCATGAGAATCCTCCCGGCCCGGTCCTGCCTCCCCTGGCAGCGCCTCCCCGAGCTGTGCTGCACAGCAGCCAGCTGCACACACCAGCCCACAGCTGAGCTGAGGCCGTGTCACTGCTAGCAGCTTCTCACCAGCTCAGCCACTTCCCCTGGTTGTAAACAACACTCAGAGATCCAGCAGTGATGATGGTGTCCTTCCTCCCTAACTTACCACTAAATCTGAAGGCAGTGCCAGGAGAAAAAGCAGCATTTCACCAGCACTTAGGCAACACAAAGGAAAAACAAAGCAAGATTCGCCACAGCAGGGAAGCTTCACACCAAAGAGAAACTCCCTTTTCGTTCTGTCACTGGTCTTACACAATGTCCCACTCGCTATGGAGTTGAGAGGTAGCAGAGACAGATCATGACTGCATCAGGTTTGAATGACATCTCCCCCCCAAAAGAGATGTGCAGGCAAGAAACCTTCACCACCCAACTCGAGGTCTCCTCAAGGGACACTTCACGTTCTGAAATCTATACAGCTCTCTTGCTAAGTTTGCCATGAAGCTAATGTGATGTCCTCAATCAGTAAGCAAGAGCTTCCTCCCCTTCACCCTGATTTCTGGCCACTTACAAACAATGTGAGTGCTTCACCCAAACCTCAAGACTCTCAGTATAACTGTTTGTACTGATTGTGTGGTGCAGCAAACAGAAGTCCTCATGCAAGTCAGATTCAGTTCCAGCACAGCCTATAGGAACATCTCCTCCTTCTCCATCCCACACATGAATTGGGAAAGTGATTTTTTCCTTTCTGCTTACAGTCAAACAATTTCCACTCTCACGTCTCAATGTGGTCACTTCTGCCAGCAAAGCAGGCAGCGCCCACACTTTAAAAATGTGAAAGAGTTCATTCTGGTCATCTCTCCTTGCCCAGCCTGTGGTCTGGCAGTCTGCCACTGAGATTTTTCTCCAGGACCAATTTGACTTCACCCATTTTGTCTTCTACATGGCCCTACCCCACCTGTTTTTCAGGCTACTCTCTTAATTGCAGACAATCAGGTGTTTTCTACCTATTTCCAATCACATCTCCTTAGATGTGGCAACTTCCCAAACAACATTTTGCTTTCCATCCTTCCCTCTGCTCCTCTCCAAAGCATGAACACACCCAATTCTTGTTTACGTGTACTTTGCAGCACCTCCAGGCCACACACATGAAACTTAATCCCCTAAATCTCTCCAGCCTCAGCACACTGGGACAACTTGTCAAATTAGGGAGTGCTAAACCAGCCAGTGGTTGCACAGTAATGCACTGTATTGTACTGGAACTAATCCCTCAGTAGAGCAGGGGCACAATGTCTCTGCTAAAAGCATTGTCAGCTACAACAGGCTCAGATAATACAGTTCAGGGACTACAGTCATCATCAGACCAATACCCTGTGTTATGCAAGACATCACACTTTACAGAATTGACTCCTGATTAAACTAGAGGATATCATAATATCTCTTTGAAAAGCAGCCTAAATTTACTTCTAGGGATGAAAAATTGTCCCAGTGATCTAAATATAAATATATATTATTTACATAAATAACTACATGCATATATAAGGATGTTTATACATACACACACAATCCCTTTTCACTACTAAACAGTTTTACCTCTGTGTCTGTTTATTTAAAAGCATCTCCATTATTTAATTTTACCCAAGCAATCTCTAACCATCTATGATCACGTCACCCCTTAATCTCATTTCATATACTAAACAAGACCAGAGATTTTTTTAAATTTGCGTCTCCATGAGAAGAACTGTAAACTCTAACAAAGGGTAATAAGCTAAGTGTTTACCATATGCCTTCCCAGCAACTCTACTAGCAGTAAGCACACAAGAACTTCTATGACTGATCTAAAAAGGGCAAAGAATCAAATTATTCTTGTTTTACAGAAAGCAAAGCAGAAAAAAATAATCATAGGTTAATCTTTCAGACTGCAATAACTATCCAGAAGCCGTGTGTGGGAAAGAAAAGATTACTCTGAAGCCCCATGTAAAGTTCTTTTTCCTTAAAAAGGCTCTGTGGGGCAAGGGCTGTTTTCACCTTGCTCAGAAAAGCATAAATTCAAACCACGTGCTATGCTGAGCAGGAAACAAGTAAACCCAAGGCTCTCCAATACTTCTCTTACTACAATAAGCCTATTAAATTTTACACAATTGAGTTTCACATGTGGGTATATGAAACATTAAATCCAGAAACAGCTAATAAAATACTTAGTGAAGCGTAGCAGGCAATAAGAACTGGGAAACAGACAAAAACTGCCCAAAACCAGAAGAAAACGGCTTCCAACTCGTACTTCAGCATCAGAATTCCCTCACCTTACTACTCCCTTAAATTCACACTCATCAAGTCACTCCCATTAAATTCCCTTCAGAGCAAGCAGGGAGTAAAGAAAGCTAAGCAGGTTTCTTACCTGATACTTAGGCTTGCATAAACTTTTCACTATTTTTGCTTGCACACACTGGAATCTTGCTCTGCCATTGGCAACACTTTCGAATGAGACCACAACTATAATGCCTGAATGAATTCATCTGAACTACGCCTCTCAACGAGCTTTAAGGATACAAAAAGATCTGGCATATGAGAAACTCCAGGTTTATCTCCTGTTAACACAGCAGAAAGGGTGCAGGAACAAATCTTTAGGCTCGTACCAGCAACTGCCACCTACAGAGAGTTTCTGAAGCGTGGCATCACTAATGGTCTAACTCCACATTAATGGTATCAATCACCAGTATTACATGTACTGGCATTGAGACGGACACGCAATTACAGACATACAGATTACAGCGACCACACGAGACACGGCTCAGCAGCCCAGCCACCCAGCCCATGGCCAAGTCCTTCCCCCTGCCATGGGTCAGCTCCCAGCCCAGGAAGCTGCTTCACCCTGTGCCAGGGGCCCAGGCACACAGCAGTCACCCAGCCAGGGCAAGCAGCACTACCTGGAGCTCCACTGCTCTCATGTAACACTGGGGCACCGCTCCCATCGGTGCTCCTCTAAAGCTGCACGCTGCAGACTGAGCCCAGGGCTGCAGGCAGGTGTGTGTGCCCAGAGCCCAGGTGTTCTCGGCCTAAACCTACACCTCCTGGCAAGCACAAGTGAGGCAGATGTTTGGCACATGTACTAACACTTACCTACTTGATGTACCTGGAAGCCTCTTCGTGTCTAAAGACATTTCAATACAAAGGCAACGGTACAATTGACAATACCCGAAATAAATCCTCCTGAAACAATCTTGAATATTTTTTAAAATGCAGTAAAGACAGTGACAAAAGCTTAAGCAGGATCTACATGGTCCAGATTTTACTCCAAAGCCCTATTAAGATACTGATAAAAAGGTATCAGCATCCCTTCAAACCATGTGTAGCCATTAAATATGACCATTAAGCCTTAACTTAAAACACCCAGCCAATAAATTGCCAAATGTGCTCTGAGCACATTTGGCAATTTTCAGCAGCTAACTTACTGTAATGCAAGAAAAAAAATTTCTATTCAAAAACATCCACAGAAAATATTTTGTTCCAGTGCTGCAGACTGTCACTTCCAGTTTGTATTTAATGAGAAACCCACACATGGAAAACTAAAGTGAAATTAAATTGAGGAAATATACCACTGATATAATTAGATTTGTCCAGTTCTCCCATACGCTCAAACTCTACCTCTTCAATCATTTTTTTTTATTTTTACACACAAATTTGATTTCATGAAACAATTACCCTTTTCAGTAGCTTGGGTCTGGTCAGCTCCCATATCCACTAGCTGTTCGTGCTGGAGATGACACTGGCAGTGCCAGGCTGAGGCAGTTCCACTGCTGCTGCTCTGCCTGGGTTCCTGAGGAGCTGCACAACAGCTGTGTCTCCGGGCAGCCACCACGGCCGGGACACAGCTCAGCAGTGTGATTTCAGATTAATTCTTGTGCAACTGAGTAACAGCCCGGCAGGCCGTGCAACACAGATGGCATCCCCACACGGGCAGGCACAGCCCCACGCTTTTGCTAGGAAAAGAAAATGCACAGGGGAAACACCCAGGCTTGCTCTCACACAATTCCTGCTGCTCTGCACGCTTCCTTCCTCACACCACCCCCACAGGTGGGCTAGCAGATCCTCCAGAAGACCTAGAAAGCCTCCAACATCTTTCTTGATAACATGAACGAACACATTCACACAAACCTTCTTCATGCGGTTTTACTGTGAACTAATTTACTCTCTAGTGAGCAAAGAAATCCACAACTTTTGAGAAGAATTTGGCTTTTGAGAGAGAAAGAAGGGAGAACTGTATTGCAGGGCTTGTACTGGCCTGGGCTATTTCTAGTTCAAGACAAGGTCATCTCTGATGGAAAAGCTGCACTACCATAAACTTCCACATGCCTACCGAGCACAGGACTGGCACGCCTCCAGTGTGTGCACACATCCAAGTGCAGCTTGAGTAAAGCTAAACAGAAGTGCCTTTTCCAAAGGCAAACAGTTTTTAATTGTTCTACTGTACTATTTGCTGTGGTTTTCTTAACATCCATTGTTGTATGTGTCACCCCTCTCAGAAAGGTAGAGGAGAGATAACACAGTATCTTAGATAAAATGAGGGCTAAGCAAATGCAGCAAAGTATAACTTATGAATTAAGACTTGAAGTATTTATGGTTTATGAGCAGTAAATGAAAGAAGGTGTTAGACCTTCCTAAAAGTAAAACTCTAAATTAATTTCATACCATACAAGAATGCAGGCACACCTGTATCATGCAATGAAGTAGAAGAATAGAAACCTCAGTCACAGCAATCAGGGGGTCAAACATGCTTCGGCGCTGAAAGGGTCAAATGCACTCTGGTGCTGAAAGGGACTACAATCACCTGATCTCCACATAGCTGATTAGCCCCAAGCAACTGCCTTTCCCCATCAGGGAGCATGAACAAGTCATTCTCAAGAGTAAGAAGCAAAAATAAGTATTTCTGCTGCACAAGGAAACACAGCACTCAACTGAACTACAGCATGATTGGCATTAGCTCAAGCTCTGGACACCATGCTGTATGGAACATGTGGACATAGACTGAAATAAACAGGTCACTCACTAGCTACCTCTCCTTTAAGGATTAGCTCTGAAAATATAATCCCTAAGAATCCTTATCACCTTTATATAAGAAGAAACAAGGAACTCCAGAAGGTGCTGGGTCATTTCAGTTTTTATTTGAGAGGTAGCTTCAGTCTTAGAAAGCCCTGTGTACACTTTCAGCTTTTTGTCTGCTTACACTGCTCTTGTGGACATCACCCACAGTTGGCAGAACAGCAGAGGCATCCCAAATACTTGGTTCAGACATGAACAACAGGTCTCTTCCCCAGGTGATCTGGGAACCTAACATTTCCAAAAGGCCAAGCAGAAATCCAAGAAATGTCTTCTGAACAAACAAAAGAAATACACAATCAAGAGAAACTGTAACCAAAACATTTACTCAGGGAAGCAGAACCATCTGTGGCTATGGATTTGGATGGCTGCTCCTTATCACTAAAACTGTAGTTTACCAGAGGGTTCAACCACTCTGCAATTTGATGGCTGTGCTCCACATAGATTTATATACCAAGTCCAACATCAACAAAGCAAATTAAGGACAGTACTACCTTTAAATTGCATATTAAATCTATCCCTCTTACAGTGACTGCACTTGATACTTTTAAATTAAAGGTTTCTATAAAAAAATATATTTTCACTTTTAAGACTATAAAGCTCATGCACAGAAGTATGAAACACCATCTTCATTTCACTGGTGGTGTTTCACATCAATCACTAGCACTTACAATAATGAAGACTAGTATAGATTACTGCTATGAAAAATTCACGGCAATAGTACCTGATGATTACAACATTTAAAGAACATAGAGGTCAGAAATTCAAGAGAAAAGGGAAAATAAGGGTCTTTTGGTGTGTCCCCAGATCAGTGTCTAAACTACGGCCCTCATGGATACAGGAGGCCAATTAAGCCAGCAAGTATATCCTTCTGAGGGTAAGGATTCATGAAGAAAGTAACTCTACATACCAAAGAAAGAGAATTACACCCTGTATTTCTTTTGCAAATTATGGAGGTTTTTTCCCTCCAAAATATAGCTTTAGCACGAAACCCAGCAGCCTCCCCGTTGCTGCTCTGGGGCCCGCAGCATCAGGAGTGGCTGAGTCACCGCCCGGGTAAAGCTCACCGAGCCTGGCACTAATGATGTAACAAGGGCAGCATCGGGAAAAGGAATACACTTCCTGCAGCAACTTTCTGCAGCACGACCGAATGCTTAACACAGCTTACATGTGCTAAACAAATACCATTATGAGTAAATTCAGATGGAAAAAAATAAAAGTTTACAGAAGTCTTTTTGAAGAGCGCATAGCCCAGCAGCCTAGTATCCCTGAGCCCGGATAACAAGTGCTGCCAGGATCTTAAAAGACACTTTGCTTCCAGAAATGTTAGTGCCACAATTCAGCTGACAAAGTAATGTACTGTCAAAAGTAACGTGGTGAATATAGGGTACCCAACCATCCAAACCACTGTAGCCACTGCTGCCTTACCACGCTACAAAGTAACATTTATTTAGGTCCAACCGGAAAAAAAGGGAAAGAATCAAAAACAAAACAAACAAAAACCTAAACAAAGCCAAAAAAATCCAACAACAAACATCCACAACGTCATCAAACAACACTGAACCACAAAAACACACTAAACCACTGTCTTGAGTACATCCAAACCTAAATTCAGTCACATTTACAGCTCAGGAATTTTGAGATAATTTGGATACCTCTTGTATGCCAGCAACCAATCAGCCCGACATATAAAAATACACTAAACCTGTAAAAAGTACATCAGTCAACAAAAATGTGCTTGGTGTCAACTCTTTTTAGAAAGCACACTTGTAACTAATGTTTAACTACCAGAGTCAAACTTTACTAAAAGCACAATTTTGTGAGACAGCTGGTTTCAAAAACATTGCCAGCAGCATCATTACATCAGCAAATGACCCAAAAATGCCCACATAAAGGCACAGAAATGACAGTGGATTTCTGGTTCAAAAGTTGAAATCTCCTTCTTGCAGAGCAGTAACATGATTTTCGCACACCCTCACATACAAAAATATTTATTTGTAAAGTCAAATAAATAACTTAAAAATACAATTATTTAATGCAATTAAGTGAAATATTTTAAGAATAAGTACATGCATTTAGGAACGTCCTCACATTACAAATTAACCTTGATTTCTTAAAAGCATTGATAAGCACCACAAATATATTCAGAAATAAGCAAGAAAAAAAATGTTTCTTCACTATAGAAAAGTATTTTTTTTATAGAGCAAAGAACTGATGTAATAATGCAAGGCTATCCAGATGACCAAAAAATTGTCAGTCATGCCAACACTAGGCTTCATTAAATTTCTTCCTCTTCACTTAAATGTATGTCTGTTCTAGAAGTTCACTATTTCTTCCAAGCAGCCTAGTTTTTAAAACTAGGTACCCTGTTATTTTTAAACAAAGTTATAAGGGTTTGCTATGTCTGCAGCAAAGAACTCTTAATCGCCTCCCTTACCCAGATTTCCCTTTCCTTTTTAAACACCCACACATATTCACTTATGCTCCCAGCTCTTACAGCTATAGCACACAGATCACTACATGTCCATGGCAGGATTACTGTAGCTCTGGAAATTGTTTTCATTTCCTTCCCCTCCACACAGAAACACTGTCTTCCCAGTCGTATACTCTCAAGTTTAGGGCACTTGGTTGCTTTACACCTCTGAGCCACAAGTCCAATAACTACAGTTCACCAACTCAAAACAAACAAAAGTTTCCAACGTACCTACAGGTAAAGCTACAAGCCACTTCATAAGTAATTACAGTTAAACAATAAAACAAAACAACAGGAGGGTCAGGTCAGTTTAAAAAAAAATTACAAGCTGTCATTAACCATTACTGAAATGACTGCTTAGCTAACACTACTAAAATAACCAGAGACTTCACAATGGGACAAGACAGCTAAAAACAGTGTTTCAATAATCTGTGCTGAATAGTGCCTTTACTCTTAACTTTCAAAGCAACATTCCTGGAACAAAAACCACTGTATGACTTTTCTGCCACGCCTTCCAAAAAAAAAAATACTAAATAAACCCACAAAAAACCATGTTGTATCCATAACACCCGATACACCAAGTTCCAAAGCAAACTGCAGAAAATTTCTTCATATTTGTTGTTGACTGTTTCTAATGAACAGAAGTTGCTCTGTTCCAAAACAGAAGGTAGACTGTTCAAGCAGCCACTGAAAGCTCTGAGCTGGTAAATCCTAACTCTGGAGTAAGGAAAAATAACTCACTGCCTTTATTTAGTACTGTCTGTTTTCAAACTTGCAAAACAGAAAGAAACAATGTTACCCACCTTCTCCAGTCAAGCGGTTTCAGCTGTTGTTTTGTGTCTGAATGTCAATCGCAAATTTAATTATTTTCTTCTTGTCTACTTATTCTATTTGCAAGGCAGCAAAATCATTCAAATAACAGCATCAAACAGAGAATTTTTCCATCCTTCTCTTCCTATGCAATGACACTGTATTAAGCTGCATTCTAAATCTTACTACCTTGCTGCTTTTTCTTGACTTGAAAAATTTAGTTAAAATCAGGACAATACAGGAAACTATGCTCAAAGTTCAGTAGGTAGCATTTTCCCCAGACTGAGCCATGCTTCAAACAGATTGCTCAGTACCGTGCTGGATGTTCTTTTTCTGAGAGCACTTCAGGCAAATATAAACTGTCAATCCCCAAACTCTCCCCCACCTTTCCTCCATTCCTCAATCCCCACCAAAGCTGAGAAATCTGCAGTCTCTTGGTACTCATTGTAAACAACATCCTCCATGAAGTTTCAACCAGGTGCAACACTTAAGTTACCTACAGGCCATATCCTTTGTTCAGCTAAATGCAGACTGACTTTCAGATGTGGTGGAGAGGGGACAGGGAAAAAAAATTTAGTGAGAGAGTATTGAACATTTATATGGAATACCAGTAGAAGGCTGAAATAATTGGAGCTTAACACAAGTCAAAAGAATGGGATTTATCACAGTTGACTAGTGAAGTAAGTTTAAAGTTGGTACTGCTCTATCAGGGCCTCATTCAACACCCTCTGTGCAAGAAATCCGCCGGAATCTGGAGCCTCACAGGAAAGCCAGTTTCACACAGAAATTCACATCCCAAAGCTAGAAGAGAGAGGTCTCCTCTGCAACAACACTTGTGCTTAGGGCTGAGCTGCTGCCATTTCACATGCTCAGCCTTTCATTGAGTCCAGAAGGCCTTATATGACACTATATAAATAGTGACTAAATATCCAATATATCACTGGATATTTTCACCTAAGAGAAAGGGAAAGAGAATGCTTTGATACCTCATCAGAAAAGCATGGGCGGGTTTCACATTCTTCATTTTTGAGAATATATAAAATAGAAAAGCCTGTGTGATTTTGTAACTGTTTAGCTTCCACACTAGAGCAGGTAGGAGCTCCTTGTTGCCTAGGCTAAACAAATTCAGTGTGGAAATACAGTCATTCTCTTGGTTTAATTGCTACTGGCATGCAGACCTTGCTGCATTAGCAAGCTTACAGTTTGGAATTACCACTAGTATTAATACTGGTATATTTCACCAAAATAATAGCTCCAGGACAGAGCACATCCATGAAACAAGTGCACCTCAGTCATGCAGCACAATGTAAACTGCACAAGACTCATGGCATACACTCTGAATAAAGTTTATAAAGAACCAATTACTTCCTTGCTACTTATATCTGCTTTAGACAACCATTATCTACGCTGGCCTAACAGCAAGGCTAAGAACTTTCTGCTTCACGTCCTAGCTGTAGGCTTAATTTTTCATTACAGCTCAGGTTCCCTGGTAAGATTACAAATCCAACCAGAAATCCAAAACTATTAATGCAAAGTCACTTCACAAAAACAAACAAAACAACCACCAAGAAAAAAAAAATCATGCAGCAGGGCAGCTCACACAAATTGAAAGCAACTATCTCCATTTTACATCACAGGCCTGGGAGGCTCTGACTCCATTTCTGGAGTTCTGTGCTGTGTGCAGCTGCTGGCCTGGGCACTGCCCTGCCAGCCTCCCTCAGCTCCAGCGCACACAAAGCAGCAACACCTGATCCTGGGATCATTTCTGTCTGCTGAATGCTTGGCCACAGCTCCTCGGGGACATAAGGTAAAGTCTGTCCTGACAAGCTGCTTCAAGGTCAAAACCCATTTCTTTTGCCTTGACTCAATTAAATCAGCTCTTCTTGGCAACTAATACTTCTAAATCGGGCATTTCCCAGCTGCTCTCAGAAATCACCAATACAAATCACTTGTGGTTTGTCTGCATCAGAGCTCATAGTCCCTCATACACTGGAGATAGCACAGATGCTTTCAAATTAAGTATTCATATATTAACAGTTTCAAATTGCCTTAGAAATTTAAGTTTATGGTAACTGTCTCGCTGTAGTCCTGATCTGTAAACCAACTGAGATGGTTACATACCTGCCACAAAATTTGTGACCAAGCATCTCATTCCTCCGAGAACATCAGACAACAGAGGAGCTTCTTTGGCTTAAATGAGACCTAAGAGGACAGTGCACGAAGGGAGGGCTCACAAGGTTTTCCAGGAGCTAAGAAGGAACTTCACCAGGAAATGGAAAACTATGAGTTCATACAAAATGGTGTGTAAATGGCATACTGGTAGTGCCTCAAGGCCAGGGAGAGTATTACACTAAGGCTTATATAAAGCTTTCATAATGGGTCACACATTTATTAAAAGCTACAGACAGATATAGCTCTATAATAATCCAAAACTTTACAGCTGTTTCAGATAGTTTTCCTCACCAGCACCATGAAGCCACGAGACTGGATATTAGCACAAGCTACAAACTCTGCGTTGCCAAGTGCTGTGAATCAGGCAGCTGCCTCCCACACCTCTGACTTCCACTCCATGCTGCACTCAGCTTCAACCGCTTACCAGCCCTGCTTTTACAGCAAAAAGGGAAAGAGGGAAAAGATCATTCCACAGTAACAAAGTTCTAGTGTTTTGGACAACCTTGTTTCCACTTAAAATAATTTTTCTTAGTACTACAGACAACATTCAAAGGATGGGGAAAAGAGGTAAAAGGTTGTTTACTCCAGTATATGCTATATAGATATTTAGAAAGAAAAAATGGAATATTTAGAAAAAACTTGTTAAGATAACTGGTGTTCTACAGAAATTGTCAGCAAGTATTAAAAAAGTCTTAAGAGGGGGTCAATAGATCAATACTTTTTTTCCCTGGAATTTATAGGTTTCTCCAAAACAGGTACTTTAAATTTTTTCTAAGACAGTCTGCTTTTACATTTTGTATCAAAGAGAGAAAACTCTGTGCTGTTTAAAATTTTAGTATTTTGCTACATCATGCTAACCAAACTGTTAATTGTATGTTTTAAGGGATTTCACCACTGAATCTGAAGAATGGCTAAGGCAAGAAAGATAGCAAAGAAGTCTCTTTCAGCTTTTTAAAAAAATTTAAAATAAAATACTCTCAGGACTGGGTTTTTATGGAAGTTTTTTGTTATTGTTTATTTTTCTTTAAGAAATGACAGCTAAGCAGAGAGGGTCACCCTAAGATCTTCCCAGGAAAGTTTGTTTTCTCCCTGGTTTCAACTATAGACTTTGGCTGCCTGTGCCTTATCACTTGACTTTTGTTTACACAGAAATACAGAACTCTGTCATCAAATGAAGTGCAACTGTAATGCAGCCCTTACGTAAGCTCTATCACATGAATAATTAGCAAGGCACAGAAAACTACAAATAGCTTATTTCCCAACTCTACTTACCATTAGGGTTAACCGTTTCTAGACCACCGAACCAAGGATCAGTGGCTGAAGAATGGGAACAAGATAAATTGAAACTGAGAAAGATTCAGGACAGCAAGTAGGATTACCTAGTACAAATGAAAGGAGGGAATTTCTTTGATTTGGCATTTGAGGTCAGGACTGGTTTTACTTCAGATATAATCATGTTTTTAACAGAACACAAAATTAGATTCTCAATCAAATCCAGTTGACTGGGGTTACACAATATGCCATTGAGTGTCACAATGGACCAAAAATTTACACAATCTTTTCTGTCTTTCCTATACTGCCATCCTAATCTCAAGGTATCACAGAGTTTTCAGTTCAGAAAAACAAGACTGCAGCCCTCTGTTCCCTGGCAGCCATTGCAATGCATTAAGTTGTTTATCTCTGATCTGCAGCAGCAGTGTTGGCAGAGGAGCGTTGGCAGAGGGGTCTTGCAACAGCAGCAAAAATGGAGCAACACAAAGACTCAGCAGCTGAAAAATAGTCCAGCAGTGACACTCCACCTATAACTTGCTGTCAAAGCAGAAAGTGCTTCAGTACCTCTAGCAATTCTTGCTGGGGCTTTAAAAAAAACCACAACAACCCATACCACAATGAAATCTGGTATGTGTAGTCCTTTGTTACATACCTTAGCTAACAATTTAAACTAACTAGACCAAGACTCAAGTGCAAAAAATAGGCCAAAAAATAGCTTTTCTTTTAAAAAAGAAAAGGCCCTACACTCCACAAGAGAGCTCCTTGTGTAATCTGTAGTTCTCCTCTAATTTTTGCATCAGTCACAAGCACACTGAACTGAGTAAATCAAGTATGCAATGGCACACAAGGATATCCAGAAAGACTCATGCATTAGATTAAATAATTTCTGGCTGTCTTTGAACCTTTCAAACTTCACAATGAAACCGGAAACTCTATGGCTCTACACTATCTTGGCATCCCTGTCTAGCTGTGCAGGACTAAAGGGAGAGCTTTGAATGTCCATTTATTTTGGAAACTAAACTTCTCAGCTAAAAAAAAAATAACTGAAGATATACCATACCCTTGTGCTCCAATTGTACCTAGATCAATAAGCAATAGGAGTCTCCTCAGCACTGAATGAACACTCAGAAGACAGACTCATTGTTATTCCAGCGCAATAAGCAATAGGAGTCTCCTCAGCACTGAATGAACACTCAGACTCATTGTTACTCCAGGGACAGAACTGGGCCTATAAACAGCAGTGGACCTCCAACTCTGTGTATCTTAACCTGTACTGGAGAAAAACACCAAAACCAAGTCACACAGATTATTTAATTATTGCCAGTCTTGGAAGTGAAGTGGCCAGTGTCCCCTAACCATGCATTAGCTCAGCCTGGCCCACAGAAGCAAGGACCATGAAAGGTCCATGGCAGCACCCACCCTGACACACAGGAGTGTATCAGAGGACTCCCAGTACTGCTAACACCTGCAGCAGAGACAGACCCCTTGAACACAAAAGTATCTCCTACATTTCATTTCTTTATTAGCAGAATGGAAAAATAACATGATGCCAGTTCAAGTTACTTGTGAGCAAAGGAGAGGACCCCATACACATTTGCTGTGCTGGAGGGACCACCCCACTCTACACCAAGGAGGTGGCAAAACAGGAGAGCAGCTATCATTACAGCAGTGCAGTGCATGACAAGCATTCTGTCCCACTGGATATTCCCGGGACAAACATATAGCCTTGAACAAAGGAAGCCTTCTTTAGGTGAAAACTGCATGTATAAATTAAAGAATACACATATTAAAGGTGCAGTTAGTTGCACAGCTAGACTACAATTAGCCATATTTCCTTGACACATGTGACAAAATTTGGAAGTCAGTAGCATTTCCTAGCTACAGTCTGAGAAATCAAAAGCATATAAATTCAAGAGACACAGATGTGAGCTTTGAAGCATTTTATTCAGTCTACCAATACATTCCTCTGTTTTAAACAGATTGAACTTCAACCAGACAGCTCTTACACATACTAGGCAGATATCCAGCAATACAAACCAAACTGAATGTGAACTTTGCCCAGCACTCCACATGCATTTTATGAATACACTAATCTAAGTAAAAAAATCAAGTTAAAAAAATCTGATTTTCATATACAGGACAAAAACTGATAATGCACAAATTATAATTAATTTCCAAAGAGTCATAAGAAACCACTCCAAGGCAGTCAGTGCTTTGGGTTGTGTTCACACCACTATCACATGCTTCATGGGATAAATCACTGACTATTGTGCACAGTTCTTTCTGCCATACAGAAGATACTGTCTGAACAAGCCAGAAGAACTGAAAGAATGAAACATGAACTGTCTCAGGACAGGGAAAGAGATTATTCTATAAGATGTCTGAGAAGAGCACATCTGAAAAGCAAAGAAACATTAAACAATGATGGAGGTAATTATTCCCATCACTCAGCTCAGTCAAAATAATGAGTAAGCTTAAATTGTGGCAGAGAAAATGCAGACAGGTGAGCACCACATATTCCTGCTGGGAAAAAAAAAACACTGTTAGCCCAACCTGAATCACACTCCAAATGCTTTCACAGCTGCAATATCACATTTACTGTGAAAACAGTCTTCAAAACAGGTAGGGGTGGGTCATATGAGGAGAATTAATAGACTTTACACAGAAAGAGGACAGCAACAGTGCAAACAACAAAAGCCTCCAGTACTTCACCCTGTGTATGCTTACAACACATCATCTCCTAATAGCAGCCCTATCACCAGCACCACTGACTGACTGTCAGTCCCCCAAGAATCTGATCAACCATATTCAGAACTCAGCTGGAGAAGAGGCTGCACCCCCTTTGCTGAAGGTGTCCCCCACATTTCACCTTTCCAACAGACCACAGGCACAGAGCTTTTCAGGATCTTCTTGGCTTGCAGGCCTTGTCTCATCTCTGTCAGTGCAGAAGAGAGGATTACAAAGACAAAAGGCCCAAGCTCCTTTCTGAGGCTCACACTGGGAAGACAAGAGACAGTGGTCAAAAAAAAAGCAAGAGATTTCCCAGCTCGGCATGAGGAAGAAATCTGACCATCAAAAATTGGAACAATCAAGTACTGGTTGCCCAGAGACACTGGTGAATCTCTATCTCAGAGGTTTGTCCTAGACCTAACTTTAGACAGAGCCTTGAAAACCTCGCCTGAATTTAGTTTTGACACTGCTTTGAGGGGGAGGCTGGATCAGATGACGTCCTGAGCTCCCTTCAAACTTGGACTAAGCCATCCAAATCAGTAAGGCTTTAGTGTTCATGTGGACATTGTCACACCTCTGTGAACACATTCTGACATTTGAATGGGATCATTCAATTGTAGTGAATTCAGGTCCTGGCACCCCACATGCAGCTTCACAGCATTACAGGCAATTGGGGTGGAAAAAAAACCTGGGGATGTTAGAGTTTCTCACCCACTCTACCTTTCTAGACCAAAGTCTTAATTAATTAACCAATTAATTAATTCAACATTTAATTAAATATTTAAAGTATTAACCAATTAATCAAAAATCTTCCTGGCAGTTACCAATCTGAACTGTTTTGAAGAGTTTCCTGTATGGACAATTTCACATCTCCATAGACAAAGCACAGGTTTATTTCCCTTCCTAGTCTGTTCATTCCACAATATCCATCCTTACAATGGATAAATATTTTCTCCTCTCTTTTACTTTTCTTGTGCTTCTTCTGAGAAATTTAAATCCACTATGTTTTATCAACTTCACCTTGAGCATGAAGAACATTTTATTCCCTTCCACTCTGTACTTGACTCTTGGTATTTCAGGATGTGTCTCTTACAAATCTTCACTCCTCATATCTCACATGGAACCAGACACGTTTTCTAGACAAAGAGCCCTTTCCTGCCTCTTTTCAATTCCTCTTAGTCAGTCCACATTTTTTGTGAGCAGCAGGACCGAAAACCTACCACTAGACATCAGCAGCACTGAACAAAAAATGGATTTCTTTGCGCCTTCATAAAGCCTCCAGGTTCTATATACACTGAGTTTCTTCTTTTGCTACACTACAACACTGCCTTCCATGCTCATGAATAATGTGTACATTCCTCAAACATTTGCCTACAGCAGCAGCAGAGAGTGCATCAGCCCTTTGTTTTTAATCAAGTATCATCCAAGATGTAGGTCAACAACATTCTATGCAAGTTCCCTCTTCCCAAAGAGGCATTTCCACACTCAGCATTGTGAGAGCTGGAAATCCACAGAAGCATGGGCCAGCTGGCAGGGCCAGCCCCGTTCTCGGGGCTGCAAACACAGAACAAAGCACTTTCATTTGAAAATCTCAGCTGTACAATGTTTCTTGGAGGTCCCTTCCAACCTTGACAAGCCTATGATTCCTCTTCAGGGCCTACCAGGGCTATACTTGTTGACATTTAGAGAACAATGGAAAGTCCATCTGTTCCTACAAGCTTTGCAAACAATAACAATGAAATAGATCTACAGCGACATTTTAAAATGCAGAGCCAAGACAGTGAGTTGACCAGCCAGTGCAGATCACTTTGAAGACTGTGTGAGGAAGACAAAGAAAGAAAGAGAGCAAACCAAAAAAAAAAAAAAAAAAAAATCAAAAAAAAAAAAAAAAAAAAGCGAAAAAAAAAAAAAAAAAAAAATCAAAAAAAAAAAAAAAAAAAAGACATGCAAAAAACAAAAAACTGAAACAATGAATCAAACAAGCAAATATTCAAAAACCCCACAGACACATCTACCAAAAACAAATTCAATTCAGCCCCAATTCAAACAAAACATTTTTGGGAGAACAAAAAAGAAAAAACAACATTAATTATACTACGGTTTAACTATCAAATAGTTTACTTACAAATACCAATTCAGTCCTATCTCTCATCTCATTTTTAAAGCTTACTGAACACCAATCCACTTTTGCTGAACTCAAAGTTCTGCTTGTAAAGATCAGAATGGCAATTTTATTGTTCCTGAGTGATGGGCTGCCTGATCAGATTAGACAGAAGCATTAGCTGCACTCTAAGTGATATAGATTGAACAGGTGGCCTTCCCTCTGATCTACAGCCTCTTCAAACATTTACCAGTAGAATCCTTCTCATTTCGATCACCTCTAGAAAATATGCACTCAGATACTTAGCCATCCTTAGCCCGACGTAAAAATATTTTTCTGATCTTTAATTCATTTCAAATAGCTTGCCCATAAACACATTAGCCTTTCCCAAATTTACCAGTAATTCACATGCATGATATGATTGTAAGTGAAAAAAGAAATACAGATATTTGGATGGTATCAACATATATAGTCTGCAAAGTAATAGTATAGATAATAATTTTAAGGAAAAATTCAAAGGCTTGACATTACACAGAGTCTAAAAATTATTTAACATGGACTTAAAATTAAAGATTAGACTTCAAAAAGAATGCATTTGAGACTAGGGAGTGAAATAAACCTTACCTGGGCAACTTATGCAGAGTGACAACTAAAGCAATGTATGGTTTGCTTAGCAGGTTAAAAAAAAAAAAAAAGCAGTCAGCTACTTCCTCCAGATCAAAGTGTCTGGTACAGGCATAATTTTTTTTACTCTTCACAGAAACAGCAAAGAGGAGAGGGAGAAACAAAGCCATATATAGAATTTTTAACTCTAAGACTTTTCATAGAAGGTAATGACTAACTCAGGTGTTTTAGCAGAGTTGGTTTTCTCATGATATTACATCATGTATTATTTATATCGTGTTTACTTTGAAGCTACGTCTCTGGCCTGAGGATCTTATTACATAATTCTAAGATGACAATAAACAAAGTGCCAGGGGAGCATGGGGAGGGAAAAGCAGGAAAAGAATATTTTAAAAAAAAAAGACATATTACTACCTACACTCATACCCCTCTTGTATTCTCATACAGGTGGAGATGGGCACACAGGGATGGTGTCCTGTGACAGAATCAAGCACAAAATAAGACAGAGGCACTGCTGCAGTTGGTAAATCAATACCACAGAGAGTGATTAGCAACTCCAGGACCTTGGGATAATGAGCTACTCAGAATGACACAAAAGGTCTCTGGACTCATCTCCCAATTACTCCCATGCTTAAGGAAAAAAAAATGTCCAACAAAATGAATGCTAGGGATTACTGACTTTGAAAAACAAAGTTAATTAGATAAGTAGTTTGAATAAAATATATACCCACTCATCTTAAGTCAGTCTACCTTTCTATCACTTTATTCCAAGAAGTCTCACACACAACATGGCACCAAATACTTAAAGGAACCCAGATACCCCACTTTCCACATTTTATGAAATAACAGATGTTTTACTATGCATGAGAAATTTCCTAGCAAACCTGCTAGTGACCCCAAAATTATACAAGGCTGTATTTCATCATTTGCAATGTATTTCTAGAGGATAAACTCTTCTTCTGTACTTTAGCCTATCATCAATGATTTGCATAACTTCTTAAAGAACATTGCTAACAAAACATGTATTTAATATAGTTTCTTGACTGACATTAGAACTTCACAGCTCTGCAGCTTTCCAGCTTAATATATCACCTTAAATTTGTTTTAGCAGTATTAAGCAAAGGATAACTAACATAATTAGAATTGGAAGGAAAAACCAGTTCATTGAAAAAATACACAGCTAAAGATAATAACCAAGAGGTTGGAGAATTGACTCAAGATGTGGAATACCTTTTTCAAGGCCCCAGATGAGACTAGACCCAGTAAACAGAGAACCCTGTTTGATCAAACTCTTCCATTATCAAAAGAGAGCACAGCAGAAAAGATAGTGTCAGACTTTGAGATGTCTGACAGAAGGGAAACATTTTCTGTCTAGTCCTATTATCAATTACATTCCATGTGCTCAGCTCTGGTAGTTGAACTGGTAATGCTACAGCATGCTACAGCCCTTTAACTCTCACTCACCTTGAAAATACTGCTTTACTCATGCTTTTACAGCACCAGTTATGCTGAACATGAAGGGAAAGGAAAATAAGTATTTTTCAAAGCTACAATATCCAAGAGGAAGCACTTCAAGAAACCTGGAGTATTTGAGAGCTAGTATGGAAAGATTACATTAAATCTAAAATGTCCTGCAAGGAGACAGTTGTTTGCTAACCAACTGAACTATGCAGAGTTCCTACAGCAGCATAAATGCAAGAGCCAACAGTGAGAGACTAAATTACCTAGACAACAAATCCTTTAGTCCATTTTTAAATTCAACAATGGAAGTGCACTGTTCAATTTGAATGCATATAATTGCTATGTATAGCAGAGCAATCATAACCTTTTACTGAGGTCTTGTTACTCTCAGCTTTCTGTGTTGAAGCTCCAGAGCAAACAGGCTCAAGGGATAAGTCAGGCATTTTCGTTAGGTAGACTTAAAGATGTCAAGATGCTTAAAGGGTGCACTGTCCCAACCAGCATTTGACAGCTAATTCAAAGAAAAAAAAATTCTTCACACAGAAAAATAATTATTCCAGCAGTGGCCAACTCTACCAAATCTGCTGAGGATACTACTAGAATAAAGGAACAGATGGTACTCACTACTCACTCTTTATTTCCATTCAGATTCTATTCAGGAAATATTTTATGCTAATCAATCATAGGCTCTGAATCAGCAGGTTTTCACATTTCAGAACACATTTTGAATGTTTTGTTTCTCTATGCATCAAACTCACTGTGACACTAACCTTATCTTTTCAATATTCTCCATTTTTATCTTGTTGCCATAAAACACATCCAACAAGACCATTTTTGAAAAGTAAGGTAGCATTTCTCCCCTTACACTGGAGCAGATATATTTCACAAGGGAAAAGTGGAAATGAACACAGAACTAAAAAACAAACAAACAAACCACCCCCCCCCCGCAAAAAAAAAACAAAAAAAACCAAAAAAAAACCAAAACCACAAACCAACAAAAAACCAAGGAAAAATAGGAAGAAAATTAACAAAAATTTAAAACTATTCAAGAGAAGAGAAAGAGACCATAATAAAAAGGAACAGCTCATGTAGTTACTCTAGCTAGACTTGTTCAGATCTGGTTTAATTAAACTTTCTTGTTCATCTGTTCAAATTACACTTCTTGACTGCATTTTACATGGAAATAATATTAGCACAACAAAAAATTCTATAGTCATCACAGGTATTTAGCATTCTGCTGTATTTTCCTTAAAATAAAAAAAGCACCTCAAGTTTCTTGATTTCACCAGCAGTAGTCAGCCAATCTAACATGAAAGCAAGAATTCCAAGAGCCATCTCTGAGTGGGCAGCAAGGGCAATCTATAAAAGGCTTAAAGCAAACCAAGGGAAAGCAGGGAAAGAAGAGGGAGGGAGCAGGACTCTCTTGATCCCATGCACAAGGGTCATTCAACTACTACAGAAGAATTTACAGATGTCACCTGAAAATGTGAAGCCCGGAGTTCAGTAATAAAGGAATGTCTAGGCCAACAGATCATAAGTAGTAAAGAAAACACCATTAAGTGGAAATTAGTGACTAACTCGATGGTTTTTCAAAGCAAAGTAAACTCCCAAGTCTTCTACAAACTTTGGGAAGTGACAAGTTAAAAATATAATTCATCCAAAAGCAAAGCACAAGACTGCCGAGGTACACCAACCACTGCTTTTTCTTCTTCCTAAATTCAAGATACCCATCTTTTGGCAAGGAATACACGGCATTAAGGGAAAGGTCCAAGTAGGATTGCTTTCCCCTCCATCCAAGAATGAGTTTGTGTTTACAAGACGAGTGGTGAAAAGGGAAGTTTATTTCCTAGAAAGCAAGATCACAGATTTCAGCCTGCCCCGAGCAATATCAGTAATGGATGATCGAGTCAGATATTATGAAACCAGAATTAATTCAGCAGCAGATGGTGCAGTGTCTTTTCTTCAGCTAAAATGCAAAACATACCAACGGGGTAAAGTTTCAGAGAAGGACAAGGGGATGTTTGTGTAAGTCAGAGAGCAAAGAAAAACATCAAAACTAACAAAAAGATATGAAACAGGAGCTTTCCATTAACAGATTCCATGCAGAAGAGTTATTTCCCAACAGCTTGCTATTGAATGCTGCTGATAATTTCTCTTTTATTACGTGAGGCATTCTTGTGTACTTACAGACTGCTGAACTTCATTAACACAGTTACATATTTTCCCCAAAAAATCTTTTATAGCTGATTACAGATGGGAAATAATTACTGTCCATTAAAATAAAAAGTTTGGTCCATTCTAAGGAACCAATGGATAGTACTATAATCTATCTAGTTAAGAGAATGATTTATGAGAATACTTAGCACTGTATGGGAAGCATGAAATTAGTATCTCCAGAGCTTATAATATTTACCACAGCATACATGTCCATTCATCTAGCATCTGAGATTCTGTTCATGGTGGGAAGCTTAAACACATCTGCAACTGCTTGCACAACAGCAGCCCAAGAAAGAGAATCAATCTCGGCACGTCAAAGTGCTTCAAAACACACTTTTCTAAAAAGGACAGGTTCCTTTCACTCTATTCCTTCTTTCCTAGCGTATCTAATAGTAGCTGGATCTAGCACAGAGGAAAACAGCCTCACTATAAAAGCTTAAAAAGAAAATGCTTTAAAAGAAGAATGCAAAAATGTGAAAAGGTAGAGGGAGGCATGACAACAAACAGCAAATTCCATATGAGGACAAAAAAAACCCACACAGAAACTAGTGAAGTAGGAAAAAAACTCTACACAGGACAACCAACTGATCACACAGTTCAACAACTGGGGGTATGAAAAAATTCCATACCAAAGCTTTGCAATGGGAAGCTAAATTTGCAATGGATGAACATATTCTACTTGGGCAATCAAAGTCAACACTGTATCCTAATGCCATGCCACAGTAAGCTTTAGCTGTAAAAATCTCTAATCTCCACTAAACTGAATTAGTAACCAATGGGTTTTTCCAGTATACTTCATCCCCTTTTTGGAAAACCAGAAACAGAAGCCATAAGATTTTAATTCATCAGCTGCACTTATTACATCTACTGTTACTAAAAACATTTACCTGTAGATCCATTACATTTTGCACACAGTTTCCATACTTGGCAAACATCAACATTTCATTTTTGTGAGCAGTGTCACAACATACTGCAGACACCCAAGGTGGGTATGAAAAGGAAAATTTTTAGACATCTCAAGGCGGAACTGGGTGCCCAGATCCCAGAGCCTCTCTACACACATGAGGAGGAATGCAGCAATGTTCTTCTCTTGAGGGATGAAACAAAGCAGATGTCAATCACAGCAGATGAAGCAGCACCAGTGAGGCACTTTTACCAAAGCAGGGAAGAAGAGAGATGCACACAGGCATACTTAGGATGATGAGAAATGGAAACTTTAACTATTCTGTTCTTTACAGATACTAAACATGCCTGATTATAAAACACCATCCCCTGAAGCTTCTTTGTGTTCTGCCCATTAACACAGTTTCAACTGGGCTCCATCTTTCAGGAGAACATGCCCAATGCCACAGCTCTTCAGCTTCACCAGCTGGTACTTCATGTTCTTTTGTTGTCCACTCCCCATGAGGTGTCACCCAAGCATGTCGGAGTGACCATCTTCTCTTGACTACTGGTCTGCTTGTACAGCAATTCATCTTAGCACACTGTACTTATTTTCTTCTTCTGTTTTAATACAGCATCTCTGACAAATCAACACTGTATCATCTATACATCCAGGGCCTCCACTGGTTCCCAGTGGATCAAGGCCATCTTTCAGCTTGGAGGGCCAGAAGACAGACATTTCCTTCAATGCTCTGCATTGTTATTTGGATCCTGCTATGGAGAAGATATAACAGACACCCTTCCATGCTTTATCAGGTACAGTCCTTCATACAAGACTTCTCGTTAGACTTATCCAGACATGATTGTTCTCCAGAAGTTCTTTTGTTTAACATGTATCCAAAAATGCAAAGGACTGAAGTGCAACTTTGATTTCTTAGATCACCACTGCTAGAACATCCTAAAATGGCCCCATGCCACATGGAGCAAGGACAGGCACTAATTGTTGGAGCCATTTCAATTCCTGTGACCCAGCTCAGGTCTGGTTGGTAGAAGGGTCAAAATAACTGCACACTTCTTGGGTGACCCCATCCAGCCCCTTGCATGGGTCACACAACAGCTCTGAAGCGCAGTAACAGACCTAGACCACTGGCTGTTGAGGAGCTAAATCTTAGGTGAGAACTTCATCTACCCAACACACCAGAAGCCAACACACTGTATTGTGCTGGTGTACACCACTAAAGTGGCAAGAGACAAGAGTTAGAAACTATAACCTACATCCTTTTGTGAACTTAAAACAATTGCCTACGATGTTGATACATTTTATAGCCTTCTTGTCAAAAGTTCATCTTCATACGCTGAAAAGACACTTTAAAAAGCAAGGCAAATTTTAGACTTAGAAAAATGATAGTTTTTCACATTTAAAAGAAAGTTCTCTAACCAGATGACTGTTTTCTATCATGGGGGCTCTCTGACTTTATCTGAAAACAGACACTACACGTATCACACAGAGAGCAAAGCTCTTTGCCGAAGTTGCACACCATCACCCACAAAGCCCACAGGTCTTTCAGTGGTGGGTGACTAGAGAAAAATCTTTTCTTAATTGGGGAATTTAACATTAGTTACTAGATATCTGCCAAACTATTTTCAGCTTTTCATGCTTCACTAAACCGGAGCTCATCAGTCACAAACCCATGATTACACTGAAGAAAATGGGGAGCAATTAGCATACATGATGATAGCTTAAAGCTGGTGCTAATTGGAAAGAATGAAGTATTTTTCATTCCTGTTGGATACAATTAGGTGAGACAACCAAGTTCTGGAAAAACAATTTGCTAAACAATTTCAGTGATGTCTATTCTGTAAGCTATGTTTAAAGTCTAGCCAAATTCATGCCTTTGCAGTATATCTTGCAACTACGGGGGCTGCAAACTAAAAGCTGGTCCAGCTGTAGAGAGAGCCTTATTCAGAAACATACATACAAAACACAACAACTAATTCATCACAACTGTGGAGATCATTACTGAACTGAGCTCAAGTTGCCAAAAAGAGCTGAAGAGCAAAACCAACAAGGAAACAGAATGTAATGCTCATAATGCATGGTACAGCATGGCACCAATATACACTGAGATGCAAAATCAGTTGAATTACAGGACTGCACAAAATACACAATCAGAAATAAAAGAAAACCATCTACAAAGAGCTACTGGTGTAAAAACAATTATTGTGCATGCTTTTGTTCACGAATGCTAAACAGAGAGGGGAAAATCTTGTACATGAATAGTTAATTTGCCAAAAGGAAGAAAGCAGACAGGAGGAAAAAGGCAATCCTTCATTATTAGTGAACTGCACTCAGGCACAAAAAGTTAGTTAGACAATTATACTGCAGAAACATACCTTAGAACATTAGGGATTTGTTGTCAGAAACTATAGCTGGGTGACTTTTAATTTACTTCTACAAATTCTTTGCCATATATTACTCCTAATCTATTTACCACACACCTACAATTATAAATGTATCTTTACCAGTAGGTTTTTTATTTAATTCCAAGCTGCAGCAAACCTCTGCATTTGTAAATGAACTTCTACATCACTATTTATTTTGGCTCAGAACATATTTAATATTTTCTTCAAATGAGAGAGCAGTCTGTAAACCTGTAACACACCCTGTTTTTAGGATCACACCTATCTCATATTTTCCTTTTTAAAAATACAGCCTAATTATGCTTTAGAATAGTACCTCCCTGAACATTATGTGTAAAATGCTTCAACAGACAGCACTCACAAAAGCATCTCTCCCAACAGAAAATGCTGCTGCAATCAGACTTGAATGAACAACTGCAGCATACACCCCACGTTATCAGGCAAGGGTGGTGCTTCTCTGTTTACTGAAAATGTTATTGCAGCATTCCCCCTACTCCATGTATCAACAACAGCACCCAGTAACATCGCTTATTTCTGCATCCTTCAGAGAAAACAAAACAAACCTAAGAAATCACCCTCTTCGTCTTCCGGAACAACCCTTGAATTCTGTAATGAAAGACTGTCCATGGACCCACTGAGACAAACAGACATTCCTTCAAAAAACAGACCTACAGACCTTCTTGTGCTGTAATACTCCAAGTGTGCCAGCATAAAAAAACTTCTTTAAAGTAAAGAAATAAATCAACAGGCAGTATCACAATTTAACCCCAAATATTGACGAACCTATACATAAACAGAGATAGACATATGCACATATACATGTATTTCTCCTCATGCTTCAATCATGTAAAGACATCTTGAAAACTGAAGCATGCACGGGCTAAACTGGAAGCTCTTCAAACGATAAAATAGTATTTTCACGGAGAAAACCGAGAAGAGCCAAGAGCTCAGTGATGAATAGCAGATTTTTATCTCTGATTAAAGAACAATTTGAATTAACTGATGTTATAAAATTATTTAAGCTCCCCTCCCATCATGACTTCTACATACACCTAATTTTTATGTAGTGGGAGCAGCCCTACGGGAGTCCATCCCTCTGGTATGCGAGGTTAGACACAGCCTCCGCGGGATAAAAGCCTTTATCCTTCTAAAAATACCAGCGAGCCGGGATCCACTCCCCTAAAGCTCCGTGATGCAAACAGCATCGCCACATCCAGGGGCTGCCCTGCTCCCATGAGTAAGCACTAGCAGCACCGGGCTATAATTAGTTGGAGTATTTTTAAGGTCACTGCTCAAAATTAGAGAGAAATGACTGAGAAAGACCCAGAATGGTGGGGGGGTTCCCCCTCTCCTGCGGCTATTTCCTACTGCTGTGAGGAAAAAGAGGCAGGGGCCGAGGGGCGAGGCACTCTCTGCAGGGAGATGTGCCAGGCTGCGGTCCCCGGCCGGGTGGGCGCTGGGAAGGCGCCGCGGCCCCGCCGCCCGCCCCCGGCCCGCAGCAGCCGCCGCTTACCTGACCGCCACCCGCACCGAGCTCTCGTCCGGGCCGGCCGACATGGTGCCGGGGCGAGGGGCGGCCGCAGCCCCGCCGGGAGCTCCGCCGGGCCGCGGAGGAGCTGGGGGCACTGCTGCGGCTCCCCCTCACCTCCTCCTCCTGCTCCGCCACTGCCTCTCTCCAGCCATTTTAGGTGACTGAATGAATAGGTAGGAGCCGCGGCAGTGCAGGGCGGTTCGCCCCGCTCCTCCTCCTCCTCCTCCCTCCCTCCGCCCGCCCCGCTCCGGCCCGGCCCTTCCAGCGCCTGGGCAGGGAGCGCTGTCAGTCAGCCACCGGCGGGCCGAGCCACGGCCCCGGCCAGCGGCCCCCGCCCGCTGCAGCCGCAGTGCGTCAGCGGCCCCGCCCCGGGCAGCCGGCACCGCGGGCAGCCGGCGGGCGTGCGGGCACTGGGCTCCCGACACACACACCCAGACACACAGACACCGCCTCCGCCACACGTAGCCCCTTCTCCGCATGCCCCCTTCGCACACACCCACGCCCCCTGACGCGCCGCCTCTCCTTGCACACCTGTTGGTTGTGTGGCCGAGCGCTCCTCGCCTTTGCCTTTCCTCACGCACACCCGCGGTGCACCCGCGGCTCCCCTCACGCCTGCTCGCCCATGAAAGCTCGGCGCACTCGCCCTGCGCTGGCAGCTGTGGGCGCCTTCGGGGTGCCTGGCCACGCGTGGCTGTGCCCCGGCTCGCACGGGCACACGCGCGGCGCTGACCGCCGCTGCGGGGCTGCACAGGCACTGCTCGGCCCCACACCCCATCGCGCTATCAACCCGCACCGCACAAGGGCTGTGCACGCAGCTCCGAGGCTTCCCTCCCGGGAAAGAGGGGCTCATCCCGCTGTCTGCGCTGGGTCGTTTGCCCTTGCACCCATTTCCCTTTCCCAGGCGGGAATGAGATGCCCTCATTCCTCTTCTGGCCCTGTGTGGTCCTCGCGAGCCTCGTGCCCGCGGGAGCACACAGTTCTCCCACCTTTCTGGGGTATTGGCAGGTTTGTTTGCCGGAGCTGCCCCAGCCAGGCATCTCTGTTCTCACTTCGCTAATGAAATGCCTGGCTTTGAGCTGGAAACTGAGTGGGCGGATGACACTAATTTTTAATGCAAATCCTATCCCTGCCAGGAAAGAAGCCTGATTATTTTGCCCAAAACAATTCACATTCCTAAGGAAGATTTTCCATCAGAATAGGCCCGGGTTTGAATTTTTAATGATATGCTAAAAACCTTGCAGTTCTAGTTGTTTTGCTTCTGATAGTGAAGGTTGATCACGCCCAGGCCCCAGCCTCTGTCAAAGATGTGCAGGTGAGGTCTCTCAGCTGGCTGGGGCCTCTAGCCATAGCCCTGAATCTTTCAAAAGTCTCTCCTTCTCAGCAGGATTCCACTGTGTTATTGTTGCTCTGCATGTTTCTCATAGTTATTTTCTCCAATTTTTCTATTTTCCTTTACTTGCGTAGAAATTAGATTGTTTCTAGAAAATGACCCCCCTGAAGTTGCTATACAAAATGGTGGTCTCCTTCCTTCTGAGCTGCACAGCACCAGCATTCAAATCCCCAACAGCATTTGAAAATAGAGGGGACTTAAGCTACCTATCATATTGCTGGGGTAAACTGAGATAATATTTATCCAAAAGGCAGAAAAAAATGGAGACACAGTTCAGTATGAAATCATTGAGGGAATCTGGTACAGGCAGAACAAAGGCTAGGTTTCTGTGGGCTTGTCAGCTCATTATTCTGTATTTGATGTGACAAACCAGATCCCTTGTTTCTCCTTTTGCCATGATATTTTATGGGATGGTCAAGATAGCAGATAAAGAAAAAGCTCCTGCAGGTGAATTGTGTTGGCATTCATACCAAACAGCCTCAAAATGAAAGTGATATGAGTTTCATAGTTCAGGGCATTTCCATCTAGAGGGGACTGAACACTCATGACTGTGTCATGCAGGTGGGTATTGTACTGAGCTCTTTTAAAATACCTGCAGCTCACCCACAGTGAGTGGAATCCTACGGCCTAATTAGGTTCTGACAATTTATGTGCTCCAGATTTACAAATCCAAGTCTTATCCAGAAGTATCCAATGCATTTTTTTCAGCTAGCACAGTTACAAGGTCAATGTAATAAGCATACTCAAGCCAAATTGATACCTGGGCACAGCATTTATTTCACACAGCATCTTTTGCTGTCCAGCAAAGCTCACCCGCATCATATTGCCATGCCTGTGAAATCCTGCTAACTCAGTGTCTCTGGTTTGCCATGTGAGCTGTGCTGAAAACCGAGCAGGGACTAGCAGCTGCAGGATGCTCAGACTCAAAATCATACTCTAGACCTTTCCAGGGCCATTTCTTTTCTGGCTGTTTTGTGGCTATTTGCTTCAGCTTGACTTCATCCAGCCCTCTGTCTTTTATACTGAAAAAGAAGTTAACAGATCAAAAAGTCTGGCAGAAATTCTCCTGAGCTTAATGTCATGTGTATAAATGGGTTAGTATGCACAGATTTCAGACCTCAGTGACAAAGGGTTTTTATCCACATTGGTATTAAAAAATGTTGGTGCTATAGTAAAATTACTCTATTCTAAGTTATGTTTATTTCAGTCTTACAGTATTACCCACATATTTTCTGTCTTGGATATTTCACTCCAATTCCAGACTCATATGAAAATGATCCAGCAAGTGACATTTAGCTTCTCACCATGTTTCATGCAAATTGCCTGGTTTGTGTCCATTCAGATGTAAAGCAGGAAAAAGACATATGTCCTGTTTCTATGCAGGATTTTTCTCTGTGTTCCCCTTTTCCAGAAAACATACAACTCTTCTGTCAAAATGAGCTTTCATTATTTTTTCCTGACTTGTCCAATGTAAATAAGCAGTGTGCTATACTGTTAATTTGGCTTTGCCAGGAAACATAAATCAAATCTGCTTTTCATTTCTTATAAAGTGAATGACCTGTGCCCTCCAGCATCCTATTCGTCTCCTCAAAGGAGTAACTGGAATAATTAAGGGCACAATATCCCTTTTTTATTTCTAAGTAGGTAGCTAAATTGCCAATGTCTAGTTGATCTTTATATAAAGCTATATAGGCTAGATGGTAACATTTACAGATTTGTCCAATCTCACAGCTAATGAATGAGGGTTTCCTAAAGGTCCCCTCCCCTCACGGCTACAGCACCCAGTACCAACCACCTCTGGTCACTCCCTGAGCAGCTGCAGACAGGTGGGGACAAACTTCAGGGCTGGGGAGCAGGGAGGGAGGTTACAGCTCTGGTCCCTGCTCGGTGCTTAGAGGAGGGCTGCTGGGAGCACCCCTCATCCCTGCCTGGCAGCCATCACACTTTCACTGCCTCCGTTCTCCGGCCTCCTGACTCAGCACCAGGAGCTCCGTTCACTGCGCAACCGAACAAAAACCTGTGCTTGGAAGGGTCAGTGCTCTGCCACACGCACAGCACACCCTGCACACGTGGGCAAGCTGCCCTCCGAGTTCCTGTAAGCCTCAGAAGCTGCCAAAAATCACTGAGCTGCACACAAGCTGAATGAGCCAAGCAGACCCCAGTCAGGAGTCAGAGCCCTGTGCTTTGACCTGTGTGTGTTTGCAGACGAGTTGTGTCAGCTGTGCCTATGCTGTACCAGCTGCTTTTGAAATTATCTAATTGAAATAGACCACTTCCAGTTTTTTAACTGATAACTTACCAGTGCTAAATAAGCCAATTTAACCAAAGATTTGGCTTGTTAGTCGCTTATTTCTTTGACCTGTTGAACATTTTGTTTGAAGAGGAGATTCTGCTGAGCAGTGGAAGTGACTTGGTTTCATTGAGACCGGCAATAATATATAAATCACTGATTTCTGATTAATCTGTGTCAAATAGATTAATTGCACCATGACTGGTAGAAGGCTTCAAGAAAAATCCTTAGGTTTTGTTAAGTCAAATATTAGATTTTGTCAACCTGGGCTTCTCCCCACCATTATGGAAGGCAGAGATACTTCAGATATAGACAGTGGAACACAAAATATTCAAGTGCTATGAAACAGCAATATTGAAGGACATTGAGTCTCATCATCTGCATAGTTCATGCTGTTTTATTAAATTCACACACACAAAACAATCAGCTAGTATATAATCTCATTAGTGACTATTGTTTTCTTGAATGTATATACTAAATAAACCCTTCTTTGCTACATACATGCCACAATTTATTCTGTGATTTTTAACACGCCATGAAGTCTAAACATTAGGCAATTAGAATACAGTGTAAAAATTATAATGAGCAAGATTTATATTATATTCATTCATACAATAGTTTGAAAAAGGGGAATATTTTAGCTCATATAAGTCTCCACAGATTTTCTCTGTGCTTTTTGCTTTTCCATGTCTGTCTCTGAACTGTGTGACCCAATAATTCCTTGAAATGCAGTATCTTCTGATACAGGAAAGGTAACTGAGCTCCTGTGCAACTGGGTTTCGTGAGCTGTTGCTGATGGAAATTATGTCAGCAACATTCACACATCAGCAATAATCACTCCATTTTCTCTCATAAACACTAAACTCTTCAACATTAATGCATACAGTTCTTCCAGCTTTCTGCTTGGCAAAGTGAAACTTCCGTTGGCATTTTCTGCTTGATGCCTTGGGCTTACATGAACCTTAGGCTTTTCCATAGTCATCTTTTGAAATATCTCCGCTACGAACAAAACTAAACTTCTAAAAACTGTTACAATTTGATTTTTAAGAACTTTCTGAAAGTAGTTTTTTTCTTACCTGACTGGCTTCTCATTTTAAAGGTCTTGGAAAGCAGTCAATCTTATAAAAGACATTTAAAATACCTTCCATTTTCTTCCTATCACTCACTAAGACTTTTGGTTAAATAACAATGAGTAAAGAAAAGTGTTAAGCCACTCTTAACTGGCAGGCTAAAATATGCAACAGGGAAGGCTTTGCTTCCAATAACTGTGGAGAAGAAAGCAAGCTGCTGAAGGAAATTATCACTTGGCTAGTGACAGGATGGGGGGAAGTAATCTCAAAGTCAAGAAGGAAAAATGAGTGCAAGGTGATGTTTATGTAATCAGAATAACAGCAGATAAGGAAAGGAAACAGACTGGTTTAGTTCAGATGTCTGTGGAGAGAAGGAGGTAGAGAAACTAGAAAGGACAGGGTGGAGAAGGAAGAGGGATTTCTGGAATCAAAGCCAAGCAGTGGCTCTGCAGGGTTATTTCTGGAGCTGATCAGCATAAGAGGAAAAGCAGCATGAGGCACCTCTGAAGTGAGAAGAAAGGAGGTTGGTGTTTTCCATTCACCTGTAAAACCAGAAAATGAATGAACTGTACAGGAGAAAATACAATGAGAAGAAACATATGATAAAAGGATCATATCTGGGGCTGAGCAGAGGATTCAGTGGGAATAGAGCTACTACACTTGATGAAGAAAAAAAGTATTTCGTTGTGTACTAATGCTTTTTACTCATAAAAATTTTATTGTGCTAACTATATTGTTGTTGACAAAGCAGAATCATTTCCTTGGCCCCTGGCAGGCCAGAGTGGTTGTGTTATATAACAAAAATGTGCTTTTGCCCACGCACTTATTTATCTTTCTTCTGGGCCTAAGGAATGCTGTAATTTGTACTACTATAACTGCTATCTGTACTAAGATGGTCATATCAGGGTCATATATACTTTGATAGAAACATGCATATTGTATTATATCCCATGTAGCACAAATACACATTAAATCCCCATTGAACCAGTACTGCCAGACTAGAAGAAAATACGTGAAAAAGAACAGGGCTAAAACATATCTCTGGAGCAAACATCCACTATGTGATCTTAAACAGATTCATGATTCAAATCAGTGGATATCACTAAGAGTGAATACGCCTTTTATGTCACTTTTATGTGTTTTGAGGATTTGTTGGTTAACTGAAAGTTGGCATCACCTGTTTTGCAGTAAAGTCTTGCATGTTCACCTTGACAGCTGGAAGTGCCTTGAAGTATTAAAGGAAGAATCTAAGTAATGGAGATGAGTGGAAAAAACCCCAGAAAGTAGTCTTTACAATAATGTAATTTAGTTTAATCATTTGTGATAATACTATTAAAATCTAGCACAGTGTGAATAATAAAATAACTCTTAGCAGGACAAGACCTTACTGGGTCTTCGGGTTGTTAAACATCTCCCAAGGTTAGCCACGTCCTGTAGTTTTTTGCAAGGGACTTAATCCTCTGGGTCAGAATCTTGTGCTTCTAAAGCTGGTTCTTGGGCCTGACTCCCAATGCCTTGAAATAAACCCAAGATTATCGGGATAGCTGAATGTTATGCTGTCTTCGTGTCATTGCAAAAGACTACAGAGTGGTAACACTGTAGAGCAGTAACAGTGTAAAGCTGTAAAGTAGCCAGCTACTTTACAGATCTTAACCAAAACTTGTACAGCTCTTTCCTTCTCATAGAGAGAAACTGAGGCAAGAAGGACACATGATGCCTGTAGAAGAGATGGTTATCAAAAACAATATTAGGGCTGATTCCTGTGCCTGTGCAAACACTATTAGACCACACCTTAACAAGGTGAATTATTAATACAAAAGCTGCACGGGAAATTAATTTCTGCTGCCTCTCACCAAAACCAGCTGTTCAGACTTGAATGTGTCACAGTTGCACAACATAAATTTTGCCTTAAGGATACAGTTACCCAACATGATGGATTTTTTGTGATGTCCTTCCTAATAGCATCCTCATCCTTCCTCTGTCTTTCCCATTTCCCTCTTCACCACCATGATTTCAATTTCTGGTTCAGCCTTCTGGAAGGTACTGAATGATGGGAGTTCTGTATTTGTATGGTGAGCACAGCATTCATTAGCAGTCCCAGGGCAGATTCCTCTGGGCAGCATCCTCTGTGCAGCCTTGCCAATCTGTCCTGGATAAAATAGAAAAAAAATTAATTTACATATTTAAATGACAAGCATCAAGCCCTAGCACATTCCAGATGGAATCAATGTTAAGTTACTCATCTCTGGTAAAATATCCAGATGAAAATAGTTCCAGGGAGGCTGGGAAATTTTCTGTTTCCTTACAGAACCTGCTGATGACTACTAGCAGAGGTTACTTGCGGGCCAGCTCTATTATTGCACTGTGGAAACATCTTATCCTGCTGAACTGTGTTCCCAGACTCCTTCCCTCTTCTCTATTCACTACTCATGGAGTGCCTAAGACCCAGATGGTGAGTTCTTCTGCTTAGAACTTGTACAATTTTTTACAAAATCCCGTTTCCTAATTGGCATCCTTAGGCATTTCCACAATAAAACCAATAAATAGTAATAACAAAAAAAGAAGGATGGAAGGTGGGTGAAGACATGACTAATTACCTAAACAATACTTGGACCACAAGCCACAGGCAACATAGGAGCTTGGGGAAGAGCAAGTGGGTGGAGAGTTACCCGAACAACAGAGGGTTGGGCAGGTAAAGAATAGATATTGCAAGACAAAACTGAGAGTTTTTATTTTGATAGCATCATGGAATTTATAAATTAAGGGATGACAGCTGTAGATTAAGCATGGCACATGTTGCTTTACTCTCTCTGTGTATGCAGCCTGGCTTGGCACCGTCACATGAGACTCATGAGAAAAAAGTTCAGTTGAAATGGTGATGTAACAAGGTGGGAGGTGTGAGAAGCAGAAGTTCCCAAAGCAGGTTTGCAGAAGGACCACGTGCTGTACCATGGCAGCTCCAGCACCAAGCCTCGCCTCCCCTTCCCATGAGGAAGGACGTGATTCCATCTCAGGGCTGGGCTTACACTTAGGTGGAGGAGAGGCATGCACTTATCCAGGTAGTAGCAATTAAACAACAACTCCTCACCTTCGCCTGGAAAAATGCAAGAAACTGAACCTTGTTTGCCTTAATATTTATTTTAATTTGTTTTTATACCACTCACTGTGTGCATATCACTTGGAAACACTTAGGCCAAAAAATGATACACCAGTGACAGACTGAATTGTATTCAAATTTATATTTGGGGACTGGGAGCGCAGATATAGTTGCTCCTGAAATGAAAGAGCACTTCTTTGCACAGTGGGTAATGAACTTCTGAAATTCATTGCCACAGGAGGTTGGGAAAGCAGGCTATTAGCAGGCATAAAAAGGGATTAGACAAGATTTGTGAACAATGCCTCTATTAGTAGATAATGACAGGAACAGGCCGTTCCAATGTCTGTGGGCTTAGGAGACTGGACCAGAGGAAGAAGCCAGGTACACATGCTCTCCCTGAAAAGCATCTCCTGTGTTCTCAGGCTATGCAATCTGGATCTGCCTTGGCCATCTCTGTTAATGTTGTGCTGGGAATGTGGGGCACTTTCCAGGCTCTGCTGGGGCCTTCAAAACCTGTGGCTCAGCCAGGGCAGATGGCCATCACCCATGCAGCTATCCCAGGGCCATCACAGGCTTTGGGCAGCAGCAGAACTGTTCAGAATGCACAGCACTTCTGAATGCTCTGATGGGTTAAGCCCTAAGCGGTGCTGCTCTCAAAGAGGGCCAGAAACCAGCATGGTGGAGTTGAAAAGGAGTTATAAAGAACAAAAAGGAACTGGCTTTAACAAACCATTCACTGAGGATCAGGAAAATATAGATGGAGGGAGACAGAAAATTCTGTTAATACGATACAAGTTTGATAATTGTTTGGGATAGTACCAAAGGAGCTCACTCTCCAAAAAGTGAATAAAAACAAGTATTCCTTTATTTCAAGGGTATGACTAAAATGAAGAGTGAACATCAAACTAGACATAACTTTTCAGCTGTCTTTTTTCCAGCTGAATGCTCTAAATCCACTTGATTCTGCTCATACAATTTCTGAGTACTTCTACTACCCTTTTCTGAATTCTTCCAATTCTGTTACCTCCTGCCTGAAATCAGGAGACTGTACCAAAACTACACTCCATGTTAGGCTGCACCGTGGATTCTTACCCTAAGACAAGGATGTTCTCTGTTTTTCTCATTTTGTTTGCAAGTCCTGAGGCTGTATTTGTCTGACTGACCAGCACTGCTCTGGCATTTGTTATTCACCATCTAATATCTTCTTCCTGTATGGTAATAGTGAAATCTTTTTTTGTTTTGTTTTCTCTGTAAAATGAAAGACCATTTTCTCCTCTGTCTTTGTGCTCTGAATTTCATTTACCACTTTTTATCACTGAGCCATTCTATATTAGGAGATTCTTCTAAATATTTTCATAACTACTAAAGTTATTATCTCATTGTCTGGCTTTTCACGAAAAATGTAGATCTTAGCAAATATTCTTCTGAGGCTCAGGTAATACAAGCATTGAAGAAATTAGGGATGTTTTAGAAAAATATGAGTAATGAGGAAGACCTGTAATATGTGATAGACTGGTACAAGGGAAAATACTTAAATTATGTGTGTGTGTGTGTGTGTGTGTGTGTGTGTGTGTGTGTGCATCCCTGGTTACATAATAGCCACAGAGCACGTAACTAAAGAACAGAAATACCTGGAGGGAATGAACGAAGAATGACTTACAGAGGAACAGACTGTGATTGAGAATACAGAAAGAGGATCTCAGGAATGAAGTTCATTACAATTATCTATGTACATATCCAAGAAAATCTTTTTGGGAAAGTAAGAAATCCCTCACCGCTGGGAGGGATAAATACCACTGGCAAAAAATGACCAGGAGCAACAGCAGTGTCCATTCAGAAGTTACTGTGACCTTATTTGTATCCCTAGGCCCATGGACAATGGCTAATCAACAGAAGAAAGAATTCTGGTTTGCTTTATGCTCTTTGTTCTGCATTTTCTATTCTTTGAGTGAAGTCCTACTGTAACAAATGTGGCAGTGTAATGAAAAAAGTCCCTCACAACCACTGAATAGTAATATAGTAGAGAAAAGAGCACCACCTAGTGCTAAGTGCTGTTTCTTGATGCTGAGGTGTCTCCATACACTCTTATCTTCTGAACGTCTCGATTTTAGTGTTTTCCTGCAGTTTACCCATCCAGAGAAGATGTAATCCTTGGCATCGAGGAGTAGCCAGGCTCCTGATAAGAGTAGCTGGTTCATCAAGAGCTCAACATCTCTCAGAGTTTTGTGCACACTAAGGTAATGCCCTAGGCACTTAGTTAACATAATTGTGGTTATTTGTCTGATTCATTCAGGTGGATTCTACTACCCTTACTCACCCAATGGAGTTTTGTGCTCCACAGATAAGTCTGCTTTCATTCTAGTGAAAATTAATCAGCACTTAGGGAACAGGCTTAAGATACCAGAAGACCAATCTTCTAATGCTTGCACTTACAAAGCCAAGGATTCATTGCATTTACAGTCTGATTTTACACTCACATCAAATTTTCTAGCTGTTCTTGGATATCTGAAAGTTGTACTTTTTTTTGTTTTTTGCCTGTTGTGGTTTTTCCTGTTTGATTGGGGTTTTTTTACTTGTTTGTTTGTTTTTAAAATGTCCAGGAGATCTTCAGAAAAACCATTGTTTTACATGAGAGTTGCCTTCATTATCATGATGATAGATCATATGCAACCTTAATTATTTTTAAAGCATTTATAATTAAGATCTATTATTGTTTGTTTTCTTCTGATTATCAATCCACATTATGTTAGTGTTCTTATTTCTGGTCTTCAAAGCCTTCCACCTTATATCACAGCACTGAATTTTCTGTCATAATGTAATTAAAATTTCAAAAGAAGACAAGAAGCAGGTAAATCAACTTAGAATGATTCTGCATCAGCTATCATTATATATTATTTAAATAGCTCCAGACTTGAAGATACATGTAGCATTGGTTATATGAGGTAATTTACATATAGGTGTCTATAGGAAAATGCAATTTAAATGCCTTATTCCTTTAAAATTTGTGATCTTCACTGACACCTATGGCCAAATTAAATTTCTCTAATAATGCAGTTATTTCTTCTTCCCTTGAAATTATTCAGCATTCACCATCATTTTAAAAGGAAATTATGAAACTCAGCTATTCAAATTCCTTCCACATCCTCTGATTTGCAAAGCATAGTTTAGCCCATAGATCTTTTTATTTCTGTCCTTTATAGTCCTACATTTTTATCCTATCAGGCAAACTTTGCCAAGTGCAGTCTTCACCTGAAAAGAAATGCTCTGTGACACCCAGAGCTCCTTCTGCCATATTGTGTCTGTAGTCTCACTGTTGCAAATATTGCTACCCACTAATGATCATTTTTTATTTTAATTTCTAAAATATCAGGTAATTGGTTTGGATGTTTTTCTTTATAGGAATGTTTTCTTCTTTTGTGGAGTTTTTTGTAGTTTATAGGATCTTGGTTTATTCTTACATATTTTTGTCCTTTACCTAGAAAAAAATAGAATTTGTCTGTATGAGTATGTGTGTGTGTGTGTGTATATATTTAATAATATATATTAAATACTTTGGAAAGGGCTGGGATTTTGCATCTTTTCTGTAGTAACAATTGTGGAGAGCATGGGAGAGTCTGTGACAACTGTCTCATTGCACGTGGGTTTAATTCTGTCACCACACTCAGCAACAGAACATCTATTCATAGCTACACTACTGGCACAGTAATTAACTAATTAGCAGGGACTAATTGATAAAAATGCAGCTACAGTGAATTAAATAGCCTGTGCACGTCTAACTAGGAGAGTTATGAGTTCATGCTTTTTCTCCTCAGGAAACTAACAAACTCCTGAGAAATGAAACCAAAGCAAAATTATACTTTGCTGTGAGTAAGCCAAGAGCAATGAGAGACTCTGGCAGCTGCATAAAGTTCAGGTTTATGGCCCCATGCAAGGCGAGTGTGCAGCCCTGCATTGAGGACACCCAGCAGCAGTTAAGATCCCTGCTCTCACCAAGAGCCTGCTGCTCTGCCCTCCCCAGTCTGGCACCTTGGCTTTTTCCTTTAGAGGAGGCAGAGGTCACCAATGCTGCCCTTCAAACAGAGTGGTGCTGGACTCCCTTTTCACCAGCACAAGGAGAGGGCAACCCCTGCTCCACTGTGCCTGGAAGCTGTTCAAGCCTTCTTCCCCTGTTTGTTCCACAGGCTCTAGGGAAGGAAAAAAGTATACCTGTGTCAATGACAACTTGGGAGACTTGGTTATTCACTAGTTAGTTATTTCTAGGGACTTCTTTGTTTTCTCACACAGCATGCCCACTGTCAGGAAAGTTTGGCAAGGGGGAGGCTAGTTGCAAGCAGGAAGCCAGAGTCCTGCTCTGCTGTGATGATAGCTTTTGCAGGAGCAAATGAATGGCATCCATTTAAAAATTGTAACAGACCAAAGATTCTTTTTTTTTTTTTTTTTCCCCAGACTGCCTATTTGTTTCCAGTTCTGGTTTTGTTCTGTGTTTTCAGCAAGCATATAATTACCATGAATTATATAGCAGAACAGGGTGTGTATAAGGCACACCTTGAACAAGCAGGTTCTCATTGGCTTGAGCAATGGCTTGAGCGGTGTTGTTTCCCAAGCACAGTCTGGGAGGCTTCTGCTGAAAACTGTTTTGTTTTAAAACTTTAAAAAGTGACATATAATACCTCCTGCTATGACAGGGCAATCTGTAGCTCTTGGATTAACTAACCATAGCCTCTCCTTATAGCAAACATAGAAATATTAAAGAACAAAGACTAAAATTGTATTAAAGCAGATACAGATAGTGACTGTCAATCATTTTTAGCAGATGTCTAATAAATCCTTCTTTTTATGTTTGGGCAGGGTAGAGTAACCACCTTGCAGATTTCATCACCATATTTCAGTTTAGTCCTAAGATTATTCATAGAATGGTTTGATTTTGAAGGGACCTTATAGAACATCTTGTTCCAACCCTCCTGCTATGGGCAAAGACACCTTCCACTAGATCAGGTTTCTCAGGGCCCCATCCAACCTGGCCTTGAACACTTCCAGGGCACCAAGGTGAGACTGACTAATCTGTAGTTCCTGGCATCTGTCTTTTTTCCTTTTCTAAAAATGAGGGTTATGTTTTCCCTTTTTTAGTCAGTGGTAACTTCACTGGACCACCACAACTTCTCAAATATGATGTATATTGGCTTTCCCACTCCCTCCACCTCAGGATCCACAGATGGATCTCATCAGCTTCCATGGGCTTGTGCATCTTCAGGTTCCTTAGGTGGTCTGAAACCTGATCTTCTCCAACAGTGGGTAGTCCTTCATTCTCCCAGTCGTGCTGACTTCCTCTTTGCATCACTCCTGAGTTTGGAGGAAGTGACCTTTGAATATGAACCATCTTTCTTGGGCTTCTCTTCCCTCCAGGACTTTCTCCCACGGCACTCTATCAAGCAAATCCCTGAATAGGCCAAAATCTGCTCTGCTGAAGTCCAGGGTATTGAGCAGTGCACCCTAATCACCACCCTGAGAACCTCAAACTCCACCACTTCTTGGTCACTGCAGCCCAGGCTGCCCTGGAGATTCACATTCCCCACCAGATCCTACTTGTGGTGAGAACAAAGCCCAGCACAGAACCCCTCCTTGCTGGCTCCCCTATCCCCTGGAGGAGTTACCACCAATGCATTCCAGGAATCTCCTGGATTGCTTATGCTCTGTTGTGTTGTCCTTCCAGCAGATATTGGGGTGGATGAAGTCCCCCATGAACACCTGGGGGACCTCATGTGCTTCCTGGCCTGGCAGCTGGAGCAGACCCCCTACAATGTCCCCTGTCCCTGCCCTCCTTTTAATCCTGACCCACAGGCTCTGGGTTGGCTCCTCTTTCCCCAGACTTTGCTCCATGCCCTCCAGCTGGTCGCTGGCATGAGGGCAACACCTTCCCCTCATCTCTCCTGCCTGTCCTTCCTGAAGAGCTGTGTCCTCCCATTCCAGCACTCCAGTGACAGCAGCCATCCCAGGACACAGGATCACAGCCCTGCAGGCCTGTGCACGTCTCTGCCTGCTCTTGTTTATCCCTGTGCTGTGTGTGCTTGCACAGGGGCAGTGAGGTTGGGTCTCCAGTGAAACAGCTCTCTGGCTGGAGTGTCTGGAATTCCTTTGTGCTGCCTGCCCTTCCTGCTGACCTGTAATTCCACTTCAGTGTCTGGGCATCTCTTGCTTTCCCTGGCAAGGACTGGAAAGGGCTGAGATTTCCCTCCCCTGGCACCCTTACTTTAAAGTTTCTTCACCAATTGGACAAGCCCTTGACCAAAGATACTCTCCCTTTCTCTGACAGACAGACCCCATCAGTAGTCTAGGCTTCTCAAAGTGGGACCTGTGGTATAAGCAGCCAACCCCTGGTTGTGGCCCCAGTTCCGTGACCATTTGTTGAGTCACCAGATTTGACTGGCCCTTTCAAACCCCTTTCCTTAGACCAGGAGAATTGATGAAAAAATAACTGCTCCCCAGAGTCCCTCAGTTTCCCAGCTCTGAAGTCCTTCTTGATACCTCTTGTTACAGCATTAACTTGCTACCCCTGTTACTCAGTCTGTTACAGAAGCCTTTCATGAAAGCATCCTGAAGGCTTCAGCATGCAAGGTGATTAAAAAAGCTATCAAAAACTAAAGAGAAGAACAAATCATTGTCAGACAAGCACACGGATGGAAGGAGCTCACCTGCCTGAAAATCAGTGCTGCTGCTCCAGTCAAAGGAAGAGGTAACTGATTATCATTATAGGCACAGGACAAATACATAGGGAACATTTGTCGTCATTCATTCTTCCTATTTACTTTATTTCTGCGTAGATCTGCTCAGTCTAATTCCTCAGTTGGGTTTATACAGCAGCAATTCAGATTTTTTTTCTGGGAACTTGTTACTGGTACCTTCCATGCTCCTCACTGACAACGTAAAATGCAATAAACCCAACCTGCTACCTGAATGGCGGTCAGCTCAGGTGCTAGATGGGGACAGGACACAAAGAAGCCCCCAGAGTATTACAGAGTATTTCAACACTAGTCTCTTTCACAGAGTTAAGGTTCTTAGACTGAAGACCCAAAGACAGGCTTTGTGCTCTGAGTTTCTCTATTTACCTGGGAAAAGAGTGACCACCTTTTGCTGCTTGACAAACTGTGGGACAAAGTTCTACCTCACTTCCTTTTGCGTGATGTAAATGCAGGCCTGTGACACGTGTACGTGACATCCCTGTCACAACATACCCTCAGTCCAAGTGATGCTCAGAAGTGACTAAAGTTTTCCTGTGTCCTTGGTGAAGTGCTCCTTGGTCGTACAGCAGATGAGTGGTGCTGGTAGCCTGTACTTTGCCATGTGATTACCAATGATAATTACCAATAAATAACCTCTTCACATACCAAAGTCCAAGCCACATTGTGACTAACTGGGGTTACAGTAAGCTATCCCTATGGGCAAATTTTTATATAATTGTCCACTATGGGTACATGTTCACACAGCTTCCAAACTGTCTTTCAAATTAAGCTAAACCACTCAGACATGTGGCAGCCCATTCACTTGGCAAACCCTCTCAAGACCCACAGAAAGTTTGCTCAGAATTTGAGTTAAAACCAAAGGAACTGATGTAATGCTACTTTTAAGAAACAATTCCTGCCTCCCCTTGTTGAGGCAGTGATGTGTGCAGCATGTCATTAGAAAGACAGAATTTGTCACTGAAGCCTTTGTGCTGCCTTTTTCCTCTAAACCCTAAGTTAGGAGGCAGCAAGAATAATCAATGGGTTATGCTTAAGGCCCAAAAAGCTCAGAATCCTTCTACATAATAATAAAACTCAATATTCATCACTATCTAATTTGCCATTCAGTCTTCAGTGTAACTGCATGCATTTGTCCAGAATGCTCAATAAAACATTCTTAATTATACAGGCTTTCCTGTATATTTTCTAATTCAACTACTACTTACAGTATTTCTTTTTAACCTGTGGGTCATGTTCTTTGACATGAGTCTGAACTTCAACCTCTTACTGTCATCAGCCACCTGCTAAACTATCTTCTATTGCCCAACAAGGTTTTGTGTAGAAAATACTGTGATTTATGTACTATAATACAACCCTCTATTTAGTTACACATAAAATCTTAGGAAATCTTCTCTGGGAAGACTGAAATTTTCCTGGCTTGACTATGTTTAAAGGTATACACATAAAATAAAAAATAAAATAATCTTGTTTTGTTATATGGCATAAAGACAAAGTTATTTTTTAAATGTTGTAGTTGGACTATATCTTGTCATGTTATCTTGTCATTAAGAGTTTCAAAGATGCAATATTTTTTGTAAAGGCCAAACTCCTGCACACTTATAGTTATGCAAGAGTAAAATCATTCCAGATTAATAGGAAAGTATCCAGCACTCATATTCACAAAGAAAATATGAAAACTCAGATTAGCCGCATATTGAAGGCTTGCAAGTTAGAAATATTAATATAACAACAATCCAATATTTGTTGTTTTCTAAAAATATCACTATTTTTAAGAAAAGCTGCTCAAGGTGTGGCATTAGCAAACATGAAACCTTGCTCCATTTTTTCTTAATGAAAGTACCAGAAGTGTTTGAACTCTGCATTGGAAACAGATTGTGCAAGCCATCCCCAGCACGTAGAACCTAGTTTTGAAGCATGAAGAAACAGGTTTTGAATCAGCAGGGAAATGGTACTGAAATGTCTCTAGGTAAGAACAGGCAGGGAAACATTTCATCATGTTCTGTAATTCGCGGGTCCAGCTGTTTGTGACACGTGTGGCAGGAAACCCATTTCCCACATGCATTTACTCAATACATGTGGCGTGCCATGAGAGTCATATCACGGCAGCATCTACTGGATGCAGAGGAAGAACTATGCAGAAAAGACAAAAGCACCATAGAACTTTGCCCACATATTTCCCAGGCTGCAGCGAGCAGCAGGTTAGAAACATTCCAATCTTGCCATCGTGTTCAGGACACAACTGATAATCACCAGGAAACACCTAAAGATATGCATGGTGTAAGTCTGTGCTGGCAGCACTGAGTTGTGCTGCATCCGCACAAGGCACATCAACATAAAGCTCTCATAAATCTTGATTGCAGTGGAAATAAAGAGCAATTTCACATCCATGTGGGCTGGTTGGCGATTCACCAACATCCTTCATGCACTGTTTTCTGTCCCACCCACACAACAGTCACCGGCTCAGCTGTTCTCCCACTCTGGAGTCCCCTCCTCTGGCTGATGAGGAGCTGGCTGCTGTGGGTACTCCTGCCAGCTCATGCCACACACAAAGCACTAGGTGGCCCTTGCAGTCTGTCCCTGTGCCCCACACATTCATCATGTTTAACATCACTGGACCCAGTGGGTGGCCTGGGACAAGCATCTTCCACACTTCCAGCACAACAGGAGGATGCTGGATGTGCTGGTGTTCAGACAGAGAAACCATAGCATGCCAGAAAGGCATTGCCATGGTCATGGCTGGATGTGGCCAGAGGTTCCCAAAGGCATCTGGGGGTCCCATAAGGACCAGGGGTTCAAAGAAGTTCTACAAATGGGTTAAAAAAGAAGCATTAAGATTTTCTTTAGCCCATACCATACTGGCTGAAGGGGTTGAAGTGTTCCCAGCTCTAATGATTCACTAAAGGTGGGCAGCAGCTCCCCTGGCTGTGGGCAGGCTCTTCTGGAGTGGGAATGAGGGCTCTCTGCTGTGGAAAGAGTGGTTTTCCAGCTGCTCCACCTAACCCTGTCAGCTGGTGAGGGATGGGTCCCTGGCTGGGGAGCGGCTCCTTCATCTCATTCTTGGTTGCCTTCATGGCAGCACTTGCACAATCCCTGGAACTACTGCCAGGCATCTCTGTTATGTGAACACCCTCAGAGCTCTTATGTACTCAGTTTGAAACAGACTTCAAAGATGCGCTGCTTCTAGTCTTCAAAAGAAAGCTCTACTGCCCCCAGAGGGGAAGCATTCCCGTGCTTCCCTAGCCCAGCTTTCCCTTTCCTCCCCCGCACTGCTGGCTTTTGGCTCCACTGCAGTGCCTTTAACCTCACCCCATCAGCGTGAGATAGCAGTCAAGTTTCCTCCTTCCCGCAGCGCAGGGCCTGGGCAGAGCAGCAGGATGCTCCGGAAGGTGTCCTTGTCCCGGAGCCCTGCAGGACACCCCGGGACTGCTGCTGCCCCGGCCCCACTCCCTCATGGGGCCAGAAGGACATGGTGCTTGGGGAAGCCAGGCTGGCAGCTCTGCTTCCAAAACAGCACAAATGCTTAAGCTGGAACAGATCAGAGGAACTAACCTGTTTCTCAACAAAGCCAATTCTCAGCCTTTTTATCTAGTAAGAGCTGGGCTTCACCCTGCCCTGGGAATTCCAGTTCTGTGGAGGTAAATAAAGGAGAAATATACACAATTTTTTAAAAAAGAAAATAAATTAAAAGGAACTTATTTTTAGTTTCACAGCCAGAGAATAAAGCCTGGAAATATGAAGCACAGGTAAGGCCAAATGCAAAGCAGTGCCATGGGTGTGTGTGCTGGGTAGGTACTGCCTGTGCTGAGTGGCAGCTGCCTGTTCTGGGACCTTCACCAGCACCTCCTCTTGAGAAAGACACACCAGGGTGTAAACAGTTGTGCTCAAAACTCTGTGAATAAACAGAAGCACAAGAGGAAAAAAATATAAATTCCAAAATTTCCAATTTCCAAAATACATGACCTCCCCTTATTTCACCTTGGAAGGACAGAGTTGGGAGCATGTCCCTCCGTCTCCTGTCTTCAGACTCTGTGGTCTGTCAACAGACAGCCAACATCAGTGATCTCTGCAGCGAAAACCTGTCTGAAAGGGAGCTCTGACACTCTCAGATCTGCTCCCCCTGGAAGCTTTTCTGGGCTATCCTTTTCAAAGTGCAGGAGGGACACACCATCTGCCTCCTGGATCAGAGGAAGAGTGTATGAGATTTAATTAAGATGATTTTGCCCTCCAGTCAGACTGTTTAAAAATTAATTTTAGTTCTACTACCTCTTCCATTGAACTCACAAGCCAGAGGGAGCAATGTACCCTGAAATATTGATTCTGCCTCAGATGGCAGTGACCCACATTCATGGGTGCTCAGCCCAGGACTGTTGCTGCCCCACCACTCTGCAGACTGAAGGAATGATCAAGGTGCTGGTTTGGATTAGAGGCAGAGTTTGACATTAATCCTTTACTTTCTTTTAAATGCACCATGATTCATTATCTCAGGCAGGATCCCATATCAGGTGCATTAGGAAAGCTTTGTGAGAGACAAGCTGAGGTTGTTTGATCAAAGCTATGCCCTAGGCAACATGAGAGTTCTTCCCAGCCTACTACAGCTGGTTTCTGTGAAGGCAGACAGCACCGGTTTGAGTGCTGGAACTGACTGGAAGGAAACTTCGATGTGTTTCATTTTTTTCCCAAATTTTCCTCCCCCCTCATCTTATCAGTCATGTCAGTCCTACTAAACAATGAGTAACTAAAGGCCAAATTCAATTCATCTTTGATTTGCACCTGCAAATCTTACATCATCCTCACTGCAGGCTTCCTAAGTGTGGCAGAGGAGTATTCAGCTAGGAAAATGTCAGCCTGGAAGAGGTAAAGTCATTAAACTCTTGGGAAATGCCGTGGTTACTGATCCTTGCCCACAACAGTGCTGCTCCAATTAAGTAACGTAGTGTGCAAACAGTGGGGAAAAGAATTTGGGAAGGAATTTAGGATTTGTGAATTTTGACTTGAAATCTCACCAACTAAATATGCAGTGTATTGCATAATCAGTCACTCCCAAGAGCAACTAAGCACCTGAAAATTATATAAAACAAAACTGTTAAGTGTCTTCACAATGTTAAGGGCCATGAATACAGTCACTATTTTATGTGTTATGCCTGAAAGTAATGACAATGTCTTAGCCCACTAATGGCAAAAGGAGTTGCATATGTTATCACTGGAGCTCACTCACTATCAATAATCTTTACAGGAAATTACTGTAGAGGAAGCAAGCCTGGATTGGGAGCAAACCTTGGCAATGTTATGCTGATAGGAGTCTGCAAACTCAGCAGCAACATGGCCTCTTTCAAGTTCCTCTCTAATAATCTAATCAGTGTCATTAAGGAAACCTTTTCAGAACAGCTGAGTGACTGCTGACTGGTGACTCTGAGCTTTATGGTTCAAACATTTGCTTTGTTTAGTTTCCCTGACATGATCTGTGTTTCACCAGCAACAGATTTGGCTCTACTGTTCAACTCAGTGGAGTTCAACTCAGCATCATGTTTCGTTCCTGCCAGAAGCCCACAAGACTGGAGTTCTAGCAGCACTTCCCAAACAGCATTCCTGAGGTTTAGCATTAGATGTGGAACAGGAGACCTGAGCCTCTAAGACAAGAGAAAATACACAAAAGCTTGTGTATTTGTGCCTGAATCTGGTGTTCAGTCAGCTGCAGGACCATCTGATTGAGTTAAAGAAGCAAGACAGAGGATGAAGAACTCTCCCAGGTCTGGAGTATTCTTGAATGCTCATGGAGTGCATTTCTGGTGAAACTCAGCCTGAAAGATCTCCATGGCACGCAGCAGAATTCTCACCTGAGCCACTGTGCGTGAGGACTCATCTTCAAGGGCAACAAAGCAAATAGTTTCTGCTCACACACGCCTCATTCTTCAGGAGAGCGTGTAGCCGTGCCTCCCTGCCTCTTCTGCCTCTACCCACAAGAAATCAAAAAACCCTTGAAAAGATTGTGTCAGATAGGATTAAAGCACAAGCCCAGATAGATTACAGCCAGTCTAAGACCTGTTTGGGCAGGTGGGTGCAGACAGCAGAGGTCTGCTGGCCGTGCTCTGCTCTGGAGGCAGCCCAGCACTGCATTTCATGCAGCCCAGCATCGTGTTCTGCCCGGCACTGGGTAAGGCAGGGCAGCTCCTGAGGGAAGCAGTGAGTGCCTTTCAGGGTGGGCAATGCTGACCAAAATGTGCTTTCATGGCTGCTGGGGAGGGGCAGCTCAGGTCTGTCTGTACTTGCTCCCAACAAATGCAGGAAAAGAGCCAGAGAGACTTGTCCTTCATGGCTCCAGGTCTCCGGTCCTTTCCTCCCAAGCTCACAGTAGCTCTCTGTGCAGCAGAGCTCAGCAGGGTGGCAGTGCTGTCCCTGAAAGCACAGGGTGCTGCAGTCCTCCTGACTCCAGCAGCATGGAGTTCCCACTTTCCTGCTGGCCAGGAGGGACTGGTTTGACACCACTTAAGCCATAGACGCCATCAAACAACAAACACCCTGTGCCAAACAGGCACCTTCTGCTGGAGTACCCCAGCACTCATTGGAAGTAAAACCTGTCCTGGCTTCATTAGAGTCTGAATTTGTCTACTTCCAGCTTCTGCATCTCATTTATGTCTCTTGCAGCAGCATAAGGCTCTGAATTAGCAAAGTAAACACACATCTTGAAGCACAGCTTTAAACAAACTGAAGCAGAACACTTTGAACACGGCCTTACACTCACAGCAGACTAGGCAGGTATTTAGTGATACAGCCTTAAGCCATGTCCTAGGTAAGAACATGATTTGGGCCCATCTGGTTTGTCTCTAAGATGACCTTGAGAACTCCAAACTCCCCTGGAAATTTGGACAGGCAAAATAGGAGTGAAAGTCAAGAGAGTGAGAAGATTTTCTAGGAAATAATTCTTTTTTGGAGGGGAAGGGGTTGGAAAGTTTGGGGCCCATGCCAGTGCAGTAAGCTCTGTTTTCCCAGAGGCACTCAGAGGGGCAGAGGAGCACCTTGATGGTGGCCCAGCTCTCACCAGAACAGCTCTGTCCTTGCCCAGTGCCAGAGCAGGGGAGAGGGTCTCAGGAAATTGACAGTACCACATCAGATCAATTACGGGAACATCTATCAGGCTCATTTTTTTAGAAACAAATACTTTTTAATAAACTGATGTTACCACTGGTTGGTTTGTTGTTGTCGGTTTTTTTTTTCCTGGTTGTTAATTAAATCCTCTGCCAGACAGAAGCAGTTTTCAGCCCATGACTTGAAAGAGGAATTGAACCTCCCTTCAGAAGTCCCTGGAAAGCAGCCCTTACAAAGGAAGTGCAGTCATTCTCCCAGGCCAGATTACCTTGCCTCCACTTTCATCTTGGTGTGAAATACATTGTTCACTCTTTTTTTCACCCATAATAATTTAAGCAAGAATCTAATAAACAGAGTCCTCATCCTCTGATGCTCAGCAATGAGCCACATGGCACATACATAAGGGAACATTGGCAATTAGACAGGAGTTGAATTCTCTGTAACATGATTATGGTACAAAAATAGGCCAGCAAGAGACTGCAACAGCACCTCCTTGTATGCTCATTTTGCACTAGAAAGGATATGGCAATTTTCAGAATTTTCCTTCTGTGGCTGCCATTTCATACTGCTTATAAAGGGATTTTGGTTGAATAGCAGAGCTCAGACAAGGCATGCTGTTATTTAAGAACAGATTATATGTATGGGTTACCTAGAAATACTCCGAAGGACACTATAAAAGGCAGTCGTGTACTTCTGATGAAAACTGAGGGCTAGGATTAAAGAGTATTATTTGTTTTTCACAAGTATGAGCTGTGTAAGTTTTAAATCATTTTGTATCTGGCTTTGCAGATACCAAATGATGCTGGGAAGTTTTGCTCAGTGCAGGAGTGTCCTGTTACTGTGAGTGTACATCTAGCAGAACCCAGCTTTACCACTACCACCTGCTGCACCTTGCTTTAGTACCTTGCCAGCTGCTGCATTTTAGCTGTGCAGACATTACTGCTTGAGATTTTTCCTCAAAGTGTTTGGATCTATAAAAAAGCAGATGTATTAGACAGGACCCACCTCCTCACTCCCTCTCTTCCAGCACCTGCCATCAAAGGCACTGCCCCCGGATGTCAGCGCTGCATCCATCCAAGGGCGGGACAGAAAATGGGACAAAAGAGTCGGAAGGAAGACTCAGTGCAACCCATATAATAAAGACAGACATCTCCAAACACACCAGCACAGCAAACACCAGCTGATAAAGAAGTATCTCATAAACTTGATGTATTTATAGCACACTGTGGCTACAATTGAAGAGAACATTTTAACTGACATTTTAACAAGAATATTGGAATTACTGAATGCATTTTTTAGTTGCTTTAAATATTAAATAGATTGGGTTTGCTTCAATATCATATTATTTAAGGTAAGAATCATTCCTAATTCCCAAAGACTTCAAGTTTTTATGAAAAGCCTTATGAATCTGATCTACTTAAAATGAAACGCTAAAGTCCAACAAATATGAACTCTCTTTCAAAGACATTTCACTCTAAATGACTTTTATAACAATTTTTTTATGCTAGAGCTGATCAATAAATGAGTGGTTTTGGAGTTTTGTTTCTGTTATCCTAGAAATGCTGTGTCAGAGACATCTTGTCTTTGTGTGTTTGATGACAACAAAAGAAAACTAATGTACTATTGCACAATTACTTTATTTCCAAGACAGGTTTCATTATTCTCTTTTTCTAACATCTGCCTCCTCCCATGGACTCTCCTGGACTGTTTTTTTCCCAGAGCTCATCCCAGTCTGGTGTTTACTGGGAGCCCAGCCCCAGGACCCAGCTGGCTCCTCAGCCCTGCATCAGCCACCATCACAATCTCTTTCTCCCTTTTTTAATTACCTGTTTAAAACCAGATTGTTCAGACACATCAGACTTGCATTGAGTCAGTGCAGTATTTTTGAAAAGTCACTGTTACGCTCTCAGAGATGGTATCACATTAGGTTAAAGACACTAATTTAAAAAATACAAAGCAGGTGCAGGAGAATGAGCTATAATCAGAAATAAGCCATACAGAGACAGCGTTAAGATGTTCTTCCAGATACTCCCCACCTCATAGAAAATTTCACCTGTGGGAAGTCTTTGAACACCTTTGCTCTGAATATTTCCTGAGTCCTTTTAGCTCCCATGAATCAAGTCTTGCTGTTCCCTCTCTTCTGGGAATACCTAACCCTTGGGCAGAGGCTCAGGACTTTGACACTTCACATCAAACCCATGTCACCAGTCCTCCTGATCAGAAAGCAGAAATGCTCTCCAAGGAGTGGACACCAAAGCATTTCTCGTCAAAAAACGTGAAACTGAAGTGGAACTTCAGCTTTCAGCTCACCTTCTCCACTACCATAGTTTGATGCATCAGCCCCAGCCCGGTCCTACAGCCGGCCCAGAGATCCCCAAAAATGAATTTCTCATTGCTCATGTCCTGGACTTCACTCTCTGCCAGTGCTCTCCCTGTGAGTGGGTGCAGTGGCTACAAGGGAGGCACAGGGGACTGGACTCCAGCCATCTGCAAGAATCTGATTCTCAAGTGACACCATCTCCACTGGCCCTCCAACTGCATAATCCAGGTGCTGTACCACACAGAACCTCACCATCCCCTGGCACACAGCTGGAAAGGAGCTGGACACAAGCCAGCTCTGTGTCAAGGCTGCAAAGGAGCCAGCCATTGCCCTCACACTCCCTAAGGAAAAGCTTGCTCCTCTGCTAGGCCACTGTGAGCTCTTGCTTGTTGATTATTTGTGGCACCGATGCTCTGTGCATAACTGTGTCTTACAAAAACTCTAACAACAGCCTTTGGGAGTGATGCTGCTGGGGCACCTGATGCTACACTGCTGACATGGCCCTCTGGCTCACTGCTTGGTGTAAAAGCCCCAGCAAGGGGTGGCAGCTCTTGTCAACTTCCCGTCATCAATCAGCTACACACCGAATGGATGGCACGAAAAATGAGAAACATCACAGCAGCCTTTGATGCCAGCCTGACCTAGGAATGAAATACTTGTTTTAACTTGAAAATGCACAGCATCCACCCCAGCTTTCCTGCTCCATCACAGAAACAAGGGTTGGGAAAGGACTCCCAGAGCACATGCAGGCAGGTCCTGACTGCTTTGTGGATGACTCATAAGGAACACTGTAAACTGAAAGTAAATGCAACATGTTTTATTTGAGATTGGAATAAATTACAACTGTAAAGCATATTTTATTGCTTTATAAATTGTCTGCTCTTAAAAGGCATTAATATCAAACATAAACAAAACAAAGACACATTTGATTAACAGTTCAGTTCTCCTAAGCTTCATGAACAGCTCAGTAGGGGATTTCTTTATGTGATTGGCTCAGAAATTTGACTTTGACATGCACTATCACCATTCATAAGTTTGAGAGGACTGTAGATGTGTTCATTTGCTTTAAGATATAATTTTCTCTAAAATATCCCATTTAATACCCAGTCCTTCATTCCCTACTCAAATACAAATCCCACTGCTTTTGAAAAATTCCTTTGAAACATACATGGGATTTTCTGTCCCTGCAGAAGGAGGACTTCCAAGTCCAAACCAGAAATGATTCTGACCACAAAACTAAGTAAAAAACAAAGTCCTCCCAGGTTAAAATAGTGAAATCCCACACACAAAAACTGTGTCCTTTCATTCTGAAGATTCTTGCAAAAACACTCTGCATTATCTGAACACACTGATGTGAAGGACTCATATTTTTGTTGTACAGATACTGCCTGCCTGAGGCAGGTATGACTTTTGCTCATCACCTGTGCTCTTCTAGGTGCAAACAGACCCAGGCAATCCAGTCTGCCCTGAGCCTGGGGGGTGAGAGGGTGCTCGCAGGGCTGGGTGTGCCCAGCACTGGGCAGTGCCCAGCCCTGAATGCACAGACACTGTGACAGGGTCTTGCTAGATCCAGGTAGGTATGACAGGCAGAAAGGAGGCCAAAAAGTCACTTCCTCAGCCTCCTGGGGAGCCACAGCTCCTCAACATCAAAAAGGGAATGAACATTCATAAGCAGCTCTCATTGCACCACAAAAAAACTTCTGCCAAGGTATCCTGTCCCACTCTAATCCTCTTGCATGGCAAGGGCCATGTGTTCCCCATGCCCTGGCTCCAGAACAGTTCTCCATGAGCCATTCCTGAGCAGGGAGCATGCACCTCTGCTAGGCTGGACCCAAAGCAGCACAAAATGAGCTGGACCATGCCCTGTAAAACTCTCCAGAAATAGAAACGGAGACTCCAGTCTCAACTAGCCCTTGGAACAACACAGAAAGTTTGCAGAAAATACCTCCAGGGCAGCTTCTCTTCCTGCCACAAAACTAACTTGAAATATAACAAGCCCCTAGTAGAGAAATTCCTTCTAAGACCAGCTAGGTATCACTCAGGAAGTTCCTGTTTAGAGAAGTGTTTCTTCTCATAGCGGCCTCTAATGTTCTTGCCATGCCTACAGGAACACAAGTAGCTCAGTGAGATGCTACAGTATTTTACACTACACATCTGAACAGGAATGGTTGTCTGTTACTGGATCCAAGAAATAAATGTTGAACTTCAAAGAAAATACTTTAGATTGATCCGGGTCTGATTTCAGGTTTCATCAAAATTTCGTAACATTAAAATTCATAACATCAAAATTTCACTAACGTATATAAATGTTGTATGTTTTATGCATAATCTCATTTAAAAAAAATCAACTGCAAACAAACTTTCTTCTACTAAACGTGGTTTCCTCAGAAGAGATTTGGTTTGTGCCATGAGGGATATCCAGCTTTGATCTCTGTAAGGCATACAGTAGATTTCAGGGGCTGCCATAATGGCTCCCAGCAAGTCAAAGGACAGGGGCAGAGCTTTGGTGGGATATCTGCAGCTGTGCCAAACTGGGCCAATTCTTCAGCACCTTTCAGTATCCCACTCATTCAGGGAGTGGATAACCCTGGTTTAGTTCCCAGCCACATGTTAAAGTGCTTAATGGAGAGGTGAGAAACAGCAATGCCCCTTCCTCCACCTCAGGTCCTGGCTTGGGAAAGGCTTGTGGAAAGTGGCTTTGAGTCTGCCTTGTGCTAGCAGGATACACTGCAGCTGGGACAATGGTATGTGCGTGGTGTTCCCTGATCCATCTCATCTTAGAGAAACATCAATCAGAAACCTGCAAGCTTTTACACTCATCAGTCATCTTGGTTATGCTCGCTGAGAACAGATTCTTGGCTGACTTCTCTTTTTCCTTAGCAGTTATGAATTTTGCTTTGAAGATGAGAAAGGGGAAAGCTCACCTTCAGGGAGAGGGACAAGCACAGACATTTGCAAATTAAAATGCATACACATGTCAGCCACCCCAGCAGTGACCTCCACCTGTGTTTTACGACACATCTTATTATCTCGAACCTTAATTTTTCAGCCCTTTCAAAGGTTCCTAGGAGCATTCCTTTCTGTATCAGTGAGATGTCTCAGGGGGCTCTACAGAAAAAAAAACTAATGAAAGGAACCAACTGTTGTCACCAGGGTAAATTACAGGGTTACATTCAAGCTACAGACACTGGAGGGAGCAGACTTGCTCCATTTTCTGGTGCAAATGCCATACCAAGCAGCAAGCTGAGCACACTGAGAAGGAATATGGGCTAATGGTTAGTGCACTGGACTGGGATTTGGCAGATAGAGGTAATTCACCTTCCTCTTTTTCTTGAAGCAATCAGAAAAAAAGAAACAGGTTATATTAACGTTAGGGTGCTCAAACATTTCCAGCTCAGCAAATGCCCCTAAAATATTTCCCCTCTCCAAACAGCTCTTAGCAGTTTATGCACTGCCTCTCTCAGACTAAGAACAGACAGAAATCTTCTAAGGAATCACACACTTCTAGGGAAAAAAAACAAAACCCAACACACTTCAGGATTGCTACATCTTGGCTAAGGCTCATTTGCCCATCTGCAAAGCTTCTTTCCCCTCCTGATCTTCACTCCTTAGCTGCCCCTTTGCCGTGCACTTGGAGTCAGAGAGAACAGGACCTCCTAAATACATTCACGTCTTTATTTCTAATTCTCCAGCTTTTGCATTCGGCAAGGCACTCAGGCCAGCACTGTCTCAGGCAGTTCTGTTAAAGAACCTTCTGACTGACTGGGGATCTGAACTGAAAAGCTGATGGGACAATCATTGAGTGCATCTGAAAGCAAGGCTCTTAACCAGTGCATTTGCTCACACGGAGGGCAATGTTCAGCCACTCCACCAAAATATGGCAGGTATATTCATTAGTGGTTACCAAATGCTCTAACTTTTCACAGACCTTTATAAGTGCTGAGAATTTCATTTGGCAGGACAGCCATGCCTGAGAATTCAGCCTATTGTTAAAAATTGCCATTTCCTTCTCCTACAGTCCTTCCCACCACAAAGTGTCTCATGGAACAAACAAGTGTCTATACTGTGATTATGCCAATGGAGGAACTGGGTCAGACATGGATGCCAGCTGGATTGGACCCACAGAGAAGATGAATGATTTAATCAAGCCAAAACTAAGTCACTTGATGCCAGGCCCAGTACTCCATCCACACCACCAGAGGTTACCGAGTAAGGGACATAAATAATCCCCTGAAGGAACTGATGTATCATGAAGGGCAAAGAGCCTTTGAAGCTATGTAATGGCATAAAGCACAAGTATATTACATGTTTAGCTCTGTCCCTGCTTCTCTATCATGAGGGCAGTGGGTTGCTCAGACACTTGTCTTCTGGTCAGCCTATTACATTATTTCCTATGGAAATGCAGGTAAAGGCATGTATACTATTCAGCAGTAGAACAGAAATCTTGTTTTACATAGGCTGAGAGAATGTTTCTTATACCCAAATGAGATTTTTGCATGCATCTGCATACTCACCCAGACAGTGGCCCTGCTGTGCTCCATGCCTGAGTGTCATGCCCGGTTGCTCTGCGTAGCAGGCATGTCATACGCACACAGTGACCTGGTACAAGAGCACATTCTGCAGGCCAAGGCTCAGGCAAAAATTCACCTAGAAAACCTAAGGGTGTTGGTCATTTGTTGCAGTGAATTGGGCTTTCACTAGGAATTAACGTAAGCTTTAATGACTAATCTTATCCTCTGTGCACTTGCCTATTTTCTTTTCACAGTTCAACCACTTTCCTCCCTAATACTAAAACACTGAAGTCTTACATAGTGTTCAGAGCATTATTTTCTGCTGGCTGTGTTTTGCTATGCTCTAAGCCTCTGTCACAATGCATGCAAAGGATAATGGCTGAATTCGTAATGCTTTTAACTAAAAAAATACTTTTAAAAACATAAACCATAAATTATTTATTCTTCTTTCTCCATTGTTTTAAGCACTGAATCTTCTCCCAGGATTTTACACAGTTCATTGAGTCTCTGCTGCATTTTAGGAATTCCTGCAAGCTGGGATTCCAGTCTCTGTTTTTCCTCACTCAGTGACAAACGGATAGCGGTGTCCAACTGCTCGAAACGCCAGCCGCCTTGTCCGTCAAACTGCAGCAAGTGAGTGTGGTACTTCCTGCAGCAGAAATTACAACATTAGTAATGGCTCAGGGAACAGATGGTTCCTTCTTGCATGCAAATTTGGATGTATGTGTCTCTTTTCAAAGGTGCCTCTAAAGAATTTGAGCTGTCCAGTTCTGGATCACTGGGTAAGGCTTTTTTTTCAATGATTCCTCATCCCAGGACACTCTTTCATAAGGGATTTGGGTATTTCAAAGCCTGTCACCAGGACTGCCCCAGGCTAATAGTGAATTCAGAGGCTGCCAACACTGCTGTGAGCTCCCAGCAGGGGCAGTCATTGCCTCTGCAGCCCACATGGCCAGGCTCCGAGCCCCTCGCCTGCAGGGATGCTGGCAGGAGTGGCAGCAGGGCCATGGAAGTCCCACTCATCACCTGCTGTCCCTCTTACTGCCTCTTTCTAAGAAACATTGTGGCTACAACTGCCTTCACTACAACTTTATCAGATGCCTTTTTCCCCAGGAGATAGAACAGCAGCATCAGACAAGGTTCATTTCTCCCTCAGGAATTCTAGTCCCAGTTCTTTTTTTATTTACCTCCCTTTCTGACAGATGTCTTACCTCCTTAACAGCAAATACAGTGAGGTGGGCATGATGCACCTGATCCTACTGATAAAACTCAAGTTTGTTCAAATTACACCTCAGTTTGCTCCCCTGTGTCTTACAAAGTTGGCTAAAGGTAACTTTATTCCTAAAACATGGTTCAGTTTGCAAGGGGCCAAAATAAAAAGTCTGTATAAGAGTAACAGATCTTTCAGTGAGTATCAGGGTATGTGCATTGAAAATATTCAAAGGAGTACATGTGGAGTTTGTCAAGACCTGACAAAACATTTTTCAGGAGGTGCCAGAGGAAGAGCACAGAGTTCCCTCAAAGCTGCTGGTATGACTGCATAATTTATCACTATAAATTATAGAAGGTAAAATGCATCATAAAATACTGATTGTAAATCTCATCCAGAGAATGTGAGAGTTTTAATAAACAAAATGACTTACGACATGGGACTGACATCTCCAGACCAATATTCACCAGTACAATATTTTGCATATTATACTTTGTGATACCAAATGCTTAACCCATCCTTCTATTTTTCCATTACGAAACTCCCAAAAAATCAAGAAGCTAAATGCTGCAGATAGGGGACAATTGCTAGAAAACCAGACATAGTATTCCTATGGAAGAACGAAGAGTAGTTTAACCACTTGCCATGTTTCCCATCTTCTCCCTGCACTGGTAAACTCCCCCAGGACACCTCAGGTATCTTGTCACCTTTACAGAATAATCTGGTGGTACCTGTTGTGGCTGTGGCATACACTAATTAATTACCTCTTAGACATCTGCATATTAATAACTGAAACACATTAAAAAATAAGAGGAATAAATAAATACCTTTTAAAGAATGCAAAAAATCCACGTTAAATTAATTTACATCACTACTGCTGTAGACAACTTATCTTAGAAACTGCAGTAGATACTGACTAAACAACTGCCCCAGTACAAAGAATAAAGGCCAATCCACTGCTTGTCAGAGAGCTAAAAGCAAGGACCATGATAAAGCCCTGAATATGCTTACCAAAGAGAAGGTCTGTGTGTTATGGAAAGCAGGGAGATCCCAGCAGCTTTTGCAGCTTGGAATATCTTTCCTTCGACATCAATGCTTACAGCACTCGTACATTCATCCAGCAATGCGTATTTCGGCCTTTTAAAAGTAGATAAAGAATGTTACTCTTCTAGGTTTTGGACAGTACTCCCATGTACAAGGTTTAATTGAAAGAACAACAGGAAGTAGAGAGCTATTTCTGCCAGACAGCTGTCTCTTATTTACAGCTGGAAGCTGGCTAGAAACAACATGAACTTTCCATGCATTATTCAGGTGAAAAGACAACTTCCAGGAAAAATGGGGTTTATTTCCTGTCCCATTTGAGTACACAGTGATCTAACTTCTATGTCCTAGTCTGACCTAGTATTATTTTCTACTCATCAAGTTATGCAGTAGCTAAAGCCAACTCAAAGCTTCCTATCCACTGCTAGTAAGGACTGGGTTGCCTTTATGTGCTTGCAGTCTCCAAAATCAAAAGAGGTTAAGGAGCTTGGCTTTCAAGCCCCAAGAGCTTCTTGCAACAGTCCATCACACTTCAGCAGCATTTGTAGGAGGGAAGATGCTTGTGCCCGAGATGTTACGGAAAGAAATATGTGAAAAAGGTAATGCTCTGTTGCCAAAAGCAAAGCTTGAGAAGCATTATCCAAACCACAGACAGAGCTTGAATGAATAAACAACAAGATTTTATGCAGGTCCTATGCTAGAAAATGTTGCATATTGCATGCAGATTATAGTCTACTACTGCTCAAACTGTAACAGGATCTGCAAAGCTCTTTCTCATTTTCAAATGCTTCTTAAGGAATGAACCATAACACTTACTTGTGGTAAAACATCCGGGCCATGCCCATCCTTTGTTTTTCTCCTCCTGATAAGACATCTTTCCAATCCATAATAGCATCCCAGCCTTTTTAAAAAAATGCAAACAAAATGAGTCAGAACAATATAAGTTTACGTAGGAAATGCAGCTTCACTTGCAACACCTCTGCAATTTGTAACCAGAATCATAAAGAGCATTTCAACTGCAGAAGAGACAGCTCAGGCTACTGAATCACATCTTCTGAAACATCTCAATGTCTATCCACTGGCAATCAACTGGAAAAATGTCCCTTATATCATGACAAATTTGAAAGTGGAATTTAGACTTTTTGGTCACATAGATATTGTCAAAAAACTTTACTTACCATCTCTTTGAAAATAACTCTTTGACCTGTATATAACTAGTAATTTTATTCTGTCATATTTGTTTAATGGAACAATTCTCTATTTTTTTTAATGAAAGGTATGAGTGGAAATTTAAAAACAAAGTAAAATAAATAAAGTGTAAAAAATAAAGAGCAGTGTCAGACTGCACTCACTACTGTAGGCAAAGAAAACTGTCAGCAAACCCAACAGAAACACAACTGCAGACAAAGGGATGTATCCATGAGCACAGACAGGCAGTGAAACTGCAATCAGGCAGGAGAATCTTCTATAAAATTTTCCTACTACTTTGTATTTAAAAATAACCCACAACTGCTATAACATGGTAACATAGGGTATCCTTATTTAATATTCTGCACGGCCTCTAACTGATTTATTTCTTTATCACTTTCAGGTACATGCAATATGAGCATGAGACATTTCATCTGTGATCTTAGAGCAGACAGGTGTTCTGTGAGTACTTGGGTATGATTAATTCCTCCTGTAGAAAAAAATATAGTAACTAATTGCCTTACTGAAAATAAGTTTTCAGTCAAACAATCCAGATGGAGAGAGTAGCAAAATAGATGAGTTTTCAAAAAGAACAGTGTGGATGTAGCAAAAAAAATCTGATAAGACATTTTTCTCAACAGATCATCTATTCATGAGGCAAGCAGCTGAAGCGGGGCTGAGAGGAAAAGAACATTTTTTCAGATCAGCCCCAGAAATACTGTAACTAAAAAGTTAATAACACAGTCAAAACCTGTTTTCTGCCACTGTCAAACTTAAAATAAATATTTGCCAGAAAAGACTATAAATAAGACAAAGCAAGGAGCGTGGGCTGTGTTATTTCTGATACCTGAACAAATACGAGACAATGGGGTTTATGAAGGTGCAGGAGTCTTGCTACTGCTCTGCCTGTGCTTGGTGCTAAACCAGGGCTTGGCAGGACTGAACAAACATCAGTGAAACATCTGATGGGGGGCTGTGTGACCAAAACCAGTAACTGATAATGATAGAAACTAAATTTCAAGATTTTGTTCTACATAAAATTAGAAAATATAATGTAATAATTTAAAAATAAATATTTATAAAGTTAGATTTAAAAACCAGGCATATGCAAGAAAGACATCACCTTTAGTGATCCTATAATTTTTCTCTATTTTCCTTCCATTCTTGTGTAAGGAGGCATCCTCACAGTGGGCACCCTCCCAGGAGCACATAAAGTGCTTTCTCTCAGCAGGCTCCCAGCAAAGGTGGAGCTGTGTAATGATCAGCTGAATCACCATTAGGATATACTCTGGTAAAGGGAACAGATACACACAGGCTGCTGTTGCCGAGCAGTCCCAGTGCTGGGACCTCACAGAGAGCTGGAGTGCTCTTCCACCAACACCCTGAGCTCCCAAAAAGCACTGTGAAACACCTGGAGCACTCCATTTTGGCAAAGGGTTCTGGCAGGGGATGGGAATGGTTCTTCACAAAAGCCATGGAAACAACTACGCTTCTGAAGACAACATTCAAGGTGCTGCTTAGGTTCTGTTATTTTTAAGCTGAGAATACAGATGAGGCTCAGGACCTGGATCTGAGCTGGGGTGTGGGTGGGTGTGCATGTGTGCACATGTGCCTGGGGGAGCAGTGCCTGTGTTCATACAGTTTCTTCCTGATCAGCTGGTTTATAAAGGTTTATTAAAAGACAAAAAGGGAATGAAGTTCAAAAAGAAGCATCCTCTTGTCAGCAAAAGAATTATACTATTTACTCTAAAGGTGTAAGATTTAACCTTCATTTACCTTCATTAACCTTCATTTACAATGGTCATCTCTGTGCTTACTTCAACTTACATTATGACTGAGTATGCCATGTGCATCTTTTCTCTTCCTGCCTAGCACCCTCCCTGAACTCTCCTATTTTCCACTTGGAATGCCTTAAACAACAGATAAGGAAGTGTGCAATTTTATATTATCCCTTAAAAAACCTCTTTTCTAATGTCTAAATAATTTGGTCTGAACATTTAGGCATTGTTACTCACACTAAACTAACTCCCCCCTGTCTGTGAACAATAGTGCACCTACTTGTCTCCTGTTTCTTCCTGCTGACATGGCACAGGTCAGTGAAGGTCCTGAAGTATTCTGTGAGTAACAGCCAAGACAGTGGCTTAGGTCACCCATAACTACATCCACTTCAGAAATTAAGAAACGAAATGCTCGCCCATGAATGCAGCACAAATCTCTCAGTAAGTGCAAGCACAATCCTGGCTTTCAGAGTCCAAATTCCTAGCCCACCTTCTTGTTATGGCTTTTGCAGCCAGTAAGACAAAGAGCATGTTTAATGTGCTGGGGCACAGTAACAGCAGCAGAAATACATACAGCTGCCAGCAAAAACTAGTGATAGCCTCAGAATAGCAGCATTTAATTTTCTTGCATGGCTTCTTTTATAATTCCTTTAATCTCAATTTTCTGAAGGAAAATGCAAGCTGTATTTGGCAAAACCCAAATGGGTTACTCCTGGGATCCACAGCGCTCTGCATCCTTCATCCTTGTGAATACTTGCATTTTCATGCAAGAATGAGCATTCAGCTGCCATGAAAAGATAAGCTTAAAAGTTTCTTTTTCAGATCTACATTCCAAAGCACCTTATCAGACATGGACTGAAGGACAGAAGAAAGGCTAACACAGCAGATCACAGCCAGAGAGTCCACCCCTGCTGAGTTTTTGGGCATAGAAACCTCTTTCACAGACATATGTAAAGAGAGCCCAGTGCTGTGCAGGATGAATATGCAAGGACAACCTGGAGCTGAGCAATGAAAAAGAGACCATGGATTGCACGAGCCCCAGCTCAGTATGACACTGCAGGGATTTGTGTCTCTGGATTTCAGAGCCACTGGAAAAGCTGGCAGAGTTCTCCAGAGTTCCTCTGGTACCAGTAACAAAAGCAAATCCAGGGCTAAAGAGATCAGATGAAATAATCTCAGAGAGAGGAAATGGGCTTGTCCGTCTGTTTATACATGGCCTAGCACAAAGGCTCCCTGGACAACACCCAAAGATATGACAAATGTGCAAAATAATGAGGAATAATTATAATCTGAGGTGCTGAGAAACCATAAACAGGTTGGACTTGCTCAGTAATGTCATCAGCCCCAAGCGGACAGGCCCAGTCACGCGTGCACGGCGCAGCTCACGGCCCCATGGCTCCCCTGGTGTGACAGGCTGCCAGCAGCCAGGCCTGCCTTCCATGACACTTGTTCAATATACACAGATTTTCAAAGCAGGTCAGAAGGAACTTTATGTGTATGTACTGCACATCTGCATGCTTTGAGCTCCCATTTCTGGACATGCTTTTTCACCACACACGCTGAATACAACCTTCATTTTGTACAAAATTATGGCTCTGGTAGAGCTAACAACTTTGCAAATGTTGATGGTGGCACCTTACAGATAATAAAAAGGTAATAAAACAGCATTCATCTAATGTCCAGGTGGTGAGAAAAACATTAGTGTGGGCCTCAGTGGAAAGGGAGCTCTGCCTCCAGCAGCAAAGGGGGGCTACTGCCAACAGCCACTGCCCTGGGTTCTTCAAGGGCTTGGGCTCAGGAGCATCCAGAACAGTGGTGCAGGGGAGGGGGATTGTTGTTTTGGAGGATTTAATGTATTCTGTTGATACCGACTGAAAAATGCTTCATGAGGCTAACACAGAAGCTAAAGGCCAAACTGGGCTATTTATTTTACTTCCTTAAACCTTAATGCCACAAAAAGAGAGGAATTTCTGTCATTGGCAGCAACAGAAACATCAGACACAATACTTGGAATGAGGTGATCCTTGTACTGTTGCAGTGTAGAAGTAATTCAGCTAAAAACAGTAACGTCATGCCAGAACAAATAATTTGAGTCAAAGTTGTGCACCTCTGGCTTCATCTGGCTTTTTCATAACCGTCCACAAGGAGCAGAACACAAAACTGCAAAGTATCAGGTTATACATACATGACATTTGTGATGAGTTAAAGCACAAGAGGTTTATATGAGATTTTTCATTATTTCATAAACAAAAATGTTCAATTTTTAATAAAAATATTTTTAGTTTAAAAATATGATTTAAAGCAAAAGAAGAAAATACAAATTGGAATTTAAAAATATTAAGCTACACATAAATGAAAAATTTCAACTGTTCACTTTCAGCAAGTATTTCTGTCTTGCTCGTTCAGAAAACCCCAGAACATGAATCTTTATCCCAGACCAGGGCAGCTTTAAAAAATATCTAAGCATATGAAATCCATGTAACGTGTCAAATCATATGTCACAGATTTCCTTTCTGCTCCTACCTTGGCACTTGTCTCCTGCAAATGCCCAAGAAGAAAAGGGAACAAGTAAGTATATTATGGTCCTAAAAACTTCCTGGTATGTGGTAATCTCTCTCCCTGTTTTCCGGCTTTGCCCACTTCTGTCACTTTAGATCAAAAAGCACCCAAGACACTTTTTTCCCAACATTTGTTTGTGCAAACTTCTGCACTGTGTGCCCTTATCCTGAGTTTCAATCTAGCACCAGTGAACAGTAACAGCGTCCTCCAGCCTTTGTAATACACTGTGTGTGTTGTGCATGTGCAGTCAGACAGGAGGAAGAGCAAGAACGGGGTCAGCAATAAATACTTTCATTGGCACAGAAAGCAGCACGAGACTGATCCAAACCTGGGGTTTCAGTGACTGTAGCCAAGGCATCTTGGACATGGGGCACAGTGGCTGCCCCATCAGCAGTTACACACTCCAGCTGCAGGGTCAGAAACCACAACCATGCGCACTCAGGGACTGCTGGGCAGTGGCTCTGGCAGCCAAGGGTCATGTGTTGTGCACGAGTACCAGCACACAGCGAGTGCACACGCTCCACAGCGACTTCTTACCACTGACAACTTAATTAGTCCTCCTTTTCCAGCTGCTCATTCCAACATTCCTGCTTGTTCTTCTGCAATCTGAGCACCTCTTTTAATGAAGTAAGTGACTCAGGAATACTAACAGGAATAGTTGTAGTGTCAGTGTAGGAAGGAGAGGCCTTCTCTGCAATTGTTCCACTCACTGAGCTTAGCTCTGCCTACTTCTTCTTGTCTTATAGGATCAGATTTGAATAATAACATGAACAGAAAAATGGCAGATTCTAACTTTCTATTGCAGCAGTCATTATTACATTCTTATTACATTACAAAGAAGCATTAACCCGTTGTGGAGAAGTATCTTTAGGTATACAATTGCTGTTGTAAATGATTACTGCTTCCCACTCTAAAATGTGCAGAAAAGACTCTGAAGTATCTACACATACTTCAGAAAAAAAGACAGCTTCTGCCTCTTTACAGAACAACAGGCTGCCATTCAAGAATGGGAATTTAGACACTGTCTTGGGATTCCCAGCAGTTGAAGCACTACTCTCTGTTTTCAGAGCGATCCTGAGACTCACCAAGCACACACAAGGCAAAGTACCTGATCGAAACTAGCCCTGAGAGCTGCCAGAGAAAGGCAGCTGGCAGAATTCAGCACACCCCTTAAAGGGTTCTGAAGATCCTTGTTCTTCTCTCTGAATGTTACCAACTTTGTCCTATGTCTGTTTGAAAAGCATAATGATGGGGAGGAAGTTGAAATTAGAGATTAGTGTCTGTTAGGAACAAAAGGATAGAAATTACTGCTGTGCTTGGGAGGAAAAAAGCCATGAAATGCTCCAGTTCCTTCCTAGATACAAAAGAAGCCTTTAGCATCTTGACATTTATAGTGCCAGTAGATCTATACACACTGTCCCCAACTCTGAGGACAAACAACACTGAAACATGGCAACTGAAACAGCAAGCAGTAGATGGCAACATTCTACTGCCAGCCAGTGTTGCTTGGTTATTTTTAACTTGCTCACTCTGGCGGGGTGGTCTCAGACACCCCTTTCCAAGGCACATAGTTCTGCTGATCCCACAAACTAGAGAGGTGAAAGCAGATCTGACTCTCTCATTCACATGCTTTCAAGTTGATGTAATCAGTGACATTACAATGTTTTAAGACAGTTTTTATGAAAATCAAGGAAGGTAAGTGATCCCACAATACCAGGAGAAGACTGGCCATCACAAGATAGTGAGGATCTTCAGCTTGGGCATGGATTTACTGGGAAGGGGAGGAGCACTCAGCTCTTCATCTGCTAGCATCAGGAGCAACAACCATGTGTCTGTGTAGCTCCCACAACCACGAAGGTCTGAATCCAGTTTTGCTGGTTCAGTTAGTAAAGGTCACTAAAACACACACGCAAGGAATGGATTTTGTCAAGTTTTTACCAAAAAGATGCAATTTACCTCCTTCTCTTTGAACTATGTGGTAGAGATGAACCATATGCAGAATGGACTCCAGATCTTGATCTTGGTAGCCTTTCTCATGCATGTCTTCCACTGAGTCTGGATAGATGACTTGATCTCGCAGTGTTCCAATGGACATGTAGGGCCTGAGGAACAATAGAGGGAAACGTAATCTGAGGATGGCTTCAGGTGAGCACATCTTGCTGATGCTTTATGAACAGGGTACAAAGCTTTCAATACTATGTTGCTAAAACTGGATTTACCCAGTGGGTGCATTGTGGGTGAACATTTTTCTAAACTTACTGTAGGGACAATGTATTGTTTCTATAACAGTTGATTACACGGCAACAACAAGGGTAGTGTTAGCATAGAAACACAACGACAGATTAGGCAGAATAAATATCCACTTCATAACCCATTTTGAATGCTTTCACTTGGAATCAGCAGAGCTATCCTGTATTCAAGGTTTGGTATTCTTAGGAGATTTAGAAATTTATTTAAACACATATATGTTAAAATCAAGTTGTAACAAAAATATTGCAGCTCAAACTGGTGAAGAATTCCATGGTGCAGAGCACTGAAAACATTCTTTGCACTGAAACCCTTCTTTCTCTACTATTCTGGAGTGCAGAATTTGGATTGGTCATAATTTAGATGGCTCTAGAAGCCAGTGTACCACCTCTGAATTGCAAAGTAGCACATATTAAAGGGGCTGGTCACTTTAAACCTCCCAGCACCAGCCTCCCTTTGCCAAGTACAAGGCTGTGCTGTATGTGAAGCAGCTTCTTAATCACCATATTTCCAGAGCAGGTAATACCATCTGTCTTACTCAACAAGCTGGCTCCAATTTGAAGCCAGAGTCCTCAGTCATGGCTGGGGAATGGCTACGGCCAATTGCCACAATGTAATGAGCTATGTCCAGCCTCTGGTACAGCCCAGGATCCAAAAATCCTCCTAGTCTCAAAATAAGAAAACTGAAAGAATAGTTTCACAGCTCTCTAAAAGATATCAGGCCATTCAGGTTAAGACAGCAAAGGCAACCTAAGACACATCTACTTGACCATTTCCTTTGCTGGTCTAAGGATTTCTTGTGAAGGACAAATATTCATCCTGTCTCACAGACACTGCTGATAGCTCTTGGAAACTGGAAACACCACAGGAAGAGTCTGTGGGATTTTGAGTTTGGAAGGGAAAGTCAGAGCCAAAGAACAGTCAGGCTGCAGACTCTGTTCCTGCTTTCTTGTGCCAAGTGTTCCACAACTCACTCTGGATTCATCTGGTAAAACAATACTAGTCTTATTAAAGCTGCAGTGCCAGGGGATGATGATAGAGAGGAGCAGTCAAAACTGGGCCAGCAACGAGGAGGCTTCCAGGCAGCTTGCCCTTGCCACCAAGAACTGCTTCCAACAACTTCAGAGTATGTTAAAAAGCAGTCAGTTTTCTTCTCTAAAAAGCTCTGATCCCACGTGGTGGAAAGGTCTCAGCCATGCAGAAGCTTTGCCTGGCAGAGATGTGTAACACCTCAGCAGATTTCTTCCCTTCCCTTGGAGGTGTCTGCAGAAGGGTGGATCTATCCATTGTTATTCTGAGAGTACCCTAAAATACACCATAGAGTAATGTGAAGGAACTCACAGTGCAATAAATGAAGAATTACAGAACTAAAGCTGCCACATAAACTAAAATTCACATGCAAGCTGGCATCAGCTGCATTGGTTTTAGTGCTGCAAACATCCACGTTGAACTATCTGTACCCGCCTGTGGTTAAACTACTTTCAGCACCAACTGGGTGAGGATGGGAAGGGCAGGGGATTTGAACTCTTTGCAAATATTTGGTCATCTCTGTGTTGTGGCAAGCACCCAGATGGAGTAAAACCAGAACCACAAGTCAAATATAAGCACTGCTTGCTCCTCTTTGCTCATTGTTCTACTCTCTGCTTATTGTGGCAATAGTACTGTTCTGGGCTGCTGCATGAACACTAGCACCAAGTGCAGTGGTGCAAGTGAACTACTTACATTAATTGTGATATTGCAAAATCTCAACTCTAAACATTAAGTAACTTCATAAGTAATGAGCTATTACATATCCAAAATGCTCTCCATCTAAAATCCCAAAGGGCTTGACTTCTTGCATGTGTAGAAATCACTTCACTTGCTTCAGACTGCTGCCACCTCTGGGACAGAAGAGCAACTCCACCTGGGCTCAGAAAGGTTTAAATCAGCAGGTTAAGGCTGTGTAATTTAGGTGAAGCTGCAGGTAAGGGCAAGGAGAACAGAGTTATCTATCATATAATTTGCCTGGGGTTTAATACCTCACTCTTGTGAAGTATGATCCTGTAATGACTAGCAGCTCTGAGATTTAACCTACGGCAAAACAGGGAAAGCGATGCTCAAACACACTGTGCCAGCACACTTGGTGCCATGCACTGTGCCAGGACACTTGGTGCCATGCTGTTTACTGAGTCACCAGCACTGCTTCCTGGCACAGCTGCATTTTCTTCTGGCCTCACAGCTAAACACACCAGTACTGCCAAGCATGCCTCTCCCCACCTAGTTTATCAAAAATACAGAAAAGCCCAGCTAGCAGTGGAGTAACAAACCCCATCAATTGCTAACTAGCAGAAAATAGGAATAGCTTACAAGGAAACTACTGTTAACAGGCAGGAATCATGTGTCCAAAGAGACAGTTACTGGAAAGAGCCTAATTATATACTATACCAGTCAGAATCCTCAGCTGGAAGGAGGGAGACTTTATTACCAGTCTTTTTTTCCCCAATGCTCTTTAAGACAAAATCCAGTAGCTATCCTAACCCTTCAGCATAATTTTAAAAACATTTAAAGGAGGTTCTAATCTTATTTAAGTGCCTGCTCTCAGGAGAGCTACCCGGGTTTAACATTTAGCTCTGCATTTGCCACCTAAGCTGCAGGAAGTGGCAGAAGATCAGACATACATTTCTACATAGAGATTCCTATAGGTTAACTCTAGGTGGCTCCCTTTACCTACTACATAGATATTATGGACCGTTTTCCAAAAGCTTGAACATCTAGGGGATCCCCCCATATTTGAATTTTCTATCATCTTGCTTGTCAAGATAATAATTTTACAAGGTGTTATACTTTGTCTGGAATCACCTCAGCAAAACTCCAGTTATTGCAATGCTCCTGGTTTAGATGAATAGTAAAAATTCCAGTTTTCACCAACAGCAAATCTTGATCAACAGTGCCTCCACTAATTAAAGTAATTAAACAACAAGAAACAAAAAGAAACAAAAGCCTCCACTAATTAAAGGAATTGAACTCTTAATTCTTCAATGACATTAATAAAATAAACAGAAAAAAAAGATGGCACCACCACTAAAAATGTGAGAAAATAAAAGGTCTTGAACGAACATGAATTCAATTCTTTTTAAGTAGCCTTGTGTCCACTGCTCTTGAACAGAAGGTGCTACCACCAAAGAGTTAAAAAATAATAAATAATACTTATCAAAATTTAAAAACCACAACAGGCTGTTTGTTTATCACATGGTGTCTAGTTCAAGGGATTTTAGGGCCAGGTAAGGTTTCAGTAAGTGTTCTACATATATAAATAATTGATCTGTCTTTAAACTACCCTACCCTGAACTTTGCTGTCCCCTCATACAGAAATGGCCACAAACATCCTCTAAATATTTCAGATAGATCAGTTACCTAGTGGAAAATCCTACCAGAGTGCTAAAGACCATAATGCCAAGGAATATAGCTAACAGGAAATGAAATGCACAGTATGAAAGGCTGAATTCTCAATGCATATAATTAGCATCTGGTATCAAAGGCTGAAAAAAAATCACATTAATCACTCTGTGGCTTTTTTTTTTTTTCAACAAAGCTGTGCACATTTCTACAAGAAAACAATCTAGGAGAAAAGTGCTATTCATACTCAGGTATCATCTAATCTCATGATCTTTTACTATTACCTAGATCACAGACAGAATATTACTAGAACTGGTCAGATGGCAAAAAATGTTTAAGATGAGTAAGTCACACAATTATTCAGTTCAGTATGTATCTTGTGATAGGCAGAGAACACAAAAAACCACACGTGTAATTAAAATCAAACTATAAACAATTTATACAAAATTTTAGCAGCTAATGCATTCTGAAATAATTGTACCACCTGAAAGGAATCAATCAAGTGAAAAGAAAATACTCCCCTTTTCTTAAACTACCTCTGGCAGTACTCATGACTAAAGGATTACCTGGATGGATGATCACGAAGATCAATGAACTGAAGAACAAGGAGCTGTTCTGGACAAGGTTCTAGCCTGTCAGTCCCACCAGGCATATTCCAGCCTAAGAGGTGTTTCTGAGTTTTATCACAGCAGTGTAACACCACGAGCAAAGCAGTTTTCCTCTTCTAGAATGATCCCAAATTATTCACAGTTTTGGAGATGAGAAGTGACACTTATTTCACAGGGAAGAGAAAGCGCAGACAGCAATGCCTCTAGAGCAAAGGCTGGTTTTCCTCTGGGTCTCTACAGTGCTTAGTTACCAATGGCATAACTTCTTCCATGCACTGTGATATGAATACACAATAGTGTGCCTGCAGTGAAACACCTGCCAACACGTGAGAAGCCACACACTGCACTGGCTTCCTTCTCTTATCTGCTGTGAAACACTGCATTACACAGGACAGAACAGAGACACACCATGTATATGGATACATGGAACATTATTATAGACATTTTATAAGCATTATTGGTATGTGATGTGGCTCTTCAAGGGAGCTGGAGTAATAAGCAGAAACTGAGATCAATAGGGTATAATTAATGCAAGATATTAAGCAAATAACCAAGCCTGGAAAAGTCTTTCCTCTTAGGAAAGCCACATTCCCATCTAAGCTATGTAGGTACACACATGATGAACTGAAGAAAAAAATCCCACCTGCTACATTCTCCCATGAGACCATGACATAATTAATGACTAAAGAACAATGAAGTGAAAAGCTGGTGTTGTGGGGACTATTCTGCATTGTCAGCAGAAAACACTCATCTCACCTAGGAGTTACTCATGTAAGTCCGAGTTAGTTACCCCTGTCCCTCTTGGTAGTCAATGGTGTCCTCTAGTGAACTGGTCCTAGGACACAGGCCAAGCAGCTGCAGTGTCCCAGCTGGAAGACTGCTGTGCATTATGGAGCTGGTGATCTGTGGAACAGCTGCCTCGAGTGGCCACGGGCCTGCGCTATGCTTTGCTGCACAGGGTGGGCTGTGCTGCACACACAGCTTGGCCTTCAGGCCTGTGCCACACTGCACCCGTCTCCTGGCTGCAGGATAAACTTTGTCAGCTAATCTTCACAAAGGAGCTTGCAAGCAGCTCCCACCTGGCACCAGCAATAACACTGCTGGCTTGTCCTTGTCTTTATCTTGAAGTGAAGCAGCATGTTCTCATGGTAACATCCTTTGGTCTGACAGGAGAAGTGACAAATGGCATTGTTTACACCTAAGAAAACCCTACCAGGGCGCTCAAGACCACAGTGCCAAAGAACCTTAACACACATGGGCCCAAGCATAGCACATGCTGTGCTGTGACTAGAGCTCTGCCTGATGCTGCACAGTGTGGGCTCCTGGCATTGATGGGATTCAAGTACCACAGAACTGGTGAAGGGACTGGAGCATCTCTCCTATGAGGAAGAAACCTGGGAGAAGTCCCAAGGGGATCTTATCAACTTATATAAATACCTGAAGGGAGGGTGCAGAGGACAGAGCTGGGCTCTTCTTGCTGGTGTCAAGTGACAGGATCAGTGCTAATGGGCACAGACTGAAACAGGAGATGCCAAATGAGCATCTAGAAACAGTTCTTCACTGTGAGGGTGATCAAGCACTGAAGCAAGCTTCCCAGAGATGCTGGGGAGTCTCCATCCTTGGAGATATTCAAAAGCCACCTGGACATGGTCTTGGGCAAACAGGTTTAGCCTGCAGGCAGTCAAACACAGAACTAGAACCTAAGAAATGTGTCACAGTGAGCAGATCATGGAGAAACTGGGAGAAGGCTGAATGACCTTGGAGTTGGGACGCAGTTTTGGAGCCCAAGACACAGGGGCAGGCAAATGGCAAAGCCTAAGGGGCATGGGAAAAATTACTACCTTCACTTCAAGAAGGAGGTGTTGGCTATGTCTACTACCTGGTTTTTAAAAGCACAGGGCACCATAATGGAGTTTCTGATTGAAAACTATAGGAAAAGCAGGAAGGAGAAGAATGGACTTATTCCCAGGGAAGTTGATACCAGTTGTTATTAGAGCTTTCAACTGTCCTTCCCTTACAAAAAGCCAGCATCCTTTTAGTCTTTTCATATCAAGCTTTTTATGCCAAGCAGATTTAATAGTTTATGTTTCCCAGTGCTTCCCATTGTTACGTAACCAAATTGATTCTCATTACTTCATATGCCTAAGGCATTTGAAGTGTGCTTTTTGATGCTCCTAGGTAAAATATTATTGAAACAGCAAACAGTTGCCATTCTGTTCATCTGTCACAGATCCTTTGTTGCATGGTTTCAGGACAGGTGCACTAAGCTGGAGGTAACTGCTCAAGCTGGACAGAGTAATGGGAGCTAAGTGCAGAAACTAGGTCACGTAAATACAACCACCATATTACTCCCTAACATGCAACTTTGTCTGCACCACTGCTAAGCTACACAGAGCTCTCAGTTAACCTCTACGTGAATTTGTTCCCCTGGCACTGCTATCAAAACTAAATTTTGAAGGCAAAAGAAGTTGTGGATCCCCCATTCCTCTAAATGTTCAAGGCCAGGCAGGACAGGCCTTTGCACAACCTGATCTAGTGGAAGGTGTCCCTGCCCATGGCAGGGGTTGGAACTGGATGGTCTTCAAGGCCCCTTTTAACCCAAGGCATGCTATGATTCTATGAGCTGCTCGTATCAGCAAAATGAAACTAACACAGATTAAATAGGCTGTCATTGTTTTGCAGGATAGATGCTATAAAAACCAGCCATGTATTCAGTTCTTACAATCTATTAATGGCTTTGTAATTATAAAACGTTTGTCAAGCTTAACCTATGTACTTAAAAAAGCTCTAAGCTTATTTTTTCTATCTTTTAAATGAAGTTTCATAAACAGTCTGGCACATAGATAGATGACTGGAGTAGAAGTTGAGTATATATCAACACATCTCAATTCCTTACCTACATTTGGTCCTCTTGGTATCTCCCATAGGCACAGCTTGCTCCAGACATGCCCCAGTTTGAAGGCACTGAGGGACCAAAACCCTGAAGAATGCTAAAGTCCTTCACAAAGATCAGTTTAGCAGTAGCCCTTAAATGTTTGATTTATGTAAATACATTTTAAACCTAAGGTAAGCCCCAATGCAGCAAGTTGACTATATACTTCAGTGTGGAATTTATGCAACTCTTTCCTTAATAACAGAAAATACCTGAAAACTGTGCTTCAATCAGCTGAGTCTTGTGTTTGGGCAGTAGAGAAGACACCTGGCATGGCTTGAGGGGGAGTACAGCTAATCCACAAAACCATTTCCCACCTCTGACTATCAGTGTTTGTGAATTTTGTACACAGTGTCCTAGCAAGAGGTATTGCCATTACTTGTGAGCAGTCAGCACATAGACCTAATAATTAACATTCAAACTCTGCAGCTCTGAGTGAGCCTTCAGTGGAAATTGAGAGGTTTCACAGAGATCCTGGCAGGCATGTCTTCCACCAACCTACAGGGCAGCAAGGAAAGAACTTTTCTGTTCTAGATGAGGCAAGATGGAACTTCCATCAATCAGGAAGAATAAGTGCAAGCATTTCTATAGGAATGACAAAACGATGAAATGGAAGAAGCTGTGCCCTGGCCAAGAAGAGAGCCTGACAGCCCTCTCAGATGCCAGGCCACAGTTTCTAACAAACAGCAGAACTGAGGTAAGCTGTCTGGACATGATTAATCTCAAAAGAGGAAAAATAAGATACAAGGTAGCAGGGAATTTTTAAGCCATATCTATATCAAAATAGCAAACAAACTATTGCACAGAGTATGAAGTATGTTGTGTTATGTTTTTTGTTAATGCTTATCTATCAAAAACCTTTTTCTCCTCTGTCAGATAAGAGGTGAACTTTGGAAATAAACACACTGAAAAGGACCATCATGAACTTGATAAAAGCAAGTCCACAGGCAGATCCAGTGTGCCAGGGAGCAGGTATCTGTACAGCATGACACGAACAGATGTCAAAGTATTGAAGGAACAAGTCGACGTGGTGATGCACTATCAGCAAAATGCTGAAGGGCAACAACAATCACTGGTGCAGTGTTGGCATGTGCAGAGTACAGCTTAACTCCATCTGACTCAACTAAAAAGATCATAGTTAAAGACAGAGCAGTATTAGCTGACAGCAAATTAGGATGTGCAAAATACAACCCAAGACAGAGACATTTGGGCCAGTCTAAATGAGATGAGGCAACAGAACTCGTAGAGGCGTATTTGCACAGCTCTTCATGCAGGCTACTTCTCCAGCAGACCACACACTAATAAGAAAGCAGCCTGCTACAGAAGAACCATATAGATACATACTCCATTTGCACCAACTTCTGTATGTCATATAGCATATCTGAAAGTGAAACACAGCAATTTTGCAAGATGAAATTGTTTACATAATCAAGAACTGTTTCAGGATGAGAGTGGCTATTACTAACTACTTCATGCTTAAAACAACGTTTGAGTTGCACTATCATCTTCAAATTTTCATGTGCTTATAACGTAAAATTTACTTTTATTTTATCACTTTATTATTTACATCACTTAGAACTAAAACATTCTTGCTTCATTCATCCACATGATGAATATCCTTGGACTACCTAAGGCAAATCACATCAGACATTTGGATTACTCAATAGAGGTAAGGAGAGGAAAAATATTTCTGTGGCTGATGTAATTTTGTTTTGTATCCAAAGATATTTTTAGAATATAGAAGGAAAAATACCAGACAGGAAAAGACTTGTAAACGAATCCCAAATAAAATATCAGAAACAGAGCAGATGTATGTAAAACCAAACAGCTTAGGAGGGCCAGATAAACCTTTAAACTGTCCTAGCATTATTACGAAGGCAGCAAGACACAGGTGTATAAATTTTAAATGTAAAAGAACAAACAACATTTGATATTAGTTTATCTTTGGTTGCCACCCTTTTAGCATTTGATAACCCTGGTGTTGAAAGAAAGAAATGTTAGAGATCTACTTGAATGAGCAATAGCAAGAGAGAGAGAATACAGAATTGGACCATTGCTGTGACTGCTGAGAAAGTGGGTAGGTCTTCTACTGGAATGGCACGCAGAATAACAAACCATACATGCTACTGGAGAAACACACCTCTCACCAAAATAACCAAATTACAGTAAAAGCAAGCTGGAGAGAAAGAACAGTGACGGATGGATGAGGAGAAAGAAGTACAATGGATTAGTCCAGGCTCTATGGGATGTGTTACTCCAGGCTCTATGGGAATCAGTCCTCAACGAGAAAATGCTGATGGACATTTTAGATCTGTGCTGTGTTAGGAAGACTCGAGAGTCATGATCAAAGGTTATGGAACTAACAGAGACTGCATGAGACATTCCTCCATGCAAATAAGACAGTATGACACAGAGGCAGAAAATTATTAACAATTTATATAAATAACTCAGTGGTAATTAGAGCTTTACTGCAACTTACGGTGCAGAGATATTGAGGAATATTCCTGTGCTGTTCTCAATGTAACCTGCAACTATGTGCAATTTTGCTGCCATTTAAATCAAAGGAAATGAGAGCCAACATGTGCAGAATCTGTCTCCTTACAACTGAAAAAGCTGAGACTTATAGTTGGAGAGCAAGAAAGGCTGGAGTAAATGCTAGGAGGAATTGTGTGCTAGAGCTCTCTAATTCCATGAAGATGGAGTGAAGAGTCTCCTCCCAAGTATAAGACCAACAGAGTAGAAGCAGAGCACAGTCTGGACAAATAGGCTACTTTCAGATAGGCTGTGAAAGGCTAATTCACAAAGTGCTTCAGATACATCTTGTGTCACCTGAAAGGTGGCTGCAGTCAGGTGGGGTTTTTTGGTCTCTTTCTCCAGGCAGCAACTGACAGAACCAGAGGACACAGTCTTAAGCTGTGCCAAAGGAAATAAATATAGTCTGGATATTAGGAAAAGGTTTTTTACAGAAAGAGTGATAAAGTACTGGAATTGTCTGCCTGGGGGGCGGTAGTGGAGTCACCATCCCTGGATGTGTTTAAAAAAAGACTGCATGTTGCACTCAGTGCCGTGGTTTAGTTGAGGTGTTATGGCATGAGCTGGACTTCATCTTAAAAGTCTCTTCCAAACTAGTGATTCTGTGTGTGGCTTATCTTCAGCATCAGTACTCATGTTACCCACTACATACTTTTTGTTAATTATTTATTATTTTAAATGATGTTTCTGGATTCTGATTTGAACCATGGTTCCTTACCAGCTAGTGACACGTTTGTTTTTTCATTCATGCTACATTCTTGGCCAAGATTCAAAGCAGAATGCGAAGAGGTGGTTAACACAAACAAATTTTACTTTGTAAAAGAGGGACAGAGATAAGTAGAAGGAGTAAGAATATACATTCTGCCAGTTACTGAATCTCCTATGAGATCTGACAACTTGTTAAGGGGTGACCAGTTCCTAGCACTGAAACAATAACCTGCCTCAGGCACCAAATGATGCTTAAAGACTCTTCAGGCCTCCGTCCCTTCTGCCTGCCCTCCCTTCTGCCCACTCTCCTCTTGGACAGGCTTGTCAGGGACAGTGGCAGAGCCCCTGAAATTCCTGGGCTTTTCTCACCCTGCCCCCAGTTTGTCCCATCAGCATCAACTAGACTGGGACTGATTGCAGATAAATTATGGAAGGCCTAGTCCTATATAAGGGGAGAAAAAAAGCCCTCACAATGATTTCCAGCAAAAGATAAAACAGCAGTATAATTATGCTAAGAAACCCAAAAAGACAGGAATTCTTAAACCTCTGCTTTAAAGCTTACAAACCACTAAGTAATGCTAACTACAAAGTGCCTGCAGTGTGGATGAAATTTGGAGTATACAATGAGCTAATTAATATGTTAATAAATCACAGTTTTGTATGTAGCTTTTGAACTCAAAAAAGACACAGGATTTCCCACACATTTCTGGAATACTATGCTGGAACATTAAAAACCAGAAATGAAAAAATAATCCTTTCAGTGAGCTCCTGTTTTTGTGGAGTATCCTGTTACTCAGTAGTCACTGTATTCTCCACCATTCATGTGTGCAGATGAGGTTTCACACACTTGACCCAGAATGGGCTGATGCAGAATTGAACTCAGCCACAGGAGTGCCAATGCTTCAATGGTAACTGTGGAAAGCTCTTAGACCAGAGAAGTAATGTATCTACACAAACACAGGGATGTCATCCTAACTTGCTGCTCTGATGGACATCCACCAATTCCAGAGCTTTCTGCTGTACCACAGGTTCACCTACCCACCAAACAAAACAGTGAGGTAGGCTGATGCCGGGCCGATCCTATTCTATCACCTCCCAGATCCTGTCAGGCTGAAACATTCTCCAGAACACTTTCCAGATTGACAGGAACAATTTTCCCTAAGGTTATGATGAAATACAAACATGATGAAATGTAGGCAGGGCACTCTATTCTTCAGTCTAGAATTCATAGAATTGTGCCTAACAAGAACAAACAAACAGAAGGTAATCAGGAGATAAAGCAGCAATTTGCACAGGATTAATAAGTAAAATGGTTGCACCAGCAGGACCTTACAAAACAAACCTCTTTAATTAGGGGACAGTTTACAAACCAGTACACAAATTCTAAATCTATACCAGAGCTGGGGACAGACAAAAAACCCCAAGTGAATGTGTGATGAATTTAGGCCACAAATAAAAGAACTGTTAAAACACTCACAGGTAGATTTTGGCAAAAAAAAAAAAAAGAAAAGCCTGGACCGCTTAAAGCAATCCACACAAAAGCCCTAAAACTCCAGCAGCTCTGTTGCAAATCTTGTCCCGAAATGTACAAACTTCAATATAAGAAATTCTTAGTATCTTAGATATTCATCTAAGACTTCGTATCCCCAAAGAACAAATACACTGGGCAAAAAAGCAATTTGAGATCCTCAGGGACAAACTGCTGTCTTTTATCAATCCCTTCAGCCACATTCACCCAGAAATCCCTACAAGATTCAGTCTCAGTCCCTGTCCAAATACGAGACACTGACAGGCCACCCTTCTGATTGTACAAAACACACTCTGACACAGCTGAATTGCCCTCCAGAGTAGACTTCAGAACCTTCAGCCACAGTCAAGGTGTAGCACTTTTGCAGAAGAGCTCTCTCTCTCACTCCTTGCTGCCCCATTTATCCAGACACTGCTCTGTCCCTTGGGAAGGGAAGCACAGAGCTCACAAAGAGCCAGAGAGCCGAGCTAAGGCAGTCCTTTGGATGCTGCAAGGACATCCTTCCTGTGGGGGACCCTACTAGGATGGACTGCATATGCCAATCCCTACACAGCTTTGGTCACAGAGGGCTGCAAAGATGTTGGGTGAATTCTGACTAAAACTTTTTGAAATGTTTCATAAAAGACGTCTGCTGGACAAACTCTTCCAGTACTGCAAAGTTAGGGGAAGCAGCTAACAAAGAGCCACATTTATGGAAATGAAAACCCAGCAGATGTGATGCAATCCCCTCAACCAGCACCTTGGCAAATTTCCCTGAATGTAACAGGAGTCTGTTTGCTTTCACAGGATAAAGGGAACATAAGTGAAGGGAAAGGGCTGTAAGCAAGCCAGTCACAGATGTTGATCTGAGTAGGGGCTGGGATCACACAGAGGAAGGAAGTGGCTGAAACTCAAGATTTTCTTAAAGAAAAAAAACCTCAGATTAGCTTTTGCTCTGAGTAAACCAGTTTTAAGAATGTTCCACACAATGGTTATTCTGAAATAATGTCTTGAAAAACATTTAGTAAAGTATTTTTCTCCAAACTCCTGAATAAAAGTCTTGAGTGAATCAGAAAAATGACAATGGCTAGCAATAAATTATACAGATATTTGAAAAAATCATAAAGCAGCATTCCTTGCTAGCTTCCCCTGCAGCAAGGAAAATCTACTGATCAGTTCAGTATATTCCATTCATCTTAATATCTTGTACTTTTTAAACAAGGCTACAAACTGTTATCATGAATACTTCTTTTGCCCATGGGAAGAAATGAACTACAGGAAGCAAAGATTCAGTGTTTGACTTTGCTTTTGCAAAACAACATAGTTAGAGGTCTCTAAGGAGATATTCTAGAACCAATTGCATAAGAGTATATACTGAGAGTCCAACAGCATGTCAGAGTACAAAGACAGCACAACAAAGCCAAGCTTCCATTAGTGGAATGAGCACATATTATTAAAAAGGCAATCTGCAGTTACTGTTGGATTGGATTGTGGTCTCGTGGTGATGAAAGTTAAGTTTTGGTTACTTTGACACTTAAGAATCAAACCACTCTCACTTGTTTTGATCCTTAGTTTTAAAAGAAATCAGATTTGAGATACACTAGGTCTATTCCAAATTTCTTTCAGACTCCAGTCTGTCCCCAGTTACCCAGGACTTCAGCCATCTGAGGAACACAGGCTCCAACACAAGCATATGTGAGCCCTTTCCAGTGACTAATGATGCTGCATCACCAATGAGGAAAGATCTCTTCTTATGAATACACTCCACACACCTGAGGTTGTGCTTACCACCTTTTAACTTGGATGTACACATCACAGATTAGAAATGTGAGAAGAAGGGTCAAAATTCATGTAACCAGGTAAAAGGCATCACTTTCAGCAAGACACATACCTTTGTGGTATATAAAACATGTGTTGTGGAGGGGGCTTGTAGAGAACTCCTTCATACACAGGCCACAAACCGCTTAAAATTCTGAAGAGTGAACTCTTTCCACAGCCATTGGGTCCAGTGATTAAAAGATTCATCCCCTCCTCGACCTGGGAAAGGGATGAAAATGCAAAGGTATTACTACACAGTGTATGTAGCACAAGAGATTCTAAGACCCCTAAGAGGGGTTACATAAGCATTTATATAAAATTATCAACCAATTTCATTGATTAGCTGCAAGTATTCATGCAACTATTCTGGAAGCAGTGGCATTAGATAAAATGTGGGGGCTAAGATAATGAAAATTTCCTTTATATCTGAGTATCTCTATAAACTAATGTTTACAGTAGTATATGGTAGCAATATTTATAGTAATATGTTATTATATACACGTAATGTAATATGTAATATGGTTACATTACAGCATCAATGCATCACAGTCAGAATCAATTGTTCTAATGCAGATTAGGTCCAAAGGTGTTAAAAGTGTTTCAAATAGTGTTGTGCCTATCTGTGATATTAACTGCAGGTATGGGAGGCCAATCAAGTGACTTGGAAAATTTATTTCACACTGCCATTTCCCACTTAATTCCCTATGTTAACTTGGCTGTGATGACAAGTGATTTTTTTACTCATTTGACTCTTACCCTGTGTATATATGAGTGTATATTTATGCATAATCACAATGTCATTACCTATGTTTTACAGAAATATACTGACTTCTCTATTTTCTTTGTGTCTGTCTCTTGAAACAAATGAATAAATAGAAATGTCTGCTTGATCATAAGGTTGGAATTTTACAATTCTGAAATTCCTACACTGAAGTTGTTACAAGTTTTGTCATAGCTAAGACCATTTCCTCCTGGTTCCTAATTCAGCGGAAAAGGAAAATCCTGCTTTAGCTACATTAAAAGATCTGCTGGAATTGTTAAATTTATTTCTGATAATTTCAACTCTTTTTAAAAAGAACAACATCTGCACTAGAACATCAGATCAGGATACATCTGGGGGTAATTCAGTAAAGGTCACTCGTTAAAATTGTGAGCAGGTACCAAGAGGTGTCTGGAACAGGTTTTTAAAAACAATACAAGTTTCTGCTGAGTAAATGCTCCCCAACTGGACTTGTGAACTATGCTGTCAGCTATTAGTCAGTACTGCTCTTTGTGGTGATCAGGAAAAACTACAAGTTTGATTTTTTCACTGTTGCTGTGGCCTCAGCCTTTTAAAGGACCCTTTGTGAGTAAAGCACCCCAATTTGATTGAATTTAACTAAAGGTGGATGCATACTCTCATATACACCTTTGAAAATCTCAGGTCAGGTTTTCACCTGGCAACAGCAACTGAAATCCTCCCTTTTCTTTCTCTGAGCAGGAAAAACTTCATATGTCTGCCTCTATTGAGCTACTATGCCTACCTTTCTGGACTTCCCTTTTTATCCATATGCTCCTCCAAGTACTTAACATAAGGTATATGAATTCTGTTCTGTTTATGTTAATGTGATGGCAACAATCAGAAGATTCTTGCATATCATCTTACTTTGAAGTTTAGCCTGGAAACCACCACATCGCCATTCGGAGTAATTATAGGAACATTTTCACAAATAATTCCTTGATCAACATCAATTACTTTCCCTAGAAAAGTAAAAAAACCAAAAATTAGAGTTTGTGAAACCCTCCATTAAGCAATCACTTGTGACAGCCTCTGTGTACAACTGAGTGTATTTTCAAGTAAGAACTGGTGTTTGAGACAGCTCTTTTATGTGCTCCAGGCTCCCCTATTGGCAAATCTGGATAATAAATCTTAGCTAGTCCAAGAGACACTGTCAACAGTAGGCAAGAATGTGCAATAAAACCAAAATTTGATCCTGAACACAATGCACAGTATGCATCATAAATATGTGATGAACTATAAAGATGTGTTCATTCAAATTCTACTTGTATTTTCTGTATTCTGCTTTAAATAGCTGTTTAATATCAAGCAGTAAAAAAGTTCAAGGGCAGCCTTAGCCACAGGCAAACCAGTTAACCTTCTTTGGGGATTTAATTAGGAATCACTACCAGCTCTGAAAGCTGGAGCACCTTTCAGTCTCCTCCAGCAACGAGAGCAAAGGAGAAAACATTTAATGGCTTGCTTCCATCTCTTTTTGATGCCACAGACACTGTAAACGTGTCTGGTAAGTATTTGCAGAAACTCATAAAACATTTCAGTCAGGTAGATAGACTTGGCATTTGGATTTCTGGCAAATTAAATAAACAATCTCTATTGGACATGCAGATACTCTGTAATACAAGGACTTTGATATTAACTGCCCTGGAAATAGTAAAAGAATGAAACTAACTTCTCAGTCGCCTGTTAATGGTCTTCTCTAACAGAATCCAAACAGTTGGATTCCTAGAAAAATATTACCGATTACCTTTCTAGACAAGTTGCAAAGGAAATTTTTCTCTGTATTAGAAAGCAGTTTATTTATAACATAAACTAATTTTAACAAAGAAAAATGTAACAAAGACCAAGTTAGTTAATTATAGAAGGCTCTGGTACCATTTTCTTCACTTAAGTTTAGTCTTACATTCTTCCTTTAGAGGCTCTTTGTTTAACTGCTTTCAACTTTGCCAAACCATAACAACCTTGTCAGAAATTTTTATGCCATGTTTTAGTTCAAGCATTCTTTTTCCATAAAGTTATTTTACTTAAAACAGCATGAGAGTATGGAGAAAGAAGTGTTTTTCTATAAAAAGAAATTACTTTGATACAGTGGAGACACTGTAGTTAAAATAAATCTATGATAAAATACAGTCAGCTGTAAGAATTAAATAAACTTAATTCTCATTTCCTAATCCTAATTTCACAGCATTTGATTGCAACTTTAGCATGCTTTTAAAATATATTTATGTGTAATCAGAAATACAATTTGACAGTATTTGTACAAGATGTACAAAATTCTGTTTAACTTTTAAAATTCTGAATTATTAAATATACTATAAGGCAATACTGTTATATGTAAAATATTATTATTATTTTCATATTTTCACACTTACTGACAACAGTAAATGCAAGGCACAACACAGACATTGCTTAGTTACACAGGCTTATACTGGATGATTCAAAAGGAAGTAAGTATTACGTGTTCAAAGCGCCATTGGGGAAGCAGAATATTAAGGTTTTTCTTCTCTAACAATGCAGGCACACACAGGTATGTGAGCACGTGCACTTTTATCCACACACAATCCACTCTTCAGGGATTTCTGAAGTATTGCAACCAAAACAAAGGAGGAAAATCAGTATTACAATAGCACTTGTCATAAAAAATGTGGAGCCTGTGGCCTAGATTCATCTGGCCTAAATTCTTCTCAAATCCCTGTGCACAATGCTTGGTCTTGGCTAGCTGCCTCTGAGAGCTACAGCTACACAAGAGCAAATGTTAGTCACCATGGCTTAGGAGGAATTCAGACTGGATGAAAAGTGATTGTAGGGGAATGAAATCTTGGGGAAAGGTTGCAGAGAGGAGTGGGGTTTAGATATAGTAGACCTAAAGGGAACATGAAGAGCACACTTGCATATCTGAACTGTATTTGGTTTTGGTTTTAAGCACAGTTATCTGAAAAGAGCCCCCAAATTATTCCATTGCTCCAGGAACCACAAACCTTTTCTCATGCACATGACAAAATGCAACAGTTATAAACTGCCATTTCTTTTAACATCAGCCAAGTATTACCAAGACCCATAAGATTAAGACATCAGTTATTTCCATACCTATCCACCATGCTGCACCACACTTTGTTATAATGAACCTTGCAGGAGGACCTTTGAGAAATATGAGCTGAAGGGCAGCAGTGTTGAAATCGCTGCAAGAAATTATTTCACAAAGCGCCCTTTGGGGCCTATAACTCTACTGAGGCTTAACTTTTCAAAAGCTAAAGGAAGAGAACAAGGCTTTTCATCACCACAGAGGGCAGCAGCAGAAATGGCATGTTGGGAAAATGAGGAAAAACCCATTGCAAAAGCTGCCTTTGAGTATCTCAGAGAGAAGCTGGATGCAAGAGCCAGAGAGAGGTGGCACAATAAGGAGCGGATGTACACAGAAAATGCTCCAGGGAGGGTGGAGACAGAAAGACAGTGACACCAGAAAGACACAGGATGGGGTCAGGAGGGAAAAAGTATATATTGATGACATCATTTGGGAGGTGAGGAGAATGGGAAAGTTGTCATTTTCAGTTAAGGACTGCCACTAAATTATGAAAAAATGAGCACCGGCTGATATTTAATCATGAAAAACATAGTATTTTTGGGAAAAAATACTGAACGAATTTGTCTTTATTCCTCCTACTCAAAGAAAATAATATGATGGTTGAAGATGAAAATGTTAGTGTCTCAGCTTTTTCTGAAAAAAAAAAAAGAATGGTCTGACGAAAACAAGCACTGTCAGTGTAAGTACACGAAGATCACCATCACATATAATAGTATAGTTGAAATGCCTTTTCATTGAAAATTTTTACAGAAAACATTTAAGCCATTTTGTGTATAAGAAAAGCACACCATAAGGACAGAGTTATAAGGAAGCAGGGGTTAATAGGAAGGCAACATGATCTCTGGGGCATTAAGGCTGAGAGGCTGATTAGCTACAGAAAAAAACCCTCTGTTCACCTCTTGTCCCACTGCTCCGTGCCTCCCCCACTACCCCTGGGAAATTCATACAAATATGAATTAATTACCTTTGATTTCCAAGGGCCCATCAATGTGTAAATCTGCCTTATCTTCACTCCTGCTGTTGTCTACAGACCCTTGAATAACAGCAGTTCTTTTGTAGATGCCTCTCTTCACCTCGTCAAAGACAGAAAACATGTTGTAGACGCGGGCGGTGTAGCCTGCTAGCTCAGTGACCTGAGAAACAACAAACGCCTCATTTCAGTTATGCTTCACAAATTCTACAAATTAAACCTTTGGCCAAAGATCAACATGAACAACAATGTTGATCATCACCCATCGATTTCCATTCCTTGAAATGCTGTGCTATATGCCAACTGTAGCTCCTACCAATCAGCAGACAGGACAGCTGAGTTAAGCCCATGCAAGCTATGGTAACTCCAATAAATGAAGAGGTTGTAGAGACTGCTCATTTCTGCAGTCTTCAGTGAACAGAGATCAGCTACTAACATATCTGAAAACAAAGAGGCTGGTACACAAGAACAAACAAAATCTCTGCATTTCCCAGCAAAAATATAAGTCCACAGAAGTGAGAAAAAAATGGCAGCTATAATTACTCATGTTTACTTGCTTGTACTCCTGAAACCTTCTGTGGGAGAAGTGTGCTTTTCTGTGTAAAAGAGGCAGCACAAGGGCATCCTAACCTAACACCTTAGAATAGAACTGGGCATTTTTAAGATGGTGCGGTCTCTTAAAAGGCTTTCTCCTTTTTTTTTTTTTTTTTTAGTCCATTAGTCACAATTTTCCCCTGGTGAAGACAGAAACAACAGATCTCTGGACCTGGTAACTTCATACTCATGGACTATTTAAGAGCTCCCAAAGAACTGCCTCCATCTGCTGGTAGTAAAGAATTAAGCCAAGGCCTTTTATTTTAAATTTATTATTAGATGGTTTTAAAAGGATACATTTTTATACAAAATGCAGAAAGGACAAGAATAGCAACAAAATTAGATCAACACTATAAAATCCTTGGTTTGCTGTGGTCAAATATGTACACCTCATGACTAAATTCACCCACTACGGTGTACATAATTCCAAGATTATTTGAAATAACTGGAAATAATTCCATAACTCTTCTGTAAGTTTCACCGTTTGTGCCAGACTCAGAAGTGAGCGCTAGCTCTGGCCACAGGGTCATCATTTCACCAGGATGATGGAGAGAATCCTGCATGTGACAAATGAAAGTCGTACCAGCAGTGCCCCAGGAGAACCATAACATGTAGTAAGCTTCCATACCACGACTGCAGAAAGTCACTTTGTTCAAACACTAAATGCAACCACCTAAACTATCGACTGCAAAGAAAAGTTGAGCCCACCTCATCTGCACACTGAATTACACTGACTTGAAGGAGGCTGCCTTGGTAGAGGAGGTGGGCAAGAACTGGAACTGCACTACCACTTGACATGAAGTACACTGTGCTTGGGAAACTGCCTGAATCACAAAATGGGAATGACAATGTGAAGTACTGCAGTGTCTTTTGAGGAGAAGCATAAATGTAAAACTAAGATGGAAATTCATAGAACTACTCTTTGGTCTCATGCTGTCTCAATTAGTATCTTACCATGTTATAGACAAAGTGAGTTTGTTCAGTTCTTCCTCTACTATTTTGTAGGTACTTTTTGCCAAAATAATAAAACCACAATTTTTCTAAGTTCTCATGTGCACTATATAAATTACTTAAATGCTGAAAACAAGAGAGATATTACATCAGTGTATAATAGGTTATCTGGCAGTATCTTGACTGCAGATATCAAGCAGGGGAACAGCTAAAAGAGAATAGGTTAAAAATCACAGCCCATTAGAAGGGCTTCTGAAAACAGCACAGACACTGGCTTTGTCAAAGTCTGTATATGCAGTGCCAAACTACCCTTCCTCTGACAATTTACAAGGCTGTAGCTGTTATGGCTGGATTCCAAATAACAGAAGTTAGTTATAGTCTTTGATTAGCTGCCTACCTAATGCATTCCTCCTTGCATTGCACTGGGAAAAGGGGCTCCAACCAAAGGATGAGCAAACACCAATTAAAATATGAACAACAAACATTCAGAAGGAAATGTTGAGATTAAAAGCACTAACTCACTTTTCTTTGGCTTAACAGCTGGCATTTACAGAAATCCACAAGAGAAACAACAGATTAAAGCATAGCTCTACTAGAATTTGGGTAAGGACCTGAAACAACATCTCTGATCTTCTAGGTGAACATTCTGTACTTCTAGACTACTTGTAATCCCAAGGTGAACTTTTTCCTGCTAAAATGTCTCTATTTTGAAAAATTACTTACAATTTAACAGGTTCACAAGATATTGAAAATAGCCTTACAGTACAAGTGCCCAGAAATAAGTATTCAATTTTCCTTGTTTTTCATACAGAAACAGGTTGCCCAGTGAGGTGGAGATACCCCATCTCTGGAAATATTCAAGGTCAGGTTGGATGGGACTCTGAGCAATCCAATAATAGTTGAAGATGTTCCTGCTCATGGTGTGATGGGGGTTGGACTAGAAGACCTTTAAATACTCTTACAATTAAACTACTATATGCTTTATGACAGTTCCAACAGAAGAGTCCCAGTACACTAAAGGCAGACAGCCCAAATTCAGGTCTGTGCCCCAAACAGAAGAGGAATTTGAACCTTTATCATTGACATTCCACAAACTTCAATTGCTCTCTGATGACACCTGAACACAAGTATTAAAAATTACATCTACATGTTGCACCATACAGGCAACTGTGACTTTATGTCAACTTAACTATGTCAACTTAACCCTAAAGATCAAACTACCAGTTCAAATATCTCCATGGACCTAGTTGCAATAGAATTTGCCTTTAAAAACTGCACTACTTTTTAAAAATATTTTATATTAAATATAAATTGTTTATCTTTTTTTCCTCTTCTGTTTCATGCATGCAGGATGTACAGTACCTCTTTGTATGAAGACATAATCCTTTCAATAGCATCTGCTCCAGAGATCAGCAAGTTTCGTGATGTAGTAAAAGCTTCTGTTCTTTCACTAACCATTGCCTGTTTCTGCCCATCTTCCAATTCTGAATGTTAAAAGAAAAAAAAAAAGTTTTGTTAAAATATTCTGGTAATAATTATTTCTACAAACTAAATTATTATTGCAATGTGAGCTATTATAGTGCAGTTGTTTTTTTTTTTCTTTTTTTAAGAAAAAGTTAACTCTATGAAGAAAACCTTTCAAAAAACTGGTGAATATAACTACCATAGTTTGGTCAAAAAGAACAACTGGGAGCATATGCAATTCACCTTGCTAGGCAAAACATCCTGCTATTTTATCTATTTATGTACATGAATCATTGTCCTTTTAAGGTATCATCCTACAACATTAATTTTTCAAAATATGAAAAAAAGTGAAACCTAAGCAATGACCTGAAACAGATTTTGAACATTAATTATTATTTAATTACTAACTGATTATTAATTTTCAACCTTACTTATTTACTGACTTCATGTAGAAGGAACCATTCACATTTGTGTAAATCTGGCAACGCTATTATATTTCTGTAAGAAAGCAGTAAACTCTCTTGGTATCAAAGGCATGGTTTCAATAGGATAACTCTCCCTCACAACGAAGTTTCTCTCTTCATCTCACCTCAGAAGAAAGTTGCAAGGCTTTATTTCTGACACTGCATCCCGTTAACAAGAGTATTCTTGCTCCAAAGAATGGACTTGTCTCATAAGAATGTCAGCAACATTAGGCAAGGAGAAAACAGCAGCAGAACTTATAGAAGATATGTGAAAAGTAACTATATTTAACATATCTACATATACCATCTTGCTACCATGGGTCCCACAAATTGGGGTTGCAAGGTTTGTTTCCTGAAGGAAACAAGATTTAAAAAGAAGTGCCTGACTATTTTGAGGCTAAATGTTGTTTCAGTGTTTATAATTGCAGCTACAAATCACTGGTGCAGTAAACCAGTGGTGTAGCAAACCACTTTTAAAAATTTTCCACATAAAAGATTTACAATGAAAGATCTAAAGGGTTTCCTGCATCACATAAGTTTATATGTATCTCCATAAATTGCTTAAATCTTTTGCAGAATGGGATCTGGGTATTATTTTTTTCCTAAAATTTGTGAAGTTTTTTTTAAACTTCTTTTTTAAACTAAGCTAAACTAATTATGCTAGGCAGGGTAATAGGTGGATCCACTGTGGCTCCTGTTCTAGCAATTGTTACTAACACCCATGTTTCCAAAGTGCTCATGATCAAGAAAATCTAGGAAGAATTTCTTGTAGGTGTAATGAGACCATAAATTTCATGGGCTAAGTCAAGCAATGGAAGGGTAGAGCAAACAGCATTTTCTTACTCTCACTTCCCTGACAAATCAGATTCTAGAAATCTGGTGTCTGAGAATCTACAGGCAGTACCAAAGCCAGATGTATCTTTCTGTCTTTATTAGTTAAATCTAAATGTTATTCTGTTTTCATTTACACATCCATAAAGGATTCCTACATAAATAGAGCACTGAAATACACTGTATTACAGTGAAATACACTGGAATAATTATCCAATATATCATTAATTATATAATAATACATTATTAATTATATAGCACTTATTTAGTATTTAATGTGTTATTTAATTAGTGAAATACACTGGAATAATTATTTAATATAATAATAGTTAAACTGAATTAATTATTTCATTGTATTTCACTGAAAAAATTAATGAAAAACTTTTAAAAATTGCTGCATCATCACTTTTCATATCTATATATATATATATGTGTGTGTTTATATATACACACACTCAGAACATCTATGTTATTTTTCCTGGGGTTAATTATGCTGTTTTCTCACTTCAATTTTATATCAGCACACTGTCAACTAGTTGTATGCCATCTTGCTGAGACACAATGAGAGACACGCTTTTAAAAAAATTACAGAAAAGCTCTTGCAAAGGAGAGATTGCAAAATTCTTACTGATGTGGCTCTCACTTCAAGAAGTTATTTCTACTCCAAGAATACATTTAGTGAATAGGGAGAATTCAGTTAATTTATTAGTAAAAGATGATTTGAAATTTGTTTACTTCTGACACAACCAATTTTTGCTGATCTTTTTGGGATTATAGCACATGCAGCCTATGCTATACAGCACCACCACAATTACATCATCTAGGAATCAGGCATGGTTTTACTACATTGATGCAGCATTCCTCCTTCATGTAAATGCAGTATTTGCTGATGGCTGCTTGCAGCACCCAGGCCAGCTCACCTAGCAAGGGTTTAAGGATCTCTACAAGCCACTGCATCAGTCAGATTAGGGGTATTTAAAACATTGACATTATACAGATTTTATGAGCATTTCACAGGCCCAAAAGACAAGTTCTTCTATTATATAACCCACCAATATAATTTTTCTTGAACTTTTTGTCCAAAACATTTTTCATATGGCTGGCCTCCTCTCTTTGAAAGTGTCACATTTAACAGACAGTCTCTGTTTCATACAGAAGGTAACAATTCCATTTTCCTCTTCATTTATTTAATTGATAGTCACACTTATTTTATAAACAAATATAAATGTTTACTGTGTCTAGAGAAATCGAAGTCTTGCTTCAAAAAACACTCTCCATAAACTCACCAAATACTCTCCATAAACTGAGACACAGCATTTGGAATGTGAATGGTTTAATACAAAAAGAATGAGAAATGCTATCAAATAGAAATCTTACCTTTGCCACCTAAATTCTTCACCGACATATATAACACAATTTTAAAATTTCAGTCAGAAATATCACTGTTAAAGAAGGTTCTTTTTTCTTATTACTGAAGAATTGTTGTTTTACTTATTCTTTCTCCTTCCTGAAGAAGTGTACAAAATTTATGGCTTTACACCAGTAGCTTCAAGTCTCACCATGGTACCAGTTTTGTACATTTCCCTGACTCTTTTGATTCATCCTAAAGCAATAAATCGACTACTTCTTCCTTCAGATGTGAACAAACTTGTGTGTGATCTGCAAAAATCACTGTTTTCCCAAGCAGGTCAATGGTAATTTCAGGTGTGCTTGATTCTTTGAATACTTGTAATACTTCACAGTGGTCTTGACAGTGCTGCCAGTGTTATGTTTGTGAACCACCACTATGGTAAGCCCCAGGACTCAATAATAAACCCCATGTTTTAATAGTTTAGGTTGTTGGTAGCAAATATAATTCTGCTTTACGACATGAGCCACTGCTGCATCTTTGTTCTCTCCCACATTTGAAATGTATTTAACAAAAGAACAAACATGAGTAACAGGAATGTTATTTAGTTTAGCATGAGTACAAGTCCTTTTTTATTCATGCTCTAATACCAAGGAGATATTTACAACATGTGGTTAAATGCTCCTTTTCTTGATTGTACTCATTCCCATCTTAGCAGAAAGACCCTTATCACTTTTCTGTTGTGCTGATACCCTTCACTGTGAGGTGAAATGCATTTGTACAGCCTCTTCAGTTTGGAACAAGACATCCTGATATTTTTGAAGCTGTTCCCAGGATGCCAGCCAGGGTGCTGATGTAGTGCCCTCTTAAGCCATGTCATGGGCAGCAGCTCAGGGAGCTGAGCACCCAGCCCTGCACTGGCACAACTTTTTAGTGAGACAGCTAAACCACGTGGCACTGCACAAAGCCATGCTACAGCTCACACCAAGCTTGTCCACTTGGACAGTCCTGATCTGGAGCAGAACTTCCATGAAAGAAACAGAACTACTGCACAAAAAAGAATTCACTCATTTCTAATTCAAAGTACACAATTTAGAACTGATTCTTCTGAAGACTTTGTAGGATTCATGTTATAGGAATCCTATGAATCCTATGAAATTTGTAATATATTAAGTTCTAATTGTGCATGAGGAAGCCTGTTAAACTAAATTAACCAACAGCCTTCCTTAATACCTTTCTTTTTGCTCTCTGGTTTTCCTTTTTTTTTTTTTTTTTTTTTTTTTTTTTTTTTTTTTTAATAGCATCTGCAGTAACAAGACTACTTGAGTCTCATTTCACTTCCAGGAAAATTGTGATAGGATGTCAAAAATTATACCATCCTACCCTGGAATTTGAATTTTACCTTCTCTTCTCCCAGGGAGTCAGGGAAAATCAGCGGTTTCCAACAGGTCAACAATAACAGAAAAATTACCTATAATTACCTGTAATTACACTATGGTTTATGGAAGGATTAGATAAGCACTCTATTAAAGTTCATAGTATCATTTTGCAAAAGGAGATACTGTAAAAATCAGCTTGCCATTTCAACAGTGACTAATGAAAAGGGAGAGTGCAATAATCATTACAATCTTGTGAGATACCAGGATCCTCTAAGTCCTGACTTCATACTATTTATCACACACTCCAAGTTGGATCATTTGCTCAGCTGACTTGCTATGCTTGCAAGTTATACACAAGACACAGATGTTGTAAGAAAGTCTGTGAAAAATAAACCAATGTGAACAGCACTCAGGGGAACTACAGTCTTTTGAGGACATAACTTTAAAGAAACATTTAGAAATTAGATGTTAAAAAGATGTTATTACCACCATCTGCAAATCCCGTTGCGGTGATGATGGGCACAGCAACCATGATCATACCACAGCTACTCCAGACATACTTCATCAGGAACTGCTCTATCATGATGTACCATAAACGTTTGGACAAAATGAGATTCATTTGATCTGTCAGATCCTTGTAGCTTTTTTGCAGTTGTTTCAATTCTACCTACGGTTAAAAAAATAAAATAATTTACACAATGAAACAAAGATGGATGTGTAGTACAAGACACATTCACATGTGTAGAAGAAATAATCAGGTACCCAGAGCTGTCACTTCTGAATCACATCTGCCATGTGGTACTTCACACTCACTGTGCTGCTCTCTCACAGCAAAAGTGCACAGCTTTATGGAAGTCAGCAAGACCTGGTTCTTATTTACTGTCCCTCGACAGAACACTGGCAGGTTTTCAACTCTTTTAAGATCTCTAATACATACAACAACATAGCAGTCACAACAGCTCATGCTAACAACCAAAGTAAGACTGACTTCATGTCCTTTTAATAAAGTTGCAGCTGTAGAGTTTCACAGCAACTGAAAATTATGTTGGAAAGCATTTGGGAATCAATTATCTTCAGTGACTTAAAGTTGCAGAGTCGATTCCTGAAATGCTGCTTGTTTCTGCAAGCAGTCTGGGGAAAGAGAGAATTATCCCTGGAGGTTTAACAAGTCAAAGACAGTTGCAAGTCAGTATGTATTCAGTTCAAGCCCATATATGTGGGAATTGAGAAAATGTGTAATTTAGCTGCACTTAAAACATGATTACAGTTAGTTTTTGAGAATGATTGTGTCTACAAAAATAAACCATTAATGTTATATAATCACTGCTTGAACTGAAAGAGTAATACTTCAGTCTGGTTTCCAGCTTTCACTTTCACCTTGCATGAAACAACTTTTTTCCCAACTGTGTTTGAAAGGTATTATAGCCAAAATTTACTTCTAATAAAAATATGAAGAGTCCCTTAATAAGGTGACTTTAAAACAAGCTACTAGTTTATGTAACTGTGATTGCAGAAGTACTGTACTTATGCTATTTTAAGACTGGTGACTACATCTTTGCTTGGCTAAGTGAAAGAGTGTCAAAGGTTGTAGCGTGCTCTGAAGCCATCACAGTTTCCCCCTAGACTTTCTGGTGTGCCATGGTTGCTATTTCTGCTGAATTAAATATGGTGGTTCGTACCCACGGCTGGAAAAAAGAAGCCTGGAAAAGTTAATCAGAACGGACTGGGAAAACACAGCAATGTAGATTAGTTTTCCAGATAAACATAAGATCCATCTGCAAAACCAGAACATTGTCAGAGTTCAAGGGAACTGTGATCTGCTCTCCCCAGACACTGCCTGTGAGACGGCATTTCCTGAGAAATGGGAAGCGCCAAGCTGTAAACAAGTTTAAATGTCAGAGGGACCCAAAATGCTCAAGAAGGGCATCAGGGGAAGCACGGGTCCACTCCGGCACTGCAGGAGCTACCCCAGTGCTTCCAATTTCTCTCCTCCTTACCTTGTGCCCTCGGTAAAAGGCAATCTCTTCCACGTTGGCAATGATGCGTGAATGTATGAAGCGCAGATAGCCCTTCTTGTGAGCCTCCTCAGCCACCAGTTTGCCAAACTTGGGCGAGCAGGCTTTGAGCACGCGGGCCGTGGCATAGACGACGAGACCGGCCAGGACTGTGGGCCCGATGGGGTTGGCCCCCCGGGAGCGTGCTGTGCGGATGAGGGTGTAGGAGGTGAGCACGACATCCAGGATGGGCTTGGTGAGGTTGGAGTAGAGATGCGCCACGGACTGTGAGAACATCATAATGTCCTCGGTGAGGGACTGGTCAGGGTTGGCCAGCCGCCCGTCCATGCTGATCACTTTGTAGTAAGTTTGGTTGGCAAAGTAGGTCTCATAGGCGTGATCCACCAGGCGCGTGCGGAAGGCCAGGGCCAGCTTGCACTCCAGGTACCGTATGGTGCTGTTCACGAAAGTTGCCGGGATTGCAATCATCAGCCACTTGATCAACTTGAAGATAAAGCTCCTGGGCTTTTTCTCCACAATGCTCTTCACAATTTTTCCATCGAGGGCGGCCACATAGATGGAGAGGAAGGTCCTGGATACCAGAGCAAACGAGTGGAGACAGAGCAAGCCCAGCTCGGCGCTCACCAGCTTCGGGAAGAACAGTTTGCGGAGTTCCAGCAGCTGCTTGAAGAATTCCGCGTCCACGGCCGGAGAGGCTCTGCCCCGGCTGCCGGCGCGGTGCGGGACCGCCCGGCCCGTCTCATCGTGCGCGCCGCCTCTGCCGCTCGCCCGCTTCACGCGCCCGCGGATGATGGGGTAGAGGATTTTGAGCCCGTACGCCGCGGCCAGCAGGCACGCCGCCTTCTTCGCGGCGCCCGCCCTGCTCCACTGCACCCGCCGGGCTGCCGCATGCAGCATGTGGGCCATCCTGCCCGCCTCGGCACCGCTACGTGCCGCTCCTAGCGCGGGTGGTTCATGCTCGCTGGGAAGGCCGGTTCCGCCGGGTCTTCATCGGCGCGCTGGGCCCGGCCCACCGCCGGCCGCCCTGGCGTGACAGATGCCGAGTGAGCGCTGCCTCCCAGGGGTGATGGTGCCTTCAAAGCGCGGCGCGTTGCACAACGCAGCCCCGCGCGGCGCAGCCCGCCCCGCCGACCACCATTGGCTGCGCCGCGCGGGGCGGTACCGGCACCGGCAGCGGCCCGGCCGCTCAGCGCCGCCGCCCCGGCCACAACCGCTATCGCTCGGGGCGCGGCCGCGGCGGCGGCGGCGGCAGCAGCACCGGTCCGCCGGCGGTCGGCTCCGGGTTCACGGCGGGTCTCCCGACGCTCGGCTCCGGCCGCACCGTTGATCCCCCGGCGCTCGGCGCGTCCGCGGAGCTCGGCCCGGCAGCGCGCCGGCTCGCCCCAGGCTGCGGCCGGCCCTTTCCTTCCGCCTGCCCTGCGGAGCAGGCTCCGCCTCCGGCCACGGCCTCGCCAGCGGCGCGGGGGGAGCGGGACCGGGGGCGGCTGCGCCGGAGAGAGCTCGGGTCCCGCGGCAGCCCCGGCAGGATGGGCAGCACCGACCCCCGGCACTGCCCGGAACGGGGGGCTGCAAGGCCGGCCCCGGGGTGGGGGAGCCCGGTGCGGGAGCGACGCGGCAGAGGGCGGCGCAGCCGGGCCGGTGGCCTCGGGCAACCCCGGCTCGGAAATCGGCCGGGCGGCCGCGGGAGGGAGCCGGGCGGCTCGGCGTCGCCGGGGCAGCGCCTGCACCCTGCGCGTAATTTATTTCCTGTCCCCTCGCCGAAAGGAAACCGGTATTGTGCACTGGCAGCGTTATTAGCCCAAAATAACCCCGACCGAGTCGCAGGGCCCCTGCAGTAAAACCCGGCCAATTTCACACAAAGAAAGCCATAGTAAAGGCAGTTGTCTTGCTGCCTTATTTTTCTGTTTTCTTAATTACTTATTTCTACTGCTTCACTTGTTCGGAAAAGGTACTGAAATTACAGGGCGAGGATCAGAGTACTTACATACTCTGGTACTTTTACACTTTGAAAGTATAGTACTAAGGTAACTGCATAAGATAGTGTATGATAAAACATTAGTTTAGAATGTGTATATAAAAGTGTGTTTTTAAAATGTGATACTAGGTGTTTATGGCAGTGGTAAGGACCCCGGTTTTTCCCTAAAAATGGAGACTGAGGCTACCTGCCTCGCAGTAACGCAGCAAATAATGTATTAAATAAGTCACATTACTGTTATAAAAGAGTCCCCCATTGAACAGAGTGAAGTGATGATGTTTAGATAGCAACATAAGCTTCAGGATGAATGAATGCTAAAATTGATTAGAGAGCAAGTGAGGTTTGCTTTTAAAAATGAGATACCGCTTTTCAAAACATCCAAAGTGCCTTCTAAGAAGTCCTGTAAGCCAAGACCAGCAGGACAAGAAGGAAGCAAGGAAGATCTATTTATCATTTTTTCCTAGGAGGTTGCAGAAATTCAGCCCATAGTAGTCTGGACAGTTAGAGAAGATATGGGGTAATTTTTATGTGTATTATATTTTTGCCAGTGAGCACAGGCCAGAGATCTGGACACAGGCCCTTCTAGCTTTTTTTTTTTTTTTTCTAAATGCACAACTCAAGATAAAGCTAGGAAAATGTCAAAATCTGCAGTACAGAAGACATTCAGTTAGTAGGTAAGCCTGATTTCACTGCAGATTATTTTGTCAGTAAAACAGATTTTTCAGTGCACAAAGATACAAGATACACTGGCTAAGAACTTGCTTTGCTTATGGCTTCTTATGTTTTTTAATCATGCTCTCCACTAGATACTTCCCTTACTGGCTTTTGTGTAGCACAGCATACTCTCAGATTTTGCCAAACCACAGCTATTTGCAATATTCCATTACTCTAGCATTTTCTTACCAAGGGGAAAGTTCACAGATCTCTTTGGGTTCTGTGCATCTGCTGACATTTCACTTCACAGGATCCTGGATGACTGAAACTTCTGGTGATTTGGTGGTTAGTGCAGACATACACCCCACATTCAGATCTGTGGGAACATTTAAGTGAAGCAAATCTAACCACACAGTGTTTCAGTCAATAGAAGGAATGAATTTCCTTCTTTTGAAAGGATGAAGAAAAGACTGAACTGTTGTTTTAAATACCCCCTTTCTTCTGTTCTTGCTGTCTCGAGAGTTTTGCTCTGCCACAATCCTGCTCAGTAATCCATGCACAAACTCCTCTTTGTGGAGCATGGCCTTAAGGTGTTAGATTTTTTTTTCTTTTTACTGCTGAAGGCAGGAATTTTACTACATTTAGTCATAATAACACTTCCCAATATTACTGGGAAAATAACTGCCAAAACTGCAGTAATATTGGTGCAGTGTTCCATGCTCTGTAGTCTCCACATTTTCTACTCAGTTTATAATAAACTTCTGGAGATATGTGCAATCAAATAAGTTTGAGTAACTGAAGCTGTGGAATTGAGGGGATGTTGATATTAGATCCAGACTATTTGGGGGCTTATCCTTTCTTAAGGAGAAACTAATTTTTTAGTGTCAAGTGATTGGTTTTTAATCATATGGTTAGTTTTCATCAAATGCATTAAAATAAGTTGTGTGCATTTTTTAAATATCAGAACCAATAACTGAGAAGGAAGAATATATGGCAGCAGTAAGTATGAGGGTGACTGAAGTCCATGAATGTTTGTATATGCAGGAACTACAGTGTAATCATGACAGCTGATGCCTCTTTTTTATCTTCCATTTTGTGCCCACACCAGCACTTCATCCTTGCACAACTTTGTGGTTGTGATGAAGGTAGTGGAATTGGAACATGCAGGCTGTTATGCAAGAGGTAATCATAATCAATCATTACTCAATGATAATTTTTTCTACCGTTTGATTTAGTGTTTGAAAAAAATATGTGCAATTTTTTAAGCAAAAGGCCATTTATCTGATGTCTTACATGATCCTAACAGAGGGTCCAAGAGCTGTAACATCAGTTTGCAGTAAACTGACATTTCCTTGCTGCTTATGGAGTTATCCACTATGCCATAAGGACATACAAAATAATATTTTTTTTAAAAGTACTGAAAAATAGATGTAAATTCTGTGTTTTGGATCATTGCTGTTTAGAACCTTTAAGACTTAGATGCATGTAGGTCATGCATTCAGTACATAGTGGTTTCTGTGTGGATGAGTATATGTGAAACACGTAACATGAATCCACAGTGTTTGTTTTCAATTACTAATAGTGAACTATAAATAATGTCCAAAATATGATGTACTGTAATATGGTAAGCTAGGAACATCAGGTTTTTTCTTTAATTTTGAGCTGTATGTTTGTGGGAATAGTAGGATTTCATTTGAGTCAGATTCAACAAGGTATGAACATAGAAGCCATTATTCAAGTAAATACCTTTCTCTGAAATTTTCCAAACTTTCTATTGACTTTAATGTCATCACTTACATAAGTACAGAAATACACCCACAGAATTAGTTTGCAACGTCAAGGCACACCAATGGCAAATTTAATGTTTTTATCAGGAAAGGGTGATAAGATATCCTGACCTTTGATTTCAAATTTGTGTCAGCAGAAATTATCTGTTTATTTAGTCTGGTTTAGAGAGGCTATTGGCTGTATTCATGTACCTCAGTAGAATATCCAGACACTGTAAATCCTTTAGGTGTAAATCCTTAGACAAGCAAGAACTTCAGTTTTAATGGCACAAATGTGGAAGCTTGTTGAAGAAGTGTCAGTGTGGTGAGACTGGCCTGATCCTACCAAGCAGTTGATTCCAACTCTTTGGTTCTAATGAAGCTGTAGGGGTACCCAGACTAGGCAGAGCTCTGTTATCACAAGAGGAGAGAGAGGAAACAGGAAGATGCTATTCTGTTTCTTGGCTCCTGGGTGTAAGCATCACAGAGATGGTGTAAATGGGGTGCATTGCTGCACCAGAAGTCCTTTTTCCCTTACTCTGTCTTTAGGGAGATACACACTTGCTGCTGTAAATTTGAAGCCTGCATGACTTGTAGATTCTAATAAATTACCCATAAGGGATTTGGGTAATCTCTCTTACAGGACAGTCAATAGCAGACTGATCACTAACAGTTCTGACTTCTGAGAGCAGTGGTATTCTAGAGAGAATACAGCTCTAGAAAGAAATAGAAACAAGTTGTTTTCCCTTTACAAAGTGAGAAGGAGAGGGAAGTCAGCAAGGGTAGAGGTCAATGTCAGCTGCTCCTGGCATGGTAAACTGTTGAGTGATGTTCTCAGACAAGGAATTTCACTTTTAATATTTAGGCTTTAATACCTAAGCCTTTAATATCTAGATTTCTCTTTCTTGCTAAACTTATTCCATACAGATAATTCAGCTGAACCAGGATGTGTCTCTTTTATGCCTTCAGAAGTCTCAAATACATTATGTATGTTTTTCAGGTTTTGCTTTAAATCTGTAAAGGTTTCTATTCTCAGATCATCTGAAGAAAATTCTAATGCTACCTTATTAAACCTTTTCTCAAGTGCATTTTAAACTCCTTAAACAAGCTACATGCCAAGTGCAAGAGTACAGGCATAAGTGGTAAAATCATGTAGCTGGTGTCAGTTAAAAATGGTGATACTGGCACTGCCCACAGCAGAGTCAGTGTTCTACTCTGTACAAGTGAAGGCAAATATAAATCCAGAAAAAGCATTCTTTTACTCCTGCACCCCAAACACGGTGGCTGCTGCCATCATTTTGTCATGCCTCAAGAATTTATTTGAGGGTTTGCAGCTGGTATGACAACAAAAAGATCATCTACTGCAGTTTGCTTATTAACTCTTATTTGGGAGACTTCTAGATATTAAAAATAAGCAAACAGGCCAGTGCTTCACCCAGCACAGTATTCTGTCTCTAGCATTCACTCTAAGCAGATACTCAAGAGAGAAAAAAATTGCAATTTATTGTGATGCTGCAGCTTCATACTCACCCAACCTCTGGCCATTTTAAGCTGTGAGAATTTTGTGGGACTGGGAGATTTTGCTATTAAACATTCCTTACAACTACTCTTAAAATTATTTGTTCAGTCTCTCTTGAAATCTTGTAAACTCTTATGTAAATAGAAACATCTGACAAGCCATTCCTCAGATTTACCATTTCATATGTGAAGAAACACTCCTTTCTGCTTAATTTGACCCTGGCTCCCAAAAGCTCCACTTTATATCCACTCATGCCTGTTCTGGAAGAGGCATTCAACAACACAGCTTACTCTTGCTCACTCTCTTCCCCTCCCCCCTCACACTGCAACTTTCCCATACCACTCAGGAGTTTGTCAGCCTCTATTCCATATTGGTCCTCAGTGCCTGAGTGCATGAAAACAAGAACTAAATAGTCTCTTCCCTCCCCTTTGCATTTTATTCAATGGCAGAACCTTCCCTATTATTTCACAACTTCTGTATTTTCTTAAAACCTTCAGTAACAGATGTTGTCAACGGCCTTAGTTAAATCCATCAAGATAGCAGCAATCACTCTTTTCTACATGTGTTCTACAGCAACTTCCATCTATAGAAGCTCCACTGGCTTTTCACATGCTGGCCTATATTATAATTCCTGTTATTTTTTTTGTGCAGAAGTGAGCTTTCCAGATTGCCACAAAATTATTATTTTTTAAATTGTGTCACATTTGCTACCCTCTAGTCTCCAAGACGACTCCAAATACAAGTGGTCCTTTCCACAGTGCTGCATTACAGAACTCTTCATTGAATACCATTTAGTCCTGGTGCTTTGCTAGTCTTCATTCTGCCTTGATGAGATCATTTTGACCTCATCTGCTGTTATTTTCACTTTGGACAGGTCCGCACTGAGTTCCCCAGGAAAGATTCCTGCATAAAGTTCTCCCCTGTTTCCTCACCAATGAATACTGATGAAAAAAGCCTAACATTTGTTTTCCATTACATCCGTGTCTCTTCTGAGCACTCGTGCTGTTCCTTGGACATTGATTGTCCCTTTAGGCTTTCTAGAAAGATTTTACTCCTAGTTGATGTGAAGAAAAAATATTTAGTAGTTTGGTTACTTTGCCTAGTTGTTTCTCTTTTTTTTCTGGCCTGTTGTAACTGTATTTGTATTTTTCTCTGAGTCTGTGTTCCCCCTCTGTTATCTTCTTTTTGCTATGGTTCAAACTGTCTCTTTAAGTCAAGTCTGGTATCCTTCAGCTTTTTCCTAGCCCCTTGTAAGGACTTAATTCTCTTGGCTCTCTCTCCTGATTTGCTTTTGACACTGTTCCCTAACTGGAGTTTGGAACAACTACAGAAGATTCTTTGGTCTTTGTTAATCTCTATAGAAATACTGTTTTTGTAAAGTGAGGATTATCAGCATGAGACTCTGTAACAGATCTCATGCACTGTTCTCTATTAAGCCAAGATTGGCACTTTGTCTTGAGAGTTCATTCTGTAAAAAATTATTCCATCCAAATAATACCACCTAAGAATGGCATCTGCTTCATGTAGCAATGTGTCAACCTACTGTTGTCAGTGGTACTGTCCTGGCTGCTGGTTTGCCACGTGGATCCAGTCCCATGTTCTTCCCAGCTGGGCACTGAATTTCGACCTAGGTAGATTAGAAGCTTCTCTCTGAGCTGGCTAGCATGCTGTGTTTGGAAACTATTCAGCCTGTCTACAATCTTCTATCTCTCCACCCTTTAAAGATGAATAGGGAAAGGCCTTCTCATTAAATTAATTGAAAGAGAGATCTGTCTTTCAAGAGGAACTACTTTTAAAAGGGGAAACTTTGTTTTTAAATAAAGCTGTGTTTTCTGTTTTGAACTTCCTCAGACACTGTGATGATTTTGCAATATCACAGCCATCTTTTAAAAAGTACTCTTTCGGGCAAAACCATCAACCAGGTTGCTATAAAACACCACAAGGTCAGTGTTGCTTTATTTCTCCATGAGCTGATCTCTCAAGGAAGGGAATGGCATTGAGTATGGAAGAAGGCCATGGAAGGCCTGGAAGAAGGCCATGCTACTCTGTAAACAAAGTTTAAGCACTGCATTTGCCAAAGAAAATCTTCCACTTGGAACAGAGTCAGGCTTTTTTAAATCATGCATTCCTAGCATTAGATAATTTGGCCAATATTTAGGGATCTAAATAAATGTATCCTGGTATTTAAAAGTGCCAGAAATTCTCACCCTGGATAGAGATGGGAAAGCATTTTAGCTTCCCTGCATCTTTTATGCAGTTTTCTACAGAGGGATTTAGTTACCTAATGCTGGATATCAAGATCAAACAAAAAATCAAAGTATGTTAAATTAACATTTATAAAATTCAGTAATGTTGTAAAATATTTAAACTTAACTGTGAGAATCATCAGTTTGGGTTTCGTTTTTTTGTTCATCTCTTTAGTAATTCCTTCCTTTATAATGAGCATTAGAATAGGACACTTGCTGGAAAGAAGATTCATTAAGAAACATGAGAACTATTTGCAGTTAGTTCTAAGAAATTCCTTAGAAACGCATCTTCTCTCTGTTTCCCTCTTGCTGTCTCTGGTGAGTATGATTTTACATCAGCAGTGTCTGTTCACTCAAGGGAGCGTGTTTAGGGAAAGAAGCATCTTCAAACCCTCAGGGTACAATAATGCTGCAGACAGAGCTGGCACACACTTTGAATTCACAGTTTCATTGTCTAAATTAGCTGCTTTCTCTCTGGGTGTGTTGGGACATAGAGCAGGGTCCTCACTTAAATGCTCGAGACACCCATCAGAAGACCTCCCTCTCACTTACTTTATTATTCAGGAGTTCTGTAAGGATCTACTCAAAGCTGGGTGCCAAAAGTTGCACAGTGAACATTTCAACACCAGCCTCCCTGGAGAAATGCTTTCTTAGCCTGCTTTGGGCTGCTTTATGTCTCTTATATCTAGAACTGATCTGATAGTGAAGAAACATGTCAGAGAGGAAAATTCAGGTGCTGAGGGTGGGAAAGCTGTTCTGAAGAAGATCCTGTATAATACTTAATTAACAAAGGAACATGAGATATAGTTATTCTGAAGAGTAGCTATAAAAGTTAGAAAAAAGGGAAATCCTTAAACTTCAGTCTCTGACAAATAGAAGAAGCCTCTTTGTTCTGTGGTTACTTCACTTCCCAGAGAATCAACAAAGCTCCATGAAACTCACTCTCATGACCTTTTAAAAATTAATAATTATGTCCTAAAACTTCTTGAAATTATTCAGAAATTCAAATTAATTATTTCAAGCTTTTAAAATGTTGACAGTCAAGGCAAAATATGCAAACATTGTAAATATAATCATATTCATCTCAAGTCTTATTTAATTGTTTACTTTGCCCTCCTCAAAAAAGAACTGATGTTTTATTTTACGACTGTTTGAAAGGTCATTAGCTTTATTTGCAAGAAATAATTTGAGGAGGAGAAGATTTATTACGTTGAAAATAATTAATTGAAGCTGCCATGTAACTACTCCTGGGTAACTACAGATTAAATAAGTCAAAAATAAAGAAAATCCCACTTTTTTCCTTTAAATCTAGACAATACTGTGAAAAAGTAAGAGTAAGAGTGATATAGAAAATATATACTTAAAAAAAATGTTAAAGGGATTTGGCTATCTTGTACATGAAACTACATCTTAGTATTACCAAGTTCATCATTTACACTAGATAGAATTGAAAATAAAAATTATTATTTGAAGTGAAGAAATTAAATAAATTTTCAGTCTGTCATCTGTCATATTAGCTGTAGAGACACATAGACTTAAAATATAGATCTAATTTATCATGAAGATTTTAATCTAGTGTTGTTACAAGAAACAATTTTGCATACTTATCAGATTCTATAAACAGCCTAGCCAAATTAGGACTATTAGAAAGAAAAACATCTTAGCTAATTTTTAATTTTAAACTCCTAATATCTACTCTGAACACTCTTCACATTGTTGTACTAATGCTAATCAAACTTTAGTACCCTGAAAAATTTTAGGCTAAAGATAACTCAGGAAAGAAACACCACAGGAAAAGATTCATGTAGAATTTTGATGATTGTTTTGTAAATGAGTGCCTTCACTTGCTGAGACGGTGGAAGTGAGCTAATAGGGAAGGGAGCAAGTGGAGCTGTGCTGCTGCCAAGAATCCCCGAGTGGCTCTGCATCCCTCCTCGAGGGTTAGTCGCATTTACACACAACAGCTCATCAGGCAGGACCAAGGGCAACAACATCTACCTGTAGGAAATGCTCATCGCTTCCCCTAAATATACCTGAGGAAGAGTAGGATGGAAAGTGCTCTCTTGTCCTAAAAATCATAGTGGTTGTAGCAGAGATGGCTAAAGACAAACCAGTTCACTTGGGACAAGATGCTCCTGACTCCTTTGGGAAAGGACGATGGCTTTGGCAGCAGCCTGTATGGAAACACCAGAGGCAAAAGGGCAGCAGCAACCAGAGCATCACATCTTCCTCTTCCATAGTGCCTCCCTTGGCTTTCTCCATCCTTCCCCTTTGTCTGTCAATCCCTGTACCACCCCTTCCTTCTCCTCTGCCAGCCTGGGGCATGAAGAGCAGCTGCCCTGGTGCTTGAAGGGAGGAGGAGGCCCTGCAGAAGGGCCCTGTGGCCCTGCTGGGCGGCTGCAAACCATCCCGGGGTAGCCATTGCCTCTGCCCACAGTGCCAGCAGCGCCCAGGGCAGCGCTCCCTCCCTGCCTCCTCAGCAGCAGAAAATGAACTGGGTGGGTGGCAGTCGGTAAGTGAAACTCTTCAAAGCTGACAGAAACTGCTCCATGCTGTGTCAGTGTCCCTCACAGACCGGGCACCGCCATGGTGTGTTTAACAACCCTGTGCCCCCTCACAAACCAGGCACTGCCATGTTGTGTGTGGCACCATGGGGTCCCCTCACAAACTGAGCACAGCCATGGTGTGCTTCAGACCTCATTTCCCCTCACAAACTGAGCACAGCCATGGTGGGTGCTTCAGGCCTCATTTCCCCTCACAAACTGGGCAGACCATGGTGTTTGTGATCAAATGAGTACCTCTCCACGGTAGTGCCACAGTGTGTGTGTTTCAGGCCTGGTGTCCCCTCACAGAGCAGCAGGCCATGGAGTGTGACACCCTGGAGTCCCCTCTGGAGCCAGACTGTGAGAAGGTGCAGGTGCCCTCCCACCACAGGCAGGGGGTCACGTTTGGGCTCTGTGTCTCTCCACAGACAGGGGCTGGATGAGCCTTTCTCACGCCCTCACGAAAAGCAGTGGTTACCATTTGAGAAAAAGGATGTACAGGTATTGAGATTCACTGAAATAGTAAAGCATCACAAACTGAGTTGTAATCATAAAGAAATAAAAAAGAAAATGTTCTTTTTTAGAACAGAAAAACAATGTGCTCTGCCCTCTGCCAATCTACTAGAAATGCAAACCTCACAGATTTTGTCAGCCATTAGGAAGCAGCATTGCAGAACACAGCTTCATAATCATTCAGACTATGCAGAATCAAAATAAAAAAAACACCCTACCCATCTGAAAGTCTTCCCAGCGAATTGAGTTTTCTGAATGTTGCCTCTGTGAAGCAGAAGGAAAGGAGAGTTTCACTTGGAAAAAACCCCAAAACACCAACCCTAGCTTTGTCCTAAATGCCTGTCTCCCATACCCTCTGTAAGAAAACCCAGTGTGTAGCAGTACTGCCACATTTAGCAAATACAAATCAACCTGCTGCTTGCTGCTGCTGGTAGTATCTGTCAGGGTTACTCGGGTCAAGCTGGGGTTTTTAGGTGACAGACATTTTAGGTGTCAGAAAAACTACACATCACTGGGGTTCCTCCCCACTGCAATGTTATATGCATATGTTTTGGAAAGTTTGCTCTAACTTTAAGCAAAAGGCAATTCCAAGGGAATACTCTACATTTCTAACCCTCACAAAAAGTCCTAATCTTACTGACCTAAGGACTGCAGCCATGCTCACTCTGCTCATGGAGCAATGACCCTGACTTCCAATTTTATGCACCAAGTCCTACAGGCATTTCACATAAGACTATGTTTGGCAGATGAGGCAAGTAGTTGGAGGTATAACTGTTTCCTATATTGAACAAACAACAGCAACTTGTAGTGTCAATCTATTTTGCTTTCCTGTTTTACAAAAGGCTCCCCAATATTCTGGAAAGTCCCAAAAGGTAAAAGCTCATATAGTGCTCCTTTTGTTTGCTAATATAGTTTTGTAGCTATGTTGCAGCATGACAAAAACAAAAAAAAAATAGGAGGAAATAATATATTGACAAAGATTTCTTAAGTTTTAAGAAATTACAAGTTGATGAAATGTGCATTAAAAGTCAAATGATTAAAAGCTTTTTTTATATTTTCTTTTATCATGTTAAATGTGTTTGATCTCCTAATATCAAATGTGGTCCTATCCTTACTGGAGTAAACTGGGATCAGTCAAAATTACTTCAACAGAGATATGTTGACTTTACTGGAGGTTTGGTTCATTGTAACATAACATAACATAACATATAACATTAACGTATTTGTGTTCTAAAACTCAGAACCACTGATGAGAAATTCAAGCCATGACTCAAGATTATATTTTTGCAATTAAAATAATAATAATTTGCATTTTTCAGAAGCAGAATCATATTAAAGCAAGAAAGGAGAAAACAAAAGGTAAACGGTTTCAGCAATATTGGATTTTATATTGTTGTATAAAAGCTTTAGTGGGTTCACTTAGGTAAAACTTTCAAAGCATTTTAAGTGAGATTCAAAACAGTAGCTAAACAGTTACAATGTGTTTCCCTGACTTTTAGGGGAAAAGTCTTGTTCTAAATTTACTAAACTGAATTACAACAAGAAGAGAAGGTGTGAATGAATGAATGAATGAATGAATGAATGAATGAATGAATGAATGCCTGTGGCCAGTTTTGGTTTTCCTGGATTACTTCTGTTACCATGTTGTGTTGGTGTGTGGGGACACAAGGGATTCCTTGAAGCCCCAGGTGAAAAGCACGTGCTCAGCTGGCCCAACACACACATACACAGCCATTCTTCTGGGCCACGTCAAAGGATGTTAGGCTCATTGGAGTTCTTCTTCTGGCATTTGCAAAAGGAGGACAGCTTATTTGTATTTTGAGTCTGAAAGTGAAATAAAGGAATCAAACTTATCCCTGGCAGAGCAGGAGACATTTCAAACAGGAAAGAGAAAGAAAACAACAAGAGAAATTGGCTATAACCATAATAAGTGGAGTCAGTTTTGTCCTCAGCAGCAGGGAAAAGAGGCAGTATAGGAAAGCTCCACCACTGAAGCTGATAACCCAAATACCCAGAGCAGGTGCACAGGCATATAGGGGTAGAAGAAAAACAGGCTGACTGTACAGAGACAATGACACAAATTAAAATATTTACATATGGGAATGTGGGATCAATCAGCAGCTTGTCCCCATCGCTTTCCCAGTTTTCTGGAGGCCTGTGAGCTCTCTGTTTTCTCAGGGATTACTGGTCGAAGCCACATAATTTATATTACAGATATGTAATTTGTTTCAGTGGAGAGGGAAAACAGGAAAAGACAGGATTGTTTTTAGTAATGTAGTACTAAATTACTAGACACAGTGGTAATTTTCTAATTGCTATTATACAATTATTAGTAATTTAGTAATTTGGAGGTGATGGGGAAAAACCTCTGGGACACTGAAGGGAAGTGGTTGCATTTTGGGGGTGTGGACTCTAAAATTAATTTTGAAGTGTGGATTTGTACACAGGATGATTGTACCTTACTGAAGATATTTGTCTTAACTGAAGAACAGAGATTTTTCCATAGATAATGTCATCCTGGGAAGCTAAAGATAATAATAAATGATACTAAAAATTTGTTACCAACAAACATGTTAGGTATATTAATTACATGTAACCTGCAATCATGACAGAGATTACATTTCAGAAGAAAAGTCAATGCTATTTTTTGTTTTGGCATAGCCTTCAGTTTTCAGTATCATTCTTTTGTTTAGAAAAAAATCTTACTGGGTTTATTTATTCATTGCTGTACTTAACAATTTTAGGATGGTTATTAATAGGCTCTGCAAAATGGAGGGGTTTGTTTCCTATATTATTGTTCTGATATCTTCAAAGTGTCAGTCATATCTCTTTTTATTCCTTCTAACAAAAATTCTTTCTGAATTCCTAATCTTAGAGACTTTTCTTTTTTTACTTTTTCCCTGTCTTTTTTTCTTTTTGTCAGAAGACTATTTGTCAAGAGGGACAAATTTGGAGAACAATAAACTCTTTGTGTCACTATAGATGGCACATCTGGTGTACATAATCTTGCTGATTTATTTGTTTATCTTATATGCTTCCTGAAAAGACTCTTTAAAGTTTTTAAGACTTTGTCCTTGCCACATTTGGTATATTTTATTTTAAGAAATATTTTTAGTGGTTGTACACAAAGTTTGAGAAATGAGCATTTAAGGACTAAATTTTTGGCATCAAGATAACAATGATTTATTTTGAATGTGACCAAATTATATTTGCATTCTTTTTCAAGGCAATAAAAATAAATTCAGAGCAAATGGGGCATGAGAATTCAGAGATGCTTAATCATGTGCTTTTATATTAGGAGTAGTTTGCTAAGTCTTGCTTGCTAATTTCAAAATAATTACCTATACTGGCAATGCATTGTTGAAGCTTCTGTCAAAAAGTTATTCTCTCCTTTAAAAAATTAAGGAATACTTTGAAAGAAAGAAGCTTAAGTCAAAAATGAAGCTCCTGGAAGTATCATCTCCTAAAAGTTCAGCAGTCAGTTTGGATCTTCTCAATCTATATGTGGTTAACCAGATATCAACCAAGACAGAAAACACTGGTGAGTTTTGGGTATACTGATGTATCAGAATTAGTTGTTCTAACCTATTACTGCTGTTATTTTAGTTCTTGTTCTTCCATTTACAACTTAACCCTCAAGTAAATGTTGTTTTATTTTTAAAGTAAAAATTGTATTTTAATACAAAAATTATGACTGAATAAAAAGTCTGGGCATAAAAGCAATCCAACAGCCTTGTCTCCTGCCTTCTTCACCTTAAAAGCTTTGTGCAGTGTCCTGGTTCCAGGCCAGGCCAGGGTGAATGTTCGCAGTAGCCAGGACAGGCCTGGCCAGGACCCTGAGGTGATTCTGCACCTCCTCACATCATGCACAGGGGAAGGAGCCCCATCCAGTGGGGCAGTGGGAAGCGAGTGGCCAGGGAATGTTTTGCTCCCTGTGGTGAGCACCTGCGTAATTCTATATCATTGTGCCATTTAAAATAGAGGTTTTGTATTGTTAGTAGCAAAGAAAGAAACAAATATGGCTTTAAATGGATTAAGAAATATAAAACAACAACTTTTGTACTCTAATGAAAATTCTCAAAGCTCAAATCAAAGCTTTCTCCAAGCCCTGCACTGACATAACAAATACATTCATTGCAGAGAACGTGAGGAAGCCAGTCCACGTTGATATCACTGAAGATGGAAAAAAACCTATCAGGAGACATAACTTAGAGCTTCCCACATCACCCCTACGTACACAACATAAGTCAAACTTAGATGATCTCCAGAGCAGGTACTTGTAGAAAATAGGCAATAGTTACCCAATAGGGAGGTTCTGGGACAGATGTTTCATTATAGTCTTCACATTTGGGGTATTAAGACAATATAAACATACCATTGTAAACAGTGGAGTTTCACAACCACTCCTGTTGTTCCAGTGATACTGTGAGAGAGGGAGAGAAATTAATAAATTCTGAATAAAAAACTGCACATGAAGCTGAGAGATTTTTTAAAAATGGTTATGTGTCTGTACTCATGCCAGGTACTTATACTGTTTACCTCAAGGAGCAGGTTATTCAAACAGCATTACACACTTACACTGCTTTCCCATCCAGCTTTGGAGACCCTAAAGTGACAAACTCACAGACAGGCTGCTCATAGCTGCCTAAGAATCAGGCTGTTTTAAGATGTGTGAAAAAATATTCCTAAGTTATTTTGAAATTAATAATCAGAATATTTTAATATTTTGGATCTTGCATTTCATAGGCTGTTTTTATTCATTTTACAAGGTTACAAAAGCAAGTTTTGGACAGCAGAAGACAACATCTCTCAGAAAAAGTAAAATACCAGCATAAGGTATTGTTGTTCTTATGATATAAGACTAAATATGTGCAGTAATTACTGTATTTTTAAGTGAGTTTTCAAAGAGTGGACAAACTCATGGGTACTGAAACACATGAACTCTTCTTTCTCTTTAAGACTATATTGACAAATTATTTTCATGCTACTGTTTATATGTTTCTTGAAAAAAAGCTAAAAATGTATTTATATCCATCTCTCCTCAAGATAGCATTTGTGTGCATGCTTCAGATTAAGTAGTTACTTACATGTTTCCCTGAAAAAAGCCCTTATTGCCTTAAGTTTTTAGTGAAAAGTCGTGTCAGAATAGAGAAAATCTTCTCTTCTTTGTGGTTATGTGCAGATATGTAAAAGATACAAAATGTCTTGATTACTTTGAACTTTATGCTTAAATCAAAACAGTTTTAGCTAAATAAAATATGTCTTTGTTATGTTTTGTCTAGCTCATTCCACAAGTAATGGAATTAGGCTATGTTGATTCTAGTATGGAAAATGAAGACAACACAGCAAGAGTTTTTAGTGCTTGTCCATTGTCCTCCTCTGGTTTTCAGTTCTCTAACTGTACACAGCTTTCAGAAGAAAATTTCAACACAAAACTAATGGGCAACATTTGGGACCACATCTATGAAAAGGAGCTGCAAAAAGAGGTTTGGTTAATGTTTTACCTCTGTGGAATTACTTTAAACTAACTTTCATTTATTTGGTGTGTAAAACTATGATTGATCAACATTTTTGTAGGCTGGTGGCAATTAATATTATGTATATAGAAATATATTTATTTTATTGTTCTGAAATAAGCCCAACTTGACTTTTGTTCACTGAACCCTCAGTGTTGCTGATATTTGCAGAGAGAGAATTAGTCACATGCTGGTGGCTTTCTTTTGCTTCTGGCTTGTAAATTTGGTTAAAGAAACCTGAAATATAGTTAGAAATACAGCTTTCTTGAACATACAGTTAGTGTAACTGGGTGTTGCATGATCCCAGGTGATCCCATTACCTAATTTTTTATCTTTTAATGTCTCAGTGATTAACATAGTTCTTACAGTATTTTCAGTGCTCTGCTGTTTAACTCTTTACTTTTAAGAAACACTTGAAACTTATTCGTTCATATATTACTATTTTTTCTTTTTGTTAACTTTGTGATTCTTAAAAGAATCATCCTTAGAAAATTGATAGCAAATATGCTTTATTTTTAGCAAATATATTATTCATTGGAAATAATAAAAAAAGTTATGTGTCTCACCAATGGTACTCTGAAGTCTTGAGGTTAGTGAGGAAGAAATGCTTGAGGAGTTTCAGAAGGGGAGATGATGGGTTGTTCAGAGAATGAATAGGCCAAAACTCACAGGAAGCTGACCTGAAGAACGAAGAACCCCAAGAAATATGTTTTCAAAACACAAGGACAGCCCACCTCTATGTGCAAGAGAATGATTCGATTCTGGAGGCCAGTTTGGCTGAATCAGGGAACCCCTGACTGAGGTCAAATGCAAAAAGGAAGAGTGCAAGGAGGGATGGGCAACCCAGGAAGAAGACAGGAGCATCCCCTCAGCTGGGAGGGGTGGCATTAGGATGGTCAGAGCTGAGAATCACAATGGGTGAGAAGAACAGCAAGGAGGACTTCTTTAGGTGTGTCATCAAAGAAAGGAAACAAAGGAAAACGCTGCTAAATAGAATTGAGACCTAGTGAAAAATGACATGGAAGAGCCTGAAGTACTCAAAGACTACAATGCTTCAAGTTTTCCAGAAAACATCTGCTCTCTGGCTCATCCTAAAATGCAGTCAGGAGCTGGGGGGAGTTGAATGAACCAGTAGGGAAGGAACAAGTTAGAGAATCTATTGTAACCTGAATATATAGAAATATATGAGACTGGACACAGTCCAAACTAGTATATTAAGAGTCTTGGATGACATCACTGCAAGGCAGATACTTACCACCCTTGTAAGGCTGTGGTGATCAGAGAAGCTTCCCAGTGAGAAGAAATACACAAATGTTATGTCCATCTGCAAAAATGTAAGCATGATCTGGGGAACCATCATCTCACCTCTGTCCCTGGAAGGAATAAGGAGCTAAGCTCCCAGAGGAAATTCCAAGGTGCATGAGGAACAAGAAGGTGTCTGCAAACAGCCATCAGATTTTGCAAGGTCATACTCTGCCTGGTGGACACAATGGCTTTCTGTGATGGAATTAGTAGCTCTGGGAATTAGAGAGAAGAGCAGGCATTATTTACCTTGACTTTAGGAAGGCTTTTTATTAAGTTTCCCATGGGATTCTGGTAGTCAAAATGGGCAGCTATGAACCAGATAAATGGACAATAGGATGAGAAAAAACTGTTACTGTCATGCTCAAAGTAGTTATCTGTTGGCTAAAGCTTGTTTGGCAACAGTTGGGCTGTAAGGAGGTTTGGGCTTCTGCTGTAAAGATATGAAGAAATAAAAATAGTGGGAAAATAGATATATTTCAACCAAGATGAAAGTTTTAAAGACTGTAACAATTATGTATATTCACAGTTTGACAGCTTCTATTGTCTTCTCAGCCAGGTAACAGCTTTGATCAAAACCCTTGGAATACAAACCCTCCAAGCCACTTTCTTTTCAGGAAGTCTGATACAGTGCCTCAGGAGCTGTTCAAGCCATTTGATAGGTAGGAAGTGATTTTACATTAATGAGGAAAATAACAGTCAAGTTTAATTAAGAAAAATACTAAAATAATCAGAACCTTATTGCTACTTGGTTTTTTTTCACTGTTTTTCAAATGGAAATTGAAAACAAATGGAAATACTAAACATACAAAGCTATTTAAATTTGCTGAAAAGCAGAAAAATCTGAATTTTGAGTAGGCACTTGGAGCCATGATCTATTTTTTTCAATGTCACAGACATGATAGTTGTGCTGAATTTACCTTGAATGACAGGACAGATTTACTAAGAGGCCAGGAGGAGGGGGAAGCTGCCTCAGGTGTTATTAGTTCTGGGCAGTGTTGCAAGTGCTTTTCTGACAATCTTGATGCAATAGCAACTGAGCATCTGCACCTGCATTATTTATACTAGGGATTCCAAGAACAAAGCATTTTCTTTTCTTCTCTTGCATATGTGATCCTACTATAGCTTTCTTTTTTCCCTATAATTGATTCAATAATACTTCTATGAGAATATATACTTTGTTTTTAAAAGAATGGAGAGAAATCAAGAATATTTTTCTTTTTGTATGTACTGATTAAAAATCTTTCAAATCACAGAGGGTTTAGGGACAGACTCGTTTGTACTGAACATTTTATTTCATTTTCTTTCCAGAGGCTCTCCCTTGGACTTAGAGGTCCTACATAGCTAATCTTACTTTACTCCTCCTGTTGCACAAGTCTGCCATTTGGTTGAAAGTTCCTGCCCATCTCTAGCTTAGGCTGGCTAAAGACATAAAAAGGCCATAGAGTATATTGCTGTTCCTGAAGTGCCTGCAGCCTGTTTGCTTGGGGAGTCAAGTGACCCATAAAATCACTGGCCAAATAATAGCTAAACACATCAGCCACCTTGACTTCTACTCTTGTAGCTTCTCCTGGCTTTCTCCAGCAAAACCTAAAATGAGCATAGGGTTCACCTTGCTGCACATCCCAATTAATATATTTACACTGTAAATATATAACCTTATCTCACCTACATCTCTCATTTCTCCACCAGCCCTATATAACCTTATCTCACCTACATCTCTCATTTCCCTACCAGCTATCAGGTCTGCACTCATCTGCTTATGCCACATCCTCTCATCTTCTACCTATTCATGGGTCACTAACAACATTTCCTTTCCAGCTGCTCTTCAGATCCGTTTCTTGGTATTGTCCTCATTTTGTTTTCATTCATTCTAGCCATAAATTCTTATACAGTTATTCTTATCAAGAAATCATAATTCTTCTGTGAAGGGAGTTTCTTTCACTGTATGTGAAAAGTAGAGTGTCAGTTTATACAGTTATTTAATGTAACATACTGATGATGTAATCAATGTCCATAATTCTGAGAGCTGTGGCACCTCAAGGTTATTAAATATTAATTAAAAGTTTTCATGTCATATTTCCTCATCTACTCTTAAATTTTATTTTGCATAACAAAATATTCAGCTGGAGTTGAGAAAGACTCTCTGAATTGCTTCACAAAATGGTTTTACCTGCCTTGTGTAAATCTATCCAAGTATCCTCTGAAATAAACTCTAGTGTGTTTAGCCTTCTAAAACTGTCCTGGTGAGGTTTCTGTAACTAGAGAAAACTAGTTTCTCATTTAAGTTCCATAGAATCTTTATCCAGTTCCAAGTATTTGATGACCAAAACACCACAAGCATTTTCTCCAGTAAGAGTTTTCTGTACTACATTTCAGTTTCAAGTTCTACTGATAGCCTTGCTCAGAACATTTTGAAGAAAGAGTTGTGGGGTTTTTTTTGTTTTTTTGTTGTTTTTTTTTTTTTAATGGTCTTTTTTGCCAGATCTCTGTCCTTCAGAAGAATTTCAACTTTTTGCTCAGAGTTTCTGAGAGTTCAGTCAGCAGATCCAACCTGGAAAAAAAATAGTGAAAATGTTAGATTAAGAGCCAAGTAAGTGAAAGCATGATGGCTTTCATGTCCATGATGCTTACATGATAAAATCTTCAAAACCACTGCTCTCAAAGTGGGGTAAGGAAGTAGTGGCATATCAAAATGTCTGACTGGCCTCCTGACAGTGGAACAGAAAAAATCTGTGCTGAATCAGGATTTCTGATTTCAGGTACAAATGAAAGTCACTTGTTATGGGCTTTCAGTATGGAAGACAAATACAGTCTTAAGCAAACTACTTTTATGAATGGAAGAAACTATCTTCCTCTTTTTCTTTTTCTCCCCGCTGTGGCCGCCTTTGGTCAGCTGGTGGAGCAGCAGTGACATACTGTGGCTGATTTTATAAATCACAACTCTCTGTCCAGGAGGATGTGCTCCATGGCTTTGTATGCTTGGAGATATTAAGAAATAGAACCCCTTTAAAATCAATCTTACCATAAAGTAGATATAAAACATAATAAAATACACACTTTATCAGTTGAAATACTGTATATTTAGGACAAAATCAAGTGTAATGAGCTGTGAAGTTTTTTATATTTTTATTATCAAATTACCATAAAGTGTTGTGTTAACAGTATTTGATTTGTTTGTGTACTCAGCAAAATGGATTTTCTCTTCTACTCCTGTTATACCTCATTGCCTACCCCCAGGCCAGACTACATGAATTCTGCCAGGAAAAATCCAATTATAATAGCCAATAACGACTCAGAAAACTGTGAAGGAATAAAAGAAGCAATATTTGATGCTGTGAAAGAAGCCGCAGAACTGAAAGATGGAGGTGGTTGTTCCTTTCTGGCACTATTTGAAGATGAGAGTCGACCAATCCAAAATAATCCTTCCACAAAGCATTTTAATCCTTTTTCTAACCAAAGCAATAATGACTTTTTTTTCACTGTTCCTGATGTTCGAAATCAAATCAACAGAATTTATTCTTGTGACACTAGAAGGCTTTATCCTGCAACCAATGCAAAAGAAGATCTGGTAGACAGACACCTTGAAGGCATTTTCACAGCTCCAGAACAGGTTTTCCTTAAAAGTAACAATGTGTCAAATACAAGCTACAAGGAAACAAGTGCACTTCATAAAACACCGCGGCAGAACTGTCGTGAGGGACAGCACTACTTCACACCCTGTGAACAGAAAGAAGGAAGAGCAAACCTTGAAAAAATTGGTGCGTGTCATATTTTGAGGACCTGTATTCTGGGTTTTATTCTCCTTTTAAAGACATCGGTTCTTATAACTAGAGATGTATCTGCCCCAACTGAAAACATAATGAATCTTCAGAATGCAGTCACATAATTTTAAATCCAACTATTTAAATTATTTTAAAAACTCGACAGAAACTTTTATAGAAATTGTGTTTATTCTATTGCATTTCAAAATCAAGGTTTACTTTTTTTTCTAATTTTAGAGACATTTGCATATCGCCATGATCAGCAGAATAGCTTAAAGGAGAATGTGCAGAATTATTCCAGAAAAAAAAGGTGAGTGTTATGGAAATTACCAATCTATTAAGTAGTGATAACTGCAGAGACTTTGCTGAATTGGAGAAATCCTGCTAAGAGCACAAGAAGGCAAAATTCTAAACAGTATTACTGTTTAGACTCAGGTTTTCTTAGTGAAAATAGTACTGTACAGTGTGAATAAATCACAGGAAAGCCCACTAAGCCTCTGTATCTGCCCATAATAAGCACACAGAAATACTGCTTCATGGGGCAGCTTGGAGATCCTGAAGTTAAGCTGGTAATCTGGCTTGCCCTCTAAAATATTCTGTCTCATTCCACTGGCTACAGAGCAAGTGTCTTCTCTGCTCTATGTGAGTGCTCTGTGTTTTACTAAAGACTTGTTTTTCAAAGACTGATACATAGTACCTTCCATTTTACAAAACAGCACTATCTTCTGTTATTGCTTCAATTCCATTTCAACAGAAATGGTGTTTGTGAAAAACATATTCTTGGTGTTAAATCTCAGGTTCAGAGATAAGTTCGGTGATCTCAGTAGTGGGAAGCATTTAATGGTTACTGAAGACAAAGTAAAAATTGAAAAGTCATCAATCAGGAATTTAAATCAGAAAGAAAATAAAAATACTGGGGAAAAAAATCACTTACCAGTGAACTTGTGTTTGCATTCCTCAGCGACAACAAGTCTGTGAAAGAAACAGCCTGGAATGAGAACCATGTCTTTGTATTTGAAGAGGTAACTTTTAAAAATATGGGGTTTTTTTTGTCAGACCCAATGTTTGCATGATTCATTTGAGGTGGAGAAGGAAGTTAGAAACTGAATATAGCTTCAATGAATTAACTATCATGGAAGCTTCTTTTCCATCATGGTTTGTATAAGGAATTCAGAAAGAACTGCTGCTAGTGACATGGTTCAGATAGACAGGTCCACAGTTCACTTGGTTTCATTCACACTTTAGCTGATGCCTGAAAGAACTGGGTAAATTACCCATCACACTTAGGATCAGGTTCTGCAGGCAATGCCCAGACTTATATGCAGAATGCTTCAGTATTATAAAGGAGCTTTGTGCCAGTATATATATAAAAGTGTTTCAGATGTCTTGACTGTAGAAGCCACATATGGTACTACTCAGGGGTAAAAATCCTCTTAAAATAATTTGAGGTACAGTTCAGTGACTCCTTTATGTAACACAGAAACTGAATGTTCCTTTCTTAACCTGAGATACTGATCCAGCTGAACCCTCACTATTAATACCTTATTATTTTTAACAGTTCACAACAGCACAAGAGAAAGGGTATAAGTTTGGACTGAGTTCATATCTTCATGAGATGGGTTAGTACTATTTATACATTATCACTTAAAAATGTTTTCTCTACATGTGAATCTGGAACAGTTACTTTTAAAGCCAGGGAGAATGATCTTTTTAGGATGTTAATTTTAATAAGAGCTTATATTTCTGATTCACACAGCACTGTAAAAAGACAACTAGCATTACCAGGTAACTAAGAATTAGCTGTGCTTGCTTTTCCTTGAAGAGATATTCTCTTCCACTAGACTATATGCCGTCACTCCACATGTGGACAGAGGGAGGGAGGTAAGCAAAGCAATCCTACATCCTTCCTACTCCATCAGTAGCTGTAGGGTCAGCTGTGCTGGCTGCATTTCAGAGATCTCTCAGGGACCTCCAAGAAAGAAATATGTAACTTCTATGGCAGCCAGTGTGCACGTGGAGTCTGCTGTGCTCTCTTGCAGGCTGTGCTCTCCAGATTCCCTCCTCCTTTTGGGTTCTGCAGTTCTGCTGCTGATGAACAGCACAGCTGAGGCTTTGGGGGCCCCATCTCACAACCTCTGTTCAGATGTGTTGACCGGAGGAGAACTGGCTATCGCTGTGAACTAGATTGACCTTGCTAACATTTTGTTCTTTAAACAGTGTCTTAAAACTGCATCAGAAATAAATAGTTCTACATGGTATACTTGAGAGTTGGATCTTTGGGGACTGTTCTGTGAGTAACCTTTTCTTTTTCATCTAATTTTTCAAGATGTGGAGTCACCATTCAGCAGCCAGTCTCACAGTTACTCTCCAAGGCAGACTGAGAGCTATTTGTGCTCTAGTCCTGACACAGTGAGTAAATCCTTCTGGGCTGGCAGGGCTTCATTTGAATCATATCTCTATGCCTGAGTGCACCTAAAGATGTAGCTGGAATTTCACTTTGTTTTGTATGAGATAACTTCATGTGTGATGAGGACAAGAAATTATGAGCTGTAAATTTTCCTAAGTAGTTTGACAGACATGTGGTCTGTTCTCTTGATAATGACTGGCCTTGTGGAATTACATAGCATGACTGTGGAAAAAGTCTAAGCAACGTTCTATGCTCTTCCTGTATGTATAGCTGCCTTACATTACATGCCTGTAAAGCAGGATGATTTGACACACTGTGTTTTCAGTCATTCTTGAACACAAAAATGCTGTGTTGTAAGATTATAAATTGCTTGTGAGAGTGGAGGTCTGCACTGGCCGCTTTGTCTTCACCAAGAGCCATCCTTGGAGAAGGAGACAACCAAAGGAGACAGTTCTGGGCTTTCTGTTTATTTAGCTTAGTTATTAGCAAGTAATTACTTTAGTCCTTAGTTACTTAACTATTTGAACAGTTACAATTGCACAATTCTGTTCAAACAGTCTGAAGAGGAAGACACAGCCAAAAAGAAGGAATATCTGAATGAACATTCCTTGAAGGCACACGGTGCCAACCTATTCTCAGCCTCAGCAAGAAGAAAGGCCCCCAAGAGCTCTCACACCCAAAGTGTGGGGATGAAGCCCAGCAGTACTTTGCCTAGAAAAGAAGCAAACAATCTTCAGGAGAGAGATTCTAATTTTTGTGCCACAGAGGAGGAAAATAAAACCCACACAGCTCTATCTCAGGGCCCATCGTACTGCGCCCTTAAGAGGGAGCATGTCAGTAGCAGCACCGGGCGCGATGTTTGGTCACAGACCGAGGGCTCCGTGACCGTAGAGAAGGCGGACGTGGGCACCCAGTGTGGCACCCTGAGGGTGTGCAGCTGTGGGGGATCCCTCCCCGCCGCCCGCAGCCCAGGCGGGGTCCCTCCTCCCGGCGCTGCCGGCACCGCAGGAGAGCACCAAGGGCCAGTGCAGAAGGGGCAGCAGCCCGCGGGCGCCGGCAGCGCGGCCGGGACAGACCCCTTCTCTTCTGAGGCCGAGTACCTGAGCTTGGCTGGCAGGAGGACTCTAGAGGTGCTGAACTACATTGATAAAATGAAGGAGAGAGATAAGCAGCGATCAATTATAATGCCACGCTAGGAACACAATAGTTTTGTCCTGTTCTCAGTATATTTCATTCAGTTGGCATATTCTGATTTTTCTAGCATGGTTAGGTAAAAGATACTTTTACTGTTTGCTGGCTTTAGCTATCAATAATTATGGGTTTCTGTCTACCTACTGCTATCTCAAAGTATGGGTTCCTATAGATATCCAACTATTAACAAAGGATTCTACAATAGCCTAGTAAATAAAAACATTAGGAATTATATTGGTTTCCCACCATATATCTGTAGGATTCTGTACTTTAGAATTGGTTATGTTTCTTTTAAAGTAATGGGAAGATGTTGTACTACTTCAAAAAATATTTAGTGTGGCTCTGAGTTCAGAGCCATTGTGTGATTCTCACCCATTTTAACAGAAAAACTTGCCTTTGTCATGTGTTCATACTAAAAACAGAAATGGGAAACAGAAAATTTACATCTGCAGACATAGAATAGAATATAACTCAAAAAGAACTAATTAATTAAATTTTTTTAAATGCTCAATTTTCTTTCCACAGCAGATCCATTCATTCATTTTCTGGATGTTAATCTAAAAAAATCTTCCATGTGTTTCTGTATTCTGTCTGCGAACTGAAAATCTGAACTACTTGCATCTTCATTTCAGTATTTGTGTAAAGCTACAAACCACAACAAATAAAAGTTTCTGATAATATTGTTTCTAGGTTATATTCTTGCCTTCTAAGAAGTTCCTGGTAAAGGTGTCAGGGAGACTCACTGTTACTAGCATCTACTTACAGATCCATACACCTTCACTTCTATAAAGATATCTCTCTGTTTTAACTCTGTGTGTACATAGATATACATATACCTATGTATAAAATTTAGAAATGCCTGTGCTGGCATTAGCTAACTGGCTGCATGCAGGGTTCCTCTTCTTCACAAACTGGACTTGGGCAAAAACTATGCTGGAGACTTCCTTAAACAACAGGAGATTTGCCTCTATAAGGTTAATATGTTGTGTTTTCCCCTTGGAGTCTGCTGTTAAAAGATTCACTGCCCTTATTCCCACCAGGTCAGGGTTTTTTCTATGCTTTGTAGAAGGGGTGAGTGTCACCCAGCCTGGATGAGACTTGTCACCATTCTTTGTCTCTGTTCTAATCATGAAAAAAGTGGCTGGTTTTACTGCTGATTTTTTTTTTTTTTTTAAGCTAAAAGCCATTTTTAAAAGAAGGTCTGCATTGCTCAACAGTTTGCAGGTTTATGGCTGTGCTATTTTTTAAAATAGCAGCTCAGAAATTTCAGTGGACTGTTCTGTACTTGGAAGAAAATAGCACTGTCTTTTGTATGTACAAATTGCATACATAGGAAGTGGTTTGCACAGCCAGACTTCTGAACCATGTAACTATCACTTAGCCAATTCACTGCCCACTTCCTAAGGCTTGACATAAGCAGATTTTCTTTTTTAGGTTGCCTCAATTTGTTGTCAAAGCAAACTCCCTAGTAATTTTTTTTAAGCTGCAATATTCATCTTCTTCACAGGAGATATAATTTATTTGAATAACAGCTATGATTTTCTGAAAGCTCAGCTGTTAGCTGTGGTTTGTAAAACATAGTTTTTCACTCAGTATGACAAAGTCAATTCAGATTGTGCCACACCAGCAGCAGCCCATGATGGCTTGAATGTTTTTTTCCCAACAGTCCCTCACGCCTGGTACACACCTGCCAGTCCTTCCAGTGGCATGTGTCCAGCTTCCCAGCCTCCCCCACAGCTGGTGTGTCCCCAAGGCACTTGGTCTGCCAGCCTGCAATACACTGTGGCAGAGGCCAGAGAGCGGCACATAATTGCTAAAAGCTCCGGGGCTGTATGCTTTAGGCTAGAAGGGTTTTATTACCCCAGAAGATGTAAAATTGCCTCATGGCCAAAGAGTTCTTTGATTTCTGGGTTAGAGAGGTGCTGGTGACCCAAATAGAGATGAACTGCCATTAACTTGCAGTGGAAGTTCTGCTCCTGGTTTCTCTGATGGTGGCATTGTTGCTGGGACTTTTAAACCATGGTTAGTTTTATACTGGAGGGAGCTACCCACATTCAGGCAGATAGTCCAGATCTGCAGAGCTGGCCTCTGAGCTGACATATTCCCAGTCTGTGCCTATGAACCTAAGGAACAAAGAACGCAGGTTGGAACTCAGGTGGGAAAAGAGGGACATTTGCACCATATGGATGTATGTGTGGGGGGTTTCAAGTGCTCTTTATTCAGTTATTGCTCATATTTATCATCGTTAAAAGCCTCTCAGTGGATATTGCTTATTTTCACTTCAGCCACTGATATAGAAGATCTCACAATCTGTCCAGTTCCAGCTGGGTTTCAGCCTGGACTGCACTGAAATTCCACTGCTCAGTGCCAGAAACTCACCCTCTGACTGGCTGTACAGAAGAGCTGCATATATGTCTCTAATGCAATAATTCACTTCTTGGGATATCAATCACTGTATGTTTCAAAGCCTTTGGATGAGAGTATATAAATTCAAATTACATCCCCATTTTTACCTATAATTGCAAAGCAATCAGAAGAAAACTATCTTTGTAGTGGTTTTGTGCTGGCAGTGATGACAAATAAGGCTGCATGCTCTTTTTAGCCACTAGAGAAGTATTTTAAAGTAGTTACATTACTATGTTTGCATTAAAATATACTTTTGTCCCGTGCTTTCTCCTTAGCTCAGCACCAGTGTGCCACTCTGCTCAGGTGCTTTCTTTCCCTTGATTTTTTTGTGACTTCAGGGAAGAGCTGAGTTTGGTTTAATAGCAAGTAAGAACCTCAAACTGTGCCTTCTTCAGCTGATAATTCAGCAGCGGTAATGATTGTCATCTCACTAAATGTAATGACTGTCATCTCACGAAATGCCTTCAGGCACCACCAGCTTTCTCTGAAGTAATAGCTTAGGCAGAGGCTCTCCTTTTTTCATCCATGCCATTCCCCCTGGCAGCATGCTGAGCCTTCAGGGAGGCCATGGAAATACACATATTTTTAACTGTTTGGTAAGCATCAATTATAAGTAGAATTTTCCTGGGGAAAAGGACAGAAGGGTACCTGTAATTAAACAAAAAACAGGAGCATTTGTTTATCAGTGGCAGTCAAATGCTTCTAAATAGAGATTGAAAGACTCTCACTGAAAATACTACCATAAGCTTCAGTCAGAATTGGTTTTAATAAGCAGCTTGTAACTTAATTTCCCTCCAAAATCAGCTCTAATGACCTGCAAGGTAAGGTTTTCTGGGCAAGCACCAAAAGAAGTTTTGTCATTAATGGGCAGTTTGTTGCTGGATGTTCTGCCAAGAGCCTCCACAAATGTTGTAGAAATTCTTATTTCATTTTCATGAAGGATTATCATTATAGGAAACGAGAGGCTTAAGTCTTCATACAAGTAATTATTTCTCTGGCAGAAACTGTGAATTGGCTTTTCAAGGGTTTTAACAGATAGCAAATTGAGGGAGGATGAGGTTTCCTGGAAAAAAAGTATTAAACTCTGCGTTCAGTGCCTACTCTGTACTCACAAAAGTCAATGACCTTTCTGCAATGCTTCTTCAGCCTGTTCTCTCTGACAGCCTCTAACAGTTTAGAGGTGACAATCCCAGTCACGCAAAGCAGAGCTTGCTTCTCCAGGGCTGGTGATGTGGAACTCCAGGCAGGTCTCCTGACTCTCTGAGCTGAATACTGAACGTGTCCCCCTCTCCAGCCATACTGCAGTGACTCCACACCCTGATGGTGCTTGCTCTGGTGCCACAGCCCTCTGGACATGTAAGGAGCAGCTTGCGGTGAGCTCTCACACAGCACACGGCTGCAGAGGTGCTGACACACCTGCTCTGGGAGGTGATGGGGGATCTTGGGCCCAAACACAGAGGGGTGGAGAGTGAGAGACTCAGGATAAGGCAGGAGGCTGAAAGAGACCTGTTGAATTATTTAACAGAGCTGAGAAAAAACTTATCCAAACAAACCATTTATTTGTGCCCGTTTGCAGAGGGAGTGCTGTGATTTACTGCCAGTGTCACACTCAGCACATGGGTGCTGGCCTGGCCCAGAGCTGTGGCTGTCATAGGACAGACCAATATGTCTTATTGCTGAAGATTTATTTCATTTCCTGGGCTGGAGTAATTATTGGGAAACAGGAGGTCTGTAAGGAGCTTTGCTCTCCAGAGAAGCTTCACTCCATACAAACAAATTAATTTTTGGAGAACCCCAAACCAGCTGAAGCTGGCAGGGATCTCCAAGTTCGCCAGTGCAAGCCCCACTCATAGCAGGGCCAGCTGGAGCAGGGTACTTTGGGCCACGGCCAGCTGCTATCACAGACCCCCAGCCTGGGGCTGGGGGAATAAGCCCTGCCAGGTAGGGGGTCCAGGGAAGCTGTGCCTGCTCACAGCAGCTGCTGCAGATGGGAGCAGCCACTGCCTGAGCCATTTCCTCCCTGTGCTGAGAGCAAGGCAGGGGCCTGGAGGAAGGGGAGCTGTAGGTGTAAGGGGAGGGAGGCTGGGTGCTGCTGCTGCTGCCCTGCCCTGCTCCACTTCCTTAGAGCACAGCTCCTGCCCCTCTCGCCTCTCCTCATCCACATTTCTGTGCAGAAATGAAGAGCAGCAGTGTTTCACCCCAACACCAGCTCATCCCTGAGTGCACAGCCACTACAGGCACTCATCACTCTCCCACCAGGGACTGTGAGGGTCCCAATGCCCCAGTGTATTCCTGTGAATCCCACCAGCCACAAGGAAGCTTGACATATAGAGAGCATACGAAAGCTCTCTCATCTAGTACTAGGCTGGGGGTGGCAGTTAGCCTTCACACAGCTTACAAACACTTTGCTTGCTCTTGACTTTTTCCCCATAATTTTTAGCAGCCCATGAGAGGAGAGCAGTGGGGACTATAAGCTCCAGCTTAGTTCCAAAGCTGCATGGGGCATCTGCTTCTCCCTCAGCTCTCAGCCAACCTGCAGGTTATGGGTACCTCAAACACCAGGGAGAGCACAGGAGAAGCCATACAGCATGAGACTGACTGACTGCAGTCACATCTTGTGACAAACCAGTGACAGAGCACACTGATCAGACATCCTGGACAATGAAGGAGCTCACTGGGAGCAGCCAGACAGTTTTGATGCCATCTCACCATGAATATATTAGAACAAGTACCAATTTCATGCTTATTCCAAGGGACCACTTCCCAGTGGGGACCTGGCCACCTGCTGCAGGCCACAACTGCCACTTTAGGGATGGAGAAGTCCTCTGGCACTTGCAGCACTGCTCCTTATGTGACTGCCTACAGCCTCCCCTTTGTAACTACAGCTACGCTGAGTGGCCCTGAGTGGAGGCTTCAGGTGGAAAATCTGTTTGTGTGATTTGGTGACAGCTGGATGGGGATATGGGGTCTCACCAGCCTCAGCTGTGGAAATGGTTTTGAAAAGGAAAAGCTGCAGGGCTGGGAAGGCTGAAAATGCCACATGTTAAGGAGAAGGGCAGGATGTGCCAGCAGAGCAGGGCTTGGCTCACCCTACTCCTGACCCTGTTTCTGTGCCTTGTCACCATGCACAGGCTGGTTGGTGGATGCAGCGAGCTGGCCATGGAAATAGGGACTAATTCTCTCTATATATGCAGTTTTGATAGATTAGGTAATTAACAAAGTGCACTGCAGCACTCAAGAAGTGTTAAAAAAAAATTAAAATTGAAGACTAAGCCTATGAATCTGAGTCCTGAGGAAAAAACCTCTGTTTTTTAGAGAGAGATTTAGATCTTAAATCAGCTGCATCCTCAGCCCACTGCTGCCTTCTGACTTTGCTCCCCTCTACCCAGGACAGCTTGACACTGTCCCCTGACATCACACAGTGGTGTGGCAGACACTATGTCCCCACACTCACACCACTAACCATCCTCCACACCTTATGCCCTTCCTTCCCCCAGCCTCTGCTCAGGATTTGCTTTGTGTTTTTTCCTGCTCATGTTGCCGTGGCAACCTGATCCAGACTCTATTCCACATATCACCTTGATTATGAAGTTCAGCCAATCCAGCCCCCTCTGCCCTCAAACTGCTCATGTATCTCAAACTGCTTCCCTGATAGCTCCCCAAACTCTTACTGTTCCCTCAGCATGGATCTCCCCCACCTCTCCAGCCCCCTTTCTCCACCTTTAATATTTTGTAAGGAACTCTCTTTCCAATGGGGATGGACACGTGATTCACTGCTTTTGTGAAAGTGGGGGGGCCTTTGTTTTCCCTTCTCACACCTGAGTCCCCTCAAGGGATGTGCTCCCTTGGCATCAGAGCACAGCAGCTTCCACACTCCTTACACTGAGCATAACTCCTGTGTGTTTGTAAGGATCTGTGTGTTCTGATCTTCTGAAGAATGAGCCACAGAACAGGGCTGCTTCGGAAGCCTTTCCTTTCCCTGCCCTTGTCTACCTGCAATAAAAGGCACCTAAGTCCCCCCGTGTGGTGCCGGTGTTAATGTGTTACAAGATTGTGGGTAGGTCATTTTGGATGTGTGCTTCTCTTTCTTCCTGCACACAATACATCTTACTGCTCTGTGTATGACCCCCTGCTTTTCTGTTTGGTATTAAGGATTCTATCTGGGCTTTCATGGGATATCACAGCACCCAGAATCAGAGTGTGCTAGCTAAGGCAAAGGTTTTGCACATCAGAAACACAGATGGAGCCTGGTATCCTCCTGAAACCCAGATCCAACACCTCCTTTAAAAGCATCCAACCAAATTAAACTCACACAGCCCTCCAGATTTTTTTCTGTCAAAATTAAGATGCAGAAAATATTTCTGGTACTTCTGCAGTTAACTCTCAAAAGGCAAAAGCTTTCCAAACTTCAGGTCTATGCAGACCTTCTCAGTCACACACACACACACACACACATGGAAGTACTGGGTAAGTAGCACACATTAAACAAGGGAGTGAAAACCTGCCCTGGAGAACAGCTAACAAACAGCCCCAGCATGGGACTGTGGAACTGCTGATGCGAGAGTGTTGACTGGTTCCCTCAGAGTTCAGCTGGTTGCTTGATGGGCTGAATGTGTTACACTGTCCATCAGGAGAAGAGTTGAGATGCCACTCATTTTGGGTCAAGTGGGAGTGAAACTGCAGCAGCTGAAGCACCTGAGTGTGTTTGTGCAGGGAGCTCTCTTGGGTGAGGGGTGAACTGGAGGGACACCAGCTCAGGGGACAACTGGCAGCAGGTCTCAACCAGCCCAGAGCAACTCAGCAGGTGACCACCGAGATTAGAGAAAAAGGACTTTTTTTTTTTAAGCTCACCTTTAAGTTCCCCACTTACTTCCCACAAACTGTAGGAGCCTTGAAAGAAGCACTTTTGCCTTGCATAAAGCAAAGGCCACACAGCACTCCATGGGTGACTTTAGCTCAGACAGAGCATCACCCAGTCCTGATCCTGAAAATGCTCACAAAGATTTGGAGAAACTACTGTAATTGTCTGCAGTTCAGTTTTACACATGGCAGAATGCATTTGGCAAAAATCAATCCATCAGTAGTTGTTTTGTAATAGTAACTGGAGCACAGAGAAATGGCAGAAGGCAAAAAAATTGAGTGTTTAACAGCAGAGCCACCAGATTTTCATTATCCCACAAAGCTGCCATGTAGTTTTGGTGACAAATAATATGAACTGCAGTCACTCATCCCCTTTATAAGCACTATCAGCCAGAAACCTAGAAACAGAAGCTGTCTGTGCTGAGCTGAGCAGTGCTGAGCTGCCTCACTCCCCTCTTGGAGATATGCACTGCCACAGATACAGGATTGCCAAGCAGTCTCCCACTGCCAGCTTCTCCCCATTGGCTGTGATCTCTCTGCATCCTGGACCAAAAGGCTACAGCTGTGTCAGAGCCAGATCTGGATCTCACCAGGATTCAGTTGTGGTGGGTGGATGTAGCAGAACCATCCCCATTTGTTCTCGTGGGTGCGATTCCTCTGTCGCACTGGGGAGTGCAGCCAGGGCAGCCCCAGCACAGCAGTCACGGTCATGCTGCTTTTTTTTAGCCATTAAACTGATTCCAGCAATCATTATTTTCTTAATAAAACACACAGAATTAGGAGAGTTCCCCATTAGAAAACAGCAACTCCTGCTCTTTTCCCAGTCCATAATCAAGTCTGATGGTGTAAATTGCTGTAAGGAAACCAGTGTGTTTGGGCAGAGGACATTGCAAACCCATGGTGGGACACTGGGACAGTTGGCAGCTCTGCATAGCTGCATTCAGCTCGTGACACAAATCCTCCAGAAAGGAAGGGACACTAACCTGGTATCACAGAACCATTCTCTGATTTGAAAAACATCATATTAAGATCATATTCAAGCTATTCTTACCCATCCCTTATTTCAGGCAAGCCCGTGGCCTATCTGAGCTCATTTTGCTGAGCAATGCGAAGCTGCCGCTCTAAAAGGTGACCTGAATACTCAAACAAATGAAACCTTGAGAACAATTCTGTAATTAAGTATCTCACCTTTTATTTTGTTCATTTACACTTCTGGCACTGACAATTCTTTGAAGATATTTATTTTTATGTAAAGACCAAACTTCATTAAAGCAATCATAAGTCAATTAAATAATTTTACATCACTTAAGTTTCAGAAAATGTACAACACTTTCATACATTATAGGCTTGACCGGTTGGAAATGGAAATGGCACATTTTTGACATGGTTAAGAAATGACTTGGACAACCCAGCAAATCGTTTTGCCAAAACCTGTTTTGTACTGGATACCATAACCCGTGCTCAGGGATTAGTGTGCCTGATGGCACCATGTGCACATTATTCAGCATGGAATTATTACTATCAGCTTAGTCCCCAGTGATGTCTCAGATATTCTAGGTGCATTTGTCCCACAAAGATCCGGTTAACCATTTTGTAGAGGAGTGAGATTCACAATGGAAAGCAGAGACATGACTCGTGCCACTTCCCAGTGACGTCCCGGACCAGCAGGACACTGAGCACATGGAGAATATCAAGCACATGATTAATCCCATCAGTTTCACAGGGACTGTTGGAACACCTGAAATCAAACAGAAGGCAGGCGTGCGCTAGGCAGGGCCCGCAGTGTGACGCAGCATCCCAGCACCATGAAACCACCTCGTTTCACTCCTGCTGAGCATCCATGAAGTTTCTCCTGCAGAAGTCACGATGATGGTCATACATTCAGTCCTCTCCAAAGTCTGTGCAATGTTTAAGGCAGCAAGAGAAATTTGCCTTTATTTTGACACTTCAGAAACAGATGATTCCTTTAGAAATAGGTGGACAATATTCTTATTTCATCGGTATGCTCCTTATTAATATAAATGTCATGAAAGGCCAAAGCAAATTCTGACAAAATTTTTCTCAACAAAATCAAGGAGAGTAACTGAACTGGAGTTGAAGCTTTAAAATTACATGTGCCAGATCACTCACATACTGTCTAGGGACAATGTGAAAAAACAGGGATTTAGATGAAGTCTGTATCGTTGAGGCCTGACTCTTGTCAAACTACCCCTGGCATGAGTGAGTTCTACTGAAGCCAACGAGTGAGCACCTCTGATGAGAGGTGTAAGATTAAAAACATGCCACGGTTCACACTAACAGGTCATTGTGGCTAAAGTATATTCTCATATACAGAACTCTGCAACACTATTAACACCCATTTACAAAACACTACAGTGATGGTTATTGGCACATAAAAAACTCCTTCTCTATATGAAAACATACACAAAATAGATAGGAACTGCCTTTTTTTTCAGACTTTTAAAATCTATATATAGTTGCCTTTGAGGAATTTTAACCCCCAGTATCACAAACAACAATATTTCTTTAACAATAGAATTTTACTGTGCTGACATTTGAAACACTGCCACAATCTAGACCACTGTGAATTATGCTTAACTGTACTGTACACAAGGTGATGAAGATTGATAGAAAACCACTAAGATTTTTGCACAAAAGTATGACTTTAAAATAGAGAACAATTGAGTCACTTTATAGGCAGCAGCTACATGTAAGCTGTAAATTTTACCCGCAATAAAAACACATTTTGCCATAAAGCACATATTGTGACATTATCTGCTTCTGGCCTGGTACACAAAGCTTGATTCTCTTCCCAATGCAGAGGAATGGGTTTGGTTAGCTTGATACTCTCAGAAAAAAAGTGCACAGATATCTTACTTTTTAAAGTGCTTTGCAGAACCATCTCTTCTGCCTTGATTTCTACCCCAAGATCATTCTCTGCTGTAAAGATTCTGCCCCTTTTGCAGTAGTGATGTTCAGCCAACAAAGCCAACAATGCAAGTAAAATTCCAAAATGACCATGTTAGAAGAGCATCACCAAGAAGCAGAAAGCTGGGTAAAAAGTGGAGAAGTACAGGGTCTGTCTTTTCCTGGCCCACTGAATGCCTGTGGGACTGCACCCAACACTCCCATGGCCTAGGGCAAGACCCTGGCTTAGGGTCTGTAGCAGCGCCTGAAGGGCAAAACTTCTCCCCAGTGCTCAGCCCAAGCGACTACGAATGGCAAAAGAGATTTCACCAAGGAACACTTACAACTTTGCCAACTCCACTGCCACGTCCTCACCTCCACACAGGCACGGGAGAGCAACACCAGAGTGCTTCTTCCCCTGAGAGCCCCTCCATTCCTATCCACAGGGCCAAGCACAGTCCCTCGCCCCATCATCCTCACCCACAAGAGACAAGTCAGAGACTGCTCCTGCTGGCTACAACACCCATCTCTACTGAACCTTGACTTCGTGGTGCTTTCAATGCATCATTTCCTCCTTCTCCCCTCCCAACCCTAACTCCTACAGTGAATGTGGCATTATCAACCCATCCAAAAATAAGTTAGTGTTGGAACAATGGTCCTTTGTGATTTACCCTTTCCTGCCCCAGCATTTCTGCCAGCGTTGTCACTGCACCTCCCAAGGAAACCTCTACAGGAGTGACTGATCCAAGGTGCCCACACAGCAATGGAACTCCAGCCCTCCAAATGACTCCTGGGCCTTGCTTTGACTCTATCTATTTTCAAAACAGGTTTGGTTCTCTTGTTAAAAGATTATTTTGATCAACAAAGTGACAAGGGGAAGAAAAAAGTGCCAAATTATCTCAAGTTACTCAGCATGGTGAACAAACTACTGTATGCAAATTAACATGAATTAAATTTTAAAATATTAAAAATATATCAGGACTTGTTTCTTTTATAGCTGGTGTTAGCTCACAACATGTAGAGTCTGTGGATCATTCAGAATTAAAATATCTCAAATTGTTGTGTATAATCAATATGCCCAATTCTAGCAGCAGTATTACTCTAACACTCCTGATGCACAGAATACCTGAATTAAGTGTGCAGTCCTTGTGAAGAAACAATTTCACATCTTCTGCAAAAAGCTTTCAATAAAAGAATATTGTGCTTAGACATATTATTTATGCTACTTCATAAATGAAATTCTTATAATAAGAAATTATTCGGTTACACTGTATTTTTATTCTTTTATCTGGAATGTTACTAAGTCTACCTTCAGCAAAAATCTCTTAAAACTTAAAATACTCATAAATATAAAAAATATTTGCAAAATAGAAACATAGTTCTAATTTTCTTCATAAACTCTACTCATAGATTCTAAAAATAAAACCCTAACAGCATAAGACTAATTTGAAGTATCTGATCTCATTTTTAATACACATGATGCTTGGTTCAGTGTTTGTAAGGTATGGAATGCTTTCTTGGTGGGAAGAAACCCTAAAAGGAAGACTTAAACCCTGCTCTCCGTAGGCACAGAACAGGGAGGGACAATAAAGAAGCCAATGTGTTTTGTACCCTCATGGCCAGTAGCAGTGAGGAATAAAATGCATGTTTCAATTGCTGTGGCTTGGGAGAAAGGACAGGGGATACAAACCTTTGGGGCTCTGTTTTCAGTAAGACTGAACCTGTGTGAGACAATGAGCCCAGTGCTGTACGTGACTGAGCGCCCCTTGGGAAGGTCCATGGAACAAGGCTGGCAGAGAGAGATGTCTTCTGCTGCTAAAGAGCCCCAGCACTGCCTGCAAAACAGAAGAGGCTGCTGACCCCGTGGCAGTGACCTTTCCAGTGACTTTGCTTCAGTTCTGCCCAGCCCCTGCACCTTCCCTCTTCCTGTGGACACAAGTGAGGTCAGCGCTGACACGGCCGGCGCTGGGACGCTCGCTCCCGCCTGCTCCCGATCCAGACACACCAAGCAAGGGAATCCTCACAGGTGTGAAGATGAGTGTGGGCTTGTGCTTTTGGGGCCATCAGAACCCTAAGTCCCCATCCCCAGAAGCCAGAAAATACCCACTTAAACCACTTAAACTGTGCAAGCACAGATTGGCTGTTACACACCTATTCACACACTGCTCTAGGTAACAAAACTGCTTCCAATTCGGGTCTTCAAACACCATGTTTTGGTTTTGCAAAAAAGTTAATTTCTCCTTGAAATGATTTTGTTCTTCTCTGTGCCAAGTATCTCTTTTTCTCGTGTCAGGTACTGCACCTTCAGTGAAGGCTTCAAGGAGGTGACAGCCGAAGGGAGACATCCCGCAGCAGGGGCAGCTGTAGAGGGGTCCGAGGACCTCAGCATTTGCAGTAAATACCTCTGCAGATACCAGCATTTTCTACAGCTGCTGCTTTCAAGCATAAAAATATTGTGCGCTTAAAAGGGAGGCAAGATGGAAGGCATGAGAATCCAGCCCTCTCACCACACAGGAGACATTCAAGGTTGAGCTGCTCTTTGCAAAAATTCATCTGAAATTCCCTCTGTCTGCTATGTTTTTCCCTTTTAGCCCCAGTCAAGTCATAGAAGGATTCCTCAAATTTTTTTCTTTCCAAAAATATTTCTCTGATTAAGAAAAAATAAAAAGAAAAAAAGAAAAAAAACAAATACATCCAATCCCTGAAGGTCAATAATTGGAGAATAAGAACTCCCCCCACAGAAGATTAGATAACATAATGTCAGACTTCTTTACAACAACAAAACCCCATATTATCCAATAAAAATAATTTAGTAACAAATGTCCAGGCTTGGTTTTGATAGCAATCCAACATTAGAAACATTTTTCAACCCAAGAAAAACCCACAAACCAAATCTGTAAAAAGCTAATGAACCTAATGACTTATTTAATCTTTACACAATGAAAAATAAATGTATTTTTTACCAAATAAATGGGTGTCAGCCCATGGGCAGAGGAATTTTCCCACATTCTTCCATGAAGCAAATGTTTCAAAGATAAGAATTTGAATTGTTGATGCTTTCAAACTCATATCTTTGAAGACTTAAAGCAGTGAGGACAGGACAAAGAAAAAACAAATAATATTTTTATGTAGCTGCATAAAATTCAATTTTCCAAGGCAAGCAATCACAGCAGGTGAATAAAATACCATTCATATTTTCATTACCATGCTAAAAGCAGCCAAGTTAGTTTTGTGCCTGACATTTTCTTGACAAGTTTGCAATGCTTCAGTAAGGCAATTAATATGAGATGCAGGCTTCTGCCCAGGGCTAATATTTCTCTTTAGATCCAGCAAGACACCAATTGACTATGGAAATTTGAAGAAAAATGTGCTGGGAGTCATTTACTCGGCACATATGGAGATAAACTGAAGGCAATAATTATTCACAAGCAAAAGGCGCAGGAGGGATGACCACTGTGCATTTAGCAGCACAAACCCTCTCCCCTCCTTCTCTTTCTTTTAGCTAATGGTATTTTTGTGTTCAAAATTAGGCACAAACCAATATGTTCAAATGCTAAAAAGGAAAACAAACATATTTTTTTTAAAACTGAAGCCTCTATGTTGTACCTAGCAATATATACCAGTACATTTGTACATGTGGCCACGTACTGAGCTCTGTTTTCCTGCTGTAAATAATTAATTTTGGCAGTTTTTCTCACAAACATAAACTCCCAATTGCAGCATGTACTCAGGAGCAGCAGCGGGTGGATAACCTGTGTAGCACAGACACACATCACCCTAGTGACCCCCCATCCAGGTGAGTATAGCTCTCCACTTGGAAATTCTCTCTCTTTGGGTAAATTTAGGAAATGTCCCTCTGATGGATACAGCATGTATTTGTACTTTCCTGATCAATTAAACCTTTTAAATGGTTACTGTTACAGCAGCTTATGCATTCATGCTTTGTTACACTGCACAGCAGAGCTTCTTCTTTGGCTCCTGTGGGATGGGGATCCGACAGCTGCCAGCTGCTTTCTCACCAGCCACTCAATCATTTTAGATTTTGTCAGTATTGGAGACAAGGACAGCCCCTGACCATCCAGGATAGCCTTCTGTATTCATCTGGTACAGGGCACCCTACTAAACCTCTGGGGATGGAGCAGTGTCACACACTTGGTAAAGTCACATAATTGTGGAATTCAATCTCTTTTGGAAGCCATTGCTTTCAGTTATCAAGAAAATGCTAGCATATTGAATTTCCCCCCAAATGGAGCATTTTTGAACATGAAGGCATTTTTAAATACACATTAGAAAGGAGAACCAGACCAGAAGCAGGGCAGTGAGGTCATCAGAGAGCTGCTTTTCCCTCAGAAGGCTTTTAAATTATTAAATACATCAGCAGCTGAAAATTATTCCACATCAGAAGCATCATTGTCAGAAAGATGGTAATTACTTCCCTTCACCCGAATATACTCGATATACCTCCCTTCATCAGAATCTGACATACCACATGTACATAGCCTGTTTTCAAACAAAGATTCAATTTCCTCCAGTTTTTTCCCTTTAGTCTCAGGAAGGCAGCCATAGATGAAAGCCAGTCCCAAGGCAGCAAACCCTGCGTAGAGGAAGAAGGCTCCTGCAATGTAAAACCATTGTCACAATCAGTTACAGAGGTCCCATCCCTCCTCCGTGCCAGAGCAGGGAGAGCGACAGAAGGAGCAGGCTGTGGCTTCAGCAGAGAGTGTGAAAGCAAAGGCTGGAGTGGCAGGGTTACAACAATGAGCTGTGGGGCTGTGGGTGTAGGAGAAGGACTCTTTACTGCCTCATTCCTCACCAAAGTAAATTGACAAAGGCAATTCCAATTCATGTGAAAGATAATACACATCCTTTCTGGGCAAGTCACTCTGCTCTTAAAATAAACAGCAATTAGACAATCACACGCCCAAATAAAAAAAGCAGGTGTGAAAGGAAAGAGCTTTCTTGGTTTGTCTTGACAGTGAAGGACACATTAAGACAAAGCCTCAAAATGAAAAGCTCTAGTGAAAGAAATGAGTTAGGATCAAAATAAAGTTTGTGACTTTTACACCGAATTATTATTTAAAAGTGCTTTGTGGTGACAATTAATACTGAGAAAGAGCTTGTTCCTGCCTACAATCCACCATACCTAGAGGGGCAGAGCAGGTAGTACAGGACCAACAAACATTTATGTAGAGTTGCTACACTGATGGCTCAAAGGAATAACAAGTAGAGCTGAAAGGCTCTGCACTAGTAAGCATGTGAAGGTCACATCAGCTCCCTGGCAGATTAATGTGATTTGAATAACTTGTACTTGAGGAGTGACCTGACAAACACTCCACAGGGTCCCACAGACAGCACTTTATCAAAAGCTGTATTTCTGCAAGCACCCTCTGATACTGGCCTTGGATGTCACCATAAAGTGGAAAACTGCAGATGCTGTCACCTTAAGTGGGAGTCAGCATTATTTCACTAAATCAAAAGTGGTTTTTTCCGGCTTCTCTGTTTCAATGAACTGTCTGGGTTCTCAGTTAAGGACAAAAATAAATGCTTCTTAAGAATTCCAGGCCAAACTCTATGATCCAAGCAGGTCTCTATTCTTATGAAACCACAGTGGGTTGAGAACACTGCTTTGACACTTCAGAGCAAAACCAGTGGAGGGACCCAGAATCCAGAGAAAGTCTCTGTGCCAATGGCAGTACTGCACATGTGCTGCTACTTACCATAGTATGTCAGATATTCAGCTGTGTGCAGGAATGTCAGTGACACGAGCACATTGAAAACCCAGTTGACTCCAGAAGAACACGCGTTTCCTGTACTTCTAGCCCAAAGTGGATAAATTTCAGAATTGACAGTCCAGGGCATCGGACCCATCCCTAAGAACCAGGAAAAAAAGATCAATCTGATTTTAATGGCTGGACTCAAAAATACATTTAACATGTATCTTCACTATTTGCCATTTTAAACTTATATGCAAAAACAAGTATTTTCTTACCAGGTGCAAAGAAAACCAAATACAAAATAAGGCCCAGGAGTGCTGTCCAAGAGTATGGAGTGGGGCAGAAATTGTATGCCCAATATAAATCTTCTTTTTTGAATGTGGATTCATTTGAACACCTGAAAAACAACAAAAGTCCTTTTTATTAAAGAATTTTCAGGGCACTAATTGACATTGTAATATAAACATGGCAAGTAATGTACAAGGTCTTTGAGCAAAGTTCTACACTCAGAAACGTGGGGTTTTTCTCAAGCCTGGTCTTAGGAAGAGTAATCAGCAGAACATCCCTGAGTTTAAACACTCACCTTGTATTTACAGATCTCCTTCAAACAACCAATCATTACTACAAAAATGGTGATACCAAAGCCATCAAGACCAATTCACAGGAATACCACACAGTGCAAAACCAGCTGCAGCAGCAGGACTGTGAGATAAAGATGTTGCACACAAGGATTTAAGGCCAGATGGAAGTTAGTCCTTACATCACTGCTGAACCAAATACATGTGGCACGCTTCAGGAGTAATCAGCAATGTCTGTGGAGTGTGCCAAGGTCAAGTGAAGTTATAAAGAAAATAAGAGTGCATTTTCCCTCCTACACAGTGAAATAGTTTAGGAAAGGGTAGTGCTTGTAATTAGCTACTGAAAGAAAATATGTTTCTATTCCATGGACCATGTGGGAATTCCATATTTCAATGAATAGGTATAAGATCAGGTATTTCCCTCTGACTGCCAACAATCCAACATTTTTATAGGCACATTCACAACTTTATTTTTTGTTTTATTTTTTGTTTTAATTTTTTTTTTTTAATTTTCATTTGCTTAAAGGAACAAGTCATAAATGTAACTAGTGAAACTTTTCAGCTGCCACCACTTCAGTTGCTAGAGATTAAAAACCCTATTCTTTTGGGAGAGAGGACTTAAGCAGACACTACTCCTTCGTATGCAAAAAGTGGTATTTACTTGCAAAGAAGAAATCACAGAGAGCTGAACATCTGCCTGGGTTATGATTTCCAGATTAGTTGAGAACTTATGTGAAGGATATGACCCTCTTGACAATAGGGAAACCAGAATGAAGATGCCTGCAACAGGCAATAGGTGGGCAACAAGTTGTGGGTGGTGGAGTAACAGCCGCCCTGCAATGCTTCAGAGTTGAACAGCAATGTGCCAAGCACTGATGGCCAGCCCCCCAGCAGTCCCAGGGCAGAAATATTCCCTTTGTCATCACTGATGAAAGGCAACATTTAAAGCACGATGTCATGGTGAAGGCGCAGACCCAATTTCAGGACAGCTGGAAATCCAAAGCTCCAAAATATCTAAAAGAGAGAGGTTAACCCTACAAATACTGGGAAAATGCACGTCTGAAACCTTGGTAAAACCCTAATGTTTCCTTAATGGCAGTAACCTGTAAGATTTACAGTTCCACTTTGCACTTGAGCAGCACCTGATCAAGTGAGAAACGCAGAGCCCTTAATTTGGGGTTGGCAATGCAGGCAGCGCTGCCAGGGCACCTCTCCACCCTTCCACAGCTCTGCCTTGCTCAGTTCCCCTGGAAAGGCCATCTTACCCAGGGCGTTGATTCATTTTCACTCTTGAGGAGGAAAACACATAGAAAACAGATCAGCTGAACATCCCTCTGCAAGACGCGTCCTTTGTGCCTGGATACAGACTGGCCCGCTGCAGAACCCAGGAGTGCTCGGTTTCACCCTGCCTCAACATCACCACTTCTGCTTCTTTCGCTGTTTCGCGAATTTCACTTGCAGGTGTTTGTAATGAATACAAGTTGATGAGCACTTTTAAGCGTCTTGATGCTGAGATGAATTTCTCCATTCTGCCCAGCCAGATTGGCAGCTCTGCAGAGAGGGCCTCACGCTTTCTCTCAAACAAAACTGTAAACAAAGGCATACTTGGTTTATCGTCCTGCATCCATCTCCACGAGCACAAACCAACACGCTGCTTCATGCAGACACAACTGCAGGCAGGTCAGTGTGTTGCCTTCCCCTGCCATCTTTCCCCAGTTGTGTCCTGCTTTTGACAGATTGGAACACAAATGATACAAGGGAAAGCCAGATGTCTCCAAAGCCTCCTGTGACTGAGCCACTCATCTATTCTCTGCTGTCTGCCCCTAACAGAGAGGAAATTGTGTTGCAAAAAAAGCAGATTTAGTGCAGTGAAATGGGAAAAACAGCACTTGAGACTAGATTAAATAGAAACACGGCAGTAATAAACTGTGCTTTGCTTTTCCTTCAGTTGTAAACCAGCATGATTCACATAGTAAAGGCAAAGACATCTGCATTTGCTGGCATCTTGCATGCTGGGAATATTAAAAAAATAACACTTCTTCAAGCATGGAGATTTGTTCAAGCTCTATTACTGTGCTAATTCTAATACTGTACCACTGTTTCTATATTATTTTGCTAAAGAACATACTTATAATTAGCATACAGTTTATTGCCAGACAAAATTTTGAATTTTGTCCTGCACGAAGGGAGGAATATATGATGGAAGCAGAGGAGCAGCTACCCATGGCTTCATAAGCTGAAATACAGAAGAAAATCAAGGAATCATGGAATGGTGTGATCTGAAAGGGACCTTCTGATCATCAAGTTCCAACCCACACCTTCCACGGGCAGGAACACCTTTCACTAGACCAGGTTACTCAGAGCCCTCTCTAAACTGTCCCTGAACACTTCCAGGGATGGGGCATGCAGAGTTTCTCTGGGCAGCCTGTTCCACAGCCCTGTTGTTAGTGGCCAAGAAGGCCAGTGGCATCTTGAGTACTTGTCAAGAGTACTGTGGCCAGCAGGAGCAGGGCAGTTATCACCCCACTGTACTCAGAACTGTACTGCACCTCAAATCCTGGGTTCAGCTCTGGGATCATCACTTTTGGCCAGCAGGAGCAGGGCAGTTATCACCCCACTGTACTCAGAACTGTACTGCACCTCGAATCCTGGGTTCAGCTCTGGGATCACTTCAAAGAGAACATTGAGGTGCTGGAATTGCCAGCTGAGGGCAACAAGGCTCATGAATGGTTTAGGAAACAGATCTTATGAGTAATGGCTGAGGAAGCTGGGTTTGCTCAGTCTCAAGGAGTGCCAGTGGGCATCTCATCGCTGTCTTCAACTACCCAAAAAGAGATTGTAGTTAGATGAGGGCTGGTCTCTTCTACAGTGGCTGAAGTAAGAAGATCAAAGGAAATGGCCTTAAGCTGAGACAGGGGAGATTCAGGTTAGATTTTAGAAGTAGTTTTTTCCCTGTTAGGGTGGTCAGGCATTGGAATAGGTTGCCTGAGGGTGTTGGAATCACCATCCCTGGAGGAGTTTAAGAAGCTGATGTGCTTTAGTGGTTACACTGGTACTGCTGGGCTGATGTCAGACTTGATCTTAAAGGGCTCTTCCAACCTTGATGATTCTATGGCTCTATAAGGTTCACATGGGCCCAGCTGCCAAGCCCCTCTGGATGGCATCCCTTTCCCCAGCGTGTTGGCAGCACCACAGAGCTTGGAGCTTGGTGCTGTCTGCACACTTGGCGAGGGTGCACTCGATCCCACTGTCCCTGTCATCAACAAAGATCTTAGCACCAGCTCCAGTACTGACCCCTGAAGAGTGCCACTTGTCACTGGTGCCACTTGGTCATTAAACTGCTGACTGCAACACTCTGAGTGACCATCCAGGCAACTCCCTGTAAATGGTACAAGTGAAATGATGCAGTCAGGTACCGGTGCAAAGAGTTTGTAGGTACCAGTATGCTGGGCAATAGTCACATTGGTACCACCAGTGAAGACACCCCACTTCACAGCCTCTGAAATTACTGCCAGACCAAACACATGAAAATGCTACACTGAAAACCTTTACTCTGAATTTCTTTGGCTAAGTGTTTTCTACAGGCTACTTAAGATGTAGTTAGTTCTAATCAATGAAAGCCCGACCTACCAACAGTTGATGCAAAAAATTCAACCGACTGAAAACAAATGAGATTGGTAAGTTTTCAAATTACAAGCATTACATGGTCAGTTGCAAAATCACAGAATCTACCCTCTATCAGATATGGTCTGAAGCTCAAAAGAACTAAAGGTTTACTCCCCATCTCCTTAAATTACCTTCATATGGCACATAAATAAAGGTAAGAAAAGAGCCAGTGTGGGGAGTCTAAAATATTATTGTGGATAACAGGAGGATGAAAGAGGATAAAACCATTTCCCTTGAAGATCAATGTAAATTTTTGTAATACTTGAGCCATTTTGGCTGTACAATAATTCTGAAGCACAACACTGAAAACCCCAGTGTGAGAAATGGCTGGGCAAGACACAGCACAGGCACAAGACAGAGACCAATTTGATTTTCTTCTCAAATATCCATTAATTTTTGCTTTGCTGTGCAATGAGAACTGTCTAGCCCTAAAGATACAGCTTTTTGCTTGAATTAATTGTTTCATTGTGAACAGTTAGTATATTTTTCATATGAAAGCTGCTGAGTTCTCATTGTCTTTTAAGCCCTTCAGAAACACCTTAAATAGATTTAGATGAAAAATCTAAAAAGGTCAAAAATCAAATCAAGTCAGGCAAAATGTATTATTTGTGAAGAAAAACACTAATGTGATCATCCATCTCTGTAAAATGCTTGTTAGAACAAGCATATTTCAAAATTACAAATTCTGCTCTGAGATAAACTTTGACATCAGGTGCTGATGGCACACAAAGATTTTATAGTTAATTCACAGTTTCACTAATCCCCCATTTCTTTGTTCTAACACAAGTAAAACTACTTAAGGACTGCTCTTATGCCAGCCTTTTGTGCCAGGATGATGATAATCTACAATTTGCGAATTTAAGTCTCAAGTGTAAAACAAATATATTTGATTTCCTAAAAATCTCCTTCAAGGAGATTTTTACAGTCTCCTGTGTAGAGTGCTAACTCTCATATCATGGCAATCTACTGAACAATATAAATTTACGCAAAGTTCATTGAGTCATGTTTTCATCTGAAGTCTGTCATGGAAATGACAGAGGACAAAAGAGACATAATTTAGAGTAGCTGCAGTTCGGATGGAGGAAGGTTTTTGTGGATGATGCTTGGGAACAACTAAGATTATTTATCCACAACCAATTACTTATCCTGTAGAAGAATCTGAATCTCAACATTTGGATTAGTTCTCATAAGTTCAAGCCCCTCCTCTTCTGCTGAAGATATTTAGTTGTCTGAACAAACCCCCAGCTACCTCAGAGGGCAGAATTTAGCAAGGTACCAGATGAACTGTGTAATAACTTAGTGCCAGGCAGACACGTAACTAAGGAGAGCTCTGGAAACCACCTCTACCCTGTCCATCAAGTGTCTCCCCAAATCCACCCATGTACATCCAAAATAGGTACATTAGCACAACCCAGAGAAACCAGTTAAACCACGAGGAATAATTTCACTATAAATCAGCATATTCTGCTTTAAGGAAAAATCCCTGCTCCTTTTTTATACATGCAGTAAGATGCTGTCTAAAGCATAAAATGAGCTGAAACTCAACTTGAAGGCAAACAGATTACTTTAAACCTGACTAAAGTCTGAATCAATAATTTCTAAGCTTTCCCACAGTTCCCTAGCTACTGTCATCCATGCCTCAGAAGTTCCACACCTCTCTGGAGAAGTTTGTATTTATCACTTTGACTTTATAGTTTACACAGAGAAATAATTCATCCATTAAACCAGATATTACCGAAAAATTTACACGTGAAGCTTACACAGCTTACACCAGATGACAGCAACTGAAAAGCAAAAAAAAAAAAAAAAAATAATACAACAAAAAAAAACCACAAAACCAACCCAAAATATCCCCAAACCAAAACTAAAAAAAAACACCCCAAAATCCCAGACAAGCAGAAAAGAACAAACAGATTCAGCCTTAAAAAACTATTGCCATAAAACTTCATGGGATCCAGCTACACATTGCTTAACCTTCATTGCATAAAATACAAACAGAGTTTTGAGACACTTATTGAAGCCTTTTGCTATAACTGGCAAAGAGTTTTAAAAATACTAGCATATGTTTCAAAATCCTGGAAAAATAGTTTAGTTCATAGCAAAGAAAGCAAATTGCACCTCAGCAGATGACTGGTGCATCTGCAGGGGATGGAAAAAGTCTTTATCACGCTGACCCCCCTGCTACAGGATCTATACATTATAACTAGAGACTTGATGATCTTAAGAGCCTTTTCCAATCTAAATGATTCCATGATTCTCAGTCATGTCAGAACACACACCTGCAAGAGACAGCACACTGTTCTGATTTACCTCTGTCCTGGCTACCTGGTCACAAATGAATATAATATTTTTATATTATTTATTTATTTACATAAGAATCTTTAAGTTTGAATTCAAACACTTTCACAAGCTGAGAAATTTCAGCTTTGCAACTGCATCAGAATTTGCCTGATAAATAGATTGCTGGAGCTGCTATTCAGTTTGAATAGCCTGAGCAACAGCCTGGAAACAGGAGCAATTTTTCCCCATGACAAATAGTTGCCCAAAATTAATCACATCAAAGGGGTTCTTAACTGTTTGCTGATCTGGACATTTCAGTACTTTTGTAACCACCTATCAGTGGATTCTGAAGTTGGACAACACAGTTGTTGTGTTGTTGCCAAAGGAAGAAACTCAAGTGTCTGACAGAGCCAGCTGGACACTGCTGAGCTGTGGGGCTGAGCAAGCACCTGTGGTGGGATTAGGTAACTCTAAACTCCCAGTGAAGGATGCTCACTTTGGGATTGGCCTCAGACTTCTTTTATCCTATACAGGCACCTTGCAAGTCCCTGTGGCTACCTCCAAGCTGTCAGCTACAATTCCCCCCTCTGCTGTCACACCCCAAGGATTTCAAGCTTCATTCTTCATCGTATCTACCAGGAGGGGAGAGAGGCAAATCTCTGCTACTGCCAGAACTCTGTCCAACAGGCTTCCCACCATCTTCTGTGCTCTCCTTTCCTTGAGAAAGGGACTCAAACCAGGAAAATGCAGAATAATGTTTACTCAGTGTTAAAGCCCAGACCTCGCAGCAGCTGACAGAGCACTCAAAAACTGGGAGCAGAAATAAGTACATACCAGATTTTTGTTATAGGAGACAAAATAATCTTCATTGCACTATACAGAGATTGACTTATTTTTCTTTCCAAGCTTTCTCCTACTCTTCCAAAGTATCAGATGGTCACAAAAAGTGTCAGGAAACATCTGATGTCTCTGTGCTCTACAGTGTCCTTGCCTAGTTCTAATTCTTATTCTGACTGGACACACTTGGTTAGCCCCAGCAAATATCAGAATTAATTAGTAATAATTCAATTGTATGATTTCATAATCATAAATAATTCAAATATTATATTAATAGCACAGGAACTTGCAAGAGGTCATGCAACCATGAAACATAATCAACTCTTCACTTAACAAATACCTAGTCATAAGTACAGAATTTTAATGGGCAGAATTCAAATTAAAAGCTGATCAAAATGCAAAAACTTAATTAGTTTTGAACATAAGCATCTTAGCTGAATGCCACTGTCCTTCATGCATTTCTGCCTGTGATCATTTCAACGACTTTAATCACTAGATAATAGGTCACAGTGTCTTCATGAGAAGACACAAGAATATATTTTTTGCAATTTGAAACATAATTCTGTGTATTTACAAGCTAAAAAAGTCTACGAAAAAGCAACAATCAGATTGAATAATTTCAGGTAAGGCTCAGAAGGCAACAACAGGCAATGTATGATTTCTGCCTTTTTTCTCCCTGTCAAGGACACACTCCAAAGGTTTACAGAAAAATTACATCTGTGTACTTTAAAGATTGAAATCTTCAGTAACTTTTCCTGCTTTTTCATATGTAGAATACACTGATTCAAAAAATTAAAAATAACCACAGACTGTTTCACAACCACTAAACTGTCTGACAGTTCTTACGAAAGTATTCTTAGTATGCATATAAATCTTATGTTTGTCCCTTCAGCATATCCTGTTGCTAAGGTTTTTGGCTCTACAAGCATTTGTGCCCAGTGCTCCAGTGAGATTTCACCTCTCATCACAAAACTTTTATTTGTTCAACTTTTTGAACAAATTTGAACAACTTTACTAACATATTCTCTTTCAAGACAAGTTCTATTATTTCTTGGAGCTTCCAAACTAATGATGTGCATGAGAACCCCAGCCACTTTATAAATGCTTTATAAAAGGTGGGCTCCAGCAGAGTACCCTCAGTAAGTCATGAAGCCTCCCAGATTCCAGTGCTGTTTTTAAAAAACCAGTCCTCAAAATAAAAAAGATGCAGTAGGAGATAAACAAACAGTTTAGTTCAGTCCTAATTCCCATACTGAAAGACTTCAGTTAAATGCTGCAGTTACCACTATTTCTTTCTTCAGCTATTATCAACTCTTGAAGAATTTCCCAAAGGAGCACATCAGCAAAGAGTGTTTAGAAATTTGAGTAAATATGATGGAAGTGATACTACCCAACATTTTGAAGCCTTTACCATGATCAATAGATATTTTAGTATGACAGCAATATAAAAAAATATAAGAAACCCACTGCATTCTACCAGATGGAGTGGAAAAAAACTCCATGATATGGTAGAGGGAAAGACCCACAATTCGGGTGCTACAACAGTTTTATGCTCATGTATTCACATGCAGGTCTGGATGGAGATGTGATGTGCATGAGGGGGCCGTGGCTCAGGGATGTCACTTGCACACAGAGTGGCCAGTGGGACATGAGAATTCCTGCTCCCACCACCTTGGTGGCTGCCACAAAAGCTCCCTTTAACCATGTTCACTACAATCAAGTACAAACTGGAAAGAAACATCTCATGCCACAGTAAGGGCACAGGCACATGGCAAACTCTTGTAAGAAATGACATCTGGCAATATTTAGCTGCTTGTGAAGTAGATGCCATTTCACAGATTTAAAATATAAGCACAAAGCCTGTCTCTGCATGACAACCAGCAAAAAGGTATCACAGGGACATTCTGGAAACAGAATGAGCTATTATTTCCCTCCTGGCAGCCATCATGGTTGAGAAACGCTCGTGGACTCCCTGTGACCCCAGAGTGGGCTTTAAAGATTGTTTAGTGGCTTTTCTGTGGTTAGACAGAAATAGTTCACTTTTGGAACAATCCATTTCAGCAGTGAGCATGCACATCCAGTCTGGCTTCATCCAGTCATTGCCAGCTTCCCCTACTTCTCTGAAAGGAGGGAGTGCTTGTTAATGATTTGGCCATGTCTTCTGAAAGGCAAACCTTTGGGGAATTTCAGAGATGAGCACTAACTGGAAAGTGTCTATCAGTCACCTTGGGGGCTGCCAGAGCTAACTTGTACTGCCCGAGGCTTTCTAGCAAAATCCAGACAGATTTAGTCACCCTATTCCTGCCACACAGGCAGGCAGGCTTCATTCTGTTGGAGCTCTTTTATAAGCACAAAAATGCTTATAAATGTAGGAGATTCAAGTACTTTTTGTTAAAGACAGACTGGCATTGAACATCCATGGTAAACTGGCTCAGTAAGAATTTCACTTGTGTGCAGACCCCTCGCTGTACCTCAGTGCTCCTGGTCTTTCCCTGAACTGCAGCTTCTGCTGCTCCTGTGTTTTTGGTGGAAGTTCTGGGTCATGCCTGCTCTGACATGTTGGAGAGCTTGTGGATGGAGACTGCAAACTACTGACAGAACTGGGGCAATAGATAGGAAAACTTCTAGCTTTTCTTTCCAGTTTTAAAAGCACTTAGTCTCTCTGATTGCAGCATTGGCACTCAATAATAAAATTATTGAAACAAACTGGTCTGAAGATTATGATGTCAAATACAGCACTTTGGAATTTCATGCAGGCTTACCATAAAACAAATATCCACCTGATGTTTAATCTCATTTGTTTTTTCACCTGAATTTACATTTAATTTTCTTAATTATTATAATTTCCAAAGTTCTTTTGGTTATAACAGAAATAACAACCAGCTGCCTAATCACTGCAGAATATCAGTTCTCCCAGGTGTTGCCTCTTTTGAATGCTAAATAAAGACAGATCGCTCCAATGAATACTGGTGGGAAGGGCTAAGTGTAGAGCTCAATAATAATAAGTATCAACATTTTAATATTAACTGAAGAAATATTAACAGAACAGCCTGCAAGAACTGCTGGCATGGCATAAGAAAATCTATTCTCTAAAACACAGGCAAAGACCAGCTGCAAAGGAAAAAAAGGTACATTTACTACTCCATTAGTCAAGGAACTACAAGACAGCTCAAGGTCACAATTTTAGACATCTGAAGTTGATTTAAACAAATTCCATCCAGACTTCCTATTCTTACTTAAAATTACAAGTAACATTTATTGATGCTTGTGCTGTCCACCATGTGCCTGCCAGTGGTAGTGTCAAAGGAATGTCATCATGTCAGAAGCTTCCCTGGAGTTACAATTGTCAAAAGCATTTCCAAGTGGTAATTAAAGACCAAAGAAATCAAAGTAGCTATTAGTATCAAGGTAACTCAGAACAATTCACTCTCCAAATGAAATAGGTTCCATATTACAATCTTTTTTTCTTTTCTGAAAGCTTCCAAACACTTTAGAAAACAATAAAGTTTGGCTTTAAGTACCCCAAATTATGGCTTTAAGTACCCCAAAGTTTTAGACAGACAGAGGTACCATAAAAACTATACTTTCATGTTGAAACCTGGTATGTGAAGTTAGCGAGGAACAGCAAGATTTTATTGTTCAGTTGAGAAAAACAAAGCAAATCCCACCCAAACCCCAAACTCAAACCACAGATGGAACACAGCCTAGGTTTGCTCTGTGTCTGCAGCACACTGCTGAGGCTCACAGATAGTTCATTGCTTATTCCAGGCAGCAGACCCTGTACCTCCCAGCCAAACCAGCACTGTGAAGAATGAATTTTCCATAGCGCTGTTAATACCTTAAAACCTCAGTTAACCACACATTTCAATGGGAGCTGAAGGGAGAATGAAGTATCAATCCTTTGGAAATTTTTATTGAAACAAAAGGAAAGAGGGGTGGGGGAACTTTCTAAATTCGCTTTTCTTCTTGAATCTGAGACAAAAGACCACATAAGGACAAGGAGCTTAAAATAGAGATTAATATTACATGCCTTTTTAGCATTTCCCCTGCTCTGTTTGATTTCTAGTTATTGACATACATATAAAGTTTATATTTCAACAGTTCTAACAGTAACATTTTGACCACCACAACCTTCCATCTAACTACTGAAGTGTGACACTTGTTTTTTGTAACAGCAATTTAGACACAAATACTACATTTTAACTACTGCCAGCAACTGTTTGCCATCACAACTGAAATCTAACCAGACAATACTTGAGATCTTGCATTCGTTGTTTTAAATAGATGATGGAACAGTGTTTTTTAAGCAGAGCTTTTCCCTGATTCCAGTAGGTGGCAATAGCTCTGCCCTAAAAAGCTCAGAGAAACCTGTTTCAGAAGAGAAATGAAGCACTGCATCCACACCCATCCCTGCTGTACAGGGGAGGCTCTGAATTAAATCACCCAACAGAGCTCTCCAAAGAAGATTCCTCTGCTGTCAGCCCTAAAATTCACTGCAAATCATTAATGTTGTAGCTGAAAATTGAGCCCTAAGGCTCTAAGAACACTTAAAACAAGATAATTATTTCATGCCTGATTTGTGAGAGTGAGCACTTAACACAGAGTGCTGCTCTGCTTTGATTTGTGCATGCAGGTGCAATACCCATGCCTCATCTAATGAATTTTATAAAATACATATATGGTAAGTGGTTTCATTATCTCTGGTTTATGAAATTTATGGACTTTGGGTACCAAAGTCTTCATTTTTATATGCAACTCAATAGTCTGGGATGTGACTGTTGAAGAACTAAGCAGAAATCAAAGTATCCATCTATCTGTCATGGCCTCTGACACCTAAAAAGAGTTTTACATAAACAAGTGCTTTTTAACAATAGTTATTTTTCCAAGAAAATATGCTAAATGGGAACACAGCCCACCTGAATCACAGGTCTGAAGAACTCAATAATCATGCAGAACCTCAAACTCATCCTTTCCTATGATCTATGCAAAGCCAATGTGACAGCTGAGGAAAGCTACAGGGCAAAAGGGAGTCTGTGCATCCTGCAAGGAGGAAGAAATGCCCAAAGTGCTGCTTTGAGAAGTATGACCTGCTACCTCACAGACTGCCCACCCCCTAGCCTGTACTAACCAAAGAGCTGGGTTAAAGTAAGGTCACGACTTTAAATCAAAGGAATCAATAATTGCAGTTCATCTTGTGCCAGGGAGGGATTGATGTTACTGCCTCCATTCTCAAGGAAATGAACCACACGTGCAGACAGCACATACAGTAATTTCTACGACTTAAAACTCATCAAGCATGTTGAGTTATTCAACAGCCCTACTGCAGACATGTGTTGATTTATTTTCCCTCAAAAGCAAAAAAAAAAAAAAAAAAAAATCCCAAAAAACCCCAAAAACTGAATTCTTTTAAGAAGTGAAGATATGAAAATTTTACTGCATCCCATGTTGTGATTATTGGAGAATTACTTATAATGGAATAAAGGGATGTAAGATGTGGATTAGGGATGCTGTTAAAGGTACAAGATGCTGTATGGAAGTCCGGGTTCAGCCCTGTTGAATGGTCTTTATCAGTAAAAATCCTTTACCACATGGGTCTTTCCAAAATATTTTCCACCCTCCAAACAGAGAAAACTTAATTTTAGTAAATCCATTTCACAGTGTAAAAGCCTAAAGGAATCCGCTGAGCCAGTCTTCACAGATTATTTTTATTTAAATTCAAAGTTCAGAGCCAGTAACCAAATAAATGTGAAAAACAACCATTAGAAATTCCCCCTCAGACAAAAAACCCACACGCTCCCAAACACGAGTGAGGTGCCTTTGCTGGGCTCAAGGCAGAGGGGAGATGCCCCTCTCAGCTCCCTGCCCGTCCCTCTGGGATGCCCCGGCTGGCAGAGCAGGCTGGGCTGCGCTCTGCCCCGAGGGAGGCACGGGGGGCTCTGCATCCCTCCCGGGAGGACGAGCAGCTGCAGAAGCCGACCAGCAGCAGCTCCTGTGGGCAGTAAAAGACTCTCCAACGTACATTTCATGAGGCAGAGTGAAAAGCTGCAGGAATTATCCTCATGCTCTGAGCACGCTGATGGGAGACTGACAATTCTCTCGTACACGCTGGCATTTTTTTCTCCTTTGCTTTCCTATCTCCTCTGTCAGCTAGGAGCAAACACGCTTTTTAAACAGGGAACAATAGTATTTTCCTTTTAGTTTAGTATTTTTAGTTCTCTTCAGGTGACCAGAGAATGGATGAAAAAAGCTGAAGGCTTGCCTCTTCAGCAGATGTATATTTAAATTTTGAACACCACACCATCTTCTTCTTTGGACCACATTTAAAACGAAGAACACTGACTCAAATATTTTTTCATTTAAATAACACAATTTTTTCCAGACACCAGCATTTGATAGATAATGTTTTAGCTCAAGGGCCACTTTTGTTTTTATATTCCAATTACCTCAGTGCCAGCATCTGAAGTAGCTGTACCAAGTAACCCAAATAGCAGCTGGCATTCCCTGCCAGAATGCCTTTTAACTAGTAACCTGGAGTAAGATCCAGAAGCACGTTTAGCAGCAATAAAAAGGAATGGGTAGAGAACAAATGTACCTACGATGTTTCAAACTAACCAGCCCTGCTTTAAAATCCTATTTTGTGCTGGGTGTCTCCAGCAAATAAATTCTGCCTTCAGTATAAAAACTAAACATTTCCCAGTCAGAACACATTCACTTCATAACAAGGCTTTACAAACATCCAGAATTTGCCACTGGTTGAGTAGAAATATTGTGTAAGAGCTATTAATAGTAATTCCTAAGTAATATCTGAAAGAAATGTAAACAGTTTCAGTTTAGATTATTGAGTTCCCCTGGTCATTATTTTAGACCTAAAATGCAGCTACAATATACAAAGTATTTTATTTGTACAGGCATTAGATGAAAATATAATTATGTTATAAGAATAACTAAAAAAATGTCTTCCCTCTTTAGCAAGTTAAACAGTTAAAAAAAAAAAGACAAGACTATCTCCTATTAAAGTTATAAATAAAATTCCACCCTCAATTATGTAATTACACCTTTACAATATTTCAGTACATATATAGATTTCACCATCTTTATATATGCTTAAAAGGAGCTTATTATGGTTTTCAGCTCCACCATGAAATAATTTTCTTTTAAAATAATTTTAAAGTGTGATATCTAAAAGATTTGAGCAGGAAGAGTGGCTGAAAGGATCTGAACATAAAAATTCCACTTATTTTAGTACCTACTCCTGCTCCCCAATAAGACAGGTTAATCAAGGATTAAGGACACAGTATTCTACATTATTTTATCCTTCTATTCTTCGTCTTTGCTCTTACCAGTTAGCAGAAATGGTTTTAAAATATGCATATGAGATTTCTTAAGTTCCTCTTCTACATGGCTTTTAAAATCACACTGGTATATGCAGCCATTAGACTGTGATTACGTGTCTGATAACCTCCTCCCAGGAAAGACCTCGTGCCTTGGAGTTTGGCTGACAAAGACTGTAATCAGTTTCAGATCTTCTTTTAATTTCTGTTTTCACACAACTCACTACATATATTAGATATTATTGTGCTGAAGTACATACTCCAAATGAAACAGGACAAACAGGATTGCACCCTGCCACCCAGCTGCTCCAGGTTTTCCTACTTACTAGCACTGGGGAAGACAATCAGAATACAATCCTGCATATATCTTGATTTTCTTTTCTAAACAACATTGAGGTAGAGAGGGGGCATTTTATGTTCTGGTTCCTACTGGTTATGAATATTTCAATTTAGCCAACATTTACCATATTGTTCATAAAGAGATTTCTCTAAGACTACTGCTTATAACCACACTCTTCTGAGTGCTGCCAACATGCATGCAGATGTGAATATTCTCTTGATCCTGCTACTTTCCTGAATAATTTACTCCCTCTACTATCATTTTTACATGGTAAATATGAGAACCATAATCCTATGTATAATCTTCACCTATTGATCTGACTACTTGGTAAGAGAAATACTAGTTTCTCTTCTAATTACTGCTGAGTTAAGCATGAATTTTCAATGCAGACCCTTGTCGAAAGGCTTCAAATAATCATTTCAGCAACAAAATCTTCTAGCAATACTTTCTGCATGACAAAACAAGCCACGTCTACCTATGGACAGCAGAGTACTTAATTCCTGAAAGATTGCTCTGGGGCTAATCTTTCTGTAGTAACAGCAAAGGTCTGTAATGCTGCTTCCCATGAGGTACTGAAAACAGATTCTCAGTCTTCAAATGTGTAAATATGCACATACATTATTTTTATATTAGTAAAGCAGTCACAGGAACTTTTACAAATGTATCTGATGATACAAAACAAGTATAATGAACTTACTAGTCTGTCTTTATCTACAAGGGGGAAAAGTAACATGGTATTTTTAGAAAAATCTAATGTTCTTAAAAAAAAAAGTATTCTAATAATTTTAAGAGTCTCACCTGCTATGCATTAGACAACAGGTAGTGCTGCATGAGTGTAAAGCTCCCCAGAATACTCTCGAGGCTGTGACAGACACTGGTATATCCCCTGTTGGACACAACCCAATCTGTTGTCTGAGAATACAGCTAATGAACTCCCATGAATTTATTTTTTCTAACCAGTGGAATCTAGTTAGCATCCAGGCTCAAATGCCAAGGTCATTAGGAACACTCCTGAAGCTGGGAAAGAGGGTTTGACAGCCTGCCTGACCCGCTTCCTCTCACTGCACAGGCAATTCAAACCCACTTTTCCCCCAAACAGGTTTCCAAGACACTTTTAAACCCCTCAGCAAACCAGCAGATATGAGCAACAGGCACACAGTGAAACATAACAGCATTACTGAGCATCTGTTAACATGCCATTAATTTTACAGGGAAGGAAGATGCCCAGGAGAGCACTGGCTAAAGGAAAACAGAGCTTCCCAAAGACAGAGCTCTTCTGCTCTCCTGCCTTTGCAGTGACTGCCCTTAGAGAGGGGAGTGCTTCTTTATATTGAGAAAAGCAGGATTCTCCATGAAACATTAAACTCCCCTGGCACGGAGATGTTCCTCTAACAAAATTAATAAAAATGGCTGAAAACAGCAAATCAGCCAGCTCCTCTCTCTTTATAGATTTCTGTTCCAAATCATTCTCCTTTGGGGACTCTGGAGACCTGCCAGCTAATTGTGTGGACAGGATGGCTCTAGGCTTGTCTCTGATCTGACGATGATGTTATTATTTCTTCATAATTGTTTACTGTATAAAATCAACATCGTTCTCTCCAGAGGAAGATTGCTCAGAGTTGCTCATGAGAGCGTTTCAGCTCAGTTGTGGGCCTGCTGTCGTCTTGACAACATACTCATGTCAAGGTTAATGTCACATCAAGGCACTGTAAGTACCTCCTTCCCTTGCAGTTGTTCTTTCAACTGTAAGGGTAGTAATGCAATTTAAAGTTTCTTCATTCTTGGCTGACCTTTAGGAGTATTGATTGCAATTACACACGGAGAAATTTCAAGAGAGAAATTTCTCTGAGTACTGTGGGAGTAATTGCAGTTGTGGGGAAAGCCCCTGGATTTTGGGTTGTGTTCAGAAAGCACAGCCCTGGAAGCAATCACCTCTACATTTTGTCCTGGCTGAGAGAGGGACCCTGCCCATGACCTCTCTTGTGCCACCTGAGCTTCATATGGGAACCTTCCCATTGCAACCCCATCTGTACAAGTGAGATCTTGCTTTTTATTAAGTTCATGGGGATTTCATAATTCAATGTTCATGAAGAATTGAACTGCAAGGCTTTCTGAGCTACTGCTACATGCAAAACTTCTCTAAATCTTGGAAAACAGAGTCCCAATGCAGAACCGTTAAGACCTCACTGAAGGAAAAGATACAGCTCTTCTTCTTTTACTACAAAGTAAATAATTTAAGAATATTCTTGCTCACTGTCTTAGAACCATCCTTTATGTGTCCCTGGGCAGAGCTGGAGGCAGAAAGATTTGCATGTCAACAGCTATTTTGTTAACTGGTTCAGAAATACCAAGGGCAGCAAAGCACCTGCCTGGGCTGGTGCCCTGGGCAAGACACTCCTCTCTATGTTATTCTAATACCAGTCACACTTATGTAACTGATTAAATAATGAAAAATACATCTCTACTGCTTGTGGTACATGCATGATCTTACAGGCACACCCTTTGCACATCACCCATGATGCTTGACTCTGACTTGGACTTGATCAGATTTATTCCTGCGCAGTCTCTCTCTCTCCCCAGGGCCACTGCCAGCCACTGAGTTTCCAACATTCAACAGAACCCAAATGCTATATTCTTCTTGAAAAATATGTGGATGCTTTAATTGTCTCCCTGGGTTTCTATGACAACCACAGCAACATAAACAGCCTTGCTGGCAGCCACAGGAGACTGAAATCTCTGCTCTCTTCCCTCTCCTCCCCAGAACTTCTCAATGTAGAACATACCATAACGAAATAAATGCAATTAACAATGGAGGTGGTATCCAGTACACCTGGCTGGCACTGGGGAAATGTCTTGGAAATAAAATGTATTACAGTATTTTATGGTAACAATCAAAGCAGTGCCCACTACACCAGTGCTATCGAAGTACCTTGGGACCAACAGTGGAAAACAGCGCAAAGCTATAAATACACAAACAGAAGTTTTCTGTCAGTCTGCATGGCTGCAGAGAACTTTATAAAATACATGACAAGGCCTTCTCTGTCAGTGCTTCTCTCACCTTGGTGGCAGGTTACCATCAGGAGTAGATAAGCCCCTGAGTAAATGTCAGGACAGCTGGGGTTCAGATGGCTGCAGCTCCCAGCTTTCCAGCAGGAAAATCATAAACAAGATACGATCACAGCAGCAGTAAAATGCTGTGCATGACACTGGCAGCCCGAGTCCAGGAGAAGCTGTTTTTCTAACTCCTTAATCAACATCATGAGAGCTGCTGCTTCTGCTAATGCTCAGACATCTGAGGTCCAACAAGTCCCAAACAAATAGCTCAGAAACAAATTTCTTCTCTCCTGAGCAAAATTAATGGCAAAATAGATTTTCCATGAGCCAAGCGCAACCCTGGAGGTTTTAAGCCATTTAAACTCATTCATCTAATACCGGATGCATGAAGCCATCAGCATACACAAGAGTTACAAAAGAGGTTGCTGATAATTACAGCTATCAGCTGTCCAAAACTCACAAAATCATCTCTCCAATTATTATACTACTTTCTGATCACCATAATGCCATGCATATTTTTAAAGTAATAGCCCCTGTATGTCTAGCTTGTGACAAAGTAACTTTGTGAAAGACAGGTCCGCAATTTCCTTCCCCAGTGCTGTTAGTCTGTCTCAGGCACTTGCTCTCCCTATGCTGCCAGGGGAGATACAGATGCCTCTGGCTGCTCTGAGACTCAACTGGGGATGGAACTGTGCTGTTTTCCCTGCAGCAACCTTCCCTTGGCAGGGAAATCCTATGGATTTGTGGGACTGATTTTGCTGTAAAGCAGACCCAGGATTTGAGCAAATGGAGCTGAGGGGTGGTATGTGAATGTGAGCCCTTGGAAACAAAACTCTGTGGGGATTCCCCTGGGCCCGTAAGCAGAAATACTCATATCTGCGAAGAGAGGGAGCAGAAGGAAAAGAAGGCAAAATGCTTCCCTCTTCCACAGGGCTTGGAAGGCACAGAAGGCACCACCTGACATTGCACAGCCTGAAGAATGAGCTTTTTGAAAACTGCCTGATTACACAGACCAGGGAGAGGCAAGAGAGAGATTAATGAAATAAACACTAGAAATGGTGATGAATATTTAGAAAAAGAAATGTGGATATTTTATTCATTTTCCATCTTTAGGCAGGACTTTCACAGTGGTGACTACCAGTATAACATATATAAAATTGTTTCATTTCCTTTTGAAGGATTTTAAGCAGGGTCCTCATGGTATGGAATTCCTGCACAAGGAAAGTGTGCATTTTGCAATATGAAAAGGAAATATTTATTCTTCCCTATCTAATTTGCTCTAATAGGCTCTACAGCAAAGAGTCTACATGAGACTGAATCATGAATATGAAATAATTGCTTATGACCACATTTACTGTGCTACACAATAGCACTGGCTAATAAAATAAAGTTCTATCGACTATTCATAACAAGTTTTTGTTTGCAAGTATGTCTTTCTGCATTGTAGTATGAGTCTGGTAATTACAGACAAGATACTTAAAGCTACAACATATAGGAAATGAATGTTGACTTGGAATATAAAGACACATCTGTTACCTTACAAATATGAGAGTCCACATGCTGCAGATCACATCAGGGTGTCAGGCAATATGCAAGGTATATTCCATAATGTGACATTGAAGTTACTCACAGAACAAGCAGGTCAGATGAGATTTTGTAGTTTTCACAGTTATTTATTAACTGTAATAACCCCAAAATGATCACAGCGCTTTTAAATTAGGATTACAAAAAATTTAAGCTTCTCTTTTCTCCACCTGTAATTAATTTCTAGGCCTAATGGTACTGAAATCATATTGAGGGCAATTTTAGAGTAATTTTAAATTAATGATCCTACAATTAGTAGATATTTTCATGCTTTTCAACCTCTGTCCAATATGACTCAGTGCCTTTGAGACAGTTTGGTTTAAATTCTGAGAAATACGTAAGAAAGTTAATAAAAAAATAATAAAAAAAAAAGAGGCCCAAACGACCACACAAACCTTTGCCTATCCCCTAAGTATGTTCATGGTGTGTGGGTGGCTGAGATGAATTATGCTGAGGTGGTTTTCTCAGAAGTAATTACATAATTCCCTTGTGCCTCTGAACCATTCTAAACCCTAATCCAAGCCCTACTCATTACTAAATATTCATAAAGCCTCTACAAGACAATGTTCCAGCTCACAAAGCTATTCCTTAGGAATAGTCAGTACTTCAGAAAACTTGAAGGTTGCTCTGACTTCACAGGAAATTTTGTGCTGCTTAAGAAAGAGGTGTGATATATCTTGCAGTTGCACCTATGAATGCACACGTTTTTACATCAAGGGCAACATATGGCATGACACCCCCTTCAGGCACAGAACCACAGAAATCTGTGGCCAAACCCCATGCTTTTGACAATTTGAACTTTTCAGATTTTGCTAATTTTAGTTTGTTCAGCTGAGCTAATTGTCTCTTTGGTAGGCCAATATTAAAAGTGTGGTTTAATTAATGCATTTTAAAAGAAAATTACTTCAGAGGGCTTTAAGTATATAATTAGAGAATGTGCCATTTCAAATGAATGAAAAACATTAAGAAAAGGTAATTTTCCTCACTTCTAGTGTACTTTTGCCATGCTTCCTAAGTGACAGACTATGCCAAAAGGGCTGCACACATCAGGGTCAAGGCTTTAATTTATTGTTAGGAAGTAATCACCCATTTTTGACGATGCCAAGTTATTTTCTTCTTCCTGAACACCTTAAGAACTTAACACTTTCTGCAAAAGCAAAATTGTTAGCATTGTTAGCATATTGTCTCAATAGCATAAAATACACCCTCTGTAGAGCACAAGGCTAAAAAATCTTGACAAGTGACATACCTGCCCCAAGCTGCCTTCATTGTAGAGTGTTTGTCAACAGGAATGCATGAGGACTCAACAACACTTGATTTATTCAATCTGTAGCAGAGACCACAGTCTGGATCTAACATACATCCATTGCAATAACTGAAAGAGAAAAAAATAAGTACTTAAGCAACACTTCATTCATTTGTGGATGTCAAAACCAACAGCACCTCCTACTAAATCTTAGAAGGCACATAGCTAAGTTGTCAGTGTTGGAGCCAAGACCAATAAGTTCTCCAAAAAGTATCACATATTGCTTTAAACCTCTTCTGTAACACATTTTGGTAGTCCATCTGCATCTACCCTGTGATACCTGATCAGGCTGTCACAGAATAAATTTAAATTGAAAGAAGACAGATTGGAGTTGAAGAAAAAGAACCATCATAGAATCATGGAATGGTTTGAGATGGAAGGGACCTTAAAGATCATCAAGTTCCAACACCCCCTGCCATGGGCTGGGACACCTTTTACTAGACCAGGCTGCTCAGAGCCTGATCCAACCTGGCCTTGAATAGTTCCAGAAATGAGTCATCCAAAAGTTCTCTGGGTAACTGCTTCAGTGACTTACTATCCCCACAATAAAAGGATTTCTTCCCAATGTCTAATCTAAACACTGTATTTCAGTTTGAAGTCATTCCCCTTTGTCCTATCATACACCATACCTAACAACCAAACTAGAATGTGGGCATCTATGGATGTGAGTCAGTCAGACACCACAATACCTCATGTCTCCATGAGCAAACTCAGCACCTGAATTTCCACTACATTTGATGGAAGGAGTCATTATGTCAGTGGAGGCAATTCACATACAGGCATCTAGTGCCCAAAAATATCCCATCTGCCCCTTACCTGTCACTGCAGAGTGTGCAGTGCTCTTGCAGATTATTCCCATGCACTTTCCAGCTCTGTACAGATGTCTCTGATTTCCTTGGGAGTCCCAACAAGCAGGAGTTGCTGACATTCAGGCAAAGTTTCCTCAATGCCATTCTGTTAGCTGCTCAAGGGACTAGACAGCAAAACTGTTCTCTGGATACCCTTGGCTGCACTGACCACATCCCCACTGTCTACTGGCAGACCAGACACCAAGGGCCCTACAGATACTTCACTGAGGAGTCAGTCCAAAATCCCTCTCTAAAATCTGCCTGATGGGGATGCAGGTATGTGAGCTACAATGGCATCCAAAGCTCCCCATGCAGTGCAAGTTACCTGAAAGCTGCTGGCACAAAGCCTTGCAAGCACTCACTCATTGCTCCTGTGGATAAACTACACAGGTATTTATTTTCCTTGGAAGCCATTTTAGATTCAGACACGTTTTCACCTGTAAAGCCCCTGAATATCTAAGGGATAACTTTAGGCAGTAAAAATTAGAAAGAATTAGCTACTGTAAAACACAGAGTGAGCCTGGAAATCTGAAAATAAAATTCCACTTTGAAATGCAACATCTGGAAGCATATAATAAAGTACCTTTAGCATCCTGTAACAACAAAACCAAGAAAATAATATTTTCTGAGTGTGTATCTTTATCACAAGAAGGACTTTGAATTAAGGGATACCTTGCTTAAACTACTTAATCATTATGAGAAAAAGTAGAAGTAACTATAACAAAGTCTCAAGAAACCAAAACACCAAAGCAGATTATATGGACATAAAAAGTCTGAAAGTATATGCTTAAAATCTAGTTATTCAAACTCTTTGTATTATAATGTTTCTAAAAGAATTATAAGGCAAACTCATATGGCAGATGGCAAAAAATGGGCTTGCATTGTGTTAAGAAAATGTATTCATTTGGATTTTCGTATTTCTCCTAAGTTTCAGAAAAGTGTACTCTTTGCTATTGTGTTCTTTCTAAATGATTAAATTACTGCAGAATTTCTATGTTGTCTACATTTAGAATATAAATCTATTTTAAACACACCTTCATCTGCTTAACTGATTGGTCAAATTCCAGTCTAAACAGTGGGGGGTTTTTTTAATAAGGAAACCTGCATTAAATCTGATCTTAATTGAGATATAGCAATATTTAAAATATTTTTACATTGGAGATGAAACAAAACTTCCAGGTAAAAGTCAATCATTTTACCTAATTGTAGTAAACATTTCTTCTCTTGCAAAGATGATGAGAAAATTGTAATTCTGCAGTAAGCAATTTTCAAAGGAAAGGCCAATACTACAATTACAGTAGAGAGACTTAGTTGCATTTTGTTACATTGATATTAGTACATCAATGGGCAGTAACCAAGAGTTTACAGAACAGAAGACTGCAAGTGAATGAAAACATTTTTATAAATCACCAATGTATTCAAGTATGCAATAATAATAAAAAAATGTATAAAATTAAGATATTTTCTTATATTAAAAAGAATCTCATGAGATCAAACAGGATTTTGACATAAGATTTTCAACTATAGAACATTTTCCACTGAAATGATGTTATCAAAGTGCCTGTAAGCAACATGAATTTCTAAAAAGACACAGTGATTAGTGTCATCATGATGGTGTTACCAGCAGAGGACTGGACAGGGACTGGACACCTCCTGGTTTCCCTCAGTGTCTGCACAAGAATCAATGCAGAGATGAACAGCAGAGCTGAATTTGCACTGTCTGCTCCATCCTGCTGGATAACTCCACACAACCCCATGTAGTGCTGGTATCAGCAACCAGTCGAGTGGGAAGCACAAGATATCTTATTTATTCCTACTCCCATCCAGAAAAAAACCTGAGAGATTTGAGTATTGATTCCAGTGTTTGTCTACACAGCTGCTGGTTCAGCTGATCCTCTGGCTTTATTGGATATTGTAGAATAATTTAGGTTGGAAAGGACCTCTAACTTCATCAAATCCAACTGGTCTTCCTGCTGGCATTCAGCATAATAAAGGCTGCTGGATTTCATGTTCTGCCAAATGTCAGAGGTTATACAGAGTTACTCCTAACAATTTGAATAACTTAAAATTACTATTTTCCATGTTTTTTCTGAAGTTTGTCTTTCAGATTGAACAGTTAAATAACAGCTCTTTATAAACCCTTTATGTCTGGGCTAGGATTTTCTGTCATCCTATATAGTGAGTCCATCCAATCAAACTCTGACTTCAGATTTTAGAGACAAGACTGATTTATGCCAGAGGAAACACAGAAATCTAACACACAAGACCTAAAGCCACTTCAAATCTAACTCCTAGCAGACTACGAGCAGCCAGTTGCTATTCAGAACATTTAGCATTTTTCTGTGCCCTGTCTTATCACTGATATAAAATTTTATGTTGTCTTTACTGAGGTACATGGTCATTGCTTTTTCCAAGATGAAGACCAGTGTTTTTTCCTCCAAAACCCCAGCATATATACATTAAAATTGTTTCATAACACAATAAAGAAACCTCTATCAGTTACTAAGTCTAATGATAACAGAAGATGCACCATGAAATGAGTGAGGAATTTTTTTTTTCAAAGAAGGAGTTAAAAAATAATCAAAGACACCATGTGCTGAGGCTGTTCACTCTAGAAATAATATATATAGTAGCTTCAGGTTTATACTCTTCTTCCCTCTAGCCCCATTATTATCTGCTAAACTATCTCAACAATTTGAAATTGAGCACATATTCTGACATACATGCTCATAGTGATATAAAAAGTACAGGATATAGAATATACTGGGAAAAGAAATGCACAATGTAATACTTACTGACATGAAACTACTTCTACACCTATAAATAAATAAATAAAAATATATGTCAGAGGATGAATCCTTAAAAATATTGGTAATTCTTCAAATCCACACCAGAGATCAGTTATGACCTTGAAAACTCTATGACAGTACTCTCGGATGTCTAGGTAGGAAAGGAAATTTGCATCCAATCATAAACAGGGGATATGCTTGCTCTAGTTATCCTGAGACATTTATATTTGTGCTAAGTTTATGAGCTAGTGTCTTGAAAACAAGTTCATCTGTGAAAAGCCAGTTCAAAATTTCCAGGCAGGCTGGTGGTCTGTAAGACTGACAATTATACCTGGGAGAGGTGATCTGATTTTGATGAAACCAGGCAGCACTAGAGCAGGAAGGTTTTACACCGAGCCTGTTCCACTCCCTGCTTGCCAGCTGGGCTCCTAGGCAACCCAGGGAAGGCAAGTGTCTGGACTTCAGATGCTGCAGCCTGTGAGGCAGAATAACAAGAAGTCCAAAAATGCCCAGCTTCTCTGCAGATCAGTGGCATGAACTCGACAGAACAAAGTAGCCTGGCCTCTCAGTTTATGGGGAGCTGCCATGGAATGGGATTTCTGGGTTCCTGCTCAAACATCACAGCGTGTTTACTGAGGAGCTGACAGACTGTCAGCAGAGCAGATATCCCCAACCCTGTGATCCCTCACTGAATCTGCCAACACACTCACCACATGTCCCCTTCATCCAACCACACAGCAATAACTGATCTCTCAAAGACTGACAGCACCAATTTTGAGGTTCTTTGATAGCAATTTCTTGCCAGCCTGAGCAGCAGCAACTTCCAGAACGCTCTGTCTGGATCAGCCTGTCCAATTAACTGTTCCTGAGGTTAGAGGTTGATCACAAAGGCCACAATGCCATCCTCTCTCACAGAGATCTTACATTATATGGATGAATTACTAAGTGACCAGCTGTGTACATTTTTCTTGATACCAAAATTACTGTTTTCTTTCTTTCTAATAGTACAGTTTACTAGGCTATAATGCAGTCTCTAAAAATATTGAATAAAATCTCTGACCTGCCAAAGTGACTCTCCAGGTGCTGATGGAAGCTTCCTAACTACTTTTACCCCCCTGCTTGGAATATTTCATACTTATGTTTGTTTCATCATTACATTTTGCACCTTCAATTTCCAAAATGACCTTGTAAGTAATGACTCTGCTAAAATTCTCAGAAGTCTTGTAATTTGAGCTGCAAGTTTTACCTTGCCACTTATTGTTCACTAAAAGACCTTTGCCCAGTGCCTTTGCTCTGCAAGTACCATTTCTCTTTTTCTCACACAATTTTCACTTTATAAAGCTGAACCTCAATTCAAAAAATTTCATCAATTTTCATTTTTTGCCACATTTTAAAGATCTTTCAACTTTGCTCTCCATATTCTGTTATCCAATTACAAAAGTATCAGTATGTTCCTATTGTCCAGCTACAGAAATTCAAACTGAACCTGATGATGGATTCTGGACTGTGTAGCTGTACAGAATGCAGCACCTGATTTCATAATATTCTGCTGCATGAATAGCAGAACAGCCTCTCAGAGCATAAAAATATTCCCAAATACAGACCTTTTTGTGGACAGACTCTTTCCACTTCTTTCAGATCTATCATTCACACTGAGTATATGCTGCAGAATCAGCCTGAGTATGTGAAGATGGCTTTTTACGGGAAAATCTGATCAATCTGCTACATACAAATTGGACCTGATGATCCTCATGGGTCCCTACCAACCTGAGATATTATATGCAGGACATTTTGCTCATGTCCTGTCTTGTCCACAGAGTAAATTCCACTGTTGTGCATTTTTAACCCACTGCTCCTTCTCTGTATGATGAACATATTCATATTCCTGAAGACGGTTTTCCTCACAGAACTGCAGGAACAATAAAAACTGACTCAGGCAGGAAAGTCTCAATGCAGGGACAGGAGGGTCTTGAAGCACCTACTGAGGATTAGCATATCCCACCCAGAGAGGATATAAGCTGCAAATCATTGCAGGCTGGAGGGAATGCCAGTTTGTGCTGCTTTCTTCTGTTTCCATCTTGCTGTTTGCCACCCTGGAAGCATGATCCTAGGCCAGGTGGATCTTTCATCCTCCCCTCAGGTCACTCTTTGCCCTCAAGGTTGGCTGTGTACACAGTCTCTGCCTGCCTTAGCATGCAGTGTAGCTCCTTTCCATCTCCTTACAGAACAACAACAAGCTGGGATCAAGCTTTCCTTGCTTCTGTTCTTGTATTCTATCTACAAGATACAAGGCAATGTCTCTTCTTCCAGTCTTGAGTAAAAGAAAATGGCCAAGGCAGCTGAGCTGAGCATCACTGCTCAGGCCAGGCCTGCTCAGCTGCACTCACCAAGGGACGTGGGCAACTGATGAATCCAAACAGCCAAGGCCTTGAGTTCAACAACAAAAAAATCCAGCCGAGGACTTTTGGACAAATACTGCAGTAGACTTATTAGCTCTGTTGACATGTTAGGATTTTGATACTTTCAGACAGCTATACAACTAAGGATCTTGGAGATTTTTTTGACAAATGGCTTACTTCATTTTTATCCACAAACTCATCTCAGTTTGGTACCAGGACCATGTTTAAAACTGCCTGATGCTTTCACCTGAGGGCTTGTGCTGCTTGCACAGGCTTCACTGCACCTCAGGCATGAAATCAAGCCTTTCTTTATACTTCTGATGGTTCCCGTGTTCCAGAAGTGAAGCACGAAATTCAGGTTACATATGACTGGACAAGAATATAGGGGACGCTTTCAGCAGTTAAAATGTGTGCTAACTGCAGATACCACTTCCAGCTGTTGTATCTGGGATATAGGAAACAAATTAGTTAACAAAGAATGAGAAAAATCCAGTTGGACTTCAAGAGCATTTTCCTGCTGTTATAAAAGACCAAGCAACAGAAGTGTATTTGCTGAGTTCTACCAACACTCTGTTAGGTAACACATGTATCTGTTTAGTGGTGTCCATAAGGAAAAGCTATAATTTCTAATCACAGTACTTGGATGCTAATTGCAGTTCTGTAATTTACCACACACATACTCCAGCAGATCTAAATCACAGTTATGTTCAAGTATGATCAACCCTTTCTCATCTTCAAATCAGGCTCCTGCTCCATCTGTTCCACTGAAATGATTCTTCGGTGTCCTCCCTAAAGCTCCAGACCAGCCCTGAATCTTTACCCTTCCTGATAAGCCAGCCACATATAAATACACCAGCTTTCTTCAAACACTCCTTAAACCTTCTTCACAAAGGCTCCCATTCCTCCACTATAATTTATACAGCCTCACAGGAATTGTTCTCAGCCTCTTGCTGTTTGCTATTTGTGCTTTATTCTCCTCACCTATCACAGTCCTGTGAGGACAATGACTCTACAAACCCTGCCTGGTCCTCAGATCATCAGGGCTATCCCCCTGCTGCTACAAGCACCTTGGCAGCAGACTGTGCTGAAATGCTGACATCACATGAGAAATGTCCTGATCTACTTGCTTATAGGTATCAATTGCTTCTTGACTTTGATGATCTTTTTTTCCTGAATTTATAGAACCTCCAATTACTGAGCTTCTTGATTTATTCTTGGAACTGAGCAACAGAGACAATAAAGAACAGAAACAACTGACTTACACTACCTTTATTTTGGACAGAGTGGCTGTCTCTGTAGAATAATTTATTTTCAAAACTATTTTTCCAAAGAGACCCTGCAGGTAGATACTATATTTTCAGCTTCCAGGCAGATCAGATAGAAGCCCTATTCAAACTTGATTAAAATCATTCTTGTGTGACTAAAACCTGCAGACCTTGTAAAGTGTAACACCATCACTTTGTAACATTTAAAAAAATCATTCCCTAAGCATTGTTTTGGGTTTTGTTAAACAACAAACTCTTAGAAGTACTAGCAGAGATGTGAAGTGTTAAAAGGCTACTATATGAATAACACCTTGTTTCCTCACTAATGCAGAGTTTGAGACAAAGCATTCAGAAAACTTAACAATGGTTACAGGAACTCCATTGCACTCAGACATTATAGTTCAGGTAAGTTTCTTTTCAGATCTTTGTGTTTAAATTGATGAGAAGAGGTTTTTTTCACTCACTTTAAAGATGCTTACTACATGAACTGACATATTCCTTCCTATCCTTTATAATTTAAAATTAAATTACAAGTTTTGATCGATAGGACCAACATGCCAGCACAGGGAAAATCATTACCAAGCAATATATCACTATATTATTTACTTAATAAATTTCAAGACTGTGTTGAGGTCATTTCACAGTTCTGCAACATAAACTATTAGAATTTTAACTATACTTCATAAGAGCTGGCAAAAACATTCTCAGACATGTTTATCTCTTTATATGTTAATAATTTTCTGACCTCTGGCCAAAACACATTAGTATATTTATTCTTGCAATTCTCAGTTATCAGAAAACCAGTAGCTCAGGCACTTTGACATTAGAAAGAGAAAATGAGAATCATATTTTAACAAATACTGGTTCCATGATACAGTGCCATTATGAAAAACAGCAATGCCTAGTTTGCTGATAAATCAGATTGTCAATGAGTTCTCAATAAAATAAAGTTCAATACCTAATACACCTACTGTATGCATCCTAAGGCTATTAAACGCAATAAAACCAGCTTCAATTACTAGGTTAGCAGAGTTTTTCAGGACTGATCACAATTACATACTTCTGCTACATTCATGAAGAAAATATATATTTCTGTCCATTAGCTATTTTACTAAATGCTGGAGTACTAAATATTGTTGCCTTCATCTTGGTAGTGTGTGTTTGTACAAAGGATCATGAACCACGTGGGGGTGACTAGTTCAAAACTGAACAACAGAGTCCTTGTGTGCCCAGCACAGCTGGCACTGCCTGTGTTATTTTAATCAGTCTGAAGACAATCTGTTCAGGAAGGATTCTGAGAAACTTTGTGTGCACAGGTATCATTTCCCTAAGATATGAGGGCTGATCCAAGCTTAACACAATATTTACCATTTTCATATAGTAACTGACATGAAAAATGTTGCTTAAGCAGAACAGGTTTGCATTATGTCTTCTAGAGCACACCAAGTTTCAAAAAGGGCAGAGAAAGACATGAATAGAGACAAACCAAGCAAGAACACAGGGCAGCAGGACCACAGTCATTTTACAGAAATGGCTCAATGTCCCAAACAGTCACATCATTGATTCTTTAAAGATTGGGAAAAGGTCGGAGGGTAACTAATACACATGCCCTAACCTAAGCCTCCTTAAAGAATAAGGCAAGTTCCCAGTAAAAATGGGAATGTTTTGGTAGTTGGAATAATCACAGGAATGGATAGTTCATCTTTTCACTTCTAAGGTGACAAATTTTGGAATGGTGTTGTGTTGTATTAAATTTACCTTTCAGATTTCTGTGGCCTTGATGATAAGTACAATCACAGCTGCTGAGGAGATTAAGATCAAATAAAACAGGTGGTCACACTGCAAATATCTACACAACCTTATACAGCTGAGTGTGAAAATGAAATTTGATTAATGGATGGTGCAGCCTCTCCTCAGTGAGATACACACCCATTCCAGCTGAAAGGAGGCAAAACAAGTTACAGTGTTTGGAGTGTCCAGGTGAATTTGAGGTATTTCCATGATTCAATTTTTTTTTTTTCTACAGATTAATGAATTATTCTTTGGCTGTTCCACTATAATATTGTACATCTCCAGACCAAAGGAAAATACTTTATTTTATTTTTTTTCATGCATAGCATATCTTACTGGTTTGTTTTCTGCAACCATGTATAGGTGCCTTGTAACTCCATTTGCATTGCACAGCTTTTTGAGAACACAGTGCTCAGCCCTATGTGCTTTTTTGAATTAGGACAATGACTGTGCTCTTTATCTGCTATCCTTCTATCTTCATTGTTATTCTAGCAGCAGGAATTAGTCTGTGCAGAGGAATATGGATCTGAAGGAACAACAAGCAAACAGACTGTTTGTAGTAGCTCTAAGGATTCCTTAATGGACACTCAAACTTTAACCCAATGGATTTACTAACTATTTACTAATAAAAAGCATTTATTATTTATTATTTTTTACTCTGCACAGTACCAGTGAAGCTTCTGCCAGCAAAATAAATTCTACTGATGTTTTCATAACTTACAAATACATTTTGACACAGACAAGCACAATTTTTAGGAAACTCTGAAATTTCACACTCTGAAATGCCCAAGCTGCAAACAGGTTTAGACTTCAAGTTTACCTCAGCTCAGAAGCACTGTGTTCCCATAAGAGGAAGAGAACAACAAGCTGCATTTGTGCAGGCACATACTTAAAGCTGTTACAGGAGATGGCATTATCTGTTCATCTTCTGAAGTCCTGCTGCCTTTTGCTTCTCCCAACCTTTCTGAGACCTCTTGAAGACTTGCAAGATACAATGCTAAGCAATCTGAGACACCAGCAATTTTACTAGAGCAAGCTAAAGTATGGGTTAAGGAGCAAGGGACCACTGCCAATCATTACTTCCTTTTACTTTGATTGGATATTCTATTTGTAACTGTCTCTACAGCAACACTTGCTGCCCTACACTGTGGGTATCTGTGAAGAAAAGCCATTATTCTTAAAGCAGCAAAGAAAATATGCAAGATTGATGTTATACAGGGTAGACTTTTATTCCAAAGCCTCAGATTTGGGAATCTTTTTGATTCAACTTTGTAACTACCATGGGAAATACCTCCAAGGCCAAAAGGGAGAGAGAGGTGAGTCACAAAGCTCAGCCTTCAGCTCTTCTCTGGTTTGCAGTGCCCATTTCCTCTTCCTTCCAAGACCATGCATGTTATGCTGAAGTTCTTTTAACTCAAGTGGAATGCCAAAAACACCATCTACTTTCTCATGAAAAAACCAATATTTTATATTTCATTCAGCTTATTGCCAATGTGCATAGAAAGCAGGCACAATTGGATCTTAAACAGCCACTTTTCCAAGTCAAATATATGCTTGTATGTCATACCCTTCAGAAATAATTTATACTCATATTCATGATGCTGAAGGAATTCTTCCTCTGGCTCCATCTGGATCACAGTTTGGTGATGTTTCGAGGCATAAAAATTTTTACAGTTTTAGGTATACAAGTGTGAAAGTTATTATTAGGCATATCAATCCCTATTTCTTTTGTACAAACCTTTTAAATACTGGATGCTGTAGCCTAATTTTGCTTTGTGGGCAAATGCATCCAATTATTATTTTCAGCTTTCCTGGCTTTTGTGTCTCTCTACTAAAGTATACCATAAGATTAAAATAGAAGCACCTAAAGCTTTCCGATATGTTGCTCATTATTTCCCCCTCCATTCACTTTGATCTTTAAACAAAGAGAGTTCCTTCTATTTCAAAATACTGTCAAATGAAAAGATTTAATTATTTTATTGCTCTTTTCCCAAAATTTGAATTTTTATCTTTGAATTTTTATCTTATCTGCTTTTGCCCACTTCACAGCAGAAACAGCAATCACCACAGATTACAAGTATTCAAATAATTCATGAAGTAAAATGCCTTTACAAGAACTATCTCCTTTAATTTTTCATGCTTTTGCCCAGAAGTGCACACCATGAAAGCCATGAAAATTTCCTTCCTGACTGGCTGTAGTTAACTTGAACATGAAAATTCTGTTGAATACTTTTTTTTTTTTTTTTAAGTAGGACTCTCCATATTTCCTGTACATAAATGTTATACGGTTTCAGGTTACATTAACCTCTAGCTTTATTAAATAACAAATTATGAGTTCTGCAAAGGGTGCATCTCCTCTCTCCAGACATCCTTCCCAAACAGTTAACTGAAGTACTAGGCAAATCCTTCTCACATTTTTCCTTTAGTATAATCTGGTTCCAAAAGGAGAGCATCTTCCCCCTTCACCTCTTTTAACCAGACTGCCCCCATTTTTTAGACAGGCCCATCTCAAAAATTGCAAATTATAGCTGACTCTGCAGTAGAAAACAAGTAAAAATATACACTTTCAATACAGGAACCATTATATCTGGTAGTATCCTGTGTTGTTGTTATTTGTAACTGTTTACACTCAATGAAGACCTCCCATCCCCTCCCCAGTTTTCTATAAATCTTCAGATCCTCAGAATCTTTCACCTAAGACATTGCTCTGGCATAAGAAAAGCCATGTACCTTATTTCTAGCCAATATCACTACAAATCCAGAAGTGTACCTCTCATTTCTTGGTATTTATTTCTATTAGCAAAAGACAGATTTTGAACATAATGAAGACTTTTTCAGCCATTGAACTAGTCTTCTCTGAATAGGGAATTTTCTAGTCTGTCAGCTAAATGAACATAAGAGCACTCACATGCGAATAAACCCCACAAAATATAAAAAATGACACATTCTTAGACCCCAGAATTAATGTTATTTGAAACTATGACTGCATATGGAAAATTGGTCAAAGCCCACACATTTATTATAATTGTTTATTGGTATGCAATTATCTGAACATTAATTCTTCCTGCTCAGGAAAACAACAGGCAAGGAACCCATCTTCTTGAAGAGTTTACAGCTGCTATACATGACAAGCAGATGAATAACAGCAAGCATTATTATAAATTCCTTATAAAATATTCCTGACGTGTACACTGTAACGTGTAGCAGGTGTGATATATTAGAAGAGGCATATGTGGAATTTGCCACTTAACCACCTTACTTAGTCCAAGAAATTCCAAAGGAATACTCAGAGAATTTAATCAAAAAGTCTCATTTTCTCTACAGAGGGAAGTTAGGATTTTAAATTTAGCTGTCTAGTATAGTTCCTTGTACTAGGCTTTGTGAATAATTGTCTATTACTCACACTAGGTTGCAAAAGTTAATTGGAAACAATCTTCAAGAAGATTGGATGAATGACCATGAAATCTCACCTGTATTTTGTGCAGGTAGAGTTTTGATGTGAAGGATCTGTTGGATTAAGTGTGATTCTTGGCGAGACCTGAGCTGATAGCAAAAATCCCGAAGCTAGGATAATGAGTGCTACAGCAGTACCTAAAAATACAGATAAAGAACAATGTGACACTTTTCTCCAGAGCACATGAAATAGTTCTCTATTGAACTGAACTCTGCTTGGGAAAAGCAAGGCTCCCCATCACTATGCATACAACATTCCCTAAGGAGTTGTGATGAGAACCTTATAAAAATACCCTTTGCTACACCCACATCCTAAATTAGGTTAGATATTAAAGTCAAGTGCACCAGCTTTCATGTCCAGATACTAAATTAGTTGGTTGAGACTCTTTTAATCTGTGGAATTGATGACTGGTTGAATGAACAGGTATTATTATTTCTGGTGTTGAAAATAATGTTGCAAAGGTAAAATTTATTAGTGGCTTTGAAATCACCATACTTTTCTCCACTCCCACACCCAGACTTGCAGGCTTTTCTGTAAAACAGAAAGTAGCACCAGTTTTTTCATTGACTCTACTTCCCTTTGTAAAACTTGGGAAATTTGACTTTTCATAAGAACACCATCAAAAAAGTGCAACATATCTTGTTTCAAAGAGCACACATAACATCTGCTGGGAAAAAGTCCCCTTCCATCTTTTAGCTTCCATTTCCCCAACAAATACCTTGTGCACAAGCTGGACAAATTGACAAGTGGAAGATGACAAAAAAGATTCACATTTTGTGCAACAGGCCATTACTGGAGCATAACTCGTATTATTTGCCACAAACACAATATACTGCATCATTTTAATGAAAATTGATAAATCTCACTCTTCATGATACTACTGCAACTGCCTCAAACTCAGACTTATATAACTTTACCTCTTGCTACTCGATGACACATTGAGATCTGTGTTGCATAAAAGATTCCTAGCAGGCAAACATACCAGAAGTATTTGAAAAAAGTATGTGAAAAAACACACCAAAGTATGTGAAAACCTTTCTCAGAGATAAAAATAACATCTGAACATTTATATTTACATTATAATGTTATCTGTGAATATGCCTGTGCAGCAGCCAATAGGCAGGAATGGCTGGACCACACATTGACCTGAACTGAGGCAACTAAGAGTTTAAACTCAGTCACAAACTATTGGTGCAGAAAGCACCTTCCCACCATTAGATATTCCATACTTTGCTCTCTTCTAGCTATGGCTGGTAGGTACACTAATAATCCCAGTTTTCAGGCTGCATATTGCACTAGATGTCCTGTACTTTCAAAATACCATAAACCAGACAGCAAGTATATTTAGAAAGGGTCTATAATCTTACTTATATTTGTTCTAAATATGCTCTGTCTTTTAAGTCAACCAAGTACACTAACACTCACTTCCAGTATCTCTGTAAATATCTTGTTTCTTTGGAAAAGTTCTGAATACGTAAATTCAGCAAAGGAAGTTTAATATGTTTTCATTCTCTGGACATTTTTCTCTGATGAACAAAACCAAACAATCACAGTACATCATTAGCTCAGGTGGGAAAAAGAAAAAGGAAATATCCTGAAGGTATTTGAGACACCCACTGCTAAGAGATATAAATTGTACAATGCCCAAGTACCTTTCAAATTGACAATTTCTGAAGGGAAAGAAGAAAACACAAATAAAATGAATAATATACTTGTTAGAGTTCCTGCATGTTTTCCAACTAACAGCTCTGAAGAAAGAAATTAACTAAAGAAAAAGAGCAGAAGAAAGATAAAGAAATTATACAGATAAGACATAGAAAGATATAAAATGGACAGGAAACTGAGACAAATTAGTAATTGCAGTAAAGAGAACTAAAACAGTGGGATTTTTCTTCAGAAATTTACTATAATTTTTCATAATGTCATCTGGAAGGTTCCATTTTTCAAAAGTTTCTAATCTTTTGAGAATGATAAAGACATAATGAAATCTAAAACATCTCTGCCAAATGTTTTCAGAAAGCAGGAAAAGTTGCACAAGATTACAAAATTAAATTACAGCATATTGGCTTTTAATCAAAGTATTAATGTTACTCTCTGATTATACTTGTAGGTTTTTATCTAATAAACATATAATCAATTAGGCTTTATTAAAAAAACAAAGCCCCACATCCTTGCAGCAGCAGGCAAAAGCAGCAGTTTTGTCTTCATTTTATGCAGTGGGAGACTGGGGCATACCTGGCTTCCCCAAAGACCAGAGAAGCTGCCAGCAATAACTCAGTGTAAATTGTAATGTCCTTAGAAATGCAAACCAAAGTAGAGCAGTAAGATATGCTTACCCCGAGAGAAAACTCAACATGGAAAACAAATCCATCAGTAGATTTACTAATTATCATTCTATTACGCAGCCCTCTTGCTAAGGAAAACACATCATATCCACCACTACCTAAATCAAATGTTGCATGACAAAATTCTAACTAGTTCAGAGGGATGATGTATGATTTCATGACTGTCATTATTTGTATTATCCTTAAGGAGGGACTGTAAGATAAAACCACAGCAAGCATTAGAGCTTGGCTTAAGTGACGCTGCAGACAGGCAGCCAGCAACCAGCCACAAAAAAAGACCATTTTTACTAAACAATTACTTTGTGTCCAAACATCATTAACAAATAACGCTTTAAATGCATTATGCTCCATTGTTAATTCTGTGTCTTATTGCTATATTCTACTCTGATCCATGACTAACATGCTTTGTAAGAGACATTTATATCTACATTTCAGATGTACAACCTTTGAATATGTTAAGCAGAGCCAAAAAGCAAAGAGTTCTGGTAATATGAAAAGTCCATGTTGGTTATCACAGCTATACAGCTGGGTCCAGATAAGCAATAAACTCTTCAAGGGGGCTGGCCAGACTTATAAAATTTTTGGGGCTAAATAAGAAAATCAGTCAATCAATCAATCCTCTGTTTCAATAGGCATTAAAGGAGAGGCAGCACCCAAGAATCAGAAGCGTCAGTGCAAGGCCTGGAGATATCCACACCACAGAAGGACAAGACAACAGACTGTCTGGAGGCACAGAAGGACATTTAAGGGAGATGTATTGCAACTGATGTGGAACAGACTAAAAGTAGCAATTTGAGATTTTTCTTCATATCTTTAAAATGTGAGAAACATGCTTTGAGTCACTGTGTTGTTGCTGCTCTGCCTATATAAACACATTCAAGTACTCAAGTGTAGATTAACTCAGCTGAGAGCTGGGAATTGCACATCCAGTGACATGGCAGCTGGTGTCCCTCTCTGCTGTGCTGCACTAACTAGAAATTTGGATCCTTGACAACAACAGCAGAACAAAATATGAAGACATTAAACCTTTATAGCTAAACACTTGTGAGCACTATTTCAAGAGGAGCAGGAACTGTTTCTCTTTACAAAACCGTCTTCTTGGAAACCATCTGAAACTTCCAGACATTCAGCCAGAGGCAAGTTTGGTCACAGATCACTTCAGCAAAAACAAGCACAGAAGGCAGGAACAAGCAGGGAATTACCATCCTAACAGGACACACTGAACACAGGAAGGCTGCTTGCTCTGCCTTTCTCTGCTTTCAGGAAAAGATTATGTGATGAGTTATGGTGCTGGAGTATTTGGACAAAATGTACAAAACCACAGTTCTGTCCTTGTGTATCTCATACTGGAGGTGAATTAAAATCACATTAATGTATGTAAGGTATTTACTGTACTGTCTCTCAGATAACTATGCAGAGAACTGCATTACTTTTTACAAAGTGCTGCAAGGACTATGCAATATGCTTTCTCTGGTACACCTTCATCAGATGGTTCTGAATTCCAGTTAATAAGCCCAAAATTATATATGAGATTTAAAAACTAACCATCTGTGATGTTCCAGGCATTTGATTCCTTAAACTGGAAAAAAAAAAAGGCTAAATGAAATCATTGTAAAACATGGCTTCAAGGAGAAAGTCTCCTGAAAAAATAACTGGCTGTCACTTTTAAATTAGCCTCTAGCTGTGATATTTTACTAATAGATTTGAAAGCCTGTAAGGTTTCAGAGATGGTATCAACACTGTAATTTTAAAGAGGACTACTTTGAAAAAAACTGCACTTGAAATTTTATTTTCCTTTAAGTAATAATTATGAGGAAAATATAATACACTAATGAAACACTCACCTGTTAAGCTACCAAGTGTAAGTTTCCGGCGACCCATTCTTTCAACAAGCCAGACACCCACAAGAGTAAAAATAAAGTTTATAAATGCTGTCAGTGCAGCCAGCCAGATTGCAAGCCTGTCATCTTCCACTCCTGACATCTGCAAAATGGTAGCACTGTAGTACCTGTGAAGGGAGGGAGAAACAAATAAGAACACTGTTTATTTCAATTTGGCTCATGTTATAGTTTCTGATCCAGTTTGAAAAAGATGATAACAAATATCAAGTGTGACCTCTTGCATAATGCAGTTGAAGACTGACACACAATCACCCTGGGAAATCAGGCATAACCAAGGCATAACTTGCACCTGACTAAAGTTTTGACTGAAGGACATCAAGAGATGAACTGTCTTTCTCTTGGCTGTTTATATTTTCAATGGTCAATCATATTCTGCTACAAATGGGGTTTGCATTTTTTATTTAAATTAATCTGCCTTTCATATTCATCCATTGCTCTTTTTAGGATTTTATCAGTCTGTCTAGGGAAAGAAGCTCGAAATCAAATAGATTTTCAGTCCTCTTAAAGGTCGTACAGAACTAATCTACGGCATCCAACATGTTGCAAGTGACACTTGCATCCTCTCGGTTTTAGGTTTTGCAGTCTTATTTCAGTGCCACTGAGATGCACAAAGCCCTCTCCATGGCATTACTTTTGACTTAACCAAAAAATGATTGCTATGAAATGCCTTAGCACCACACTGCAGGGATGTGAATCTGCACCCAACAGGAGCATTTGACAGAATGTTCTACTTCTTTCCAAATGGAATCAATTGTTCCACACAAACAATAACTCATAAAAAATTGAACTGAGCAAAATGAAAAGGGAGGAGAGTGGAAGCCTTCTACCATTTTTCACAGCAATCAAATGAACACAGACTTTGTGCCCATGTTCTCAGGGAGAGCTAAATAAATGCCCAAGGAAACGAGTACTTTTGTTCATGTTGTAGAAGCACTTTTCAGCTTCTATTAATTTGTGCTGACTGAAATACTGAATACTCAAGCCCTCAAACACCTTGCAGTCAACAGGCTATCACACAGATAGCCATCAAGAGCCATCAAACCATCAAGAATGTCAAAGCTTCTTTTTTTTTGTCTCTGGTCAATAAGTGTGGTGTTACATTTTAGTTAAATGGTATGCTCTGTCTCACCCCTCGAAAATGTACGGTTTATTCCTAGCCTGTGGTCCTCCCCTGAAGTCTCACGTATCTGTAATCCCACTGGCCCGAGTCTTATTCCGCGCCCACTTTGAATCTCCCTGTTAAGCTGTGCCAGGGAGACCAGATTCCCTCTTGGCCCTTCTCTCCCCCCAGCTCTCCCTCTCCCTTCCCCCCTTCTCCCTCAGTAACCATGCTGTTCCTGGGGGTGGGACCCCCAATAAACCCTGATCAATCAGCACCCTCAGAAGCCGTGTGGAGTCTCCTTGCCTGCCCGCTGCTGCCAATGAACACTCAGTCCCCTGGGGACTCCCCAGGGAGCCTCCCCTCAAACGAACTGCTTGCTTTATGTCCCCTTGTTGTCTAAATGCCCAGATGTGCTAGCCTCAGGAATACTAGCAGCTCCCATTCCTCTATTCCAAGCACATTCTGCTTTTTACTTCAAATCAACAGCCCATGATGGGGCAATATGCTGAGCCACCATTTGAGACAGTACCACCTGTAACTGACCATGACTATGCTGGATGTTACCCTCTCACCCACAGGGCATCGAGATTCCCCCTTGCTCAGCTCCTCTTCCCCAGCGCACGTGAGGCAATGCCTACACAACCAGCCAGGGCCTCCAGAGCGAGCCTGCTGGGACTGAGGCCCCGGTACCACCCGTGCTTTTGAGCCAGGCTCAGCCTCTGCCCGCTCTCAGAGGCTGTAGTGACCTGTCCAGGCTCAGCTCCTGTCCAAGAGCTGCACGCTTCAGACCCCAGCAAGGTTCTTAGGGAGGGAAGATTCATGAAGGACAGACTTCAAAACATTAACGCGTCCTCGCATCCTAAGGCACTCTAAATTAAATTGCTAACTGCCTGTCAAAACTTACATAGTACTGCACTGTTTCACCCACCAAAATGACCCAGTCTCTGATTTCCCAACACACATTTCTTTTTCTGCATAAGGGTAGGAAAATAACAAATGTCAAGTGTTGGCTGCTGACACCTACTATGAAACTCCTATTTACTTCCACCAGACAAGGTTTCAGGAAGCCAAATTTAACTCCACACATCTAATTCTTCTTAAAATCCAATTCTACTGGGAAGTCAGAAATTGCCAGTTGTCAGCAGCAGTGTATAATGTACTGTCTATACAGTCAAAAAAAGCGAAGAATAAGGAATCACATAAAATCATGTAAATGTCTACTGCCTAATCCCTACAAACATGCACCTTTTGCCCCCATCATTCCTTCTGGTTGCTTATTGCACTCACAGGTTATATATTTTCAAATAGAAGCTTGCTGTTTATCCATAAATAAACAGCATATTTCATGTCTGTGGAAAAGAAACCAGGGAACTTTAAAATCTGCAAATCCAAATGCCAAGTTACCAAAGCCTGGGTGTTGAGCAGAGATGTTCATAGTTATTACGGCACAGCAACTTAATTTCCAAAATTTAAAAGGGCACTTACATAGAATATAACAACTACTAAATATATTTGCTTATGTTCACCTGTTTTAGTATGCTCATTTTTTACACAAGTCTGTGCAACCCTGCCTGTATATTAATGTAACAAAACATCAGTCTTTTCAAGTTTTTCCTGACAAGGGATAAAACCTATGTGGTAGGAAAAGGTTAAATTGTGATATTATACAAACACAGCCAATACTGCAAGTCCTGCAGGGAATACAGCTTCAGTGACAAAGTTGTGCAATCCTAGTTTATTTTCTAAAATGTATAAAGAAAATTTAAAACACATGTGAATCCTTGGAATTTTTAAGCAAATACCATATCTTAGAAAGCAAATAAATACATGCAAACACAAAGCCACACAAAATAACTGAGTTAGATATATACAGAAAGATTTTTAATATAGTTGATTTCTGTGGATGTCAAAATTATCAAGAAATTCAACATTATGGATTGTTATATCAAAAGCTGCAGTACATTGAAGAAAAATAAACCCGAAAACACATCCACATTCAAGCCTCCTCAGACTAATCTTTTGACTCTATACTGAAAATGCACAGTTTTGAAGGAAATGAAGCACCCAAAACCACCTTCCCTCCCTTTTTTCTTTTAATGAGTCAGGCTGTTCTAAAAGTGACAATGTCGAATGTTTAAAGAAAAGGATAATATCCTCCCTTCCAGCAGATCTTACAGGCAGATTTTACAGGATGCATCAGGGTTCCCAGCTTGGCATCTTCAGCAGCAGAGAAGGTGCCACCACTCCAGGCTTTGTAGCTCCCAGGGAAAATCGATGTTTGTCCATAAGGTGCCATCACTGCTCTGAGTGTCCGCATCTTCCACAAGATGCTGCTCCAGCCCACTAAGCACTAAGTCCACTCTAAAAAAGTTTCTGCCTCAGGATTTCAGCCTTTTTGGACAGAATTTATAACTCTTGTAAAAGTAATGAATAAATCTAAGGCTCTCTTTACAGAAAGCTGAGGAGCTCTTCAAGGAAAAGGCTGCCATATCATCCCTATGTCTGTAATGGATTTTTCAGAATCAGTACCTGGGAGGCAAACTGGGGAGCTGCCACTGTACACTTAAACTAAATTAAACCTTCAAATTCCCTGTCTGGCAGTAACAATGTACTGTGTTATACATGCTTTCAGCACAGACTGAAATGACACAGTGAATGTCACTTATTACAATCAATATATTATGGTAATACAAACACAGAATTTAGTACTGCTTGACAGATAACTATATACATCCAATAGGTTCTCTGATTCAGCATATGTTATTCATGTATAAGGTACATCAAAATGATTTAAAAATTACCATATAATTATGGCAATTAAGAAAACACAGGATTTTTTTAGTGTCCAAATAGACTAAACTCCATAGCTATTAAGCAAAATAAGTGTACCAGTGTTTGACAGGGATTAAAAACCTTTAGAGGATTAAGATCACCAAGACACAGAAAGAAATTAACTTCGTTAAGTTACCACAGTACTGTCACACACTGTGACCCTATTGGGTCACATGAAAATACTGTTGCAGTATCTGCTGTGAGATTGAAAAAAAATTCCTTATTCTTTTTGGTTTTTTTAAACTTATGTGCTCTGCACCAGATACCTCTTTGCCAACAGTGTGCTTTTCACACTCACTTATTTCACCTGCTCATGTGAGTCCTTCACAGGTCTCACCTGAAACTTTAGGGGACAGAAGTTGTTTTGTTCTTTGTAACAGAAAAACAGTAAAATACAAAGAGCTGGATCTATTTATGAAAAGAAAAAGAAATATTAGGCAATGAAATAATACCAAACTATCTATCAGTCTGGAAAATAGTGTTCTGTACATTTTTCAGACAGAACTCTGCAGTTAAAATCCATAGAAGAGATAAGTTGAACTTATTGAAGAGGTAAACTGAAAAGTAATAGGCAGAGCTGAAGATTAAAAGAAAGCACTGGAAGGAACAAAGTCTTTATCATCCTCCTTCTCCTCCTAAAAGAGAGATCAGTTTCCAGCACAGAAAAAATAGGTCGGAGTCCATAACATTTGTATGTTTTGCACTGCAACAAAATATCAACTTTTCCACCTTGTCTTTAGTGCCCTTACTCAATACATGAGTGCCTAACTCTTCATCAGAACCTTTACGAAACAAAATCACCTCTGCCATCCCCATTTTATAAATGGAGACCACTGGGGCTTTTGGGAAAGAGGAGGAAGAAGAATGACTCTTCTTCTAGTCACAGCTATCCACCAGTACTACCTGGAGCAGAATAATGACACTCCAGAGCCTCAGTGCAGATAAGTGCTGTCTGCAAATTACTGAGTACAAAAGCAGGGAAAGAAAATCCCCCAGGTGTTCCACAAAACATACCTTGTTCAATTATTCATTTATTCTGACAATTTCAGTTAAATTTAAATTAGATTTAATATTCCAGGGTATTCTAATGCCTGCTGTAAGTTCTCTGGGATCCCAAAAAATGAAATCAGTCCTCATTAAAATCAACAGATTTGCAGAATGTACATAGCACTAAAAAAAAAAAAAAAAAAAAAAAAAAAGAAAGAAAGAAAAACCAAGCTAGCCACTGTGTACAAAGCCAACGCCAGCAGCAAACAATGGGACTGTAGACACAGTAGTCTCAAAAGAGCCAGGAGCCAGCATGCTTAGAGCAATGGGATCTTGAAAGGTAGGTTTAGATTAGATATTAGGATCAAATTCCTTCCTGTGAGAGTGGTGTGGCAGTGGAACAGCTGCCCAGAGAAGCTGTGGACACCCCATCCCTGGAAGTGCTCAAGGCCAGGTTGGGTGGGGCTTTGAGCAGCCTGGTCTAGTGGAAAACGTCCCTGCCCATGGCAGAGGGTTGCAGCTGGGTGGTCTTTATGGTCCCTTCCAATCCAAACCATTGTGTGATTCTATGCTTTTCAATTTTAATTAGAAGACATTGCATTAAAAATGTTTTTCTTGCACAGCATAACAGGCCAGAGAATGGGCTGCATTTCTGGCAAGAGGATGCAAAACAGATAAAAGTAATTTAACCACAAGTAAAGCTACTGAGTTGACAAACTGTCCTTCTGAAAAGAAAATACATGGAAAAAAATACAACCAATCTCAGACTCTATTGCTAGGGACACAGGGTTGGACAAAGGGCAGGAGAGTTGAGAAGGCCAACAGCTAAAGACTCAGTGAGAAAAAACTCTTCTGCAAGGTGAGGCTGGGAAAGGCCCTGGCACATGGGGCAGGGTGGAAGTGCCCACACAGAGCAAGGCAGCCACAGCAGCTCTGGCACTGCTGCACTGGCAGGGAGGAGCACCTAAAGGCCCTGTGATGACCCCAACACATACACCTGATGCTGGAATAAATGGTGGAAGCCTTCTTTAACCATGCTACATTAAATATACATTTTCATTCCATTCTTAATTAGCCTGTTACAGCACCAGAAACAAACACACCACACACACACATACAAAAAAAACCAACCCTTAAAAACCTATTGGCACCAATCCCACATTCATTCAGGGAAAACTCCATGATGAGCAGTGAGGAATAGCAGCATGCATATGTGCACAGGAGTACACTGTAGCTGCAGTCCCTGCTGGGCACAATGCCCTTACTAGTAACAATTTGAAGCATATGTCCTGTGTAAAAAAGAAATTCTGGGAAGTAACTGGCACAAAAATCTTCCCTGGACTTAAATGCACAGTTGTACCCATATTACCAAAAGTCATTTCAAGACTGTTTACAAAACAAACCCAAAAGGGTAATTCTGGAATGACTCCATCTGAGCTCATATTTGTGGTGGCAGATGAGATCCTTTTCAGGAATACAGGTTTTGGCAAAAATATCCTATTTTGACAATCTCAACTGACCATTCTAAATCTGCATTCAGGAATTAATATTTTTAGATTTTTCTGGACCCAAAGTCTAAGAAATGGCAAGTGTTCAGTGTCTTTCAAATCCATGCCACTCACTTGTGGTGCTTTAATTGAAATTTCTAAATCCAGTCTCAGGTTTTAATATTCATATAATCAAATATTACCCTTGTGATAGATTTCAGACATACACTGCACATCATCAAGATCTCAACAGACTTGTATATTCTCCTTGCTTAGAAAACAAAAGTAATTGCACAGCAAACTTAAACATGTGCAGCGTGAACATTAATTCAACAGTGTCTGCTTGTATTACACAATTTTTTTTGTTGTCCTTTGTCCCATCTGCTCTAGCAGAGCAAGGAAAAAATCATGGCAGACCGAAAAAATTTCTTATGGTGGAATCACCAATGTACACAGCTTTTTTTTCATTTCATGTTCAGGTGGGGAAAACCATAGGATTTATGTTAACATAGCATATAAATGACTATCAAAAACCCCAAAGGATTTAATTTCCGATGTCTGAATGATTAATCTATCCAAATGAAGAATTTGGATGATGCTTTTGAAATTTCCTCTTCAGTTTCAACAGTAAAACTTGTCAGAATAGCCTCATTCTTTCCCTCTCACTTACTAAAAATGAATCTGCAAGCATCCCAACTATGTATTTCTGCTTTTCTGCCAATAAACAAAGCATCAGTCTCAATTTTTGATGCTCTAGCCTCAGAATTCCATTAGACCTCTTCTTACCCATGCTGTTTCACTCTGTGACCTGACTATGCTTTGTAGAGATGCTCTGCTCACAGCAGAGGTGAGAACTGGAGTATAATTCCCAGTCCAAAACCTTTAATAGAAAAATATATCAGCTGTAAAGACCCAGAACAAGCTTTTAGCACCACTAGAGAACCACTTGCAGAAGCTGAGCTTCTTTCAGCAATTTTACCTGAGGAAACTGAATTTACTCACTCCTCCAAGGATTTAGCTTTTAGCTGGCACTTTCTTATTTGTTATGTGAGTGCAAAAACATTTCACCAGTGCTCCAAAGTTGGTGACGCCTGCACCAGTGGCTGTTCATAAATGGTAAGAACAACTATCACTAAAGCAGCTATGAAACAAACCTCTAGCAGAGGACTACAATACATTTCCAGTGTGATGTGAATGCACTACCTGTTGAAAGGGACAAACACATTGCTCTTCTCTTCAGTACACAGTGCTTAAGCAGCACACCAAAACTGCTACAGCTGCATAAAGCACTGCAAAGGCTCCTGTAATACAGAGCTGAAGGCTAATGTAATAGAGCTAGAGTCTCTACAGTGCAGAATAGGAACCTTTTAATCTGTGAACCATATGCTGCACATCAGATTTGTTCGATAATCCCTGGAGTGTATTACACTCTGTATACTTCTATTCAACAGGGAAATTCTGTTCTAAATTTACACAGAGCATCTTACGGTGTTCTTTAAATGTTGTATATGACTTAACCACATAGGAGAGAACTTGCTGCCACCATTTACTGCTATGTCTTATGTATAGTATTTACATATACTTTGCATTTAAAATTCAGTGAAGCTGCTAGAAAATACATATAAAACACAATTTTAGATAAAGTTGAATGAAAATTTCAACACAAAGTCAATAAACAGCTGAAAAGATTCTATGCTAGATATTTTTAGGAGTCCCTTTTGAAAAGACATTTTACCTTCGCTCTGAAATAAATCATTGTTACTTGGAAACACCTAATAAAGGATAGATACAGAACAGTCTTTGTGTTTAACTGCTTTGAGCAAATACTTTCCACACCCACAGTCTTGCTTTGTTACCTCCAGGTAAAGATCGCTTTCATGTTTATCATTTCCTTGTTGCAACTAATTAAGCTGCCAAGTTTTAAATCCCTGGCAGCTTATCCAATTCAGACCAATTATTCTATGTGCAAGGACAGCTTGACTACATTAAATTTATGTTCTCTGTCCTTCAGAATTCATCATGGGACCTCAATGCCAAGATAAAAAAATCTAAATATTAATCTCAGTTCTACAACTTTGTAACCTTGGAGATGGAATTTAATTTCTTCATATTTGTTTCTTCTCTGCAAAGTTTTAAATACCTTTCCACACTTCTCATGAGAAGATTCATATGTGGATAATACTCGAAAACAGCCAGAAAAGAAAAGGGAGACAAAGTAGGTGTTGATCAGTTCCCCTTCTGCTCAGCACAAGTACACTGGAGGTCTGTGTTACAGCTCAGAAACACGTTGGACAGGGGGAAATGTCCAAAAGGGGGAGATGAAGAGCCAGGCTATTCTTCAGGGCAATGACTGAAAATGAAATCCAGATCTTTCTTTAGAAGCGTTAAGAAGCTAAAATTGTCTTTTGTCACCTTTCAGACTCTGATTAAGAAAGTGCTGTCAAGGTCATTTTCCTCTCCATATGAGGAGCCTCTTGTGGAGAGAATGACCAGATGGGCTGGCTCTGCTTTGGACATAACGTGCAACAAATCTCAGCACAACTTCAGCATTTATGTGCTCAAGTGACAAGTACTTGAAAAATGCTTCAAAAAGCTGCAGTAATAGCATCAGCACTAAGCTCTGCACTTGGCAAACACTAAGCACAAGAGCAAAGTGAAGAAAAATGAAGGTATTCTTTCTTAATTAAAGAAATGGAGACAAAGAATAAGGAAGAATAATTACATTTCTTTATTATTGTATTAATGCTACAACATAGTGAAAAATTAATCTAATCATATCGTCACTACACAATCTGTTTTATACCCATTGATGCATATATTTCCATACTGGAAATGAATTTAATGTACCAAACAGTAACACCCAGGGTGCTACAATTCTCAGCCAGGTACAGAACAAAGGGCCTCATTGGGAGTTAAGCAGAATATGCTGCTGAAATAAAAATTTATTACACACACCTTAGTATGATGAGAAGGCCCTGGGATTTCCTATGTTAATACTACTACAATATATCAATGTATATATTCAATATATATATTTACAATAAAACCAAGATTTAACAGTGCTCAAAATAAAAGCTTTAATATGCAGGTAGTCTGCTGCATATTATGTTGGAAGTTTCCCTCTTTGAGCTCTAACACCGTTTTAAAATATGAAAGATCTGATTTCTGATAGTATCAAACTCGGTGAAAGTATGAACAGGACCACAGTGAAAGAAATAAAGTTAATTAGTCTTTCCAGTAGCTTTTTCTCACAACCTTCTGTTACAACATTTTTGCTTATACCTTTACTCATCTTATAGTTATTGAGCAATGCCACCTATCCTCGAACTAAAGCTGAACTAAAAAATCAAAACTTTCCAGATAAAAGAAATTTTCAACATTTTCATGTTCTATCAAAACCACTTACGTGTTCAAAGAATAGGTGTCTGGTTGTTCTATGGCTTGACTTTGCTTTATAAAATCAATGCACTGTATCCTATTTATCCCATTTTATTTTATCTAATTATTCTTCACTTTAATTAATTTTTCTCTTTTTGCTTGCACTCCTGTATTCAATAATTTCTAACTGTAATCTCTTGAACAAAGAGCTGTTCTGCTTTACATTTCTACATCACTTAGTGCAGCACTATCCTGCTTCTCCAATAAGCCTTTAAAATGCAATAATTACACGAATACATTTTATTAGCCTTGAGGCCAGCTACCACAAAATTATTCATTTAATGAAACAGCTTTATGTTTTCCTGTATTCATATGCCAATAGTAATTACTGCTATCAATGGATATAATGGTCTCCCTTTTGACACTTCCTATGATTCAGCTATTCCTGGATTGGGGAAGGGAAAAAAAGTACATTTTCAAGACTTCTCTAAACACTAGTTATTGTATTTTTTTCTTTTTCTTTTTTTTTAACAATACCAAGTATATAAAATACAACATAATGTATACAGAAAGCCAGAGAAGTCAAATGTTCAAATTCATGGAATCAGAAAAGAGGAAAAAAGTCCTATTGCCACACTGATTGTGCCATTACCTTTTCTGTGAGACGAATTGTGCTTTACACAGTAATTGTTTTTATACACATTTTTCAACATTCAACCATCCTCAGCAGGTAAGAAGAAATGGCAACCTAGGCAAGGTTTGTCTAGAACAATCTTACAGGTCTGATGTTAATAATGTAGTAAGTAGCAAACAGCATACTGTTGCCTGAGGCAGAGGTAATTCAGCCCTAGTGCATTCAAAAGAGTAATTACTGTACCTGGTTTTGATTACAAACTGCAAAAAAAACCAAAAAAACCCCCAAAAAAACAAACAAACAAACAAACAAACAAAAAAAAAAACCCACCAGCAAAAATGTATTACCAAAAACGCAATAAATAATGTTGATTTTTCATTCTGGACTTTGTTTCTCTCTTTGATGATGATGGTGATGATGTGTTCAGTGCTTGTAGGCTGCAGTGTTTAACTCCATTCAGTTTATATTCACAGTTCATCCAGCAGGCTCTACTGAAATGCTTATCTGGCAAATACCTTTCACTTCTAATTAGACAGGTTACTTGGAAATCAGAATGAAATTTTTATTGAGATAGAAGTATAGAACTGTATAGAAGCTCAAGTGAGAATATAGATGCATTGGTTAAGACTCTAGAGGAAGCCAGTCTTCTTGACAGCTTTAACTCAAATCCCACAACTGGGATTTTGCTCTAACATGTCACATTGAACAAAAATTTACTTTACAGTTGACAGTTTCCATGTCAGGTACCTAGAGAACTTAGGGGCATACAAGAATTGTAACTGAAATATTTTAATGAAGTAGCAATTACAGGGCAACAGGCATCTGCTTTCAGACAGTCAATCCTTCCCAGAGGTCCTTTTAGAAATAGCAACCTTAGCTAAAAACAGCATCTTGACCTGACAGCTCAGTGACAGAGGACAACTGCCATCATGGCAGGCAAGACAGATGATACACTGCTTCACAAAGCATTCTGCATCAGGCAGCTGAGCACTCTGACTGTGGATCTCACTGCACTGGCTTTGCTGGTCTCCTAAGGAGGACTCCAGAAAAAACACTGCAATAAAAGTCCTTTTCTTCTCAAAGTGGCCAAGATAAATTAATCCCAGAAGGGCAGGAACAGTAAGGCCAAGAGGAGAAAACCCATCACATAAATGAAATGTCTATGAGTTTCATTGGCACAAAAGAAAGATCTTCTTGCCTGAGAACATTACAATTAGCAGTCCTGAGCAAGATTTCATTTACAGGAGGAGAACCAAAATGCAAACGGAAGATAGAGATCTACAAAAATATGAAACAGCAGCAGTTCACTGAGCAGACACACTTGGCTTATGAGGCAAGGGAAGAGTAAAAAATCTTCTCAAACAAAGTTGTCCCTGTCCATGGCTTTTTTTTTCCCTTTTTGTGGGAATATCCTGACTAAAGATAATTCACCTAAATGCTGGGAGACTGTTTTGATATTTTGCACTATTTTTTCTGGCTCTATTAACTTCCTCAGATATGGCCTAAAATGTTTGGAGCAAATTACTTAGGAAACTATTTATTACATACATACATACATACATACATACATACATACATATATATATATAAGCGTGTATTTATTTATTTATTTGTTAACAGACGTATTTCATGGACTAGGACCTAGAAAGTTGGCTTCTCATCTATTTTTCTCCTTTCTCTTTTTTTAAGGTCAAACAGAGCTAAATTTGTCAGCAGGTGACTGTGAATGACTAGTAGGATGACACTGCCTTTGTTCTGCTCATTCCCACTAAGAGGAAAGGATCTCTGAACATAGAAAATCTGTGTCTTTTTGTTATCTCTGTATTCCCAGCCATTAAATCTGAATGTTGTTGTTTTGCCACAATCCACCTTTTGTGATTTGGAAGGGTTCACAAGATTTTAAAAGGTACAATCATATGGATGGCATTGTATTAGTCACACAAGGTCAGCCAAACAGTGACTGGCTCACAATAAAAAAGCTGGAGTTTAAAAATGTAGAATACAAAATAATCCCACAAAAAATGCAATGGTGTATGACTATCTGATACAAAGAAATATTTAATAAAATGCAATTTTATTTTTCAAATATTTCCTAGGCTAAGATAAGAGGAGTTAACAGACACACCAGCACACTAAAACCCCACTATTCATCCAACTTCTTGCTTGTGTTTCTGTCTGGTTTTCCCTCCTGACTGCTGCCTTTGTCTTCTCTCTTTTTGGCTTTTAATTTGGGCTTAATTCCTACCCAGGATCTACTTACTGCATCAAGAACAACACCCAGAATCCACCCAAGTAAGCTGTGTCTAAGAGGGAAACACCAACTTTCTCAAATTGAAGTTTGTTTGGGGATCCTTGTCAAGAGAAGAACAATATGTGCATCTGCAGTAGCCAGACTCTCCACACATGCAGACTCACTGCTCCTCCTAACTTGTTTCTAATAACATCACATACCTGCAACAACATATTTTCTTTACATATTTTAATGTGCTGAGAAGTTAACAAAGTTCTTGAAGAAAAATTTCTGCAAAAGTAATCTCTTAAATCTAAGTTGCTCTTTTATTTTCTAGTTCTACAACACATATACTAAATGTGCCTTCTTTTCCTTAAGATTTTACCTTTTCCTCTCAGTCTGACCTCAGGCCTCAGCCTTGGACTCTCCACACCTCTCTAGAGCATGCAAAACTCTGTGACCACTGGGGCTTCAGCAGGCCCATGGCTCCTGACCAGGGGAGAGCCTGGCACTGTTTGCAGAAGATAAATATTTCACTGTAAAATACAGCATGTTGCAATATAAAATACAAATATTCTGGGGTTAGAAAATAAAGTTCTAACTAGAATTGTACCCTCAAACACCAACACTGCAAATGACAGACCTTACTTGCACTGGTAAAAAATGGGTGACATCTAGCCATTTCTCACAAAGCATTTAAAATCTGAGCTTCATTTATTAAAAATGCTGTCACATATCATCAGCAAAGCTCCTTTCTCTCATTGCAATAAATACAAAGGATTATCTATGTGGGATTTTTTTTCTCCTTTAAATGGAAAGCTACCTGTGTTAGAGAAATAAGACTTATGGCCAGTGCAGAAGCTGCTGTCTGTGACATTTAGCAGCGCAAGACTACGACCTTCCTTCTGGAAGGAAAGCCTGCTTAAGGACAGAACAAGCTTTTCATTGGTGGGCATTATGGGGAAAGAGGAGGGGAGAAATCAGATCATTATATTCTACACTTAGAAGAGAACTGTCTGCAAAATTACACTGGAAGCAAAACATCACATAGCTTCATTCCTAAAGGTTGACTGCATTACTGAAATATCTGTCTCCAGCACCAGGAAGGACTCAGTGTGCTAAGTGCTGTTCAGAAACAGAACAATTAAATCACCTCTCCCAAAAAGCTTGCAATATAAACACAAGGCAAAAAAAACCACCTCAAATGGATGCTGACAGATGGGGAGAGATGAGATAATGAGGAAGCACCACTAATCCCTGACTTGAGACCATGTCAGCACACTGACACCATGAACTGCTCACAAAGATTTTGCTTTGAGAAGGGTGCCTTGTTTTAAAGAACTGCATTCAGGAAGAGAACTTGCATTGCAAGGAAAAAGGAAATTAAAGGTTGAGAGGTTACAATAGATAACACAGGTGAGAGGCCTGGATTGAGGAAACACCAATTGGTATTGGGAAGATTGCCACTACAGAGAAAGGAAACATCAGTTTGCCTGAGTGGTCAGTTATACAACTGCACAGCATATCTACCTGGCAGCCCTGTCCTTTACAGAGAACAAGCAGAGTACAAAGAAACCCCTAAAGCTTTTAAGCTCTTTACACCTAGCCCAATGGCTACAGTAAGCTGTGCTGTCCACAGGGACACCTCTGCCTGGCAGAAACCTGCATGCTGAATAAGCCCAAACTCAACATATTGATCTTAATCAAGATACACTGGAGCAGCCTAGTTCAGGGTGCTGAAAGCTTGGATCATCATGGCATCTTCATGTTGGAAAGAAGCAAGCACCATCTCTCACCTTCTCACAACAATTTTTATTAGGAATACTGAGAGAAACTCAATGGATATGTGCTTCGTCCTTGAATGCTGGAGATTTGGACACCCCTTGAAGGTTAAGGCTGCTCTTGCTTTAGATGCTCCTGCTGCCTTAGCAGACACAGTATCATTTTCTTCAGACACAAACCTTATGCCAGCTGCCTTTTCATTCAAGTCCTTATCTCAGACTGGCACTCAGAAATCTGAGTGACGTAACAGTCTGCATTTGATGGAAATAACTGTTGAGCTGGGAGCTGTCAGCATTTATTATAGGCATAAAGAGTGCCACATAACAGGAGACCAGAGAAAAACAGAACGTACACAGTTTTGAGAAGAGGCAAAAGTGTATGATACAAAGGTAGTTTCTGAAGAAGGAATACTGACAGAATGTTAACTTTTGCTAGTCATGTTCTCACATGGGGAGGCATGGAAAAAAAACCAGAGACAACATATACAAAAAATACATAGAAAAAAATCTTAAATAATACTTATCTGGCAAACCTATCTATGTGAGCTGAAAAATTTAAAAAAATTATATTTAAAATGTATCAAGTAACAGTATGCACACAGCAAATAACTGTGCCTTGTAGCCTCTCTTCATTGTTCTTCACAGATACCTGCAGATATGTCATGGAAGAAATCTTCCTCAACAGTTGTGTCACAAGAGCACCAAATGAATTACTGCATAATTCACAAAAAAATTAGCTGACTTTGTTGGGCAAGAGCCTTTATGGCTACTATTATTTGACACATTGCCCTTTGGTGGCTGATACCTTACCAGAAGATTAGAAACCAGAAGAAGCCATTCTTAACACTGCTGGGGAAATCTGATCCCACAGGTAAGTTGGCATCTCCTGAAGCAATGGTCGCGCTCTCCCAGCCAAGTCAGACTTCAAGCATGATGGACAGAAAACATGGGTTTAGAAAACTGCAGGGTCAAAACCTGATGGATAGATAAACATTTGCTCTATGCCTTCTTACCACCAGGTCACACACTGTTCTCCAAACACTGGAAGAAGCCATTCTTAACACTGCTGGGGAAATCTGATCCCACAGGTAAGTTGGCATCTCCTGAAGCAATGGTCGCGCTCTCCCAGCCAAGTCAGACTTCAAGCATGATGGACAGAAAACATGGGTTTAGAAAACTGCAGGGTCAAAACCTGATGGATAGATAAACATTTGCTCTATGCCTTCTTACCACCAGGTCACACTCTGTTCTCCAAACACTGTTCACACACATCTTCTCCGAAAGCTAGTAAACATATGCTCTTGATATGGGTCACCACTGTGATCCCCCTGATTTCTTCAGTGAAGACAGTGCCATACTGCCATCAATGGGTTCCATTGACTCACATACACAGTGGTCTCTAAGTGTATAATCCTCATCATGTCCAGCCTGAACCTCTTCAGAGCCTTCCTGCCCTCCAGCAGATAATATCCCCACCCAGCTTGATGTTGTCTGTGAATTTACTGAGGGTACATTCAATCCCCTCATCCACAACAGTTGTCAATTATTAGATTAATAATACATATACACAATAATTACTTATGCACACAATATAATTAGGTATTTTTATCTTGAAAAGAATTACAAAGCACCTTTTCTTAAAAAGCTGGAAAAGCAGTATAAGTACCTAAGCAGATGTGAATAACCTGTTCTGAGGGAAAACCACAGGGCCACAATGAAGCAGCAGCAGATTCAGTGCTGTGTGTTGCTCTGCTTTACCGAGGAAAGCAACTCCATTTTAGCATTACATTTTGCTCCCACTCTCCTGCTTTTGCACCTCTCTCCCCATAACACCTATAATTTCACATAGGTAAAGATCTCCCTTACAGAGAGGTTTCTGCCTGAAATTTCCTTCTACAAACACAGGCTTTGCTGGCTTAGATACCTCTGTGCAGCTCAAACAAGATTATACCAGACAGCAGTGCACTTCTGGCTTTAGTGTCAACATGAGAAAGCTGCTTATTTAAAATCTTGCACAAAACCAAGCATTCAGAAAATAGCTGATGCTGTGAATTTTTGAGAAAGCTGAGATGACAAAACAGCCAAGCCATGTCATATTGCTGCACTTAATCATTAATTAGTCTAATGAGCACTGAAATCCCACCAGATAGGATGAAGTTGTGCCTCAAAGCAGCAGATGTGATTCTGGTCTGAAACCTCTGGGGAGTATTTATGACAGTGACTGCAGCAGTCAGTCTGAAGAGCAGTGCCACAGAGGAAGAAATGTCTGCCATGGAGGAAGAGATTAGTCCTTGAATGGCAGTTAATTTGTTCCTGATAGAGAATTTTGCTGTCAGGAAAGGAAAATGTCTTTTATGAAACCAGAATAAATCCCCAAATGGGTTCTCTACAGAGAACATCTAGGTTAAGAGAGGTGTCATAAATACTGGTTGCTTATAAGTTCTTCATAACTTTATTTAGAGAGAACAAGAAGCAATAAGCCAATGCACAGAACCTAAGACAAACTTACAAAAATAAAAATTTTAGAAGATGCATTGCAAATATACTTCAATGTTCCTGTACATAATGGTTTACAGTGCAGCAAGCATGGAATCACTGCAAGATTATGTTGCAAGATTATGTACCCGAAAGTTGATTTATTGAAAAGGTCAGCTTTGATACTGGAAGAGAAGAAGGAAGAAAGAGTGTGGAGCTGCCCAGGCCAGTGACAGTCATACAGCTCTAGCCACCCTGCATGACCCTACACATACCACTCAGAACACTAAGAGACTCCCCTGAGTCATCATCAAGAGCTGTACAGAAGCTGAACTACACTTTTTTTTCCAAGGTAATTTCCAAGGTCCAGATGAGTCTATTGCCTGAGTTAGAAAAACTCAAAAGTATGAAATTGTATCTCTTTGTGAATACTGTTGTAATATACACACTACAGGAAGCTAAAATGTGTCACTTAAGGGGCAGTAAATTGCAAGTCTGTATTAGAAAATATGCTTAAAGTTTCTTGCAAGCATATAGTGCCGGGTTTTAAAGTCATTGTAAGAAGGACTGGAGGCAAGATAGCACGTTCTTTGCAGGAATCTACTGGTTTCATTTGTCCCTCAGCTGAGTAAGTCTCAGAGTAACATTCCCTCAGAAAAACAACAAAAAAATTATTTTTTATAGAAAACAGAACAAGCACAGCTTTTAGAGCAACCTGCAAAATAAAAAAAGAAATACAATATAATCTTTTTTCTTTACAACACCATTTCCTTCAGCATATCCTAAAAAAACATAGCAGAAATGAGGCTCAAGTGTTGTCGCAGCTGGCCAAGAGCTGCTTGTTCAGTTTTCAAAAGGCAAAACCTACACAGGGCTCTTAGATTTTGCTGAGAGGATGGACAATTGAGCCAAGCTTCTAACCATGGAATTAATTTATTTTTCCAACAGTGGCTTTACAGGACATTTTAAAGCACTGTCTTTCCCAGCTGATGTGTTTTTCTTCTTCTTTCTGTACTTCCTTTTTTAAATTTCCCTCCCTAGCATTGGCTAGTCTTCCTCCAGCACCAGCTGTCTGCAGTAGCATATTACACTATTAAGGGAATTAAGATTTCCAAAACTGGACAGAAGTCCACAATCTCAAACTACTTACCCATATTTATTGCCTGGTTAATGTGCATTTCTGCACATAACTGAAGAGTTTGCAGAGATGGTGGCATCTCTTACATTGATGCAAGGAAAAGCTACTGGAGCTGCTCAAGCATAATTGAAGACACAGTAGGGCAGAAGAATCCTCTTCAGAGGTGCTTAAAGAGGAGGTGACCAGACCAGAGTTTGCAGGAGAGAAGGGATTTGGCAATGTGGGCATGTGTTTACATTATTTTCTAGCTGGTTTAAGTTAACAAATATGTTAAATCAATACATAGTGAGATACAAATACCTGTGGAGAGTTGACCACTATCTTGCAGAGTCCATGTTCCAGGTCCAATTGTGATATCTATATGCATATCTATGGGGGGGAAGGGTTTTGGTTTTGTTTTTTTTTTTCTTTCTTTTACTATGATACATTCTGATTCTGTCTCTGTTCAGAATTAAGGCAGTGTTTGAGTTAGTTTACCACAATGTGACAAGAATCATAAAAAACGGGTTTGCAGTAAGATAAAAGCATTTGAGATAGGACTATATGACCTGAAAAATACAATGAGCTAACCCTCACTAATTTACCTACTCAGAACACTAATAAGGCATATAAGATAGAGAGGACTACTATAATAGATGTAATAGATTTGTAATATTTTTTATAATATTCAAACTATAAATAATAACACATAATTTCTCTACTCTTATATGAAATAGAAAAGAAAGAAAGATTACTTGAAATTAGTACATTTTTCCCTTGAGAGCTGTTCCATTTCACTAATAAGTCATTCTTCATTCCTACATGAACCAGAAAAAAATATGAACTGTATCTTGTCTTTTATTTCCACTGTAAATTAGTGACATTATAGGCATGTGTCACAATCTAAACCAAAATTTGGTTGTCAAATATTAAGATGGTTGAAAAAATCTAAAATTCCTGGAATGTGCCATCACTAACAAGCATAATTTACACTTCTCATTCTGATTAGCTTCCCTTTCTTCCCTCATTCCTGTGCAAATGGGACAGAGTTGCTTAGTGTATTAGTGTTTTAGTTTGCATCTCATCTGTTCCAAATTCACCTGCCATCTGTATTACTCTGTGGTTACATAGTTTCAATTCTCCCATTTCATTAAAGGCTCATATGTAGGATAAAGGAGGTTTTAAAAGGTAACAATGAAAACTTTGTTTTAAAATAGCCAAATTGGTCCAAGTTTCAGTAGATCTTACTGGATTCCTTACATGCCAACGTGTTCCTGACAGCACCAACAAGTCCCTCAATACTTTTTTCAGTACTTTCAACTGCTTCCCTCTTGCACCAACATGCAGGGGCAATAGGTATTCCTTTAGTAACAGAAGACTTTAGCTTTTTTCAACTCCTGTTTTCAAGAACTAATTTCAGTACTTTCATTTAAATCTATTATTTAAAGACCTGAAGTGGAAAACATTAAATTTTAGCTGCTCATTTTCTCTTCTCCTTCCCCAGTCTGTAAACATCCAATAGAAATTATATAACCGAGGAAGTAAGAAGAGGGAGTAGAGTAAGAAATCCCAAACTGTCTGAACTGTTTTTGTTGTGCTTTTGTTTCCTCCCCTGGCTTCTAACAGGGCTCTCCCTCTTTCTTCTAAAAAAAAAAAAAAAAAAAAAAAAAAAAAAAAAAAAGGCCTCTTCCACTCCTAACTGACCAAAAGATTCAAGTTTACATGAGGAAGGGGCCTCCAGCAAGCAGAAGTTTTAATCAGCAGTCCAGTACACCCCTGTTCCAATTTTCCCTTGTGAAACATATGAAATGTTGCTGATAATAACCTGATCTCACACTCTTTTCCTATTTTCAAGATCTCTTTAAAACATGCTTTGGGCAAGTGTAGTATACAAGTGACTATTAAAAATAAATAAAATATCACAAAAGGATTTTATTCTTTCAAACATTCTTTATTATTTCAAACATGAAAATGTTTGAAAATCATTCTCTGAATCATTCTCCCAGAACTGTTAAGACTCTGGAGAAAAAATCCCCAAAGATTTTAATCAGTCATAGGTGAGACCCCTCTCACCTACAGAGGCTTAGACTCAACTTGCACCTGACTGCTGGAAACTCTCCAGGAAGGAACCAGCTCCCCAAAAGATGAGAACCCAAGTGTTGTCTAGTTCCCCCTCCTGATATCCCACTCCCTCCCTGGACTCTCCTCCTCACTGCCCTTACAGACATTTTTCTTTCTCACCACACTGAGGAATTAAGAGTCTCATCAGTGATTTCTTATTTTCTTTTCATCTGGTGACTGTGCTCCATATCACACCTTCTGTATGGCCCATTTTCACTACAGCCATCCCTTTGTTTTGCAGACTGCTCCCAGTAACAAGGTCTGGATTAACTTTTAGATACCACCATGTTTTATTTACGGTTCATTTCTGGACTATTTTCATTTATAACAAATCTTTCCAATGCATGTAACCTTTCAACCTTTTTTTTTTTTGGGTCTCCAATCTGTGGCACAAGGCATATTGACTAGCCTGTGGCAGCTTAACTCTTATTGACAGACTCCAAAGAATCCAATTTACAGAACTGGTTTCTCTGCCCTTAAAGTAAAGGTGAATAAACAGATCTAAAGGGCATCATATCTCTTACTCTGTGTTTGAATGGCATCAGTAATATATTTCACTGAGGTTGTTCATGTTGCTGTATCAGGCAGCACCTAACCAGGTGACCTTTTACACTTTAATTTTGTGTCTTTTCAAGATTGATTACATTGTGAACTTGGAATTGTTTCACATTTCTATATTCCCTGACTTCCCAAGAAGAAGACACTTCCTTATTGCAACAAACCCAGTCCAATAGCTGAATAATATGTGCCCTCTAGGTGTTGCCAAGGGAGCAAATCTACAACACAAACCAAGTCCTTCCCTTACTATTCTATTGTGCTTTACTGAAAAAAAAAAAGAATTTGTCATTGGTTGGTATCTAATTTGAGACCTGATAGGTCTCAAAATAAATGCTAGAGACAACAAAAATGTACAGTTCAACAGAATGATGCATATTAAACAACAGTTGCATTAAAAATGAATTTTTACAAGATCATTAGAAATGTTTAACAGAAGAAAAACTGTTGAGACCAAACTGTGCTCCAGGAGCTGTTTAGACAATACATAAAAACAAACAAACCAATAGTGCTATTTAGGGAACTTCCTCCAGCAATCATTCATGAATGATTTAAAAACAGCATCACTCCTCTGACTTCATTTCATTACTTGGCTTTACATATGAACAAACTGAATGAGATGCATTTATCTGACTTAACAGCTACACTGTGTATGTACCACAGCAAGGCAAAGACATTCTCATACAATTTCTCCAGCATGGCACTGCAGTGAAATTAACACTGGATTGGTGACCTGAAAGTTATTACTAAGGCAACATAGAAATCAAACAGTGTTATGAATTCACTACAGGTAAAAGATAGAGTAGAAATCAAAAGCAGAAAAATGTGGAAAAATTTCTATTAAATACACACATCCTTCAATAACATCAAAAGAAATGTTAGAAAATATGGGTTTAAATATATTTCTTCTTTAAAGAAATACTTTGCTTTTAAGTTACCTCCAAAGTGACAGCCTTTTTTAAAATATGCTTTCACAGCCTGAAGAACTATAGGAACAGATACTATCACCTAAGAAAACCACAGTAAGGTAAAACAAAGAGTACAATCAGCAGGACTCTGAGTAGATTTTCAATGTTTTCATATAAATGTTCAACCTTCTGACTGGGTTTTCACAGATTTCATTCAAGAAAAACTGGGGGTAAAATTGTGCACTTGTGCACTTAGTCTCTGCTGATCAGGCAACATTAAAAATAAAACACATGCCATGAGATTATAGATAGCAGGATTTCTTTTACAGTAATTTGGTTTGTTAACTCCTATACAGTTCTTTGAATTTGTATTTTTGAACATGTTGTAAAAATAAACATTGATTTCCAAATGAAGACATTACAAGCCTTTGTATTAGTAACAGTCAACACAAAATTTACAAGGAATTTACTTCTGTGAAAGCATTACACTGAAAAATACCAATTTATTAAAGGCATTTAAATTAGGGTTTTGTTGAGAATTTAATTTTTTTTTTAAATAAGTATCAGTTAATACTCAGATCCTTTTTAATACAGCGGCAACATTTTAAAAATTATTAACCAAACCATCAGTAGATGGATCCAGACTGTGGCAAATAATTTTCAGCTGTCACACCATGAGGTTTACTTTTATTTACTTTACTTTCATGCTATTCCATTCTTTAGTATATATTCTTCTAACCAGTAACCTAGCTTAGAACTCAAATACTACAGTAAATAAGGAAAATATTTCATGTGGTCATTCTTCAACTCACGGATTTAAAGGTCCAAATTTGGGGTGAAAAAACCCAAACAACACAAAACTCCCACAACTAAGCAGATTTTCAGCACAAGACAAATAAGGAAAATCACTAATACTTACAAGATTTATGAAATGAAAAAACAATCCAGTGCTTCAAAACAGAATGAGAGCCTATGGTTAAGAGCCCCTTACAATGCCTCACATCAGCACCCTGAACTTGCCTCCTGTGCAGTTTCAGAAGGTTTTTCATTGTTTATTTTTTAACCCAACAAAAATTATAATGCAAATAAATCCACCTCAATATCATTTAATGTTTTCAGAGGTCTAGGATTTTTTTTAGTTTAGGTTTTAGGTGGGGGCTGGGCTGTGCTTGGTTCTCTACTTTTTTAACATTAAATGGATAGATTATGAGAATTATCAGAAGATGTGGGGTATAAAAGTTTAAATTAAAGGAAATTAGCCTTTACTTATAAAATTACATCTATCTGGTATTGTGTCTCTACTAATCTCAACACCAAACCCCCCAAGCATATTATTTCCAATACTTTTTCTATTGTTGTAACAGTTTAAGCAATTAGAAACTACAGTTGTTTCCTACTTCCCTCAAGACACTCAATATAGTACTTCTAAGCACTGAACTGTTTTCCAATAACCATTCTACATTTTACTTCATTTCATCCCATTAGTCCCATTATATAGCATCTTGAAATACTTCCTTGATCTTCCAATAAACCTTCAAAACTTTTATATCTGAATTACCTCTCCTTTGATCTCCAACAGTTAGAACAAGGACGTACCTGCAAAAACCATCTTCCAAAAACTCTGGTTAGTTTGATCAACAAGGCAAGCAGCTTAAGCAGGGTATATATTTTATAGCTTTAATCTAGTTAACTACTCCATTGTGATTCATTGCTTCATTTTGCATCTTTATTTTTTTCTTTTAAGTGGCATAAAGCTGTGATTTTTCCTTTTCTATTTCAAAAGGAATAAGAACACAAAATGCACAGAGAAATGGCATTAGCAGTGAGAAGCTTCAGCCTGAGAGGGAATCCTGGAGCTTGATGTACAGCATTCACCAAATAACCCAAATTTCAACTTTTAATTTGTTTGTTTTATGGCAAATTACAAATCTATACTTTTAAACTGACTCAGATAAATTAACTTTTAAACTACCAGGGCAGCACAACAGGATAAAATTCCTTTAGTTTCATTTTTTTAGTTTTTTAGTGGAAATTTGGCATAGTGTGGATTTATTGCTAGCAACACTGACACACCGGTGATTTGTTTTTAATTCAGATGCAGTTTCTTACTTGTATCCTAATTACCCTCTCACAGTTATTTCAACTGATAAAGTGCAGCCTTTGGAGCTACATCATTAAACCCCTAAGCTTTTCAGGGCTTTGCAAGCCACTCAAGAAGCATACACAACAATATTTAAGAAAATCACTTCAATTTTTAAAGAAAAATTCTGAAACATAGGTGTTATCTTTAAAACACAGTAAATGATACAGAAACTTTAGCAATATAACTGCCTTAAAACATGTTCAGGTTTACTGAGCTGCCTTCTGGGGCATGCAGGTCACTCAGCCGTGCAGCTTGTGGGCAAGTGCAAAACCAGAACGAAGGCAAAGGCCCAGCTACTGCTCCTCATTCCTGCACAGCTCTGGAGCCATACTGGATGCCCAGCAGCATGACCCAGCTATTTGCTCTTCCCATCCCCCTGTGTGACTCTCAACACCAAGTCACCGCTGCCTGCACTGCATCCTGCCTCTGGAACAACTGAGCTGAGCTACTTCTTTTCTCTCAGGCCTGCTGCAGTGCTCCTTGACCAGCTGATCTTGTGTGGGCTCCTTCGGTTTTCATTAATGGATGAAGCTACTGGCATCCTGTCATCAACAGATTTGTTTCAGCCACTTCCTAGCAGATTTACTGAGGCACACTCCCCTTACTAGGCGGTATTCCTTTCCCACATCAGCATTTACTAATGACTGAGAAGAAGGGAGAACATCAGAGCAAGGTCCAGAGAAAATGTGTTCAGGCTCCTCCCTGGCCTGCACTGCTGGAGAGGTGAAGGCAAACAAAGAGGGGATGCAAAGGATTGGCTCTGCCAAGTCACAGCTGCTGTAAATACTGCCCAGGCTTCTTGCTGAGAGCATGTGATGAAAGGGAATTTCACATTTCTTGGTACCCACACAACCAGCACCCCAGCTGCCAACAAGAACTGCTTCTGCCCAGCCTAAGGCTCTGTGCTTCCAGCCACTTGCACCTCCAAATCGAGTTTGTCCTTGGCCGCAGTTCCAAAGTCACTGCTATAGGTTGTGTGATAATTTTTCAAACTTAATAGACAGATTTTCACAAACTAATTGTTCAGTTCAGATCTACCATTTTACTGGGGGAAAAATAATTAAAATTTAATAATGATGATAATTATAATAATAATCATCATCACCAACGTTACAGGGCTTGGAAAAAATACTGCATAAGCCTGTTTGTACACAATAAACTTGTGTCCAATGTGTACAACTTGGTGGCCATCAGATATTTGAACCAGGTTTTTTTAAATAATATTTTATTTTCAATGCACTCTTTACTTTAAAAGAAACAAGCTCCACTGTGATACCAGCACACTGCCTACAGAAAAGTGGTTGCTGAAAACGCAAAACTTTCAAAAAGCCTGAGTCAGAGTTTCATTTTCCTTTTCAAGTACTATGAAACTGATATAGGCAGTTTCCATAAACTCTCATTTAGAATGTTTTACTGTGAGTAATATGAAATTATTTTGCTTATTAACTACAATTTGTTCCTCTCAAGAGTTGTTATAAGTTAATCACATTATTTCTGTATAGCACATACAACAGAGACAGCTGGTGTTATGGGAGACTCACCTCACCTAGTGTTTGACTAGACTAGACTTTGGTTTAGTTGTTCTTCCAAAAGTATCTGCAGTATATATAAAAAGCATCTATATGCCACTGAAGTATTTAGCATGATGAGTTTGCACACAGTACTATCTAAAACATCTTGCAATATGAAGGAAGGCTAAAATGGTAAAATGAAGGGTCACTTCTCAAAACAATGTTAGTGGAAGAATTTATGAAAACCTAATAAAAAAAAAATCTCTAATGGATTATTATCTGAAAAGCAAGTGGATGTGCAACATAGATTTTCTTTTTGTTTTATTAAATATCCCCTAAAGCCTAAGAGGAAAATGCAAAATTTAAAAGAAAGATATAAACTGGACAGTTTACCAACAACAAAATACTGAAGGATTAAAACCTAACCAGGCAGCAGCTTTAATGTCATGGAATCATCAGAGGAAATGAGACTTGTCAATTACCAAATTTCTCAATTATCGTGACAAAGTTTGTATCTGGAAAGAACATTAATGCCTCCTTTAGTCAGACTTAAAGGCCAGTTGGGTCTGAGAATACTCAAGAAAAACTGAAGTGACAAGTTAGTGGCCATCCAAAAATAAATGCCACATGGCAATCTGCTTGGGAGCTAATGTGCCCAATTTGAATTTAAGTCAAGAGTACAAAAAAAGGTACTCTCCTTCAGTAACTGCTGTGCAACTTGGATGACATTTAGCATTGTGCCAGACTGGGGTTTTGTTTTGCCAGTTGTTTTTTTGGTTTTTTTTTAAATACAGTATGCTACTTTCTGGATTTTGCTTTAAAATACACAGCCAGAGAACACAATAGAAACCTATAGAACATTAAAAGTCAATGCCTAAAAGACAAAGAAAAATATGAATCACCATTACTTTTTCCAGTAGAACTTCTGTTTACAGATATCAGCAACTTTTTTCCAATATTTGAAACAACAACCAATGCTCTAGGAAAACCACGTTTCAATGACCAGCTGATTCATTATAAATCTGTCGTAACCTGTAAATATATTCAGTCATTAATTATAAATCTCTATATTGCTGCTGATGCTGAAAGAGTGGAGAAAGTTCCTACTACTTGTGCAGTGATTCACAAAATAAGGTATTTATTCAATGATCTTTAAAAAATGAGTCAGATATGTCAGATATTGTGGAATTTAGAGATGAGTTTCTGAGTCTTGACTTTCCCCACCCCTGTGGGGATTCAGCTGCACACTCATGCTAGGCAGAAGTACCAGGTTGGTTCTGAGGCTACAGCGAGGAGCTCGCAGGCGTCAGCTCTGAAAGTGCTGCACAACAGACCTGCCAATTAAACCTGCCAGGAAATGGGCTTTCCATTAAACTCCTCTCTGGTTTCTATTAAACTCCAGAAGTATCCTGACTTCTTTCCCAGTCCCACTCCTATTTTCTTGCATTCTCTCATTCATATTCAGTACAATATTTTTTCACTTTTCATGTTAATTGTTCTAATATTCTTATATTCAAACCCTAAATTTCCAGTTGTTACATAATCTCCTCTTTTCTTCTTTTGTATTTTTCTTCTATTATCCAGCTTCTTTTCCCTCTCTCATTCTGAGTTCATTCTGAGCTTTTTTTCCTTCTCCATGTAGTATTTTATTCCCCTCCCTATTTCTTGCCAGCTGAAAAAAGATGCTTCTTTTTATCATCCTTTTTTCTGGTTCTTTTGTTTGCTTGCATAAATTAAAAAACCAACACTGTTAGAGCTCAAAAGCATCTGAGGACCAAATCCAAGCAGCAATACGTTTTATATGTGGATTCACTTAACTTCTAGGAGATGCAAAGATATCTCAGAAACAAAAAAAACCATTTCATTAAATAGGAATAACAGATCATATGCACCTGCAAAATAGCTTAGCAAAAATGCTGAAGGCCATATACTTTCCCCGTTGACACACTATAGCACTTTCCTGTTGCAGAAAGCTTTTCTGACACAATGTGAAAAGATAATGGCAAATTACAAAATTAGCACCACATCAAACTTCGTGTTTCAACGGCAGAACAAAGTATTTTGTCTGGCTTTCATCACGTCCACTTAAAGTATTGTCAGAGTAAGAATAATCAAGATGATGCAGCTGTTTCTTCAATCTTATCTCAGATTTATAGTCTTGAGGGGGCACAGGCAATCTTTGGGAACAGACAACAAACTCTCAAAGAGCAGCAGAATCTGCAGTGTAGGTCATACCACCTGCGAGCAATTCTGTCAAGACAATACTGAACTGCCTCCAATTATGGCTAAATTACTGCCTACTATTCAAGAGAACTTGGGATTTTTTCCCGAAACCTTTCTTCCCCGTGGTTTGGAAGTATTTTAACTGCACATTGCCAGAAATGTTTTCAGAAGTCCTGGTTCTGCAGGAACATGAGCACAGAGATAAAACATCCATTGATGGTTTTCACTACACAATGTGAAACAGTTCAAATCCTTTCAGTCCCCTCCTCCTCCCACCCCCCAACAATGGAACTTCTTCCATTTTTTTAAACTTTGTTTGTTTGTCTTGTTTTAATAGGAAAAATTAATTTCAAGTTTTACCTCAAAATGGTCCTCCTTCCCCAGGTTTTAACAATGGGCAACTTTGGGCTTGAAAATATCTCAGCTTCACGGATTTAACCAAATTCTGGGATAGATTACAATTAAAAAGCTAATTTGTAGTAACTACTCCCCTGGAATATAACTTCATAAGGTCTTTCTCAGTTTCCTGCCAACTAGACTTGTGCTCCAGGCTTGAAACAATGAGCTTCTGTTTTTGAGATGAGAAAACACTAGAATGATAAGAAACTGAGAAGTTAAACCATTTCAGACCTGCTCACACCAGTGTGAGAGAGGCTTGTCTAAAATGGTATGACTTTAACAGATCAGTTAAGCTGGCAAAAGCCATGACAAAAAGGAAACATTTGTTCTGCGTCAGGCACCGCATCAGACAGCAGTGATACCCTTGTTCTTAGGGGGAAAAAAAGGAATCAAAGCAATAGCTTACGGAGCTTTATTTTTTTGCTGACTAAATTTATCATGCTAGAATTTTTTCCTGTGACAGTCACAACCTCCTTAGCCTATTTTTACATTTTGCTTCTGTTTTAGATCTACCTCCTCAATGCAGAGGTTGCTCCACATACTGTTCTCACCAATTCAGTAACATCCTGTTCCTGATGAGTTTCTGGTTCCTCATGGCTGGATTTTATACACGTTCATATGTATAACAAATGTGATTCAAATATGATATGAAACTATTTCTGTGCAGAAATCTGATCAGTTTATTACACAATGAAAAGGTTGAGCACAGCCTTCAACAATTCTTATTGCAATTCTTCTGGTTTTCCTCTCCCCATCCTCAAGAGAACTCCAACTACACATGGACTTCATTGCTCTCCCTGGCTTCACTACTGATATACAGTTTTTAACCAGAGAATTTATACCAGATTACTGAATTATTAAGCATGGAAGTTCTAGATTTTTACTGTTATCTCCCTGTGCTTTTTGAAGGTAAATTTTGCTTTTTAGCATCTCTTCTTCTATGGGTACACTCAGTGACTATTTTTAGACCTCTGCAAACTTCCTCTAACACTGATAACTTTCCATTCAAGCTTTTCTTTTCTAAAATTGATGGGTTATTCAGTAAAGCATATATTGGGCAAGTATTAAATCATTCTACAATTGTGTTATTTTTTATGTTTTCATGTCCTCCTGTGATTTGATTATGGGAGTTTAAATGAGCACACACAAATTCACTCTGATAGCCTCACATTTCTTACAGTAAAATACAAGATTAACAAATTATTTTATAGCAGAAAGAGCAGAAACTCTCAAGCCAGAAGATTAGAACAAGTCAGAGGCTGTCATGGATGCTGCCCTGTGAAGTTAACAGGTCAGAGGGCAACCAGAGGCTAAATTCTCTGCCACAGAAAGCCAGGCAATGTGGTATTCACATATCCTCTGAACAGAGAGAGACACAGCTGTCCCAGGAAAATGCTGGGAAGCTGTGAGGAGCTGTAGGAAACTTAGAGAGAAGAATTCAAACAATTATTATCTCTCTTTCTGTAACCATTGTTTATAGATATGATTCTCCAGAGTGTGCTATTCATAGTTCACCGATAGTGTGAGAGAAGATTCCTAAAGGCCAATCAGGTCTTAGGTCCACAATTGTTTCTACAAGAACTGTAGATTTCTAATAATAAAGTGTTTTTTCATGCCTTCTGATTATGGAGTCTCTGTATCACTTTTGTCTGCCCCCGATACCTCTTCGGTGATAAGGCAACTGCAAGCTGGGGTCATCAGCCTCTTCCTCTATGGCCTAAAAAAGGCCAACAAAGAAGGATTCACAGTAGCACCAAAGGCACAGTGAACATCCACTATCAAAATACTTGTAATGTCTGTTTTTGAGAAATCACTGAAGGAAAGTCCACACAATACTAGACCCTCCAACCATAACCAGTGCCTGCTTTCATGCTGCAAGAGAATAGCAATTCCAGAATGACACAACTAAACATTATGAAGAGAAAACTAGTGCTTAGAGAGTTAATACAATCTGACAGTTCCTTAAGGTACCATCTAATTACAGCATTAAAAGGCATTTATCAATTTTTATAAAAGCAAGCCATCAACAGACAGCTGCTTACTTGTATTTGAAAAATGTCCCTTCACAGGAGAATGTTTGTCTTGCATACCTGATAACTAAAAATTTAGTTATAATGGAATATTAAAAGAGACTGGATATTGCAAATGGTTGACAATCCAGTCCTTTAACAACAGTGCCTTCATGTGTTTATTATAGGCATTTTATTATTTTAAAGCTAAGATTCAACCACGTTTTATAGTTGTAATTCTGTCCTCCTACACATCCACAAGCAAATTAGGTCAATTCCAAACTATTTGTAAAACCTCCTACATAGAAAGCAGTTTGAAATTCTAAAACATAGTAAGTTTAAAATAAACAAAGTCAACCTACCAGTGTCATAAGCCTTGTGAACTGTCAATTTTTTGTTCTAGCCTAATAGGGCATCTCGAAGTACTATGAACCAAACTGTGAGAATGACCGTCCTTGGCCAGAGATTGCATGCACATCACATTTCATAACATTTTAATAATGTTTATTATGTAAGTTTCCCTAATTAACTTCTAAATGTATTTCTACATTTGGCATCTGTAACATCCTGTGGCAATGAGTTCCAATATGCAATTATGTGTTGCATGAAAAAATGCTTATTTTAAACCTACTGCTGGGTAAGAGCTAGGAGTCACCAAAAATGTGTTAGAAGAAATGATGAATAATCATGCTCTCCCCATCCTCTCCATAACTTTAGTAGCTTTATATACCTCTTGTATTTCTTCTGACCTCATTTCTTTTCCAAGCTGCAGAGCTCTAATCATCCTGTTCAAACACAGGTATCTCTTTCCCCACACATAACCTGGTTTGCTCTTATTAAAAGAAAGGACATCTGCAACTGTTTGTACTATTCCAGATGGGCCACGGATGTCGTCATGATGTTTGTATAGAACAATAATGCAATTGCAAGCCCTCTTTTTTGAGTAGTAACAATTTAGGCTGCCATGCGTGTTAGTTACCCAGTTCCCTCCTGCAGGTATTATTAAATAACATTGTATAGTCAATGCACTTGCCATTCCACTAATTTGTCATCTTTCATTATCTTCCCACAACTGTTCATGTTCACAGATTTGGGGGATCTCTATATTGTGGGTGCTGTATGAATATAAGCTGCTATTTTGTTGTTTAGCTGCTTTCACGATTTATTAAAGCAGCAAAGATCTTCATATAGATCATTGTAGGAGTCTGTTCTTGGTTTGTGATAACTGATCTTCTATTCTCATCCTTTTTTCTTCTATCTTAAATAGTTATTTACCTGACAGGACTTCTCACTTACTTTTATGACTATATGATTTTTTCAAGAAACTTTGGCTGCAGCTGTAATGCTTGCTTAAAATGCTTAATTCATGTGGGATTTACAGTTCTAACACGACCAATGACTCTCATTCCAAGCAAGCTATAATTTGTCCACAACAATCATGTTGGCTCTTCTTTATTGTTTTATATTGTGTGCTACATGTTCATTTTTCATATTTGTTAACACACATCTTATTTGATTCTATGAAGTTTTAATTAATTTTTGTAGAGACCAAAATAAAACTTTCTGGGCTGTAGCTTCATGTAAATTATGCTACATTTCCAAATTCAGTGATTATGGATGCAAATTGTACCCTGATTAATTTGTTATTTTTTAATCAGCTTGCTCTAGATGTTTTCCCCTAATACTTGAGTGTCAAGCAGACCACCTGAGACATCTTAAGCAGGCACTAGTGCAAAAAGCTTCATATACCCTCTATAATTAACACAAATGCAAAAAGCATCTTTGTGAGATTTAGTGCTAAACACTTATCTTCTGCTAGTGTACTCCCAATGTCTTGATCCTTTCTGGGCCTGGAGACTGTTAGGTTTCTTACTTCTGATGTGTCTGAAAAATTTATCAAAGCTCTTTCTGTGCCTTTCTTCTGGCTTTCACACATAACTTAACAGTTTTGTGTCCAAGTGTTTCCCACACTAGCTTACAATTCCTACTTTATGAAGTCTTTCTTTACCTGTCACAGATTTCCCTCCTGTGCAGTTTAATAATACTGAGTCTGGGGCATTTTTTCTCCCAGTATGACAGATGGCAGTGTTTACTCTAACATTTAATATGGTAACTCTTGATACCACTAAAAGCCTTATCCTTGAAGCTGTTTCTTTTAACAATTTCCTAACATGCATTCTCCCTTAGGCATAGTTTTCTCTGTAAAATGTTATGGCAACATATTTTATACTTGCTCTTAAAACAATATGGCAACCATATTCATTATGATTAGTCATGTAGGGCAGCCCAATAATAATTTCATCTTAAAGTAGGTATTGCACATTTGTCAAGAGCTACTCCTGTTATGAGCTGACAGCTTGTCAGAAAACCCAATACATCATTCTTCACTTTCACATTTACTGAGTCTTCATACACATAACAAAACCAAGTAGAAGCAGGAAATGTTTCTTCCCTCAGCATCCTTTAGCACTTCACAGTAATGTTGCACCTCATTAACATGGTTAATCTAACCCTCACCTTACTGCGATTTATTTGCACACATATTCAAACCATAAATGTGCTTTCTTGTCCAGACATACATAGCCTTGTCTATAAACCCTAACACAAGAATGCATCTCTCAGAATACAGTTTGTATGCTCATGTCTATAAAAATGGCAGGTTTATCCCTATACCAACATCCTCTTGTACCAATTTACTGTGTTGCCAAATATGTCAACATCTGGATTTCAAACCAGCATTCCAACTCACACTCAATTTTTCACCTTTCAGACTTTGTCCAGAAGACCATTTACAACTGCTAATGGTCTAATTGATTTTTTTCTAATTCTTTATAAAAAGAAGCAATTGGGAAATACATACATGACGGTGTTAATCCCTGACAGTTGTTGAAACATCTGCAGACCACAACCCACAATTAAGGCTCTTCGAGTTGGAGGGTATGTTAGCATTCTGCAGATCACAGGTCCAGCTTAAAAAAAAAAACAAGACAACAACAAAAGAATACATAATAGTTCTTAAGTGATTGCTATCAAGACAATGTTGCCAGGCATAGCAGACTTTGCACCTTAGTTTCAAGCAAACTTGTATTATTTCAATTATTTTTGAACAATATGATCATTTCAGTTCTGTTTTTCTGCACTGTACTACAAAGAGGATTATAAAGAAGCCCAAGAAAAAATGAAACCACTTTTGTACAGTGTCTACTACTGGTGTGAAATGTACAGCTCTCCTTGTATCACACTGACAGGTTACACATCGGCTGCACCTGAATGTACTCACAAGTTACCACAAAATATCACTCTTGTCTCCTTTCTAAAAGCTTCCATTTTTATTGAGAGGTTATTTCAGAAATGCCATTACTCAGGTCTGGATATTGGAGATAAAGTGTTCTCCTTAGTCCCCAAAAGACCCAATTTCCACAGACCAGTTGCAGGTGTGGGTACTTTGAAGGTACTGGATGGATTTACTCTGCTCAGCTCCATGGCCAGTGGAGGGAGCAGAAATTAATTATATTCATTCTATACCTTTGGTAGCAATGGCGGAATTTAAGATTCTCTCAATTAAGAAAAAAAAAACCACAAAAATTTCTGACTAATAGAGAAACTCTAAGACTTTAAAAGTATCCTATTTAAAGAAAAATAATAATAATGTAGAAAGCTATGGGATAATAGGCAAAAATTTTACATTCCTGACCACAGTATTTACTTAAACTTCTCTCTAACCAGACTAATACTTTTAGTGCTTTTTCACTAGTAAAGTCTGGTGAAAAATTCTGTGTTTTATACTTCTTGTCACATCTAGTATATTCACTGACAATATCTAATCACAATATAAATTAGTCAAAATAGTTGCCATCGAAGAAAAGTTTAAAAAAAGAGAGGTGAAGAGGATCGACGTTATTATATTTTCAGTGTTTCCTGAATGTACAGAAAATATTAGAAGTATTAAGTAAAAAACCCTATGTGAGTCCATTAGTGAAGAACAATTTACATGCAGCATTTCAGCTTCAGAAAGCTGGCAAGCTATGAAGAGTTTCAAGGGTTGGAATCAAGAAGAGGTTTTAGATAACATTTTCTTCACTGAAAGATAACCAGACCTGCCTAAAAAAAACTTATTTTCATTTAAAATTATGGTATTTCTAATTCATATCTCAATTGTAACATCAGTTAACTTTGTTTATTCAATAGCAGAATACAGCCTGACAAACTTTCTAGCTGGTTTCCAAGTAATGCTAACATTCAGACAGTGCACAGTCCCACGTGTCCTCCCATTTAGCCACATCATCACCTCAAAAAGCCTCCAAGTAAAACCAAGTGACAGATACAGTCAATCCATAGACCTCATAAAATAATCTCAGGCAAGACATATGACATCACTGGGCTGACAAGGATTCCATACTCACAGTGGCATTTCCTCAGTGGAAAAGCCCCAAAGCCAGCTGCTAGCTAGGAGTAGTCCAGAGCTCAAATTTCAGAAAGAAAAAAGATTTACTAATACATACACCCACGAAGTTTAACCCACAAAGAAAAGCCCTAAGGATCTCATACCCTGCATCACACCTGAGCACGGAGTCTTGGGACTTAAAAATCTTATCTGGCAACTGATTCTGCAGTATGTTGTAAATCCAGGCTGCTGAATGCCTAGGAGGGATCATCTTTCATTCTTCATAAACTCTGTATAAGGTCCTTAACTGAGTTCAAAATCTATCTTTATTTTCAAGGGACATTTTAGACAAACTACATCTTCACGGCCAACATCAATGATCCTGCTCATTGAATAAACTGGAACTCTATAGCAGGGACTGTTAGGAAAGGAGGCAGAAATATCCTAAGGAACTGATGCAAGGTTTTTAATAATTCCTGAACCACTCAGCTCTTTGGTAGATGTTTATAAAATTTTATTCACAATACAGCATTGTGCAAAACAATTGGGAAGAAGGCACTAAAATGAATAGTGAGAAATTAAAGCAGCTGCTCTCAGACAATGGTTTGCAACTCAGAGGGAGTCGTGAACTCTCAACAAAGCTCCATCACACAAATCAGTTTGTGCATATGAAGTGCAGCCCTGCAGAAATGCTGAGACCATAGAGTGAAATTTAGACCTTTACGTCAGAACTTTACACTTTAGACCTTTAGAACATCCAGTCCAGCTAAATTCAGTAAGTACTTCAAATTTTTCAGACTTCTGATTAATTTTATCCAAAAAATCATGCTAAAAATTATCATACTCAACTCAGTGTTTAAAAAGTTTTGCTCCAAATATGTACCATGGCAACCCCCACATACCAATAGGCATACACAAAATTAAAGGATTTTCTTTCATAAAATTCACAGCCTTCAGGTTTACAAACCAATAAATTGAATGAAAGAAATAAAGAAATTGCTAATCTCTTTATTAAAGGAGCTTTACAAACTCAACTAAAAAGCCCAAAGGACTTTGACTGTGAGGTAACTGGTCTTATAACAGCAAATGAGTGTGAAACTTTTTATTAAAACTATCTGAAACTAGCTAGACTATATTTGCATTTTCTTACCACTACTCCTTCCATCCATATTGTCGAGTTCATACGTTACTGTGTTCTTAAAAATAAACAACTCTAGGCATAATATGGATTTTAAGAATAGAAAATGAGTTTGAACTAAAAAATAAAAGCCAAAAAATATTTTAAGAATTAAATACATTTTTCTTCTGAAAATAAGTCTGCTGAAAACTTAAATGGCACTTCAGTAGTTTCTGATAAGCCTTAAATATGCTGTTAGTTATGACAATAGATTAAAATAGCACTAAACAATAAAACCATTACACCTTTAAAAAATGGAACAACTTAACTGCCCATAGAACTAGAAGGAAACAGATGATTTAAACATAAGCCACAAAAAAAAAAAAAAAATTTAAAAAAAAAAAAAAAATTGGCAATTTTTACAAAGGACAAAATAGGTATTTGTCTCCAAAGAGTCAATGTTTTTGTTAGTGATACTTCTGCCTTAATTGTTGTTGTTTTCTTTTAATCTAAGATATTTGGACCTATTCCTGCATCAGAATCACTTGATTTGAACTTGAGAAAACACCAAGATGCTTGTTTTCCTTCTTCTAATCTGTGAATAAAAATGAAGTCAGAATGATAAGACCTCTTAATACTTCGATGAATTTAATGAGAATAGATTTGGTTCGAATTTTTGTGCTGTTGTTTCTGATAATTACTTTAACTGAAGTAAAATTCTTTAACACATAATATTTACAAGGGTTCAAAACATGCTACAGTGAAGGGCAGCTGGAGCTTCCTCTGCAAAACAACAACATGAGATAAAAAAAAATGGAAAAACAAGGATACTGCTGAAGGTGACATTACTTGAAGTGGTGATACACGAAGTGGATTGCTGGGATCCAAGTAGATATTTCATAGCATAATCTGTCTACCAAAATAGAACTCATCCTTATAAGCAAAAAGCAAAAATAGAATTGGGAAGTTTAGCTTCACATCCAAAAAAACCCTTATTAGCTTACACAGAGCCAAACAGGGAAGGAGAAGCTGTTCTTGCCAAAACATTACTTCTGAAAGTGAGTGATACTCCAAACATTATATTTTATGACTGGTTATCTGAAACTTTTAATGGCAGCTTCCTATATTTTAGCAGTTATCTTTGTTACTAGGTTTAACCCACAAGTTAGGCTTGGAAACTATGAATCACCTGGTAAGGTTTTGATTTTCATCTGTATGAGCAAAATGGATTGTATGGCAATCATAGGAACTCGGGTATGATCTACAGCCAGCTAAAAGATGAGATGATTTTCAAAGGCAACACAACAAAGACCCTAGTTCTGAAATGAGCTTATACAATGAAAGCTAAAAAGTAGAAAAATTACTATTAATGAAGCCTTAATATCTCCTGAAAAAAAACCGCATTCACTTTCAGGGAAAAAATTATAGTACAGACATAAAGCCAACCTAAAAATCCCACAGCAAAGGCAGGAAGACATCTGGTGCCTAGAAACCTTGTAATTTCCCATCCCTCAAATTATTAGTAGAATAACTGGACAGATTTCACAGTCAGGAATCTATGGTTAGATAGATTTGGGCCCTGCCAAAATCATTTGCAGGTTCAAACAGTCTTCTGCCAGCTCATCTAGGTAACAGCTTGTAGCAACAGCTTAAAACCTTATAGGGCTCCTGCCAGCATTCTGTACTCTGCATTTCCAAAAAAGGCAGGTTTAGCCAAGAAACAACACTGCCACTCATCAGTTTAGCATCAATGAAGCTAAAGATTCAGATTGGTTTTCTGGATCTTTCTTGTTCAAATGCCCTCTCTTCCACTCAGATAAATCTTCAAGGAACTGGTCTACAGCAGGGACCAAAACAAAGAAAGTTTGAGCTGGTGATCTCAATAACAGAGGACAAACATAGGAATTATTTCTGGATTTCCCTTCCTTACAAAATGACAGCTTCCAGTCCAGCCTTCTCTGCAGCTGCTGCAGAACCTTCCTGCAGAATCTCCCTTCACCTATGACTCCTACTCTAAAGCACTTACAGCTAGGTATTATTCCTTGTGTATGAATAATATACTAAAACAAGCACCCTTTTCCTCCCCTTGCCTATTACATGATTATTTCCTAGAAGTACCAACTTCATTAATTTTTCCTTTCTGTAAAGTTTAACAAATCGAAAGAAAACAGAATTTGCTTTAAGATCAAAACTGCATTAATTATCCTGTGAAGATAAAAACCAATTTTACTTTAGTACCATGCTCTTCCTCACTATCTAATGTTTCCAGTAACATTAGAAGAACCACTCCCAGCACTACAAGCACTACATTTTTCAGCTTTCCACAACTAAACTATCCAATGGTATGCATACAGACTGGAGGAAGCACTCATTGGGAACAGCCCTGCCAAGAAGGACTCGGGGATTCTCCTGGATTAAAAGCTGCAAAGTGGCCTGGCAATATGTGCACACAGCCCAGAAAGCCAAAGGTGTCCTGGGCTGTATCCAGAGCATGGGCAGCAGGGTGAGGGAGGGGATTCTGCCCTTCTACTCTACCCACATGAGATCCCACCTGGAGACCGACTCCAGCTCGGGGTCCCCACACGAGACAAACACTGAAGCACAGCAGGTCCAAAGCAGCAGAGCAGGAGGGCACAAAGATGGCCAGAGAGCTGGAGCAGCTCTCCTACAAAGACATGCTGAGAGAGGTGGGGTTGTTCAGCCTAGAGAAGAACAGCTCTGGGGAGATGTTATTGCAACCTTTTAGTATCTAAAAGCTTATTAAAAAGAGAGAGAAAGATCTTGCATGAGCAGATAGTGATAGGACTAAGAGGAAAGGTTTCAAACTAAAAGGGGAGAGATTTAGATCAGACATTAGGAAGAAATATTTTACTGTGAGGGTGGTGAGACACTGGAATGGGGTTGTCCAGAGAAGCTGTGGATGCCCCATTCCTGGAAATGTGCAAGATCAGGTTGGTTGGGGCCTTGAGCAACTTGGTCTTATGGAAGATTCCCTGCCCATGCCAGAGGGGTTGGGACTAAATGATATTTGAAGTCCCTTCCAATTCAAACCATTCTGTAATTCTATTCTAGCCAGACAGCCTGGTCAAAAAGCAAACAAAAGCTAATGAGACATAACCACCTAGATTCTAGAGAATTAGGTTGTGCAAGGTTTTCCATGCCTAGATGAACTGGAAGGGCTTTTTTTGTTTGCTCAGGAAACCTGGATTTCAAATAAATGGTCTCTCCAAATGATCTTTTTAATCCACACATTGTGAAAAGAAACCCTAATATAGATTTTGTTTGTTTTGACAGCAAGTTGAGTTGGTCTTTGGGAGTTCTGAAAATAAAGACATTTTCTTTTATCTGTAAAAGGAAAAAATCTTTTCTTTGATACCACATTCTTTGATATAAAGCTTTGGTGATGGAAAATCTATATGACTGAGCGCTTGCACAAAGGCAGCAGCAATTAATAACACCTCTGAATAGAACAAGAAGCAGTGGCAAGGAGGGAAGCAAAAAAAAAGGACTGCATTTTGGCTCTGTATGATTTGTTCTCTATAGAAAACAGAATCTGCTGTAATGAAGTCCTTTAAAACTAGAGAATCCACAACAGAATAGACAACAAAGAGTGGTCATTGACGTGATGCCAGGGAGAGCTGAGAGAAGTGGCCACAATGACCAACAAGAATCTGCATGGGGGAAAAGGGACCCCACTGTGATACTGTCAGACCTGTGGAGTGGGAGACTGAGCAATGGGGAGGTTTTCCTGTTTCACTGACATGAAAACTGGGCTGGGGACAGAGAAAAGCAAGGATCACATTGTGATTTATTTCTGGCTGTGGAAAACACCTTAGAAATAAGGCAACAGATACTAAGGCAGATTTGTGCATGCCTGCAGCCTGCAAATCAGCATTTCTTTTTTAGGGTCTGCTCCAGAACTCCTGCCTTACATAGGGAACAGTTTTGTGACCCTCAGTTAGAGCTGCAGAAAGCAGAGGAAGAAAGATAGAATGATGTAGGAGCATTACGCAGGCACCAACCAAAATAAACCAAGCATTGTAACAGCCTGAAGAGCTTCCCACCCCCCTCTCTCATCAAGTAGTGAAGTGCAGGGCAGAGCATTTAGCAATCTGGAATTAGAAGGCTTTCTTTCTTTCATTTAAGTTGAGGAAAGAGACTTAACAAAGAACTGCAGTCAGGGGTGTGTGTTGCTGTTCTTTTTCAATTAAAAGAGCACTAAAAAAAGCTGATGACTCAAGAGTTCCCTCCTAGGCAATAGTGTACTCTCAAGCTGATCTTCCCAGCTGTTACTGTATGAACACCTATATAGATATTGTATTTTATTTTCTGGACAACACACTTCAAGCCTTACATTTTTTGCAATTTGTTTCTGCCAAAAATCTTGGTTTAGTGATATTATTTTGCCCCCTCTATCCCTTGTTTCTAAATGAAATATCTTTATTTCTGCCTGAAGCCAGTGGTTTAACAGTAGAAACATATTTATACTTCTTGCCCTTCAAAAGAATGAGACTCAGGAACCCATTCCCAGGAGGGAATGGGGAAAAAGCAAAGTTTAACAGAACTGAAAAAGGAGCCTGGAGGTCAATGTAAGTCTCCATGGGAATTTATGAATATAATCAGTTGTCCACTCTAATATTTTGCTTTATTAATAGCATATTTAGCTTAGACCATCTCCTTTAAAATGTTTTAAAACCCAATTATCTTGGGACCTAAAAATATCCTCTAATTTTTTTAAAAATCAGATGCTGTTATCATAAGAGCTTCATTAAAAATAAAAGAAAAAAAAGTTAAATCAGTGATGAGATCCACATTTAAAGAGGTTATAAAAACCTGCCTTGAAATCAATATCATTTTAGCACAGCTCAGCTAAATTCCAAAACCTAGTGAGAAGAAAAATCAAAAGATCACAGTAGGTTAAAGCTAACGTGCTATAACCTTGGCTTCCTAAGAACAGGATATCACCATCAATGGATATGTAGTTGACTGACAGCACAGCAAAACAGTGTGTAGCTGAAAATAGTATGTCTTAAGAAGCTGCTTCAGCTTTTTTATTTTAAGGAGAGCACTTGAACTTGAGCACAAAGCTGAGTTTCACTGAAGACAGAACGACAGATAAACACCTAAATATTTCATCAAACTGCAGCCTAAGATCACACCTTACCTCAAGGTACTAGCTAATTTATTTCATTTCAGTATTAACCATCTTCTGTCGGAAACACCAAGGGCTCTAAGGCAACCATTACACTCAAGAACACCACGTTTTTCATCACAGAGGGCCAATCACACCCGGGAGGAGGAGCAGAACCATCAAAGTGGGTGGGCTGGAGCACAGGACACACAAGGAGATGCTGAATCAGTTGGGATTGTTCCACTTTGAAAGAGAAGGTAAAGGGAAAAGGTTCTGCTGTCTACAGATACCTAGCAGAGGGGCAAGGAGAAAACAAACCCAGGCTCGTCAGAAGCATCCAAGGGTAAGACAAAAGGCAGCAGGTAAGTTGGGATGCAGAAAACTTGGACCAGATGTGAAATCTGTTTATTTTATAACATGGAAATGAAAAAACACAGAACGCGAGAGGCAAACAGGTCATGGTCAAAAGCTTCACTGATAAAGTTCCTGCACAACTTGCTCTAATTTATTCTGTTTTGATTAGAGATTGGATTAGAGAACCTTCAGAGGTCACCCACAAGATTTTTACATGAAACATACAGCATTCCTAAGACTTGTGATGGTACTAGTTATTACAACCAGTACTAATTAAAAAGTAAATTTGGCACTTTTCATGGTTATCTTAAACAACAGTGATTGAAAAGCATCATTACATACAAATCCTGTAAAACTCAGTCATCTACATACTGCCAACAGCTGATGCTTTTCAATTTCAGTACCAGGCTTCATTAATCAAGAACCTGTCAGTCACTCTTGACAGACAGCTTTTACCCTGAATTTATAACCTCTGCAGAAGATACAGATCAATATTGAAAACAGCACAGTGTAGAATACTAAACCAACAACTTCCATAACTGGTATGAAATACAACAAAGAAATAAAGGAGAGCTTATTTCATCTTTTCAATACATAAAAGGGGCTTATGAGACAGATGGTGAGAGACACTGTACCAGGATCTGCTGTGTAATGACAAGAGGTGATGGTTTTAAACTACAAGAGGGTAAATTCTATTAGATATAAGAAATAAATTGTTTACTCTTAGGGTGGTGAGGCAGTGGAACAGGTTGTCCAGAAAAGCTGTGGATAACCCATCCCTGGAAGTGTTCAAGGACAGCCTGGATGTGGGGTTGAACAGCCAGGTCTAATGGAAGGTGTCCTTGCCTATTGCAGGGGTTTGGAACTCGACCATCTCTACAGGTCCCTTCTAACCCAAACCACTCTATGATTGTTAAGTGCTGTACCAAGGGACTTCTGGTCCCCTTTGATTTCTCACCTTCATCTCAAAATGAGGAATATGGTAGGAATAGAGAAAGATCATTAATAAATACTCATAATGCACAGTTCAAGGTCTCTCACATACTACGGAATAAATCTGCAAGCAATCTTCATGTGAGGCAAATATTCTTACATGAAGCAGAAAGCTTTCTTGCCATTTTCAGCAAGATGAAGACAGAATGGCATTGTGTAAATGCCATCTTTATTAGCAGTTTCCTTACAAGTTTAAAATATTTTAAAAGGCAATGCTTTAAAAAGCTGCTGTAAGTCCAGCAGAATGTAAGATAATCCTCAGTCTATTTCCTGAGTTGAGTATGCACTACAAGGTAGACACATGCAGGGCAAAGGCGTTTTTATGGCTTCTCTGCAGCCTTACAGATCTAGCAGATAGAAAGTACAATCAGAAATGTTGTATTAAATTATTTAGAGACCTGAAACCCATTTTTCAAGAAGATACAGGAATTCTGAGATATTTCTTCGTAATTTCAGTGAAGTGGATTTTTATGCTGCTTTTAAACCCTTTCCAACTTAGCCATTTTCTAAAAGAAATGACACTACCTGAAGTCAAACATGGGGCAGACAAACTTCAAACGCTCTTGAGCATCCAAGTGGAAGTATGTGGTCAGCAACTAGTCGTTACCAAATAGCATTTCAGTGTCCCAAGAAGCTTGTGGTTTGTCTAAATTTGAAGGAAAATTCCACTAGCATAGGTGAAATTTCAGATAACATTTTTGGTTTCAGGGCAAATTGTAGATTTCCCACCCATGATCACCAAAAAGATTACCTGTGGTGCAGAGAAGGGACAGAATTTTACGCAGATATGCATATCCTCTACGAGGCAGAGGAGCTATTTTTCTAGGATGTTTAACTACCTTCCAGAGGCAAAACAACTTGTTATGAAAAACAGATATTTGAATGGTAAGCACTAAAATAAACAGGAAAAAAAAAAAAAAAAGATCAAGTCCTAGGTCCTGTTTAACTAAAAGAAAGAGAGGGGCAAATCACTTAGATTTTGTCAGGCTCCAAAGACTGATGAACATGAAAGGCAAAACTGCTTCGTATCACCAGTGAGTTACAGCAGTCTGGTTGGCATTGGATTGGGTCAGGAAACAATGAAAGTTAATTTTCAGTGTCGGATGTAAGAAGCATCTGCATCTTTCTATGGTTACAGAAAATATTTTCATGTTTCTCAGCAGGAACATCATTGCCTAACTGTGCCTTCTGCAGCTGCCACCAACCTTTTGAGCAGTCTGAAAGGAAAAATTCTTGGAACGTGTAAAACGAAACTTGAAAACAAAAACATAGGGAGAGCAAAGCTGGAAAAAAGCAGTGGAATTCAGGCCACCAATGTTTTCGAGTGGATTTCCAAACACCTCCATTCACTGACCTTGTATTTGCTAGCTTTCTCTGAGCTGTCGCTTAGTCACTGAGAGAAATCACCACTGCTGATCATCAGCAGGTTCTGCTGCTAATCTGAGAAGCTAATTCACTTCCATTCTCCACCTATGTACACCTTTATGCACTTTGTACCTACACAGCCAGGTAAAAGACACCAGCAGACAAGCACTGAAGAAAGAAAAAGCAAAATATGTCTGCAGTCATAAATGCATTTCTGCAAATGTTTTGCCAGAGATAACTACCAGCCAACAAATGCATACAGTAATCACTGCTCAAGTACCTTAACAGTCATCTAAAGGGAACAGTGGATATTTTAAATCAAATATAGTAAAACTTGCAGAGTAATACTAAGACACAATTTGATCTCTGCATCTGACACACTAAACTACAAGCAAGCTGCAAGAAAAGTTTGGCCATTGCATGGTAACTTGGAGAGGAATTCCACCACAAAGGAAACTAATTCCCTCAGGGACAGAAAATATTATGAAATCCTCCCATCCTTGGAGAAGTGCTAAGTTGGACTGGGGCAAGGGGAGGATACACATAACCCCTGCTCTCAATTATCTTGCAGGTAACAACATGCCTGTACACTAAACAACACAATATATTTTTACACAGAAGAGCACACATTTGTAAAGAGAATGAATTCCTCTGGGCATTGCACAGTTTGGAAGCCATATGACCATGTGCATCTCAGCAAGTAAGGCAGTGCAGTAGCAGGGATCACCAGGTCAAAGCTGTTTGAAGCTGAGGTCCAGAGACACCCATGACATGTCATTTTTAGGTTTTATGTCTAACTAGATTCAGGCCAGTCCCCTAAGCAGAACATTGCCATGCATGGACTGTTAGAAGCTGCCCTGAGACTCTTATCACTGATTTAAACCTTCACATCTCCAAAAGAATCTGTGCACATGGAATGAATGCTTGGAGCAGACCTGTGGTTGAACCTCCCCTGAGGGAAGTTACTCCATGGGAACTGACACCACTTCTTGATCTGATCAAAAAGTTTGTGGGGATGGCAATGGGAGATGAGAAGAGACTCACTGCAGAGCTACACTGCTGCTCAGAGCCAAAATGCTAATGCAGAGGCAGTCAATGCATCTTCTACTGATAGCAGCTGGAATGATTCTGTACAAACCACGCTAGGAAAAAAGCAATTATAAGCTGCTCATATGAATTATTACATTTTAATTAGAATTAATTTAGAAGAAATATAGGACAAAATTAATTCTGTCTTTTGTAATATTAGCACAATGTGTTCAATTGTGCAGCAGCTCCCTGGAGGTCTGAGTTTTGGGAGTTTTTTCCTGTCTTTTTTTAGTTTCCTCCTCATTACTAGTTTTGAATGTTCAGGATAAAACCCGAGAGCCACGTCATGTCCTTCATCATTACTGTTGATAGCTTTTGATAAGAAACAGAAGAATACTTTTTTTCTGCAGAACAATATTTCTATTTTGCAGAAGAATTGTAAGGTCCTATTCCCCATACTAGGGCTGTGCATTTTTTTATAGAAGCCTAGTAAATAGTGATAGAAAACACTTGGGTTGGGGAAGCAACAGCAGAAAAATAAAGACAAGTTTTAAGAGCTGGTTATGTTCTATGCCCTCTTCTTTCATCCTTGATTTTCAGGGACAACCAATATACAATTAGGATGAAAAAATTTACAATTTTAGTATAGGCTCCTCAGAAGAGGTCTGGCAAGATTCAATAAATCGGCTTTTACTTTTTAAAATCAGTTTAAAGAAGTGTTCACCATGTTGCTACTGAAAGCTTTTGGAAACCAAAAGTATGCTTTTGATTGAAAGAAAAAATCTTTTCCAATGGAAACACATTTAGGTATACATTATTGTTACAAAGCCAACAGCAATGTGAACACTGAAGAGATTAGCATATCAATGTTACTGCAATGTGTCTTGATAGTCCCAGCTCTAGGGAAGACTGCTATTTTAGTACATTTCAAATGTGATCGTTTCAGATACAAGCCTTCACATCAAATACAAATTATTCTACTTTCTCCCTCTCAATGACAACACCAGATTTTCTTCTGTCAGACCTGCATACACCTTCTGACTATTTAAATACAAGTCTCAAGGCAGGCATCCCACCCTCACTGTCTCTTGCAGCATCCCTGCTTCGTTGCAGCTCACCCCCCCTTCCCAGCTGCATCCTGCAGAGCACTGGCCATTTCACAGCAGCTCAGGGGGCCTCAGCTCCTGTGCATCCAATGCTTCCCTCACCAGTCAGTGCTCAGAAACACCACAGGAAAGGGGACTCTTTTGGCTTTAGATAATGATGACTTCGATTAACAACAACTGACTGAAGATGACAGTCTTTGAAGTTTTTCAATTGCAAACAATCATTTTCAGCATTAAAAAATCCTTCAAAACTTCCAAAGCAGCTGAGCAAGAGCCAGCACTGAAATGGGACAAAAAGCATGAACCTGTGCTTTCAAACAGTAATTTTGAAGAAAAATATTTGCTGCTGTCACATGAGAGAGATTATGAGAAAGTGTTGACTTGTGCCAGAAAAATACAACTGATTCTCCCACACTGACTCAAAGTATATCAGGGCATTTACAGCTGCTGCTTCCAGGTGCACTGCAGACCTTTGAAGGTGACATGCTGGCTCTTTCACTTCCAGACCAGATGTGGCAGCATCCAGCAGCAGCTGGGGTCACTCTTGTCTGCTGCCAGACAAGGTGATGCAGGTGACACTGAAACCCCTGTGACCGAATGGAGCATTTTGCAGAAACACAACACATTACATTCGACATGTTTAAAATAACATGTGAAAATAGAAGTGGTCCAATATAACTTATTTAAAAAAAAAGCACACAGGTTTCCCATTAAAGGTACTGAGGCTAGGTTATAAGTCACCATCCACAACAGACACTGGAAAGATGTGGGATCCAGCAACGTTTCTATCAGCAAAAACCACCTAAAATTAATAAAAACAACAAATCCTCTTCAAAAAAAACCAGATCCTCTACAAAAGGATCTGGGGAAGCAGCAGCTTGTGGGAGAGGAATGAACCAGAGGCATAATCCCACACACATACCAACAAAGGACATCAACACATGCTGCCCTTACTGGAAAAGGACACAGAAGGGTAGGTCTGGCTCCAGCACCTGGAAGCTTTGCAGCTGAGTCAGGCAACTGCTCTTTCCTATGTGCTTTCTACAGATGTCATCCTATGCCACTGCCAAGTGTTTACCCCAAAACCACCCAAAAACCTTCTGCCACATGCCTCACTCATGTGTGCTCAAACCTTCCACCAGTATCCATCACATACAACACAGTATTTTATGGATGAAGTGCAAGCCTCCAAAGATGTGATACATGATGCTATTTATTCTAAGAAAAGAGTCTGAGCACTTTTTTACACTGATTCTTCCAGATAATTCACTCTGTAAACTAACCTGTGAGCACAGCTAGAAGAAATTGAAGTAATATCATCCTCCAGTGTAAAAGAATTCAGATTTTGAACATGTGACCTTCCTCAGTGAAGGACAGGAACTCAATTCTGTGATTGAAAGAGCAGTATTTCACTTCACCATTCATGTCTGATAGATGATATGGCAATGACATTGATTTAAAATGAGAGGCTCTTCTGTTCTCAGTGGACAAAGACAATCATCACAAATGTCACCTACGTGACTCTTCTTCCCAGGCCTCAGGTAGAGAGCAGCTCTCAAAAGCAGCCGTTATGACATAACAATAGCAAAAACATACAGCTGTGTCTAGAAAAGAGACATCAACACTTGGGTGACCATTTCAGACTGCCAGCGTGCCCTTGCATTTGTGCAAGGTGACACTGAGCCATCCTGACTCTTCAGCCAAGGAAGCTCTCCTAACACATACTGCTGTAGGAGAACAATCCTGACTCAGCATTTGTTACCCCATTTCAACATGTAAACCAGGTCTCTTAACACCCTTCCTAACACTACACTCTACTTACAGTAAACTCCTTCAGAAGTCCAGGTATTTGCTTTATAATCTCAAATTCCATCAATGACACTAACTCCCTGTGACATGACTCTACAAGGACCAACTGCAAAGATTGTAGATTACAAATTTTCTACAAATGCACTGTAGAACTTTAAACAAGAAAAGTCTTTACACGAAAAACAAAATAAGTTCTTCCAGTCTCAAGCACTGTGATACAGATCTAACATTTGCGTCTCCAACATCTTCCTTTATTTTACAAGGATGGAAAGAATATGATGAAGGTAATAAACACAAGTAAGAATGTGTTTAAGGATGTAAGAAGACATCTAAGAAGGTAATAAACACATTAATCTGTCACTGAAAAAGTGAATTTTGACTGTTCACATTTGGAACATGCTGGAAGGCAAGTCTCAAAGACATGCAGATACGAAAGAGCTGAAAATAAAAACAAATTCCATCATGATAATAACTTTTCAGTTAATAAGAGGAGCACAAATGTGTGGGGTTTTTTGGCTTGCTCTTGCTTTCTCAAAGAGCAACACTGTGATACCAGTGGTTTGGCATCAAAGAAAAAAGTAAACTGAATACATGCAAGACTTTTCAAATAATTCAGTTACTTCTTGAAGTGCACTTCATATTTTATATATATAATAAGAAAAAATCCATATACTGCATTTTAAAAGCATTTTCCTTGCATTCAGTGCACATATTAAATTCCCAGAATTGAAAAAAGGTGAATTTTACCTGTAAATGTATACAAATATGTACTCAGAATGAACATTTCACCCATGCCTCCTAGGTAAACAAAAGAAGACCATCATATGGTCTTTCTTGCCCCAGAAGTAAAAAATCTTTCTGGACAAGGATAGCACAAAAAAGGTTTGAACAGAAAGATTCAGTAAATAACTTAACCTTGTGAGGGGAAAAGAAGTACAGTGACATTCAAACTACACTTTTGACACGTGAAAAAGCACTTCCCTTCTCCCTGCTCTTGTTCAGAGTCTGGTTGTTCGTACTCAGTGACTCCTGAGACTCTCAGAGTTATTGGGGAAATTTCAGCTGTGGCTTCTACAAGCCCTAGTTTTTTCTTCCATTATGGCAATAGTGTCAGAGCATGTGCAAAGTGCCCAGACTGATCCTTTGGGAAGTACATTAACGTGGGGTAAGATACTGTTGAGATGCACCACCACATCACTCATGCACAAATGGTGCACTCCACTAAATGCAAACTATTTCCCCAAAAATGTTACCTGATGGCACAATGCTACCACAGAAAGCATCAAACAACCAGCCTAAACACAGAGCTGATCAATACCTCCTGCTAACATGGGGGCAAAGTTGAGGAGGTTGCCCTCAATGACTAATGCACAAAGCTCTGTACCCTTCTGGATTTGACCTCCAGTAAACAAGCTATAAAAGAAAAGAAAATTCATTTAAGGTAGGCTGACATGACAGATACAGACCAAAAGTAAGCGTGGGCAAAATTCAGAGTTCTGATTTCCCTAAGGTACAGCCAAACTTGCAAACCTGCAGTTGTGAGTAGCAAGTCTCAGCTCAATTTTTCCTAATCATGCCTTGCAGATACCAATTCATTAGTCATGGTTACTGAAGCAGTAGAAGAAACAAGCAATACCTATCCTGACAAAGTAGCACAAGAATTAAAGAAATGAAAAAACAATGGCAAATCTCAAGAAGTAATAAAAACAGGTTAAAGAAATGAAGGAAATATGAAACAACTAAAAGTGATGGGGCAATGAGCATTCCCTAGAACTCATCATTCAGGAGGTCTGTATTTCAAACAGGCTTCAGGGATTAATTTGTGACTCCTGTTTTGACTAGAAAGGCTTTTATACAAATTACATTTCACCTCTGAATCAGTCAAGATGTAATGCAAGTGATTGTCTGCATCTGTCTTTGGGGATGCATTGACCTCGTTAGCCATATAATGCAATTTTTGGCAATTGCTTCTTAAGTTTTTTTCTTTGTGTTATTTAGTACTCATTTTTAAAGAGACTGTAAGAGTGTTACTGTGTCTTTGCAGGGCAGCTCAGCTGACACACAGAGAGCACAGGAACAGGCTCCACTGATGGTGCTGGGTTTCTAAAACACTTGGGAACAGCATTACAGCCCCCAAGCTTGCGAAAGAACACACGTCAAAGCACCAGCGTCAAAGGCAACAGTAAAGCCATCTGAGGCAGATGTCTGAGACAGCCCCTGTCCCACCCAATGTGGTTGCTTCAGACTTGTGTGAGACCTACAGACCACAAAGGAATCCCCCACAGCATCTAGGATCTGACCACAACACAGAGACAATTTGTTATAGTTTCACCTGCACAGAGATTACCCAAACTAACCTCCAAACAAGGATGTACAAGAGAATGTCACCCTGAATGAAGTGGGAATCTATTCAAGATCCATGGAATAACAGCCTGAACAGTGCTTAGTTTAGCAGCACCCACGTGGGCACATTTGACAGAAGTGTTGGTATGAAGCCAGCTTTGTCAACATCCATGCCTGGAGCTTCTGAAGAGCTTCCACCCACGGCTGGCACACACCCACTGCCCTCCCCTCAAAGTGCACATAGCGTGCTCCTGTACTCCAGCTTCAAAGTTTGAGGATGGTCTAGTACTGCCAGGGGGATTTGTGGGAATCTCATCACAAGCTTCAGGCAACCCTTAGAAACTTCCTTTAGTGCCAGACCCTTGCCTGTTCATTCAGTGTGCAGTGGGATTAGTAGAACTTCACTGCATGAGGGATTTTGAAAATACAGTTGTTCAGAAATCAAGAGATGCATAACTTTTCTACAGAGGGCATTTCCTAATCATATTGCAAAACAACAAATATTTTCTGAAACAGACTGAAGAACTTTGTTAACAGGAGACAAAAAAAAAAAGTTCAAAAATCCCAAATTAGTTGCTATAACTTATGGGAAACTTAGTTACTAGCATAAAAAAACCCAACAAGACTAAATACATAAGAACACCTGAAAAGATGAAAAAACCTCAAATTAAAAAAAAAAAAATGTTATAGAATTAAACACTAGCATTCCATACTGGAGTTAATCAACAGCCAGCATTTAAGTAGGCATAATATACTAAAAGTTTACATGTGGCCAGACAGTTTCATGGATAATAGATCCAAAATCACCAGAAACTAGTGTGTGTATGTGTATATATATACATATATATATATATACATACATATATATATATATATATATATGTATATATATGTGATATTTACTTAGGTAAAACACCATACATTCTCAAGAAGTCCTATTGTTTCCTAGGTACTTGCTGTTGATTCCTGCTGAACCAAGACACAACTAATGGGACTACAGAAGCAAACACATGAGCAGAATTACAGACAATTTAATGCTTTCATTTCCATAAAAATGTGAACACTTCACCTCGGCATGTCCTTCTAACATTACTGCTGAATGCTCTTTTGATGCTACCAACACATGCAATTGTTAACTAAGAAAACCCAAATGTGCAACTATGTGCCTGCATCATCTGAGTGCATTCATCATCTGTAGTAAATGAGACAAGAAGAGTCATCTAGCAGCACATTTATTGCCACTAGAAGATGCCATGTAGCAGTAATAGTAAATAGGCACATCCCATAGGTGACACTTACAGTACATGAACTATATTGTGTCTCAGAAAAGTGCTCAAGTCAAAAGACTCGATACATTGAGTCTATTCTCAATTCTACCAGAAATTAAATCACACTGCCTCAACTATTTATTCTGTAAAATAGCAAACTGATCTTCATCTCTCATGAATGAAACTGAGTAAGAACCACTACCTATAGGCTGTCTAGTACCCAGGGGAAGAGCTAAAAGAGGAACTGAAGCCTTTATTTCCAGCCCGTCTTATACAGCCCCTGTCCAAAACACTCCAAATGGAAGAAAATAGGAGAAAGTGGTTTGCTTGAGATATTAAGGAGTTTGGTTTCATGCTGTGCTTCCCAACATTAGAGTTCAACAAGAAATGCTTTTTCTAAGAAGAGAAGAAAGGGCAAAATCCTCTGGTTTTAAGGCTCACCAGTAGCTCACAATTACAGGCTACTTTACTGAATGCAAAAACTTTGCTGATGTATTATCACAGTAGTGGTGCAGTTACTGTAGTAACAGATGTTCTTACACATTGTTACTAAGAAATATAACATAGGAAAATATACAGAGCCCTTACAGGCTACACCAAACATTCTCTCCTCTCACTGCTCAGTAAAATGAGTCACTGAAAAAACCCACACAGACACTCCCTAAAGAAAAACATGAGTCTGTATTCAATGTAATTAAATCTTAAGTAAGCCACTAGCAATTTTTTTTTTCTCCCAATTGAACAAATAAATTTAAAACCTTCCTGTATGAATTTAAATGTCAAATCCAAGTTTATTCTACAGGTAAAGTTTAGCTGTAATTCATTAGTACAATTCAGGCCCTAAAGGTACCTTCTATTATAAAAGAAGTTTATATGTCATTCAAGACCTATATTCTCAATGGAACTCAAGTTGCAGATAACACTTTTCTCTTTGCAGCTACTTCAACTATTATAAGCTGCTAAAAAAAAAAAAAAAAAAAAAAAAAAAAAAAAAAAAAAAATTGAAAAAACTACTGTGCTTATTTATCACCATGGCAACAAAATATTACACTTTTTCATACAATATCACACATACAAATTTACACAAAAGTGATGAGTAGTTATCCATTGTTATGTCTTACAATTAGAACTCACAAATTTTGTCTAATATCTCAATATCATTAATCACTAATGTTTCAATACCATTATTACAAAATATAAGCAAAAAATTGGTTCTACATCTGATTTCAGCATAAAATAATATTCAAATTTGCAACAATATTTAAAAGTTAGAGGGAAAGTTTTATCACCAAATAAAATTAATACCTTTAGGAAGAACCAGAAGAGGAAAAGAAGACTTTGAAATTATCCAAGTCATGACAAAAGAAATCTGCTTTGAAACTGAAGCTAAAATTGAACACTTCTCTTCAGATTCATCAGGTTCCAAAATACATGTAGGGAAAAGGTATATACAGGTTTTGCAGGTTAATTTTTCTTACTGAAGTTAGGGAAGAAAAGAACATAAGTTTATCATCAGGGCAGAAGAGTGCAAGCTTATTAAATCTACATTTTTTTAAAAAATCCTCTCAGTTGAATTTGAAAACCAGTTTCAGCTGATAAGAAAAAAAAATATAAAATCAAAGCATATTAGAAGATCTTATTTTAAAATATTTTTGTGATGCCACGTCTCTTAACATAACCATTATAAATTGCAGTCTAGTAAAATGCATCTAAATCCATGAAAGACCCATGAAGGTTTTTCAAAATTCATGTTTTCATCTTGGCCTCTATCAGCCACATTTGGGAGGAGTTGTCAAAGACAGAGCCCAGATGAGATTTTGTGTTTTGAGCCAGGCTCTTACAGCACAGCAGACCTGGCTGCAGATAGTAGGGAATGTTTCCTGGATCAGAACACTAAACTGTGTGATAACATCTCAAATTTGTAAAATACAAACAATTTGCCTTATAATAATAATTGAATACCAAAAAATGTAAATTCTATCTCCTCTGTAATGCTGCTGGGTCACACTACAGTTGCATTCAAATATAGAACAAATTAAGCTACATTTAAAAATGTATCTTTCTGTTTATTTCCAGGATTTACATCTAATACTGCATGTCAATATATTATCATGATGCAGCCTTGGAGTACATACATTATTTTTAGGCTTACAGAATCATTCATCAACCATAATTTGGTGCATTTATTCATGGATTTATATAATATAAAACTGGCTGTTTTTCTGTGATAAAGCATTCAAAACCTACAGCTTCTTTGGCCACCAGCAGCTCAGCTATCCAAAGCCCTTTGCTTAGGTCTTGATTGTTCCTGCTGGATAGGAACTGGAGCACAAATCCACTATCCCAGTACCACAGGCAGCAATCAGGTGGCACAAACCCTGTGTCTTTTCAAGATATTTCATCTATTGTATTTAAGTAGGTAACACCAGTTATTTTAATTATCAAGGACAGCTACGTGAGCACCCACTGTGACGAGGCAAATCACTGTGTACCTCGTAGATAATACCAGACTCTCTGCAAATTTAGGTTGATATTTTCACACAAAATATTCCCAGGCTATAAGTTTAACAAAATCTTGACTGTTGTTGCAAAAGAAGACTTTACAAAATCTGACATTAACTGAAAGATCCAGTTTCAACCTTGGACTAGTACCACATGTTCCCATCCTGCATGAATTTGTTCTCATCCTAAATGAATTTGAATTCTTGTAAAGCTCTGTCAAGGTATGGCACAAAAAATCAAAATGTGTGCATGATCAAAAAGATACCACTTGCTTTTTATGTACGCACACTATGCTTTAATAACAAGAAATTTCGGCTGCAAAACATAATCTTTAATATACGAATTAGGCTGCCCACAGTCCCTTCTGAAAAAGACAAAATTCCCCAGATACTGAATCTTGAGTTCTCTGCAGTCTAGCCTATGGATTTGGGGAAGATTTGGAGCACAAAAAAAGCAAACAGCTTGAATGATATACATGTGACAGATAGAACAGGATGATTAATTTGAGTCAACTCACTCATGAATAGGTGGTATTTGGGTATTCTATAATGGATTGTTCTAATAATCTACTTCAATGGTTGTGAAGCCCTGAACAATCTAGTCTGGAATGAAATGGTGTCTCCATTCTTATCCTGAACTCCAGTTAGAGTAGGATTACCACTTCTCATTATGTTCTACCCTATTTATCTGCAACCTGCTGTCCCCTACTCACCCCACCAATCTCGTGTTCTTTGGTAAATACTGCTTTAATTTATCTTCTGACAAAAGAATCTCATGCCTCTTGTCTCTTGAGTACTACTAAAAATAATCATCACAAGCACTAAAAATTTAAAGTCTCGGTAAATTATGAAAGATGCAAAGGTAGTAAGTATCACCATTTAAAGATACTTAATAAAATCTACTTCATAAAAGATTTGCATATATGCAGATTTTATATATATATCTTTGCTACCATGCACAGTGGAAAAAAGGAAAAATTAAAGGAAGGAAAAGTATATATATCAGAAAGAGCTTACAATCCAAAAATTTTTAAAATTAAGTATAGGGTAATATAGATGTATTTTTCTTTAATAAAAATCTTGGAATTTTTTGGCTATGAAATGTACTATTCTGCAACTGCCACCTTTATTTTAGACCAGCAACAGTCAGAACCACCTACATTTTAAATTTGCTTTTATTGCCATAGAAACGTATATTTGCTTTAACTAAAAATGAAGTCTTCTGGCTCAATCATCTACTTTCTATATCATACACTACATAAGACATAATTTATTCATTTATACATCCATACTTGCATACTTTTAACATAAGCTACATCCACCTCAGCTACTATGAAAAATCACATGTGGTTTGTGTTAGATAAGACAGTTATGGAACATTTATATTAAAATTAATTACTTCAATCTACTCTATATAAACTCAAAAGGACAGAATTACTTTTAAATTATTAATGTTCTTAAATCAATCCAATTTTAAGTATACCTTTGCTGACTTTTACTTTAATAGTAATGTTCAGAGTAATCATGCACCATTTTATTAAATAATTGTAATTAAACCTTTCTGTGTTCAATAAGAGATGGGAAACAGGTCAATACATGTAGAAGAAAATGGTATTTTTGTTCTCTTTAAAGCTGACACCAAGGAGAATGCACACCAAAAACTTAAAGACATCCAGTGCTAATAAAAACCCAAATATATTAATGCAGTTTTAGTACCAAAAGAAATATCTAAACTATTTCTGTAAAGTACTAAAGTGCTGTTCTACAAGGCAAAGAAGTTCCTGAAGTCCCCACAGCCCCAGCTCACACAGGCTGGGGCTCACAGGCACCCCACGACCAGCACTGGGTTCCTGCAGCCACCTCTGCAAAGCCAGCAGCAGAACAAGGCTGATGGGTGCTGCAGCAAAGATGCTTGGTTTGTGACCCTCTACAACAAAATGTGAAATGGGGGATCCAGTCATTTCACCAGGAAAAGCAGAGTAAACATGCAGCATCCTCAACTGGACATATTTAAGCTGTTACATGCAATACAGCAACTTGAGCTCTCAGCAATTCTCAGCAATTCTGTCACCTCCTTGCAACAAAAGGGGAAAAATAACAGCATGTAAGGTTTACCAATGCTAAATTTTGGCCTGAAGTCCACTGTCTAAGGGAGGAATTGAATACTCACTATGTGTGGATGGGAAAAGGAAAAAAAATTCACGTTCCCCCAACATTAAGTTACAGAACAATTTTAAATATAATTCACAATATTGGAGAAAAAAAAATTAATTCATAAATCACCACAGCTGCACTGCAGGATAACTGACTTTGACTAGATAACAACATTTTCCATATGACTTTTGGAAAATATTTGAATATCCATAGATATTAAATTATACTAGCTTAGAAAACATTATTTTTTATTAAACAGAAATACACAACAACAAAATTTTTCAAAACTACCATTATCCATAAATGCAATGTTTACCTCTGACTACTCTAACTATCCAAAGGAAAAATATCATACACAAACTGACCACTACAGGAACAGTGGAGTGATCCTCTCCTCATAGGAAAAAGACATTTAACAGAATAGTGGTTTCCTGAGGGGGAAAAGAAAGTGTTAAAAAATGACCAGTGGTTTTTGGTGAAGGAATTATTGATGGAAGGGCTGGAATTTTTGTTGCAGAGAAGTTGGTTTGGTTTTTTTCAGGAAAAGGAAAACCTGAAAATAGGGGTGGAGAGGGACCAGTCGTACTTATTTTTTAATTTTTTTTTTCTGTAATTGTTTTCTGAATTGTTAGCTGAGCTAACCAGAGCTTTGTTTGTGTAGGTATTTCTAGAACATGATTGAAATACAGTTAAATATTTGTGAAAGCCACGATTTCCAAAGAATTCATAGTAAAAATGGCAAGAAGTCTAAACTAATTAGAAAAATATTCATTGTGAATTATTCATGCAGCATTAATTATCTCGTGCACACACACACATACTTCAACCATATAAGCCCTCTCAAGCCTGGATGGACATTTTCCAGGAGACTTGTAGTATTTCAAAATAGAAAATAGTGTAAAAAATTCCTAGAAAATACTTCACTTATAGAAACATCTCCAAAAAAGAGTAAGCACCCAGACACATTCATTCAGATGATAAAAGGAAGAGGTTGTGCTCACCTTTCCTGTTCTGGAGTGAAATAACACAAAGTGAAAGCTCTGTCATTGGAATTTGGCTCAAGAGCAAGGCTAGCATACTACAGTTGTTGAGCATCACCATGGCTATGGGGATACTACTAAAAAAAAACCTCAAGCAAACAGCACACCGAAAGGAAAAGCAGAAGGACCAAAAATGAAAGCAGAATTCTAACTATTTCTTGTCCAAAAAATTATGAATAAAACAAAATTCTGAACTGGTTCACCATTTCTACAAACTACAAACAGAATTAATACAAAGAAAGAATCTGTTTCTCATATCCTAGATAAAAGCACTAGGCCTAAATACATATTCTAGTCAAATAGCCAACATGGAAGTACCACACAATTTTTCAATTTTTTCCAAAGGAAGAATCCCAACAACTTGCTTTCTTAACCTAGGGAAAGCTTGAAAATATTTGTGTAAAGGAGCACGGGCAGTTTGGAAATCACAGCAGCAACAGACACAGCAAAAAACAACATTAAAGCTTTTGTTTGGTTTTTTCCCAAATCCATCTTCTGTCAAACAAAACACAATTCACATCTGGCAGCATGCCAGTTATGGTAGATGTCACGCTGGTTGACAAGATTTACCAAAGTGCTCAGTGCATGAATACTTTAGATTAACTACCGGGCAGTGTGCAAGGACAGCTGCTTATTCTGAACCAAACTCTTCAGGTTCACTAGAAGAACAAAGTGTCTGGAAAGCAGGAGAGAGAGAACAAAAACCCCACCCAATGTTATTATTTTAAAAGAAAAGGGAAAAGATGAGGATGGACAAAAATCAGGCAGACAATATCTTGGTGGAGGTCTCCAGGAAGAACAGTACTTCATTGTATTGTAGGAGCAGAACATGGCCTTATGTAAAAGGAGTAAGCACAAACACTGTTTATAACCCTTTTTCCTCTCTAATGGTTTCTTCCTATTAAAAAATACTACAGTTTAAACAGGCTGTATAAACACTGTGTTCACCTGACTACTGAATCAAAGAACAATTATTGCTGTTGCAGAATCATTAACATCTGCTGGGTGGACCAAGCCCCACCTTCATGCAAAGCCTGTCACATAAAAATGCTGCAGAGGAAGAGTCATACAACACTACAAAACAACATCATTAAAAAAACCCCAAAACTTTAATGATTTTACTGAAAAGGCTAAAGTGGGACCAACAGATAAAGACTGCCCAACTATCTGTCTGGAGCATTTACATATAAATATTGTTATTAAAATCCTTATATCTATTTTCGATTTCTTTACAAGGTCTGAGAGCAAAGAAGCACCAAGATTGTCTCCAACTTTTACTATGGAACCTGCTCTAAGAGCTAGCTCAAAGAACCATAGTACTAAGCTCAGCAAAGTGTTAAAAATATTCCTCAGCAGTCTATAAAAAACTTTCCTCCTATACCCATTAACATTTTCACACAACACTATATTTTGTCTGAATCCCTGTTGCATGTAAACAGGAGGCTCAAGCAGGAGCATTCGACACAGAATTGTGTATTCAGTGCAGATGCTAGATTCAGCAGAGAAATGATGAAGAACCAGGCCTTTTTTTTTCCCTTTTCTAAGTGGCTGATTTTGAATACCATTAGCAGCTCTAGAGGCACCATAATTTTATTACTCCTTAAGAAAGATATACATAAATAGAAAAAGCAGATCCACAATTTCAGATGAGAAACAAGTACATCAGTGTAACCATGCCAGAAATAAAACAAGTCCCAAAACACAAATGTACTGTGAAGGCAGTGTGTGCCCACCTCTCCCACAAGAGTACACAGGAAATTCAAACCCCTGGCTTCCCACTTCTAACACAACCAAGCCACCACACTGCTGGCACCCCAGTTCACACCCAAGCTGCCCTCCAGCACACTGACAGATTCTTCTTAATTTTTTTCTGTTTATTTTACTATTACTCATGTTATACACATCCACTTTTCTTTTTGTTGATCAAGAATATCTCCCCCCCAGCCCTTCAAGTTCAATTTTGCAGGAATCTTTTCTCCAGCTTTCCCAAGATTGCATCACACACCACACTATCTTGGGGGTTTTCCCCTGACTGAGAAGGCACTACTGTAAATGTAAGAAATATTGTTTGAAGTTTATGTTATTATATAGAAGACTTTTGATAACAGTCCAAGTTATACAACTAAGCACTACTTCTAGAAAATCCAAGAAATGTGTCTAGCTTATCACTTTCCAGCACTGAACTGAGCTCTAAGATATGGAAACTGGAGCCAGAAGTCATTAGCTTCTAGCAACTGATCTGGTCAAGTCAGTTGGAACAACTTGCTTATATTCCAAAAACAAGCAGCTTTTGTATTAAAAGAAATAAATACTTTTCTATAAATATAAATTTCTGTAGCTATCCCTAACAGACAATAAAGATGAAACAGAGATAATTTTAACACTTGAGAGCCAGCCAAAAATGTCTAATTTTGGCTGCTCATATTGGGAAAGAAAAATAAACTATTCCATTTTAAATTGTCCAAGGGGCAGGGGGAAGAAGCATAGGGATTTGCTTCTTTTTGTAGCACAATTTACAAATTCCTATTCCCTTAAAATTGACTGAAGCACACTATCCTTATTCACCGCCTCTTCTTTAGACAGTTTTTGATTTAGAAGAACCACCTTCTCTGACAAAAGGATGTTAGTTAATAGTCTTATTCTTCCAACATTTTTTCACTCTGAAACCTATTTTTTCACAAAACAGATACCTGTTCCTGAACAAAGCATGGGGTGCAGCACAATGTTCAGTGATGCATTCCACCACTGTTTCCAGACATGCAGTCCCACAATCAAGCTTAGAAGAGCAGCAGTGCTGAACTATACAAACATCAGCAAATTCAGGTTCAATCTGTGAATAATGTAATTTGGCTTAAAGCAAATTCATAATGCTCAAATCTATTGTTGAACTGATAAGAGATGAAGTATTTTAAATTTTATTTTCCAGACTTGTAGCTTGAATTTTCTGTAGGCTTCAGAATCTGTGACCTAATAAAAAGCTTATTAACACTGTCTATAAAAAGCTAAGTGTATTTCCAGAAATTTAATAGTGGGTCTAAGAAAACTAAACTAAACAAAACTAAACCTGAAATTGTCCTGCCTTTCAGTGCTTCCCTATACCTAGAGGAAATTTTACCAAGTTTTACTTTTCCTGCCCTTTAGGACTACCATACATGAAATCTGTCTGGAATTCAGGCAAAGCAGAGCTTGTTCCAAAACACACAGCAGACCTGTGATTTTCAGACTGGCCATTAACCACCATTTCCAGCTAAATGTTCACTTTATGCCAGTACATTGAAAACAGAGGTGAAAGATTAAGGGATTGGTTTTGGTTATAAGCCACTGAAGCAAGGCCAACTTGAAACACCCTGCCAGGTAAACACACTCACAGCAGGATCTTAAAGTATAAGCAGAGATCTAAGATACCAGAAACAACCTACTGTTTTTAAAATATAGCAGTCACATTTTTGTACAAGGCAAAAAACTATTATGGTTTTTTATAAATTACATGTCCTAAAGGTCATATTTCCAAGAATAAGTTAGTTGTTTAAAAGACTTTAAGGATAAAAGGGAACCAAAAGTCTTATCTCTCTCTATTAATTGTTACATCCAATAATTCATACTTTCAATATTCTTTGCCAAGTTGTCTAGAAAGTTTTTTCCTGTTTATCTGATTGTACACTGAATATAGTTAGTATACTTTCTCAAGATCAAATGTCTCCATATTTTATTTGCCTGCATTGTATGAATTTTAATTATCCAGGCATGCTTTTTTTAAATGGGTTCGACTCCAAACAAACTCCAGTGGAGACATACACAAAAAGAATTTTTATTCTTGAGGGAACAAAGTAATACTTCTATATATAAAATGGTTAAAGTACAAGAATGAGACTAAGAGATTCCATTCAGGTACCTCTTGCATCAGTCAAGTGTCCCACAAACCTAAACACAAAACCTACCTGGAACTGATGCTGGCGTTTGGTTTGCCAGAAGCAACAATTTCAGGCTGACGTGACTATCACCCATTTTGTATCTGGGGACTTCTTCAACAAATCCTTAACCCAAGTCCTTTGTTGCCTCTTGTCCCAAATTCTTCCATCTAATTTCATGGTTACAGGTAACAAAAGCCACTGATTACCAGAAAAGAAGAATTAACTTCAAATAAGGATTTTAGTGCCTGGAAGTGGAATTACTCAGAGATCTGCACAGTCCTACCAGAGCATCACACAGAGTATTACCACATTTCATTAAATACGATTCCAGCTGATGTCCAATAATAATAATAGGCATGACTATCTCTTTTTGAACATCAAGCATGTCGGGCAATGGCCTTGGGATAAAAAGGACTCCCAGAAGCAAGAAGAGAATTATAAATAAGAATGAAAACACTGCAAGCTTCCAAGTATCCCCGTAGAAAGATGCATATCAAATAGTTCCAGCCAAATCCACAGCCAGGAATTCTAACAAGTTAAAATATTACTTAAGAAGAAAAGGTGCAAGAAATAGAAATACTGGAACAAGGAAAGACTGAGGGTCCAGATTTCCTGCCTCATAATGTCATATTTTAACTTTCAGTTAAATGGATAAAACTACAAGCTGAAACCTAAAAGCAATGAGGTGGTTTTACCTTTCTGTCATAACACATTTATCTCCAACAGGGAAATACAAAATGTTAAAAAGGAGACTGACTCACTGCTGAAATAGGAAATACAGCAAAAAAAAAAGTTAAGTGAGTCAAGCCTACAAGACTGAGAGAGTGGCATCTTTCTTGGTGCCACAAAAAAAGCTCAGCTATTGCAAAACTGCATTAAAATAATGAAAACACAGGAAAATGTCTAATCTAGAAGCAGTGCCCATTACATAACATTCTGGTACAGACACAGAAAGGAAGGTTAAACAATATTACATTGTAATGATCAATTTTATAAATGTCTCACTGAATTTTACGGAAGCAGCATGGTTCCATGCACTGCTGAGCCCCAGTAGTTTTACATGGCAAAATCAGCAAGTGTAACATGTGCAAAGAAAACATCTTCATGATCAGAAGCTGACACACATACATGCATAACACCAGATAACAAAAGGCAAAGGTCCACATGCAGAGCAGATAAGGTCAAGAATCTCAACCCTAACTCACAGATTAGAGAAATGAGGAAAAAATAAGGCTGGGGGAGATTACACTTCTCTCCTAATTACAATTCACAGTTACACATCCTTCATCTACACAAAAATAAATGTCTAGTCTTAATGCAAATGACGCTCATTTCATCAAGATGCTAAGTTAATACCAAACACATCACTTCTGATTTTGTGTGAAATACCATCCATGCATCCTGGCACATCACAGCTGAGGACAGCTACATGGAGGGGTGGGAGGAAAACCCATGCAGTTTGCAGACACTTTTCACCCAGAAAGACAGTACAAACTGATACTTTTCTCCAATTTGTATTGAACTTTGTAGTACTGTCCGGCATATGGAAAATTAACAATCTATTTCAAATGTCTCAACTGGATGCTATAATGATTTCTTTCCAGTCAGAAGTGACTACTAGACTGGCAGCCAGTAAAACTTTTACAAAAGGTCTGCTAGACAGCTTTATTTTCATATACATTAAGTTCACTCCCAAGTGCTTGTTCTAGAACTAACATTACAAATCCCACACTGTAATTTGCTTAAGAGCACAAGCTACTTCATCTATACCCATGGCCTGACAAATTTGGTGGCCTTCTAGGATGGGCTTTCATCAGTGGTGGATAAGGGAAGGGCAAAAACTATCATCCACCTTGTGCAAAGCATTTGATGTGGTCCTGCATCACACCCTTGCTCAAACTTGAAGAGACATGGATATGATGGATGGACCACTCAGTGGATAAAAATTGGCTGGATGGTCACACTCAAAGACTTGCAGTCAACAGCTCAATGTCCATGTGGAAAGAAGTGACGAGTGACAATCCTCAGGGGTCAGTACGGTGACAGCTCTGACAGCGACACGGACAGTGGGATCAAGTGCACCCTCAGCAAGTTTGCTAACAACACCAAGGCTGTGTGGTGCAGCTGACACTCTGGAGAAAGGGATATCATCCAGAGGGATCCTGACAGGCATTACAGGTGGGTGTGTGAGAACCCCATGAAGTTCAACGAGGCCAAGTGCAAGGTGCTGCAGCAGGTCACAGCAATCTCAAGCACAAAGACAGGGTGGAGAATGGATTGAAATCAGCCCTGAGGGAAGGACTTGTGGGTGCTGGTGGACAAAAAGATGGATATGAATCAACAGTGTGTGCCAGCAGCCCAGAAAGCCAACCACATCTTGGGCAGCATCAAAGTGATGTGACCAGCAGATCAAGGGAGGTGACACTTCCCCTCTACTCTGCTCTCATGAGACCCTACCTGGAGTACTGCAGCCAGCTCTGGGGCTCCCAGCACAAGCCATATGTGGATCTGGAATGAATCCAGAGAATTAGCTGACCGCACAGAGCAGCCTTCCAGTATGTAGAGGGGGCTTACAAGAAGGCTGGAGAAGGACTTTTTAAAAAGGCATGCAGGGACAGGATAGGGGGAATGGCCTTAAGATGAAGGAGTATACAGTTAGATTAGATATTAAGAGAAAATTCTTTACTATGGGGGTGTTCAGGCACTGGATTGGGCTGCCCAGAGAGGTTTTGGATTTCCCATCCCTGAACATGTTCAAGACTTGGCTGGATGAGGCTGCAAGTAGACAGTCTCCTGCCCTTGGCAGGGGGATTGAAATTAGATAAACTTTAAGGTCCTTTCCAGCCCTAACCATTCCACAATCTTAGATTCTGCAATTAAGCCCCTGTGCCAGTGCTTACCTGCATTGCTATGACTTGATTGCCTATTTTTAACCAAGGTGCACAGAACCTCTGCCTTAACTGTACTAAAAACTACAATTCAGCAGCAGTGTGAGTCAGACTTGTTTTGCTAGGAAGAGTTGTGCCAGAATGCTCTCCCAGCAATGTCTTTGATCTTTCTCTGAACTGCAAACCCCTTCTGACCATTCTCTCCCTTTTCTCTCCATGAGGCTTCAGAACCTAAGCCAAGCACTGGGGAATCTGTGAGATCCACAGCATATTTGAGGGGGAAGGCCACTCTGCACCTCAACTCTTGGGGAAACACTCTTTTTCTAAAATCTTCCTCATTCAAATTTTCCTATCAACAGCCTGATTTTGCAGTACAGCATCTGAGAGCTGATGTTAACAGATTATGACTAGATGATGACCAAGGTTTGACCTGTCTTGCAACGTTACTGCAGAGTGCAATGCCCTCCCCTCCACTTCTCAAAATGCAAGGGTACAGCACCAGAAGTCACACTGCAAGTACGTAACAGAGCACACAAAAGCAGTATCCACGGCTGCCAGAAAAAATGTCATTTGCATAACCAGTCATGAGGAAAGTATTTGTCAAAAAGATACATTATTTTCCTGATGCCAATCTCAAAATGCTAAAATGTAAGCTGCTTATCAGTATCAGCAGCACTGATTTGATTGAATGTATTGGAAAGGATACAGAAATGTGAATCATTCACTGAACAGGTATCCCATAACTGTATAAAGGACTTCTGAAGCAGAAGTTTGTTGCTGAAGGCATTTTTGTCATTTTGAAGACAGAAGCTGCTTGATGACCACGTGGAAAATGCAATTAAGTTCTCTAGTTTTATCACACACATTTAAACCAAACTTTAAAGTAGCTTAAACAAGATGAAGTTTCGGTATGATTCACTCCTCCGTCATGACAGCAGTTGATGAAACAGTTACAAAAGTCATTACAGTTCTTTAGTGTGGGACTGTAGAATGTATTATGGCTGCATTGTGTTACTCCCTTGCAGAGAAGGAGTCAAACGCAGCCTTAGTTTCACTTAGAAAGTGATGCCCCAAGGAACTGGCAAAGATGCTTGTGTATCAGTCAACGAAAAAGAACGTCTGTCCTTTCTCAAGAAAGAAAAAGACAGCAAAGGAAAAGGCACTTCTACCTAAAAGTAAGCCAGATGATTTTCAGTATGCAAAGTTGTCTTTCCTTGAATGTCATGTACACACACTGTCAGTTCAAGTTTATTAAAGTTTTTTGTAAAACTGGAATGAGGTTCAAAATGTCTGATAGGAATTACAGTCATCTGTCATTGCTATTAACTAGCACTGCCTGCCACAAATAGGAGAAATTAATAAAAAAAGTTTCACATTAATATAGATAAACCTCCCCTCCCTAAAAAAAAACCAAAAAACTCCCCACCCAAACTAATATACCCATAGCAAAATAAAATGCAAAGTCTTAGCAGATGCACATGTTTAAGTTGTCAACACCTGAAAACCTGCCAGTGAAACCATGAACAGAAAGTTGCTTTAACACTACACAAGCAGAATTAGAAAATGGGGATCCAGACAACTCACAGAAGTGAAAGCAATTTAACACCACCTGTAAATACCACCTATAAGTCACAGAAAGGTAACAAAAGCAATATATGTCTTGATGCTGACATACAAAGTACCTCTTTATAACAATGAAGATCTTGAGTTAAATCTTGAGATGAAGTACAATTATAATCAAAATCAAAAGTGACCATAGCTGTCCAATGTCTGCTAAGCATTTATAACAAATGGGACAGCATATACTTGTAACTACCCTCATTTTTATAATGCCCTTGGGTAACAACTCTGAAGCTACAGATTACCTGAGAGCAAAACACTGATTGTCTGTAACCAAGCTTTCTCCTAGGAAATGTGATGGTTTAACTGAACTCCAGGAACACATTAAGTTTTTGGGGGTGTGGGCGGGAAACCAAGAGACCTGCATATCCCTAACAACAGTCTCATTGATTGATGACACAATTCGTGTCCCAGTCCAATCTACAAATATATAAAGGATTTATTTAACAATGGAGTCAATCCTACTGCACCTACAACACCACATTTGATTCACAATTGTCAAAAAGCATTGTGACAAAAGATTTAAGAGTGACAAGCAAGGTCATACCCTATAGACCAGTGATGGAAAACAAGGGGCTGAGTAGACTAAATGCCTGCTCCTTTTATTTCTACAAAGTGTTAAACTTTAGTACTAGACATTAAGTGGTTTTCCACAGAAGTGAATAGCCCAATCCCTAATTAGAATGAAGAACCTAAGCACAGGACTCTTAAGCCCAAGCTGTTCTATGAATACCCACTTCATCTTTTTAACAAATTAGCTTTAATGGACTTCATTTCCCAGCCCCAAAGAACTGGGAAAAAGAGGTATTCAAAGCCTCAAAAACATAATGTGAGGAAAAAAAAAAACCCAGCCCTGCTTCACACTAGTGATGAATATTTTTAAAATCCTTCAACTATATGTCAAATAACTTTTTCTAGACTCATAATTATTTACTGTAAGATTCAAAGACAAACTCAATAAGGCAGTGAGAATAGGTATTATCAGATGCTGAATCTCAGTTTACACAGATATAAAGTAACATCCATTTTTCTTTCCACCAGCATGAGAAGTTACAGTATTTTCCTATCAAGGATAACTCTTACTTAAGAGTCTTACTTGACATTCTCAGGTCAACACTTCCAGCAGAAAGGAAAGAAAAAATATGCAGAGTACAGAAAGTCAATCAAATGGTAATCTTGTTTTACAAGTACACACATGAACACAAAGTTTTGAGCAAATATGACAAAAAAATTCAAAAGATTAGAAAAAAGGACTTGATTTAGGTGCCTTATTCTCTTGAGGACAGATCAAAAGACTTTCAAAAGTTGCCTTTACAAAAAAAGAATCTCTGTATTACAGGCCTTGTTTTGTACATCTTTTCAAAGATGCAGTTTGCTGGATAACTGAGTCATGTACGATGCCTTCTGACCTCTCTCGCGTCTGTTTGGCCTTTTCCACTGATAAAAGAAACCAAACTTTATTTTATTTATTTCCACTCTTGAAGATGTACATTCTTAAACTGATCCATTTTCTGAAATCAATTCTCACACAAGTGTAGGTGGTGTAAACTTAGAATCCTACACAACTTTACTTTTCCCTCACTTAAGAAATCAGAACCTAATTTGAAAGGGCAGGATCATAGAAATATCTCCATTTTTGAAGTTACCAGTACATTAAATACTTCAAAGAGCAAAACAGATACAGATAAATAAAAGCATCAAGCTCCCACAAGCTACAGATTCAACATTTCTTCTGATTTTTATCTACTCATCTATAGACAGAGTGGCCAACAAGTATTCAGCATACCTGCTCCAACCTCTTTTTCCTCTTCTTCAATGTTGTTTTTGATGCTGTCATACTCTTCATCAATTGCCTGGTTGCCACGCATTTGAGACAGAATTCTCCGTGCCCTCTGGGTCTGGCCTTTCTGAATGAGCCAGCGGGGACTTTCGGGAAGAAACAGAAACCCAAGAAACTGTATAACTGCTGGTACAGCCGACAGGCCCAGCATGTACCTGGAAATAAATCAGAAAATAGATAAATATCTACTATTTGCCTACAAAAACACACTATGAGAAGATTTAGCTACAGCTATTCAAACTGTATTTACAGATCAAATCTCCCACTCCTCGTATTCCTTCTCACTGTAAGTTAATGGGGGAAGAATCATACTCTGCAGATATTTTAGAAAACATGATCTTTCCTTCATTTCCAGGAAATCTCAGGGACATGGTGACTATTCTGCCATCACTGATTCTAGCCACCGGTCCTGAGGACACTAAGTTAGACTAAACAAAAAACCTGAAATATTACACTAGTTTGGAAACTGATAAATCCTTCAGTGACAATAATCAACAAAAAGAGAAAGCACATGCATGGACCAAGTACTGTTGATGACAAAGATGAGACTGAAATCCTGCTAATCATTTCACCAACATATTAAAAACAAACAAACAACAACAAGAAAAAAACCAGCAGGAGAACAATGCATAATTTGGTCAGTAGTACATACACACAGACACATTTTCCAGTGTTAATTTTGAAAATTTCTGACTATAAGCAGAAACACTGAGAAAAGTTCATTTCACCAGCACAACAACTTACATGAGATCTTTCAGAAAGTCTGCTTTTAAATCTTCAGTCAGATGCAGTGTGAGGTTTTAAATTAAAACTGCATTTTAGATGCCCAAGGGTTGCTATGTACAACATTAAGGCTATTTCTCTACTCAGCAGAGAATTACCACTGGTAAAGGCACAGTTATGGTTCCAAGAATCAGCACTGACACCTGTGGCAACACCCAAGCAGGGTTATTTGCTCCACCCAAAGTGGGGGAAAAGGCTGTGGAAGACAAGCACACCACCAATTTTCATGGGTAGCTCTGGTCTATACCCACCACATTTTTATATTTCTTTAGTAAAACAATAAAAGGATAAAAAGAATTGCAGAAAAATGTATAATTTTGTTCTGCTTTTAAAATCTGACCTTTTCCCGTTTACACTTCACCCAGATTCTTTTAACTTTCATTAAAGACTTTAAACAGTGCTGGTGTCACCTGTACATTATTGCAGTTACCACAGGTTTCACATCAGTGGATATAGTCATTAAAACACCTCCAGAAACCAGTCCCTCTGAATATTGAGGTAACCTGTATTCATAAACAAATTCACACCTTGACATCAGTCAGGAGACTAAGGAGATTTGCTAATCTCTCCTCTAGCTCCTCTCTCCATAACCCAGGATGTGTGCTTTCACTGGTGACTCTGCAGCCTCTTACCTGGATCTTTTTATAAAGCATGCATCACATTGCTAATTGAGTAGGAAGGAGAGAATAACTATTATTGAAAACCTTATGTTAGGGGCAATGAACCAAATGCATTTGTCAAGTCTAAATGCATTTTCAGTAAAAATGGAAAAATACTTAGAGGCATTTGTCGATTTAATGAAGAAAAACAGGGGCAGTACAACAGGCAGAAAACTGGAGAATGGTAAAAAGAACACCCAAAAGGCAATGAAAAGAGGATGGCCGTCCCAGGACAATGTGCATACAGACCAGTCTTCCCACCCCCAGCTGAGCCCTCAAGTTCTCCTTAAAACCAGTCAAAATTTCCAAAGGTCATACAAGCACAACTTGGTCTAGAAAGAGCTCAGTTAGCAGCTCTCTTTTTTGGTAACACTTTAACAGTTATATAGCTCACTATTAGTTAAAAAAGAAAAGCATAAGAAAGAAAATAAATTCAAACCATAGAGTCAGTGGAAGGCTTATTAGCTGAGTAGTCTTCAGTCAACATATCTAACAGTATCCACTAATGTTCTTATTCCTCATTCACTAATGCTCTCCTTCATTAATGGCCTCATTTATTCCTACACTTTTCCTTCTCCACAAACATTTTGGTAGCTGTGTACAAAATACATTGACCATTGAAGCTCACTAAATTGTAGATTCAATATCTTTATTGGAGTGATATTTAGAAAGCCTTTTCTATTTCAAATGAAGAGTAAAACAAACCCATAGAGATTAAAAACAACTGCTGTATCCCATCAAAGTGCATGTTGAAGTATGTTTTCATGCATCTAAGTATGCAGATTTAGTCCTTCAGACTCCTATTGCTTAAATTTCTGCTCCTCCAAAGCCCTTCAGTCACTTAAATGCAGCAGAGCCTCCAGAACTAAGCAGTTGGGTGCCTGCAATCATCTTAGGAGGCGAAATCAATCAAGGCTCCTGAAAGCTTGATTCATACCAGTTGGACTATTGGATTGTTTATCACAGGCAAGACAAGAAAGAAATGTACAGACAGTGCTCCCTCACTGAAGTTAGCTTCCAATCTGCAAAATTCTGGTCAAAGTTCAGTAAAAGGAGCAGGCCAGAAGGAAAACATTAGTTGAGATGGAACATCCATTGCAGGTTCTAGAGTTGGTGTAATTTTCAGAGCAAGCCATTTTGATATAATCAATTTAGAGTAAAAGCAGGCAATTTTAGACATTTCACACAGTGAGCCAGCTTTCAGAAATCTAATATAGTTCTTTCCTATACAGATTACAAGACTTTGTGTTTGAAGCCAGATGTCTAGCAGACCTGAAAAAATCCAGCATGAAATTTAATAAGTCTGCTGTAACATTTCTCCTTCTCTGACATACTGCTGCAATACTATTAGGATGGCATTAGGAGGGTTTATAAAGCTAACCTAAGGGTCATGTTAAATATTTTTTTTTCTTTGGTTTATTTTAATTTAATATCCAGCATTTCCAAGAATAAGCAGAGCCAGGAAAAATTAAAGTTCCTTATTGTTTGTTGCAGCACTCCAGTGCTCAGCCATTCAGTCAGTAAGAGATACAGTAATAGTTTTAATGTTCTTTCTTCTGTGTAATGACTCAGGGGTAGACATTTGTGATTCCTCTCCACGCGTTTGCTGGCCACTCCTTTCAGGTGACAGACCATCTGTACTCTTCCCTGCTCAGCCTTAGGTTGCAATAAACTAGCTGAGGACAGCACACCATCCTCAATTAACAGCTGCAGCATTGCAGCTGGAATACTTGGATATCTCATCACTGAAGTGGTAGCCTTCAGTGATGAGATTTCTTCACTCCACTCAATCCAGCAGAGCAGTACTTGGCACATGCATAAAACACAGCATTACTGCAAAAGTCACCCAGCATGTGCCAACAGGCTGCAGAAACTATTGCTCTTCACCACTCCACACACCTCCTGCACCAGGACTACAAATACAACAGAAAGCCACAAACCAGGAATAACCATGGATCACTAAGATGAGTTGCACAACTGGAGCATGTGACATAGAAGAGACTGAGAGAACTGGGTTTGTGCAGCCCAGAAAATAGATTTCTATTATTTTATAACATAAATGTTTAACTATAAATTTAGGCTACAATATTCTTCAATTCTGATAGATTACCACTGCTCAGATTAAGAATACTCAAACTTCACCTCCATCTTGCACATACAGCATATTACTTATTGGAAATTTGCCTTTTGAAAAATCAGCATGTAATTATTGTAAATGCAAAAGGCAAGCTACCTTCATAAACCTCATGACAATCATTCATGCTTGTGATGTATATTTATTACTCTCCCACTTTAAAGTTTAGCCAAGTCAAAAAACCTGTGCATACTGTGAATATTAAGCTTAAGCAAAAGCAGTAGGGATCTATTTTGGCAAGATATTGAAGTTCCATTTTAGTACACAGTTTTATCACTTTCTATGTAAATTCTGTTTTACTAACAAGAATTATAATAGCTGTCAACCAAATCAGGACTACAGCAGCTTGCTTTTAGCAAGGAAGGCTCACAAACCTCCATCCATCCTTGGCGAGGTAGCTGAAGATTCCATCGACAACGCTTGCAAAAAACTGCCCTCCAGTGATGAAGAGAGTGTTAATGGTGACTAATCTGCCTCGTAAGTGTGGTGGAGCCACTTCTGCGATGTACACTGGCACAGTCATAGATGCTACACCTACAAAAATAAATTCAGTTACAGTTATAAAATTGAAAGAGATACTACATTGCTTTTTCATCATAAAATACTATTTTGGGCTTGGCTGAGACAGAGTTCGTTTTGTTCATAGTAACTAGTATAGGGCTATGTTTCATATTGTACTGGAAGCAGTGTTAACTATTCAGGGATGTTTTCTTTATTCCTTACACAGAGTCAAGGCCTGTTCTGCCTCTCACCCCACCCCACCAGCGAGGCTGGGAGCACACAAGTGGTTGTGAGAAGACACAGCTAGGACAGCTGACCCCAACTGATCCCAGGGATATTCCAGACTACATGGAATCATGCTCAACATACAGAGCTAGGGGAAAAGGAGGAAAGGGGGGACATTCAGAGTTGTGGAGTCTGTCTTTCCCAACAGCTGTAACACATGATGGAGCCCTGCTCTCCTGCAAATGGCTCAACACCTGCTTGCCCGTGGGACGTGGTGAATGAGCTCCTTGCTTTGCTTTGCTCATGTGCGTGGCTTCTGCTATAGCCACTAAACTGTCTTTACTCCAACCCAAGAGTTTTCTCACTTTTACTCTTCCAGTTCTCTCCCTCACCCTTCCAGCAGGGAGTGAGCAAGCAGCTCCACAGGACTGAGCTGCTGACCAAGGCTGGGCATGACAAGCAGAGACCCGAACTGAGCTGGCTTTGGTGCCCAGTAACCACAGAGAACACCACTCTCCTGCACTGAGTGACCACCCCAACAGATGGAGCCCAAAGTCATGGACTAAAGGAACTCAATGGACATTTATGGGCACTTTACAGACATTCCACAGGGGTGGTCCATAGACTGTGGGAATGGTATCTGTGTATGATATCATAGAATGGGAAGGGAGTTCACAGGTAATAAGAATGCACTGCATCTAGATGCAATAAGGGGTGGACAATGTGCTGGTTTCAGCTGGGGTAGAGTTACTATTCCTCATAACAGCCAGTACAGGCTAGATTTTGGAGTTAAAATTAGGACTTTGTGTTTACAAAATTAACTCTATTCAAGGCGAAACTTGCACACACTTAAACAGAGTAAGCTGGACAAATCTGATTTCTGACTTTCAAAGGATGAAAGCAATGAAAATGCAACTAATGAACTCTAGAAGCATACAAAAAGCAAATGGTTGCTAGCAACTGTATTGGAATTTCAAGGTTTAATGTAATGATACAAAGAATAAATTTCTTCAATTCACATTGCATGTACACTGAAATTAAATAAAAGGATAGATAAAACTATAGTTTCTAAAGAAAGAGATGCTATGATCCACGTAAGTACACATAAGTCAAAGTGACTAACTGAAGACATCAGGTGTTCACAAAACTCTGTTCAAAACGAACATTAGTATGGTTTCCACAGCCAGAAACAAAAACAAAGCCAAGCATTATTGTTATTATTATTATTGTGTAATTTCATTACTGCTATAGAACAAATTGTTTCTTGACTTTGTTTAAAAATATTCCATGTGCTATTTCAAGTACAGGTTGGCTGGGCCCTGAGCAAGCTGATTTAGAGAGTGGCCTCCCTGCACATGCAGAGAGACTGGAACTTGATGGTCGTTAAGGCTCCTTCCAATCCAAGCCATTCTATGAGTCAATGCAAAAAACTCCATCACCATAAGGAAACAAGGACTAACGCTAAACCACAGCTGCTTTTTATTCTGTCTTATTTCCTACTAACTAGGCAATGAGTCATTTGTGCAAAAGACAGTTCCTTCCACAAGGGACACACACAAACTGTAAAAACAGAGTTCAGCAGTGCACAAAGAGCACACCTGGGTGGAGCACACACTTTGGTGGTCGAAATCCCTATTTCCTTACAAGAACCACCACCGACAAGCAACAGTGATTTCTTTTGTAGTTAAAACTAGAAGTACATTGGCAGCAGCCACCCAAAACCATATTTTTACTGAAGTCAGCTGAGATACCACTTGACCACAGTGAGCACAGTCAAGCACCATCAAACACAATACATCTTCCAGCCTGTGGCAGCTCCACCAGCTCCATACAGACAGCCCCACACCAGCACAGGCCAGTGCCACAGCCCCAGCAGAAAATGGGGTCACCTAAAAGCAAGCCCATGGCTCTTGAAGCACAGCTATGGTTCCTGGCTTGTGTCACAGTAGAAGGGATTCACCATGAGATGGCAGAGGCTTCAGGTAGCCTGGCTGACCCACCAAACGAAGAGCACAAAATCATCTTTAGCAACAAGGTTAGCCTGAGATGACTGCTGGGAGCCTCCAAAACCTTGAGCGAGGAATACAGATTGTTCAATAATAAAATGGCATGAGAAGATCCTTTGTTGTGATAGGTAAACACTCACAGCAGCCTCTCAGCATGATAACCCAGCTCCCAGCAGGGCATCCCAGGACATGCTAATGCTTCCTTCTTTATCAACTGAGCAACTGGCACAGAATAAAAAACCCAAATAAAAATGTCAGGGGGGGGGAAAAAAAAAAAAAGAGCATTAAAAATTTATTCAACCAATTTTCAAAGCCAACCAGAATGCACCATGTAAAGAAGCATTCAAATAGTCCTTTGTGTATTTGACAGAGAAGTGAATTTTCAAGCCCAGCCCACCATTAGGGGTGTTTCTCTTTCATATTTCATGTCAGTATTTGAAATAATGATGATTAAAGTGACGGAGACTGCACACATACAACTGTAGCCATGATATTATGGAAAATCCTTGCTGGGATTTTTCCTCTCCTGAGAAGCTGAGGAGCCTCAGGAGAGAAAGGTAAACAATTCCTATCTGCTGCTGTGGAATGCAACAGGTGCATCCGTGATTGGTCCATGTGGATTGTTTTCCATTGATGACCAATCACAGCCACCTGTGCCAAGGCTGTGAGCAGTCACAGGATTTTTGTTATTCTGTTCTGTTCGTTCTTGTTGAGCCTTCTGATCTCTCTGTTCTTTTAGTATAGTCTTAATGTAGCATTTTAATATAATATCTAACATAATAAATCAGCCTTCTGAAATGGAGTCAAGCCTCGTGGCCCCGCCACACGTGGAGAGACATCAACATACAACAGCAAATCCTTTTTGGGAAAGCACAGGCGTGTGTCCACTTGCTGCAAACAAAAGCCACCGAGCACCCATGCGAGGCAGCAGCTGCCCCTGGAGCAGAGGGGCAGAGCCCTGCCCTGAGGCAGCCCTGGCCTAGTGAGGCTGGGCCTTCCTGCTCCCCCGCCACCCTCTGCCTTGGGCACGTCTCCTCCAATGCCCAGGCTTGTTCCCCCACTGTGGTGTGGCCATCTTCCCATGGGATGCTTGGGACTGTAGGTTAATATGTACCTTTGACACACATAATCATGTAGAGAAGCTAATTTGAGAAGTAAATATGGCAACATCTATATGCGGTTTTTACTAGAAAGCAGTTAGAAAGATGTGCACAACCAAAACCAATACCTGCTTTGTAAAAAAGCTATCTTTTATCCCCTTTCAACTCTTGATGAAGACTGATTCTACCAGGATCTGTAGAGGAATCTTGTTCAAAGCATGCCAGCCGAAAATGCTTCTCCGGCATCGACAAAGCAGAGCCACACCATTGTCCAGACCAGCAGCTCTCACTCATGTTCAGAGCACACCACCAGCCCTGAGATGCTGCTAGAACCACTGGCAGCCACAGCTACAACACTGGCCTCTTATAGGTGAAACTAAAACCTGGTGCATAACATAGGGATGGTATGAAAGTTAACATGTATTTGTAAAAAGTCTTGAACAAGAGGCGCCATGACAACAGATTTATTGTTCCTGCTGCATTCTTCTCACAAGCTGATGACTACAGGAATAAACAGAAAAGGAAGCTTGCACACCCCAACAGTCCTGTCACAAGCTAGCCAGTGATATCAGCTATTCAGCTGGCATTAATACAATAGCTGAAATTATTTATTATCAAGCCTGCAATAAAAAGCACAAGATTTCTCAGGGAAACCTAAGGATTTAGGGTATTAGCTCAAAATCACACAGAATTGCTTAGATTGCCAGAAACATTTGAAGATCATCTAGTCTAACTGCTGTTCAAGCAGGGGCAGCTAGAGCAGGCTGCCCAGAACCATGCTCAGTTAGGCCTTGACCATCTCAACACATCGATCTCTAACCAAAATGACTGTAATTCTGCAGCTTCCATGCCAGCTTTCTTGCCCTGAAAAATGTGTTCACAATGTTGCTGTCTAAAACAGCCTTTCTGGATTTCTATTTAGAACTTACTTCCTCTACCATGTGTCCCAAAACCTACAGGTTCAAAACATTCAAGCAAAAACTTCAATTCAGAAGATGCATTTGTTACATACTTTCAATTACCATTTCAGTATCAAAATATATGCTTTGCTACTCTGGGTCTGAAAGAGTACAGCAGGAGGTTTCAGGGAACAGGAGGAGGCAATTAGGAAAGCCTTCCCGGTTTATCTGACTGTCATGCAGCAAGCACTCATACACAAAAGCAAAGTTCTTCTTGAAAAAAACACCAGGAGTGAAAAAATAGCTATTCTGAAACTGATCAAAATAAGAGAAAAAAAAATCACATACTTTAAAGAAATAATATTTTAGATTCTCGAGTGTTATTCTCATTACTCATTTCCTTTTAGTTGCCTTAGAATGCATCTATGTTCTCCAGACTTTGCTCCTCTGATTTCCATTTAAGACACACTAGAACACAGCAGAGTAAGTTCATCTGAAAAGGCATAGTCAGAAGCAGTGCATTAAGTATTAGTCAACCATAAAAATCTCTAAAATACATAACCAGTACTTGTTATGTAATTATTTTAATAGCCAGATATTAAAGAATTTTGAAAACAAAGAACAGCTTTTCTAGCAAAACAAATATAGGTGCAATGGAATCTTTCCCTCATCCTTCATATGAGAATTCTTTCATTTACACTTAGATGACATTTTCTAATATGCTCTCACTGTTAAATTACTCACACCAAATAAAAGATTCTTGCTGCAGGCAAGTATATTACTACCTAACTAGCAGAGCTGATAAGTGACAAGACATGAGAAATAGAAAATGAAAATAATTAACTGGAAATCTGTCAGAGAAGGCTGAAGCTCTACATTGTGCAACACAGCTATGAAATATGAAAAAAGAGAGCAGGGAAGTCCAGTCTTTATCCACTTGAGTAACCGAGGCATGAACTTTCTGACCTCATTAAAGGATAAACCTTAGAAAAAACATAACAGAAGGTTCCTTAAACTTTGACCAGAAGTTGCATCTAATTATTATACGGGAAACATCAGATGACACAATGGGCTGAAATCATAATATTAAATGTTTTTCCACTCCTAAAATCACTTAGGAGACTAATTACTAGGGCTCCTACTATAACCTGCAGACTTACCAGTAGAAAGCAGAGACAAGTCTGTACGCAGCTCAATTTTAAGACAATTAATAGACCAGAAACGTGAAAAGACATCTTAGAGTCACCTTATCATCCAGAAAGGCATTTCCAGGATGAATATGTAAGCATCATAAAGAATTCATTAAAAAGTTCAGAAATTAAGTCAACAAACCTACTGACAATAGACATAGGAAGGTCAGTGAAGGAGAGTTACTATGATAATTAGAATTATATTTTAAGAAATGAGATTACAGTAGAAAACACAAGGACCAAAAAAGGAATCCCAGTTATTGTTTGTAAAATGCATTTGAGCATTAATGCCAAAGAAATTGAATAATTTTAAAGACTTCTTTGTGCAAGATCAGACAGACATAAATGGACCTGTCCAGACCAGGACTTCCACCACAGCTCCTGTCATGTCTCCTGCTCACAGGAGGGAAGGTGCGCCATAAGAACAACAGATGAGCAACAAACCTGGAGACAGGATATTGAATGAGATGCACTTTTACTGCTAGCACAATAAAAGAGCTCTAAGGTAGTAGAAATGTGTCAGTCTTTTCACTGGCATCAGCCAATAACCAGTGTCAGGAGCAGCAAAAACACAGGGAAGGGTTTCTGACAAACTTTTGTTGTTACTGCAACTCAATTAGTCTTTCATGCTTAGTAATAAAGAGGACTGATGGTTAACTAGAAGTGCTAAGGAGACACATCTAGGAACTGTCTCTGTATCATGGTTCTGTCCCTCCTGACCAGCTTCTACTGACCCTTTGCATGAAAACCAAGCAAACCAGGGAATACAACCAGCTAGAAGGATATCCACCTCCTCTTAAGGAGTTTGTACCACTTATCTCCTTTAAACAGTTCACAAAGACATCAGATGACTGTACCAGCCCCCAGGCAGGACTAGTTATCACAGTGGAGTAACCTGAACCACCATGGGACTCCAGACTGTCCAGGTGGAAACTATAATTAAAATGTGAAGTAATCACAAAAAAAGTGCAAAGAAATCTCTGATCCTATTTCAGAGTACTGCACTCAGCAATTAATCTCTATTAAAAAAAAAGAACACAACTTATAAAAATTTGTGTTTTTAGGAGCTCCACATGAACACATGAAACTAAAAGTTTCCTTTCAGAACATCCTTCACTAACATATAAAGCTGCTCTGAGGTACTTAACCAAGGTAAGACACTTCACATATCTTGCAAGAGCAAATTTTCATTAAAATCTTAAACTTTAATGCTGCCAACTTTAAAATTCACTTAATTAAGAAGCATCCCATAATGGTTTGTGTTAGTGGTAGGGATTCCAAGCAACAAGTGATTCCACAGACAGGGGATTTATGGGGGCAACCTGATGAAGAACCAAGTTTATGGCAAAGAGAATTAAGAATTAAATATTAGCAGAGGTTGCTATGCTACAGGAAAATTTGAATACAAAGTCAAGGTGAACTTTTTGTGGGGGTGCAAGGGAGTATAAATAACAGCAAATTCCTAAGGTGACAAGGGGAAACTCGCAAGGCCACAGCTGAGTTAGTGTTTTCTCCCAGCAACTTTGCAGGAAATCCAGTAAACACCCTACATCTTGGATACTGGACATGCAATCTGAATTTAGTGCCTTGGAAATATGATTGAACCCAGAAGTATGTCACATTATACAGACAAAAAGACTTTCATCGAGTATTTTCTTTCAGTTGTATTCACACAAAATTATACTTTAAGGTTTTTGCTTTACTCTGACAAAACCACCGTTCTTGCCAATTGATCATTTTAGAACATTGCTCACATCTGAGTAGCAAAATTCAGGAGGACAGGGGCAACATGCTGGTTAACTTCCTGAAAGAATTGAAAAGTTCTACAATAACTGTATAATCTTCACCATCAAAGAAGAATCTATTTAAATAGTTTGTGGAGAAAATAAACCCATTGCTGACAAAAGGCATTTTAACTGCAAAGGGTACTTATTTTAAAAGACCATTAACTTTCACAAACATACATACAGGGGTTGCCAACAATCAGCTACCTCCTATTCTACAGACAGTTCCACAACATATTACAATTATATTGCTCAACCTAATCAGAAATGAAGCCTTTTTATAGTCTCATAGAGTCCTTTTGTGCTGTTACAGTTAACACTTCAGCTTTCAGTAATGACAATCAACCTAAGGGGATAACAGAGTGCCTTATTAAACATGCTAATAGGAAATACTTGAGAAAGCAATGCATTTGAATGCTGTTCTAGTACACTAACCATCTCCCTAGCAGATAAAGTTAAAATATTCATTGCACAGGCTTGTGCTTGAGTGTGAATAACAGTGAAAGCTCAAGTCCTCTCCAATATCTTGGCTTCCCACCCACTGCACATATCTAGTAAAGGCATTATCAGCAGTTTATAACTGGTTACTGAAAGTTATTTCAAGGATGACTGGAAGCACACTTCCCCATTTAGTATCTCCCCTATGTCAGATTAGTAGAAGTCAATTTTTTAGCTGTGGCACAACTGTAGTCAGTACAGGAGAGCACTGAAATGCACAAGGGCAGTGGGACAAACCAGCAGACCCAAAACCACATGAGAACACAGATCACAGTATTGGACAGACCCAGGGGCATCTCTTCTAGAATGGGTGTTCAACATCAGCAGCCTTCATTTAAGTCTGGTATTTTAACACTAGTTTACTGAATTGTAGAGAGCTGGTTCATCGTAACTAAAAACCCTGTACTGTTGAACACCTAATACACTAAGAAATTCCAGACCTTTACATCCCTACCTAGCCACCAGCCCAAATCTGTGTGAGCAACATTGTAATTTAATTATAACCAAACCCTATGTTGCTATGTGGCATTCAAAACCCTATGTTGCTATGTGGCATCCAACTGTGAAGGAGTCAAGGACCAGAGCAATCTGAAGAAATGCAAATAAAGCTCCTCACTAGTTGATAGTGTCTCAGATTTACAGAACAATCAAATCTTAATGAGCCTGAATAAATGATGACCACAACTTCTTTCTGATGACCACAAAAAGGCTTTTTTACTTTTGTGTGCTATCAGCATGGATCAAAACCACAAAATCCTTCTTCACTTAAGGAAACCTCAAACTGTGTCCAGAAGAAACAACCACAACTGTCACAGAGTAAATGCAATGCCCCAAGAAGATAGCATCAGCTTTCCTCAAGAGTAATTTCAAGTTTCAAGCTCTCCCTTGTTCAAAATATACAGAAGTAAATCCAGCTCATAACAAAATTAACATGCCAACACAGAATGCAATTCCTCCATAATTAAAGTGTTAAGGCCTTTTTCTGGCATCCCCAGGACAGCATCTCAGAACAGCCTAGGTAATCACATATAGTAAAGAGACATGAATATTTAAGAAAGCATAATCAAGAAAGGACTATTTATCATAGTACTGATTTTCCTACACTGAATTTCTTTAAGTCAAGGAATATTTTTAATATTTTAATAATTTTCTGGTTGTGAAATGGAAACAAGCAAGTCATAACACTTGAGGAAAGACAGACAAGAACCACCTACAGGCTACAGTGTGAAAGTTTATTAAAATAAAGCTTAGTTTACTCAGTTTATTAAGAGAAAACAGTTTAGGAGTTACAAAAAGAATGTAGTAATCTTTAATAACAAACAGGCAGTAATTTAAAAAATACTGAGGATATTCTATGATTCTAAGTGTTAGAACCACTTCATCTGTGGGGTCCTATTCAACTCAACATTAACACTACATGTGGAACAGCTCATTTTGGGAAGAAACTATTCCTAAACAAATAATTTTTCTATTCAAAATTATGTTGAGATTATTCAAGGTTATAATAATTAAAAAAAAAAAAAAAGAAAAAAAACATGTTAAGAGGAAATGTATCTTGAGTGACAAAATCAGAGAGTGGGATTTAATTAACCAGAGGCAAAATAATCAAGATAATTATCCAGAAAATGTGAAGTAAAGTTCTTTACAACTGTCCAAGCCTGTGACCACACCTAGCACTACAGATGTCAATTTACACTTATCAGCAACCTGGAATTAGTTACCTGTGTTCAGTCGTTCTTTATGGCTACCATCTGCTCCTATTAATCCAGGCTGGGAAAATCCCAGCCAGACACCACCCAGCTGCCTGAGTTCCTGAATATCCCACTGAGAATGCCATACTGGGAATCTGCACCTGTAGCTCATATCTGTGAGATCGCATTTCAGAAAGATACAAGAAATGAAGAAATGCATTTTTGAATCATTATAGCAATACTGGAATAACTATCAACCCTAGAAGTGAGTAAAATCTACCAAAAGCAACTAGGAAAAAGTTCTAATTTGTTCTGTTTCTGAATTAATTTTGATCAAGCATTATTTGCAAAAATCTGTAACTGCATTGTAAGATGCAGACCTTTCATTGTGAAAGAGTAAAGCAGCCTAGATGTTTATACCACTCAACGTTTATTTTTACCACATGGCAAAATCTTCTCATTTGAGAAAATAAGAGCTTTTTTTTTATTATTTTCACTTGAAAATTATGAATACAACATAGTAGTTTTCTTTATGACAGCTTGTATAAACACGTAAGTCAAGCACTACTTGATCTGCTTCAAGAGTGGTTTCAGGTTAAATAAATACTAATTGAGATAAGCAGTGCTTTTCTGTAGACATTCTCTAGCACCAGCAGACTGCACTGTATGTGCTGCTCACACCTAGGAAGAACCAGCAGTTCAAGGTGCTCAGGTCCTGATGCAGCCCCAGCCACAGATAAGGAATTGCTTCCCCACCCAGCAAGGCAGGGGGTCTGGATGAGTATGCCCATCTCAGTATCCCCACTGCCACTGGAGGCTTTTGGTCTGGCGGCTGGCACAGAATTGTGCTGAGGCACAGATCACCATAAGCACTAACTGAGAGGCTGGGGGTGCCAATCTGTCTCTTTCTGCTGACTTAGCCACACAAACTGCAATTTCCAGCAGGGAAGTGTGGTTTTATAGCGACCCAGAAAGATTCATCAGGGTTCATCTGCATAGCCATTCATCTATGCCAGAAAGTCAGCATTATAAATACAGTATTTACATGGATGAAAAAAACCAATCCCACATCAAAAACCCCAGAAGAATGGTTGATTGCTTCAAGGATTAGCACATATTTTCTGTGCAGAGAAATTTTATTTTCAGAGGACAAGGGTAATGGTTTGAAAGCTATACAGAAAACAAATGTTTCTTTCTAACTTTACACTTTTGCTTATATGCCATTTTTTCTCTAATTTTACTACAGTGATGCTTTACCCAGCTTACAAGAATTCTAAGGGAAGTGACATCTATATAAACATGAACAAGCTTTGGAAGCTGAACTCAGCCAAAAGCATGTCTTCAGGTTATACCTGAAAGCTATAGTTATATTCTTCAACTAAGACCTAAATTGTTTTTAACAGCACTTCTTTCTACAAGTGAAACTGGTTAACTTCTCTGTAAACTGCTACGTTTCACTGGGTTTAAAATCTAGCAACTGTCTCCAAACATGAAGCTTCAGATAAAGATGAGCAGAAGAACACATTTTCTTACCTACAGCTTGCAATTAATTAACAGAAAAATAAAAATTAGAAAGACGAATCTCATTGCAAACTTAGTGTTTTAGAGATACAAATCAACATTTTAGAGAAAAAGTAACACTGAATGATTTCATCCCCTATTCAGGAAAGCCATTCAAAAATACTGTCTAATGTATATTCCCAGCCAGTAATTTTGTGCTTGCCATGGGTAAATACATTGCAAACATCAACAGAGAGAACTATATTTTTATAGAAATTGCTACATTTATCCATTTGTGCAGAAAACAGCTTGACTGGTAGGAAGACAGGTACCAGTTATATGGCTTTGCAACTATTACTCTAAAAAATAAACAAAAGCCTTGTAAGCTTTTTACAGCCTAAGGTTTGATTTTAAAATCTAAGTTTCAATTACATCTTTATAATGCAAGTAGCACTCATGACAGTAATGTAAGTATAACTACACTTATAATGAAAATATAGGAATCACAGCAATTGCTCAGTTTCCTTCTACACTAGCAGATTCATATACAACCAAGCTTGTGTTTACAAACACAAGTGATCCATGTAGAGATAAAAAACTCCTTTCTTTTTGACATATGGGAAAATATACAGTACTGGAGGGTGGGAGATGGTAGAAATCAGTACAGTACTTCTTCCTCAAGGCACCTCCTGTAGCACCCACATTTTGCATGCCAGGGAGAGTAAGGCCTTTCCCAGTGCACATGGGAAAGTCAACCAGTGCTGCACACTTCTTTCCTTTAAGAGAAGCAGCTCAGCTTAAAAATCTAGCTTAAATACTAGATATTTAAGTGTGATATCTAGTGTCCTTCTCTTAATGATCTGGAGCTTCCCTGCTACAATAACAGCTGCTCAGTGCCAGTGCAATGCAACTGTAATAGAAGAGCATCCTGTGGAGGAATCCCAAGTAAAGATCTCTCAAGACAAGTGGTAGTCTCAGAGAGGGTTCTAACTATAAGCTCAAGGATCTTGCATTAGGGTGCTCTTAGCAAAGGGATAAGCCAATTTCTTCATGTCACACAGGTTTGCACATGGAAATGACTTGTGACTGCTCTCCTAGACTATCACAACTGCAGCACTCATGGTGTAATATTCAAGTTGTCAAGGGATACAAGGTTACTTTAAACATTTTTGATATGTATTTACTTCCACCAGTGGCTTATACTGACAAAAAAAAAGAAGCTACAAGTGAAGAACGAGGCTGCTGCACTTGAGGGGGAAAAAAGCAAGACAGTAGTGTCAAGTGCTAAGAGGAAAAAAGGAACAGATCAACTACTCCATTACCAACATCTAAGGGACAAAAAGCTGAGGAAGCCTCAGCCAACCAGGAATGGATGGATGCTGCAGGTGGAAAGAGATTACTGCTAAATTTTGTCAGGTAAATGGACTGCCAAAGAGCTTTCTGGGAAATGTTGCTCTCATGACTTTCAGTTTTTGATATCTTGCAGTTCTCTAGATGCATTGTGATGGACAGTCATTTTCCAAACAGCAGATGTAATTCTGGTAGCAGTTGCTTTACTTCAACATTTACTTTGCACTTTGTTAGCCTTTGCATTCAGCACCAAGCACAACTCCTGAGGTCCCCCTGCAGAGCAGCTCTTTCCTGCCCTATTTTCATCCTCCAGGCACATTAGCAGGGGAGGATTCAGGCAGAGCTCCAGGTCAGAGCTACAGAGAAAGCTGGGCAAACACTGCATTGTTCTTGGTAAATCTCATTAAGTGATACAAGACTTTGACAACTTCAGATAACCTCAAGATTAAGAGGAAATAAAGATGGGTATCTGCAGTGCCATTCTGCAACTCAGGGCACTGCACTGATTCTCTTATCTGTCAGTCTGCTGTGTTACCCCTATACAGTGAGAGAATAGTGAAAATGAGAAATTTTAAGAAAAATTAGGTGCTGCAATTAAAAAGTATATCTGACAGTCCCATTCCAATTAACACAGATACAGCAAGTATCTCTAAGATAGAATCTGCTTTTCCTGGGACTTGCACTACACAACTTGCAATAAATCAGTGTAAGCTGTCAGATAACAAGCTGGGCAATGAAATACTTCACTGCTTCAGTTTGCTGTCTGCCAGCCTCCAAGTGACCCAGCTTTTTTGTACTTGAGGCACAGCTGCTGGAGAGTAGTAAATTTTTACTCCTTCATACCTGCTCCCACTTTGAAGTGGATTCCATCCTTAAAACTGGAAAGTTTACAGTTAAAAATGAAGCCACATTCTCCTTCGAAGTGACAGGACATTCTCATTTAAGGTTCAAGCTTTAAGGGAAAAGATTTCATGCTACCACTGAGAAAAATAACTAAATCCAGGATCTCTCTGAAAAATAAACTTTGCAAGCCCTGTGATTACAGCATTACTCCACTTTCACTGAGAAAAATTTATGAAGAAATTTCCATACTTGAGGATAACTGAAAAGTCTTAGACCAAAGCAGCGAAGGATGTCTGAATCCTCACAGGACTCTTTCCAAAGAAACTCTATTGAGTAATTATTATCTCCCATCTTGATTTTCCCTATATCACATTTCACCTGATTTTTTAATTAAAGTATTTAATTAAATCTTCATATAGCAAGACTTAATTGAAACATCAATTATGGTAAAACCTAGCTACATATAATTTAATTTCCACTCAAAAGTAAAATTCACTTTATTTACATTTTAAAACATTTTTGGCCTACCTCCTCTTTCTTATTTCCCGAAACAAAAGGTAGGGACTGCTGACAATACTGCAAGAGAGCAACATCACAAAGCAGAATTAATTACCCATTAGGATGGAATCATTAAACTGAGCACTAATAAAGTAACTGTGAGTAGGAATGGAACCAGTTGTGACAGCTTCCAATAAAGCATGAGGAACCTACAATGAAGTACAAAACAGCTCATAGGTGACCAGATCTCTGAATTAGTCACTACCCACTCCTACCTGCCAAGTTAGTATTATTTATACTTGCATACAGTAAGAAAATAATAAAACCACAGTATTTTCCCCATAAAATTTTACTATCCATTGCAAAGCACACATGTTGATGACAGGCTTTTGCCAATGAGGTTGGGAATAAACTGCTCTAGCAGAATGCTACTCTTCCTGTCACCAAATAAAACCTTCTTAATAAAAGAATCTTCCTCCCTAACACTTGCAACCTACTGCAATAATATAACAGCTAGAAAAGCTCCTCATGGACTATGCTTCCAATGCAGTGTGTGCTTTCAGCACTTTAAATGTCTACTGCTTGTCATCTTGAGATCTACCTTTCACATATCCCTAAAGCAATAATAGGTTGAGAAGTGTTTGCTTTACTCTGTCTCCTTTTCACAGTTATTCTGAGCGTTCTTTGGTTTGTGTTTCTATTTGTCAGCAGTATCAGCCACTAAAAGCAGAAAGAATGGCCTCATACCCCAAAGCCATTCTTCATATCGTCTCCCATCCTCCAGAGCACAGCTGCAGAATCTGTCTCAAACACACTAATCCTGAAAATCTGTACACTTGGTTTACAGTATTCTCTTGCATAACCATCTTCAATCTGCTTTTTTCTCACCACAAAAATACAATCAACTCCTAATTAAAATATTCAGCAATATAATTTTATTTCATCACTCAACTCTTTCTGTGCATACACGCACATGGGGAACTCTCCAGATGTCTGCATTCCTTCCTACTTCCCAAGGTGGCCGTCTAGAAGGCCAGGATCAGACATCATTTCTCACCAACACGGGCCAGGAAAGACAAGTACGGCAGATGAATTACTGAGGTTCAAACAGTGCTGCTTTAGCACTCACACTTCCAGTTCCACCTTCTATGCACCAGTGCAAGGACTGATTTCCCTACATCCCAGCCCAAATGAAATTCCCTGGAGAAACTTGGGGATAAGAAGACATTGCAGCTAGCAAAACTGAAAAACTGACTAATTTGACTGTAGCAAAGTAGTTCACAAGAAGTCCCCATCACACTTAACACACAAGCACAGTTCCATTCCGTGTATCCCATGAAGAGTTTCCCGGAAAAAAAAGCAGAATGAATACCAAAGCCTGAGATAACAGGCTAACAGGCAGCACAGGCTCAGCCTCATCCAACCAGCATGCTGCCAAGGAGACTGATGTCCCAACAACCTATCTGAAACAGCCACACACAAAAATCCATACTTAGGGATCAAAGAGAGTATATAAGCAGAGGCTCTATTAAGTCAGCCAGAAACGTGTTAATATTCTAGACAAGGAACACCAGAAAACAGGCACACAGTCCCTTAGAAGTTTCACCATTACAAGGTGAATAACTGAGAATTAACTTCTGAATAGATTAAGCACAACTGTTGTAAACAGGTGGCTCAGATCCTGCTAAAGATCCAGCTGGTATTGCAGAGGAGACAGGACTGCTGGTCTTGAGCTCTGAGGAAAAGCCTTCTCTGCACTCTGCGTAACAAGCCAGGAGTACTGTTTCCTCCTGTGCAAGGAAACACTCCACATCTAAGAGGATAATGATTAACAGCCCAGATATTACATAGGTGTCAGGAAAGCAATTAAATTTGAATCAAGGAGAGGCCTGCAGACTGATTCAACAGACAGCTTTTGAATGAAGGGAAGGAGTAGGTGGGGACAGAGTAGGCAGAATCAAAGCCAAAACACAAACAGCATCTCTTCTTATTCTAAAGTCACCATCAGAGACATAACAGAAGGTGAAACAACAAAGCATGACCTAAAGAATATGCCATGAAACTCCAGCATTTTCAGAAGCACACATGCTGTTGAACATGATAATATTTTGGGTACCCCAGCCACAAAACCTGCAGACTGGGGTCAGGAGCAGAGTGAAGCCCTAAACCGGCAGGATGGCAAGATGCACAGAGAAAATCATACAGACCACACAGGTGCAAACAAATATTGTGCCCTACACAATGTTAAATTTTATGATAAATAGGATTTGGATTTCTCATCCAAATTTTCAAAGAACTTAGTAAAGTACTTTCCCACTCACTTAAAGGAAAGTCAACATTATTTGGGTAATGCTCTACTCAGTGTGTGCCCATGTTTCTACTAAATGCACCAGTGATTTTTTCCAAGAACACACCAGTCAATCATTACAAGAGGAAGGATCTGTGCTTTATTTCTCCTCCTAACCAAGAACAACACACAGGACAAAACCAGACACAAGTACAAGCTCAAAATATTATCACAGTGATTGAATTTTTGGGGTAAAACATCATGAATGCCTATGTGCAACACTTTAGCCTTTTCCACCTCTATTTTCAGGATCCTGAAATTGCCTGGGTGGCTTTGGATTTCATTTGTACCAAGCTGTTCCAATGTGAATTGGACTGGTGAGGTCAGCAGCACCTATGATTAATGCAGGAGCAGGGAGTCTACCAGGAAAAAGACTTAGCTGAACTCCATAGTGAATAAAACCAGTCTTACCTTTTCCCCTCAGGCAGATTCCCCATTCCTGTGCTGACATAGCTACTACTGACCTCAACAGTCCAATAATCAAGGACCTGTGAACAAACAAAAAAGGTCACTTGTATGCAAACATCTGCTGAAGTGCATGCTTAAAGTACACACAGCTTTGCACTTATCCACTACCTCCTCCATGCTCAGCCTGCGGCAGTTCATCCACAACCACACTGCCTTCCTCAGATGTTAGACTCTGCACACTCTCCATCAGAGCTTCTACCAACACTGCAAATAAATTAACTAACCAAATCAGAGAGCAATCATAGTGGTGGGTCCCTATGATTTTTATCTCCTTAACCTCGTAAACAAAACTTCCCAGGTAGGCAACTACAAGCAGAAAAGTTCAAAATAACAGGCAGAGTAGGTCTTCATACAACAAGGAACAGCAAATAAAACATTCTGACCTAAACCTTAAACATACAAAAAATGCCATAAGAATGGGTATTTCTTTCCTACTATCACATACTGAAAAAAGGAGTACTAAATCTGATTCGAGTCCTCTGACTTTGGGATTCTGGTATACCATCCTCCACGAGCTCTACAAGAATTTAGGCTCCCAGCTCTCCCTGTTCCTACCTGCACTCCAGTAAGATGTTCAAAGAGGCAGTAAAAATATTCCCTGGCTCTAACACCTCATGTAGGCTCTGTGCTCATTAGATCTCTAGATTGCTGAAGTTGCTCCAGCCTTCTTGTCATGGCTTTCATCATAATTTATTTAGTTATCTACCACTCTTCCAATAAAAATCTCATGAGTACTTTATTAAGAATATTTATTAGCTTCAATAAAGAGGTTTTGCTTCTGAATTTCTTTAGGCACTTTTAAGATAGTAGCTTTTTTTTTTCCTTTCATAACTCCTGATAATTTTTACAATTGGAATTTGAACAATTTTTACAGCTGGAATGTGAAACCTATGCTACAAAAGCCTGAGAAAAAAATTGCAACATGCTCAGAAGTTAGTTGTATTCAGCATCAGGATCATCTAACACTTCCTTAAAGAAGTTATTGAATCCTGACTGCCTACTAATTTTTGTGAGATAATGACAGAGTAAATCAACAACTCTATTTTTTCCAGGTTAAGTACTGAAAGTTCCTCCAAGACTAGAACTGCAAAACCTAAAGGGTCATAGTGTTTGAATTTTCATAATAGTAGTTAAAAACTCCAAAGAATCACAGATTCCAAGTATTGTAGTACCACTACAAGCTTTGAACAAGAATGAATGGTAATTTAAGGGAGGAAATCAGAGGGATGCAAACAGGAGCTGCCCATCTCCACCAGCTGGTCTGGTCTTGTTTTGGAAGCTAAACTGCACCACAAGTCAAGAGAACAGGATGGCACCAGTGCTCCTCCTCCCTGCCTGATCCTCTGGGCACAGCAGGTCTGCTCTGGTACTGCACTAGGGAAAAGGAGGAGTACTTCTAGATCTGCTCATCTCTTGCCCTTGGAAATGAGAGAAATGCAAAACCAGATCTGATGAACTGCAGAAGACAGCTCAGGGAAGGACATGAATCAAGGCAATTGCTATAGTATTCAAATACTACCAATATTTCACTTTTCTATTAGAAAAAATGTAATTGATGACTTATGAACAATGGCACTGCTCCGACAGCAATGTATCAGTCCTAACAACATGAAGTTATTTAATGACACCAAGGTCACCTTCATGCTTTTATAACGCTCAACTTGAAGGAAAGAAGACAGCCAGAAAAGAACAAACAACCTAATGCAAAACTTTGAGATCCACCCATTTATTAGAAGCATAGTCAGTTCAAGATGGATTTAAAGTTCAAATTATTGGTACCTTCAAGTAGGCCTAAGTTCAAAGTTCTTATCTGGTGAACCAAGAGCAGGAGTGCTAAAACTACAAAAACATACCTAGAGAACTATCCAGTGTTACTAAGAAAGGAAGATTGGTCTTTCTTGCACAGAGAAAGTATTTAGGAGAAGGCACAGGAAAGAATTTCTGATGAGCAAACAGAAATTAGAAAGCTTCTTCCACTGGCACATGCCAGCAATCAATTCAGTAGATGTTTCTCAGAGCAGCACTCACCAGAACACATTCCCTATTGACAAGGCCATACACCCCACAGCATGGGCAATACAACCTGAGTAACCCCAGGCAGGCTCTTCTGCTCTTTCCTGCTCTTTCTGCTCTTGTATTTCCAGAGAAAGGCAGCAAAGTAGAAGAGCTGTGACTGAACACAAACACATATCTAATACTTCCAGCTGCTGGAAAACTATCTTTTTCCAAAGTGATTATATGCATAGACACATGAAAGCCACAGTCACTGGTTTTGCTTCCCTTTCAAGGGAAGCAACAGTACAGAAAACCATGTACATGGGGCTCCTAAATAAATGAAAAGGGAAACAAAAGGGCTGTTGCTTCTTGTTTCTGCAGGTTAGCCTGCAGAAACTCCCACTTCTGGGAACAGCTTGAAAACTCTTGCCATAGGGCTCCCACTTATGGTACCAAGTTTCTAGAACTATTTAATTTTGTCTAGACTATGAAAATATGGGTGATGTCAAGGTGACTTTAATTTTAGCTACACATTTTTGTTTACATAGCTGATTCTCCACCATTTCTGGCATCTCCTGATGACTTTAATTTTAGCTACACATTTTTGTTTACATAGCTGATTCTCCACCATTTCTGGCATCTCCTGGTTTTGTGTCTATCATCTGGAGATTGACAACCACTCCTACCTCAGAGACAACTGAGCCTGCAGCTGTATGTGCCTGGCTGGCTGTTCATTAGATTAGAGAGCTCCTCAAAGCCACCACTTGAGATGAGATTTGTGGAACTCAGACCTTCCCAAACACAGTGTTGAAAAGAGACCAGAAAGTTCTAGAACTGATGCCTGAAGCAATTGCCACAGGCCTTCAGGGAGAAGAAAGGGAATCCTTACTTCTCCCTGAAGATTGTTCAGCCTTGCAGTGTCTGACAGCCCATGCGCTAAAAGCATCAGGTATTCCTGTGGTTCTCCACACTGCCTGGAATTTTTTATTGGCTGAAAGTTGTCCTGTCACTCAGGAGGTAGAAGCAGAGTATGCTTGTTGCTGTAGAACACTCACAAAGGATGAACCCCAAGGTCAGTGCTAGGTGGTCCTGGAAAACATCAGCTCTAATGAGAACCAAGAAGCCATTCAGATTAGTCAGAGGACAAACCTCCTCTAGAGAGCTGCTCCATTGCTGAATTACACTGGAAAAATCAAGGAGGAGAGTGGAAGAAAAGTTCAGGCAGAGAAGCTGGGTTGCCAACTCCTGAGTTCACACAACTAAAAACCCATCTACAGAGGAGGGGGGAAAAACCCCCAAGTGACAACTAAAGGACAAGCCCAAGGCAAAGGCAAAAAGTTGCATTTATCAATAAACATACACCTCTTTTTTTATTTATTAAATTTACACAACTGCTTCAGTGTCTGAGCTCGCTAGCACACACGCGTATGAAATGATGGCAGAAGTCCAAAGAAGGTCAAGCCAGGTGCAATCCCTAGGGCACACATGGGGACTTCAAACAAGAATCTGCGGTTTGAAAGGGAGGAACACAAAAGGAGATCTGTCCCCAACTGCAGAAGAGGCAGACACCCTTACTGAGTAAGAGACCAAACCTAGGGGGAACTGGGAACACACTGGCCAACCCCATGGCTGAAAGTGTGTTGTGGCACATCCACAGCCAGCTAGATGGGGCAGAGGGCTCTGGGGTCACTGTGTGGCATTTCATCTGTGCCAGCAGCATGTCTGGAAGGAACTTATGAAGGAAGGAGAGACAGACTATCTGAGCTAAGAAACCTAAGTTCAGTGACTGGGTATATAAAAAGCCAAAATAAGAAACCACCTATGAAAAAATCTCCTTCAGAACATGCATTTACTTTGAATAAATCCTTTACAAAACCAGTCTGAATCTGACAACAAATCAGAGGAAGATCAGAAATTGAAAGAACAGGAACACGTGCTTTTAAACCTTCATTTCTACAATGATCATGTGCAAAATACATTTTAGAAGAGTTTGCACCCAAGTTACATTAAAAGACTTACAGAGAGTTTAGCTAAAGTAATCAAATGGCTCCAGACTCATCCAGAGCTGTGTTACATAAGATCTCTACAACAGAGTTAACAACTGCTTCTCTTGATACTTGTTCACAGGCATAATCATTGCAAAGGAAAGCCCAAAGGTGGAACTCTGCCCTCCTGATGCTCATCAGTCACTGATTTCAGGCTTCCAGCAGCTCAGTGCAGATCCATGCTCTTCACAAGCTTCACACCAGAAACACGGATTGTACAGGTCAGGTGTGAAAGCCCACTGATGAAGATCCATAAAGCAATTTTGCAAACAAAGCTATCCATCAGGCCCATTATACCTCTGTGGTGCCAGCATGCCACACAGCCACAGTTTCTCACTTTGAGTCCAACCATCTTAAGTAGAAATCACCAATTTTCAGGACTTCTGTAGGACTTGCAACCCAAAAGCTTGCCATATTTGAAGGTAATAATCCCTAAGATTCTTAAAATACTATTTCAAAAAGAAACCAATGTATTTTAAAATAGGATATATTCTATAAAACTCCACTTAAGAGCATACATCTGCTGTAATTAATCTTGAAGTCTACTGACAATGAAATAAGGAAAAACATAATTTAAAAGACCTCTTCTTTTCAGCACCTCCTTTTCAGTGATTCATTTTTTTCATTGCTTCTCAGGATACAATTGGCAAAGTACAGACTGGTATGCTCAGACAAAAATGAAGTGCCAGTTCTGACAGTGCACAGCACGAGACAGCAGCCAGCACCTCGAATCTGCTGCCTGGACTGTCCTCAGATATCCTGACTTGTGCCTCTGCTGACAGGACTGCTGCAAACTTCAGCCAAACAAGTCACTCAGACCCAAGAGTTCCAGCTGAACGATCTGCTGTCTCTAACTTCACAGCAAGTGGATGCCACTGGTCTCCTGTTCCTGTAGCAAACAAAGCATTCTGAAAATAAGCCCACCTACAGTGCCCACATGAATTTTTCAAGGTAAGAAAACACTTGTGTTTATCACTACAAGCTTCCTTCAAGTTGCCTTTTTATCAGTAGTAAGAAGACCATAATTTCAATTTTGTCACCTATGAAATGGATGCTTTCTATATTTTTCCGAAATAAACAAAGATTCTTATAATCCAACAGGGATTATGTTGTAATAGAACAGTTTGACCAAGTACAGGGAAAATTATCTTAGAAAAATTCCCATGTTTTAAAGACAGAAAACAAATTCAAGGTTTATGAACTATGGGAATTAATTTCTTTCTCAAGTTAATTAAAAACAATAGGAAAAAGGCCAAAACAGCTCCCTTATGACTTTAAGGAGTGTCCAGAAGAATCAAAAATCCAAAAATTCTCTTAGCTATAACTTTGTGTACTTAATATTTTATTCTGAAATAGTCACTGAATATAAGGTAGCAACATTCCTGTGCAAATTGTTGGTTTTTGTATTATACCATCAGACAAAACATTCATGGAGTCAGTGCAGTCGTGACAGTGAACTGAGCATAGTACTGTGTATCCTGTTCAAGGCACACAAAATTAGAGGACTTCAAAATATAGAGTTTTTAATCTTAAATTAATCCTGGTACCCTGAAATATTTCAGCTCCAATCAGAAGCTAATGTATCCTTCCAGATGCTTTTGCACAAGAATAGATTAAGCTCTTAAGATAGAGAGATTCAATCCTGAGCACACACAGTCATGTCAGTACCTTTAGATCCTGGAAACTTGGGTGACCATCTGTGGGCAGTGACAGCACAAGAATCAATTGCAACAACCCAGAAATTTGTCTCTCCATCCCACTCCATCCCTACTGCCAGCTTTTACTAACAAACCACTGTCTCCAGAGGTAAAAATAGCCTATGAACCTCTGGACTGAAAATTACAAGCATCTGTCAGAAGCAGCACAGCATATTTGGGCATTGAGGGTGACTCCAAATGTACCAAAAGGTATAAACTCCTTTAAAAAAAGCTGGTGGACACTCAGTTACAAAAACAGACTGAAGCTTCAGAGCTTCCCATATCAGATTGCTGAGACAGGATGAGAAGATTAATCTGGTTCTCCAAGATAAAAATACACTGAAAAATACCTGAAAAAGCTCAGTCGTATTAAAAAAACAAAACAAAACAAAACAAAACAAAACAAAACAAAAAAAAAAACAACAAAAAAAAAAAAAAAAAAACCAAAAAACTAGTAATAAAAACCAGCACACATACCCCAACCTTTCATAGGCAACATGTCATACCACTTATTTTCTAGTATTTCCACAGCATAGTCCAGATTATATGGCAGACCTTTATTCAACCACTTCAAATATCATACAGAGTTTGTACTACACAATGCAAGTCCTTTGGTTATTTTTGTCATTTGGCATTGAACCTTATTGTCAAAAGAAGCCAACCCTACCAGGGGAGCCACAACCATATGCCAGAACTTTTCACTCCTGCCTAATTCTGTATACAGTCTTGCTTCCTCTGCTCAGAAAATGACCTACATATGTAGTCAAAAGATGCTACCAGAAGCACTACATATGTCAGATTCAAATATAGCCTTTAAAAAAAATACTAGAGACATTTTGAGCACAAAGCAAGCACTCAGCAGTAGGCTTACATTGCGAAGAAACCTAATGTATGAGAGACAGGAAGATAAGGCACCTAACCAGACAGGTCCCCATTGCACTGCAGACTCACTAACACACACATTCTGTAATCCTAAGTAACTCTGCTTTCATGGGAGCTTGGGTAATGTGTGCATTAAGTAATGCCTAAGCCACACATTGAGCAAGAAAACAAAACCCTGAAAAGCTGATCATTAATTGAGCACCATTTATTCTGCCTGCCAAACAAGACAGGAGGATCTAATTATCCAGCTAAAGATTGTACATCAAGACAGAGATCAGCTATGGAGGAGCAAGCTTAATGCTGTCACTTCCTGAACTCTGCTCAAACTGCTTTCCTTCCAGAGGTGGTATGCAAGTGTTCTTGAAAAAGTAACCTGAACAGCTCACTCCCTGAAGCACCATGCCAACACCCACCTACACCAGCTGTAAGCTTAAAAGCTTCAGCATCCCCAGATGGCAAAAGGATAAACAACTCCCATTGCAGACAGATGAGCCGTTGGCAAACCATGGCCAATGGGTTCAGGTAAATTAGGACATTGGACCGATCACGGCCCCAGAAAGAAGCGATTCTGCAAACATGGCTGTTTATTATTATCCTTTCTGGTCTCTGGTTTAGCCCCAGTGATTACTCTTCTCACTCTTTGCCTTCCTTCTCAAGACAGCAAGTGTTCAGTAGAAATAACTCTCATCTCCAGTCATGCCTGGTTCTTGCTTTTATTGTTTCAGTTCTGGCCTGACCTCAGGCTTTGGGACAAACCAAATACGAGCCAAGTAAAGAACCTAGATTTCCTGTCAAGCACAGCAGCTAAACTACAGTAGCCAACACAACAGGAGGAGGCCTTCACCATTATCAGATGCCAAAGGTCCAAACACGCTTTGTACAATGACTTCTTTACCTAGCTAAGATCATAGTAAGTGTTACCAAGCACATGCAATCCAATTTCCTAAATGTTTGCACGCTGCCCCCATTTGCTGTAACGAATATCTGCCCAAGTGTTCCATTCCTGACATCTGGCTCAGACAAATTCCTAAAGAGTCCAGGGCACCAGAACTGCTTGGAAATGGGCAAGTGGGAGGGAATAACAGCCATAACCTTGTTCTTAGGCCATTTAGTCTGGAACTGTAATGAACTATGTATTTAGAAATTGAGATCTAAGGATATTCTAAGCTCATGCTGAACATGTTTTCCCTTTTTATGAATTCTCTATATTTTGTATTAATACTGTGGGAAGAGGGACAGAAAGGGAACATAACTGTTTCCACCAAAAAAATCTATTCGATATTTACAATAAAAGAAGTTTTAGGCTTGTCCTTGAGAAAAAGTCTTTATTTCCAGAAACATCTCATTCTGTAATGGCTGTAGACAAAGGACAGTTTTTCCATTTCAAAACAGCTCTAAAGAAAATGGTAAAAAATGGATAAGACAGACAAATGAGAGATGTTCCTCATTTCAGCATATATCCTCTGGTTTTCATCCTTGAAAGTTTAACTTTATTCCTTTATAAATCACAGTCACAAGAAAAATAGCCATTTTTTCCACACAGACAAAATTAACACTGATCTACCCTGCAACCAGCAAGGGCAGAAGGAACATCACCACATCTGCTTTTACAGCACCACAGTACTGATCATAACACAGTAATTCACTTAGTAAATGCAAAAACACCCACATGTATCTGGAGTAGATCTTTTAATGGGCAATTTGCAGAGAGCTACAGCAAAGATACCTAAGAAATGTATAAAATTATACACAGTTAAGAAGTTTTTTACTGGTTTTCAGGTAGGAAAGCATTTGTAACACTACAGCACTGCACCCCCACATTTTAGCAGTTTCTATTATCGCTGAAATGTCACATTACTGAAAAGACTTTCCACACCAACACTAGGAAGCTCTGGCATACTTTGGGCAGTAAAATGAGAGTCAGAAGTCTCCAAGAGATGAAAGGGAAGAAAAAACTTCCACTAATTTCTAATGCCTTCATGAAATTATCCAGGCTCCCTCTGGTGGGGGATTTAATGGAGAAACTGTTCCAGTTTGTTATCTGAGAACAGCTTTGAACCACAACAGGTTTTTTCTTTTGTAAAACAAACCGTGTTATGGGTGGACTCTGCAATTCCTGGAGTCTCTTGTCATGCTTCAGGTACAGCAATCTGAGGTAAAGCTTTGTTTCTGGCCCTAAACTACATCACATAAAGAAGAGCAGTCAGTAATTAAAAAAAAAAAAAAAAAAAAAAAAAAAAGCAAAAACATCACATTTTTAAAACACAAAGTATTGTCTTTGTGCTCCAAAATCCTCAGAACATTTCTCCTTTCTTACTTCAGCTCTCCAGAGTCCCAGCAGAACCACCACCTCTGCCTCTGATGTGGACACAGGCCAAAGAAAGATTGCTCTCCCCAAGGCACACAAGAGATCTAGGGCTCCTAGTTTTCATTTCTGGTTATTTATTGATTATATTAAGTCCCAGGTCTCATATCTCACCAACAATTTGAATAGCATTTATTGGCACTACTGTCAGACAATTCCAACATGTCTAGGTATCTCTCTACGAAACACACACACGCAGGAGTCAAGCAAACAATCCATCCATTTCATTTCTCTACAGCCCCTGAAATTGTCATTGCAATCAGTTACAGGAAAGGAACATGACAAGATTTACAAACACAGAAAGACATCACATTTGGTATTTTTAGTATCTACCACTAAATAGATGTACTACATCTTGCTATCAAAGTTCCTTTGTCCATGCAATCTCATAGTCAAATTCAGTTTTGCCTCCTGAACTTTATGACCAATATTATCAACATTCTGCAGTCTGAAGTCTTGAAAAAACAGCAAACATGCAGAGAGGTAGCATTCAAAAGAAAAAATAAAAAAAGAACCATCCAACTTGAGGTAGGAAAATTGCAACCTGAAGATGTTGCTGTACGGGAAAACCAGCATGAGCCCTTTCATGGATGGAGACAATTTTATTTCTGACAGCCCTTATTATGACTCACTAACTTTTCTTCCTTAATAAGGCCACGATTTGCATCAGAGAAAGTGTGTCTATAACAAGACCGAGGACTCAGGAAATTATCCAATGGCTAAAAAACATAACTTTGCTACACAGATGAAAACAATCTTAGTTCTCAATTTGTCCTTGTGCTTTCAGATAGAAAGGGATGCAAGATTATACCTACTATAGTCCAAGACCTCTGATTAACCTCATACAGCCCATCTTAGATGATGAGTATAATTCAATTACTGCCAGATAGGGTGGCAGCCTAAGCTGAAGAGCAACTCAAACTTGAAGGCTATGTAGGATGTAGTCGGGACAGAAACCAGTCTCATAGGTCAGAGAAAACAGCCCTCATCACTGCAAGTTCCTTGGGACAACTACGAAGTTTTACGAGAACCCACTGCTTGCAACCCATATAGGAAGGCAAATAAACAGCAGCAATTCACGTTCAGTATATCATTAATGAAATACAAAGCCTTCCAAAGCAAGCGTTAATTTATTCAGACCAGGGAGATTTACCACCTTATTTTGTCCCGGAGGCATTCCTTCAGTGCCCAAGTAAAGCTATGCGGGGAGTAGAGAGGTATTTAGTGTTCAGAAAGAGAGGCATGATCTCCTCGCCCCTGACTTCCCAGAGCCCCCTCAAAAGCAAAGCCTGCGGCGTGCGGTGTAGACACTGACAGACCACCCTAAACATGAAACCGCAGGAAGGATGCGAGACCATTCTCCTCGTACAGAAAACAGACAACTATCCCAGCAACGGGGCAGGACTACACCACCTGTAATAAAATCGAAGAGGGCAAGCACAGACACCGTCCCCCTGCACACCGCGCTGCGATGGCCATGGGACCCCGCCCCGGACCTCGCTCAGCCAAGCGTTCCCCCCGCCAGCTCCCCAGCCTTGGGCACTCCGGCACTACTTCGCCTTCTGCTGCACCGCAAGGGGTTTGCGGGCGTGCAGGGACGGGCGACTGCCGGCTCGGTTAAACCTGCCCCGGGGGAGCGCTGCCCCCGCCGGGCAAGAGCCGGGTCCCCGCGGGAGAGGGAGCCGGGCGGGCGGTGCGGCACTCACCGATGCCCAGCCCCACCACCACGCGTCCCGCCAGCAGCGTCTCCTTGTCGCGGGCGGCGGCCAGCACGCCGGACCCCGCCGTGAAGAGGCCGCTGGCCAGCAGGATGCAGGGCCGCCGGCCGCACAGCCCGTTCAGGACGCCGCCGGCCAGGGCGGACAGGGCGGCGGCGCCCACCGTGCTGGAGACGAGCAGCTCCTGCCAGAGCGCGTCCAGGTTGAGCTCCCTCTTGAGGAGGAGCAGCGCCCCCGACACCACGCCGGTGTCGTAGCCGAAGAGGAAGCCCCCCAGGGCGGAGAAGACCGACACCACGTAGACGAAGCCGGGGGTCTCGTCCTGCTGGAACTGGCGCCGCGCCGCCCGCTCCAGCTCTCCGCCCGACGCCGCGCTGTTGAGGCTGGAACAGGACTCGGCGGCGATGAGGCTCCGCTCGCCCGCCGCCGCGCCCGAGCCGGCGGACCCGTCCGCCTGCCGCCGCCTCTTCTCGCCCATCAGGTTGCTCAGGCTCCGCAGCGTGTACTCCACATTATCGCTGGCCTTGCGGGACATGGGACGGCCGCGGCGGCTCCCGCCCCGGCCGGGGGAGGGCAGGGGGCTGAGGCGGGCGGCTGCCGGGCTACTCAGACTAGGGCGGCGGGGCTGCCGCTGCTGCCGACGCTGCCCGTCCTCAGCGCGCCCGCCCCTCTCGGGCCGCGCTCAGCTGGGTCGCATCGTCCCCCAGCCGCCGGGCGGACTTGAGGGGAAGTTGCCGCCGCTCCCAGCGCCCGGGCGGAGCTGGAGGCGGAGGCAGGCGG